>NC_092385.1:73301746-74036601 GCF_030028105.1 Mobula birostris | reverse complement strand
AGCTGAAGATGGAACACCAGTTTTTAGAATAATCATGGCTGAGGTGTTGGTGCTTACCTTCACTAATTGTGGCCTATTGATCAGGAAGTCATGGATCCTGTTGCAGGGGGAGGCATTGACTCCCAGGGTCTGGACTTTGGTGATGAGTGTGCTTAGAATTATCATGTTAAAGGCGCAGCTGTAGTCAATAAACAACAGTCTGCCATACACAACATTAACAACATTACTGCCCATATGCTCCACAGACAAGTTTAGGGCCAGGGAGATGGCATCTGTTTCAGTGGTAGGCAAATAGCAGAAGGCTGGAGTCGATGTGTGCAATAATAAACTGATAACAATACATCCCCTAAGGGTTTTTCTGCAATCCTGCCACATACTGGGATTCATTTATGGGTTTCCTCTCAGGATGTCTCTACCCCTTCTACACCTCACTGGACTGCAAGGACTCAGTGCAAACCTGCATCATAATTTTGTGTTTCAAAGGTCTGTCTCGGCAGTGAGTATGGCAGGTGAATTCAAAGAAGAGAAAATGGCAGTAGTGAGGTACCTCAGGCCGGACAGTCAATTTGCGTAATTTTAACCTTTTTATGAGCCATTCTAGCTCGCAAGGAAGTAGTATCGATCCTTATGACAGACAGATCTGAGGTGTTACGGAGCATTGTTCATCAAAATGGCCTTTTGTTGAATTTCCTTTGCACATTTTCAGTGTAATCTTGTAGGATAATGTAATGGGTGACAGATGACACATACTGTTCATAATAAAAACTGCTTTACATAATTCACAAACACCATGGTTGAGTTGTGTTTGTTTGAGATAATGTCTGAACATAATGATGTCAAATTAAGACAACTGCTTTTGGTTTATTCATATGGAAATAAAGGGCTGTGGCTTTTGTTAAGTACATAAAATGACTTTCATATGTCTTATTCACAAAATCCTACACTGGGGACAATTCCAGAGTTACTCAACAACAAGTTGACGAACGCAGTTGTTTTGAAGCTACCAGAGTTTTGGGAACAGCATGCTACCACGTGGTTTACATGGGTAAAAGACTAGTTCTTGCTGTGAAAAATCACAACAGATAAAACTAAAGTTTACCACTTCCACTACAGCCGGTGATGAGTCTCCTAGGAGACCTGCTTGCACATGATAATTATGTCACTCGTAAAACTCACCTACTACAGACTCTTGGGCTGCCTGAGTCTGAGTGCAGCAAACAGTTGCTTTCCTTGCCCAGCCTGGGTGATGCTAGGCTTTCAGAACTAATGGATCACATGCTTACTCTCCTGGGCAATCATCATCCTTATTTTACTTTTAAAGAACTCTTTATGCAACAAATGCCTGAGCAAGTTCACACAGCCCTCACTAATTCACCCATGAAGGACTATAGGGAGTTTTTGTAAAATGGTCAGGCAGAGTTGTATCATTCCTCCTCCTTTCCCTGTCTCAATAAGCCCTGTCAGCAGAGCCACTAGGAGACTCATGCTCACAGCTCCAAACCAGACAATGCCATGTCCATGCACGCTTTGGCACCAATGCCAAGGAATGCCAACCATGCAACTCCAACAATGCCAGTGCACAGTGCTTCAGGAGGTTCACAGGAGGTCTGTAAACAATGTGGGTTCCAGCTGCCAGGATTGTCTATTGTTCATTTTGACACCCTTTCAGGGCGACATTTCCTGTGTGACACGGGTGCTCAAATGAGTACGCTGCCAGCATTGCCCATCGATTATAAGGCAGAGAGCCACGGACCCTCACTGGAGGCTGCCAATGGCAACAGGATGCAGACTTATTGAACACAATGTGTGACACTCTGCTTCGGTGTATGACTCCACACATTTGTCTCAGCTGAAGTTGCTAGACCTCTGCTCAGTGGAAGTTTCCTGTGCTCCAAAGGACTTTCCAGTAGATTTCCTGGAAAGAGCTGTGGGAGATGGGGACATTCAGAGCTAGCTCCACCATCAGGGCTGCCTATGATGTCTTGCCATCTCCCATGAATCTCAGCCAGTGTTATGGAGAGGACCCCATGTGCTCCCTCTGCCCGACCTCAGCAACACTAAAACACGTGCTAGTGGGCTGCAAGACCAGCCTTACTCAAAGCCGATAAACCTGGCGGCACAAGCAGGTGCTACGGTGTCTTGCAGCAGTGCTGGAAAGTCGGCGGATGAGCGTCAACACTCTCCCTCCTCCTTCATCCCGCTGGCTGTTAATGACATTTATCCGGGAAGGTGAGGGTTAAGCCAAATTCGATACATTGAGACCAGACACATGTTGGATAGGTGGGGCACGTGATTGGAAGATGCTGGCAGATTAGGCCAGAGGCTCTGCTTCCCAACTGAAATCGCGGAAACCAACCTCAGACCAGAGCTTGTGCTATGGTCGGCCTCGCTCCGTGTCGTTTACATCATCCAGCTTACAGTACCCTGGGAGGATGCAGTGGAGGAGGCCTATGAGCGCAAAAAGCTGAGGTATGCTGAGCTTGTAGCCAACGCGCAACAACGTGGCTGGAAAGCAAGGGTCTGACCAGTCGAAATAGGCTGCAAAGGATTTGTAGCCACATCAAGATCAAGGCTACTCCGGGAATCGGGAGTGCGAGGGAAGACACACCGACAAGCAGTCAGAGCTGCTGAAAAGGGTAGTCAGCGGCTCTGGATGAAGAGAAAGGATTCCATCTGGGCCCCCAAGTGAGTGAAAGGCACCTAGGGGGTGAGCCCGGGATGCCAGGGTTCACTGCTGAACCCTCCGGAGGTGTCGTGGGCCTATCAGCGAAACACCGAGGAAAGAGGACGCCCACTTGATAACCCAGAAGATGCCACCACTCACTGGCCACCCCACAGAGTCCAGGCAGCAGGTCTCAGGAGTGCAAGTAACATCTAGTCCTACATAACGTACCTTAAGAACTGCTGACTTGTGGACACAAAGGACCTTATGTCATTAGCCGGTATCCCCGGTAAGTTCCTCATAATGACTCTTTCTGGTGCAAACCCCACCACATGACAATTCAGTCACCTGCTGGGCAGATTCACAAATGTCACCAAGCCTACATTTTCCATTGCAATTACAAAGCATGGGTTTGAGCACCACATTTCCACAGCTGGCTCGCTGGTCCACGCTCATGCACATAGACTAGACTCAGAAGAGCTGACCAGTGTGAAAGTTGAGTTTGCTAACACAGAAATATGGCATGGTAAGTAGATCAAATAGCCCTTGGTCTTTACTCCTCCTCATGGTCCCCAAGCCTGATGGTGATTGCTGTCCATGCGGTGATTACCACTGCCTTATCGAGGATACCACCCCAATCCATACTCAGTCCCACATATTCAAGACCTTTCAGTGCGTTTCGCTGGAATGATAATTTTGTTCTGAGGTGGACTTAGTCAGCAGCTACCATCAGGTGCCTGTGTGCACTAAGGACATTCCCACAACTGCTGTTAGAACCCCATTTGCCCTCTGAGTTTCTGCACTTGCCACTTGGACTGAAAAATGCAGCACAGATTTTCCAATGGCTGATAGACCCTGCATTAAAGATTTAGATTTTCTTTTTGTTTACCTCAATGACATACTTTTCGCAGGTGCATCCAAATCTGATCATGTATCTTATCTCTGCACACTTTTAGAGTGCTTAAGCAAACATGGGTTGATTATTAACCTGCTAAATGTCAGTTTGGGTTGTCGACCATTGACTTTCTTGGCCAACACATGTTCACAGAAGGTGCAATTCCTTTCCCATCAAAGGGAGCCACTATTATGGATCTCCCACTGCTCCAAACTACTAAAAAACTACAGGAGTTTTTAGACATGGTGAATTTCTACCATTCCATGAGCTGCTGAACTTATGGTCCCTCTGTATAGTGGGCTTAAAGGCAATACCCCTAATCACATGCTTGATTGGTTAGGGCATGACCAGGGCATTTGATGATATCAAAGGAGATCTTTCTAACATGACTCTAATGGCAGACCAGCCCCCCAACACACCCATTGCCATCACCACTGACGCTTCAGATTATGCTGTGGGTGCTGTGACTGACCCACTGGTTGGAGGCATGATGCAGAACACAAGAACAAAAGAAATCGGAGCAGGAGTAGGCCATCCGGCCCATCGAGCCTGCCCCACCATTCAATAAGATCATGGCTGATCTGTCCGTAAACTCAGCTCCACCTACCTGCCCTTTCCCCATAACCCTTAATTCCCCTACTATGTAAAAACCTATCTAACTGTTACTTAAACATATTTAGTGAAGAAGCCTCAACTGCTTCCCTGGGCAGAGAATTCCACAGATTCACCGCTCTCTGGGAAAAACAGTTTCTCCTCATCTCCATCCTAAATCTTTTCCCCTGAATCTTGATGCAATGCCCCCTAGTTCTAGTCTCACCTACCAATGGAAACAACTTTCCTACTTCTATCTTATCTAGCCCTTTCAAAATTTTGTATGTTTCTATAAGATCCCCTCTCATTCTTTTGAATTCCAGAGAGTATAGTCCCAGGCGACTCAATCGCTCCTCATAGGTTAACCCCTTCATCCCTGGAATCAACTTGGTGAACCTCCTCCGCACTGCCCCCAAAGCCAGTATATCATTCCTCAAGTATGGAGACCAGAACTGCACACAGTACTCCAGGTGCAGCCTCATCAGTACCTGTATAGCTGCAGCATGACCTCCTTGCTCCTGAATTCAGTCCCTCTAGCAATGAAGGCCAACATTCCGTTTGCCTTCTTAATAACCTGTTGTACCTGCAAGCCAACCTTTTGCGAGCCGCACCCTTTCTTCAGTCAGCAGCACTACCCATCTGAAAGGAAGTACAGCACGTTTGATGTGAGCTTCTCAGTCTCTAACTAGCTGTCTGTCATTTTTGCTTTCTTCTAGAGGGTCACCATTTCACAGGATTTGTTGACCACAAACCCCTCATGCACATGATGGCCAAAATATCACTGATCTGCATAGCAGCAATGCCATCTGGCCTACATATCAGAGTTCACAATGGATATATAACATATCAAGAGGGAATATAATCCCATGGCTGATTGCATCTCATGGCCAGCAGCTAAAGCCGTACATGTAGGGGTTAATAATGTTGGCATGGCAGCTGACCAAGTTACTGACCCAAAGGTCCAGGCTTACAGAACAGCAGTCACAGGCCTGCAGTTGGCTGACATGAAGTTCGAAGAAGCTGGAGTTTCTCTCCTGTGCAATGTCCCAACCGGTCTCCCTCGCCCCATCATGTCTGCAAACTGGAAATGGGCTGGTTTTGACCTATACATGGCTTCCCTTATCCGGACCAGAAGATCTCACAGAAACTGGTTACACTAAAATTTATTTGGGACAGCTTCGAAAAGGACATGATTAGACTGCAGCTGGTGTCGGAGTGCCAGTGGGCAAGAATTAATTGTCAGGTTCAGGCACTATTGTCACCTTTTGAGGTCCCTGAGTGATGGTTTGACCATGTCAAGGTGGACCTTTTTGGTCCTCTTCTCTGCTCCTGTGGTTTCATGCACTTTCTGACCACGGTGCACCATATGACCAGGTGGCCAGAGGCCGTCCCTCTAGCATTGACGACAGCTGCAGATGTGCCTTCATTGGCACCTGGATTACTCAGTTTGTCTTCATCTGAAATTTCCTCTGACCGTGATCCTCAGTTCATTTCAGATCTCTGGGCTGCAGTGGCCCAGAACCTCGGCATTTGGCTACATCACACCATGGCATATCACAGTGGCCTATGCGAGCAGTTTCACGGCTCCCGAAAGGCTGCTCTGAAGGCTCCCCTAACTGATGAGTGTTGTTTCCCATGGGTCATGTTAGGGCTCAGAATTGCTCCAAATGAGGACCTGTAGTCGTCCACAGCTGAGATGGTATACGTCGGCCTTTATGAGTGCCAGGTGATTTCTTTCTACCATGACACACACCAACATCCCCTTAGGCCCCCTTACAATGGCTCGTTTCACATTTTGGACAGGGAGAAAAGATTTTTATCACAGATCAGAAGGGTAACCTGAATGTATTTCAATAGATCTACTTAGGCTGACCCACCAAAATTTGGAGTGTTCCACTACCACACCCCTGCCATCACACGTGATCATGAGAGTATCAATGCACCTTCAGCTCCTGCACCAATGGAACACAGGATCCAAGCCGGGTGGCTCGCCTGAGCTCCAGACAGGCTCACAATGCGGGTTTTAGTGAATTCTGTGGCGGCCTGCGTAGGGTAACATAATTGGGAGAAATATACATAATTCACAACCACCATTCGTTACCACCAGCATGTGTTCAGAAATTTGTTAACTTAGCAGCAGCAGTTCAATGCAATACATAATATAGAAGAAAAAAACAAAATGAAATAATAATAATAAATAAATAAGAATTAATTACAGTATACGTATATTGAATAGATTAAAAATCATGGAAAAACAGAAATAATATATATTTAAAAAGTGATGTAGTGTCTAAGGATTCTCTATCCATTCAGGAATCAGATGGCAGAGGGGAAGAAGCTGTTTCTGAATTGCTGAGTGTGTGCCTTCAGGCCTCTATACCTCCTACCTTATGGTAACAGTGAGAGAAGGGCGTGCCCTGGGTGCTGAACGTCCTTAATAATGGACGCAGCGTTTCTGAGTACCCAAGATGGAGCTGACTAGATTTACAACCCTCTGCAGCATCTTTCAGTCCTGTGCAGTAGATCCCTACACCCCCACCCCAATACCAGACGGTGATGCAGCCCTTCAAAATACTCTCCACCATCCAACTATAGAAGTTTTTGAATGTATTTGTTGACATACCAAATCTCATCAAACTCCTAATGAAGTGTAGCTGCTGTCTTGCCACCCCGGCAGCGCATTCCAGGTTCCTGTGACTCTCTGTGTAAGAAACCTGTCCCCCTCATCTCCATTGAACTTTCTTCCTCTCATCTTAAATGCATGTGTTCCAGTATCGGATATATTGACCCCTGGAAAAAGATGCCAGCTGCTTATCTTATCTGCGCTTCTAATAATTCTATAACCTTCTATTGGGTCTCTCATTGCCTCTGCAGCTCCTAGTTTGTCCAACCTCTCCTCACAGCATGTGCCTCTAATACAGGCGGCATCCCAGAGATATCCCAGGGCGTAGGCCACTGACAGCAGTTGCCAGAGTTCGCTGTCCCTAGTCTGTCTTTCAAGTCCAGGTATAGCCCATCTATACGTCTTCAGAATCAGAATCAGGTTTATTATCACCAGCATGTGTCGTGAAGTTTGTTAACTTAGCAGCTGCAGTTCAATGCAATTCACAGTATAGAAGGATAAATCAATCAATCACAATATACCTATATTGAATAGATTAAAAATTGTACATAAATAGAAATAATATATATTTTAAAAGTGGAGTAGTGTTCACGGGTTCAATGTCCATTTAGGAATTGGATAGCAGAGGGGAAGAAGCTGTTCCTGAATCGCTGAGTGTGTGCCTTCAGGTTTCTGTACCTCCTACCTGATGGTAACAGTGAGAAAAGGGCATGCCCTGTGTGATGGAGGTCTTTAATAATGGACGCTGCCTTTCTGAGACACCGCTCCTTGAAGATGTCCTGGGTACTTTGTAGCCTAGTACCCAAGTTGGAAACGGCTAAATTTACAACCCTCTGCAGCTTCTTTCGGTCCTGTGCAGTAGCCCACCCATACCAGACAATGATGCAGTCATCAGAATGCTCTCCACAGTACATCTATAGATGTTTCTGAGTGTTTTTGTTGACATACCAAATTTTTTCAAGCTCCTAATGAAGCATGGTCGCTGTCTTGCCATAGTTGCATCAATATGTTGGGACCGGGTTAGATTCTCAGAGATCTTGACACCCAAGAACTTGGATCTGCTCATTCTCTCCACTTCATATCTCTCTCTGAGGGTTTGTATGTGTTCCTTCATCTTCCCCTTCTGGAAGTCCACAATCAGCTCTTTTGTCTTACTGACATTGAGTGCCAGGTTGTTGCTGCGACACCATTACACTGGTTGGTATATCTCGTTCCTGTACGTCTTTTCGTCTCCATCTGAGATTCTACCAACAATGGTTGTATCATCAGCAAATTTATAGATGGTATTTGAGCTATGCCTAGTCACACAGTCATGGGTATAGAGAGAGTGGAGCAGTGGGCTAAGCATACACCCCCGAGGTGCCCCAGTGTTGATCGTCAGCGAGGAGATATTATCACCAATCCACACAGATTGTTGTCTCCATGTTAGGAAGTTGGGGATGCAATTGCAGAGGGAGGTACAGAGGTCCAGGTTCTGTAACTTCTCAATCAGGATTGTGGGAATGATGGTGTTAAATACTGAGCTATAGTCGATGAACAGCATCCTGACGTAGGTGTTTGTGTTGTCTAGGTGGTCTAAAGCCATGTGGAGAGCCATGGAGATTGTGTCTGCTGTTGACCTATTGTGGAGGTAGGCAAATTGCAATGGGTCCAGGTCCTTGCTGAGGCAGGAGTTCAGTCTAGTCATGACCAACCTCTCAGAGCATTTCATCACTGTTGATGTGAGTGCTACCGGGTGATAGTCATTAAGGCAGCTCACATTATTCTTCTTAGGCACTGGTATAATTGTTGGCTTTTTGAAGCAAGTGGGAACTTCTGCCCTTAGCAGTGAGAGGTTGAAAACTCCTGCCAGTTGGTTGGCACAGATTTTCAGAACCTTACCAGGTACTCCATCAAGACTTCCTGCCTGTGAGGGTTCACTCTCTTTAAAGACACCCAACATCGGCCTCTGAGACAGAGATCACAGGGTCACTGGGTGAAGCAGGGATCTTCACAGCTGTAGTTGTGTTCTCCCTTTCAAAGCGGACATAGAAGGCATTGACTTCATCTGGTAGTGAAGTGTAGCTGCCATTCATACTATTGGGTTCCGCTTTGTAGGAAGTAATGTCTTGTAAACCCTGCTAGATGTTGCCTCCAACCTCATTCGAAGTTGTCTCTTTGCCCTTGACATAGCCCTCCGCAAATCATACCTGGTTTTCTTGTACAGGCCTGAGTCGCCAGACTTGAATGCCACAGATCTAGCCTTCAGCAGGCGATGTACCTCCTGGTTCATCCATGACTTTTGGTTTGGGAATATACAGTAAGTCTTTGTAGGCACACATTCCTCCACACAGATTTTAACAAAGTTCGTAATAACTGCAGCATACTCATCCAGGTTCGAAGATGAATTTCTGAAAACAGTCCAGTCCAAGGATTCAAAGAAGTCCTGTAAGCGCTCCTGTGCTTCCCTTGTCCAAACCTTCTTGGTCCTTGCTACTGGTGCTGCAGTCTTCAGTCTCTGCCTATACTCAGGGAGTAGAAGTACAGCCAGGTGAAGTGAGGGTGTGGAATAGCACGGTAGGCATTCTTGATGGTAGTGTAACAATGGTCCAGTGTGTTGTTTCCTCTGGTATTGCAAGTGTTTTTTTTTCAGATTGGCCTGGTTAAAATCTCCCAGAATGATGTTGACAGCGTTAGGGTGTGCTGTTTCGTGCATGTTGATCCCATTGCTCAGATCATCTAAAGCCTGATTGACACTGGCCTGAGGTGGAATGTATACTGCTACCAAAATGACCCCGGAGAACTCCCATGGTAGGTAAAAAAAGATGACGCTTAAGTGCTGGATATTCCAGGTCTGGTGAGCAGAATTGGAACAGCAGTAATATATTTGTGCACCAAGAAGCGTTGATCATGAGTCATACTCTGCCACTTCTGCTTTTGAGAGACCCTATAAATCTATCCCTCTGATTCAGCACCCTAGCTCTGAGACCATCTATTTTATTCACCAGAGACTGCACATCTGCTAGCAAAATAGTCGGTATTGGGAGTTTAAAACCCCGTTTCCTTAAACACACTTGTATCCCTGATCTGCAGCCACGCTTCCTCCATGGAATCCTACGAGGACACATCTGTCCACAATCAGTATTGTTTCTGTCAGTTTTAAGCAGTGATAGTTTATTTAAGTGCATTAAGACATCTTTGTTGACTGTACTGACCTTGGTAGCAGTTGTGCTTTTTAGCTGTATCAGGCTGAAAGGAGAATATTTAATTATATCCATGGAGAGCTCTGCTGCCACTCAAGTCGCCCCCCAGTGCCCCATTTGCTGTATGTTTCTTCTATTCCAGAGCCCACTGTATTAGGTCAAATATGAAATTTAACCCTGAGGATTTAAAGTACAGCATGAAGTTACAAAAGGAAAACGTGGAGCAAGCAGTAGCAGAAAGACAAAGCACTTCATGGTCAGAGCAAATTTATTATCAAATACATATTGTATATGTCACCATACACAAACCTGAGGTTAAGTTTCTTGCTGGCAATCATAGTAAATACAAGAAAAACAATAGAATCAATGAATGACTGCACCCAAAAATGATGAACAAAATGAGCAAAAAATAACAAATTGCACAAACACTAAAAGAAAGAGAAAGAAAAGAAATAATACTAATGAAAAAATAAATAAGCAAGCAAACAAACAATAAATATCAGGAACATGAGATGAAGAGTGCTTGAAAGTGAGTCCATAGGTTGTGAGAACAGTTTAGTGTTGGAGTGAGTGTAGCTGAGTAAAGCATCCCCTTTGGTTCAAGAGCCTGATGGCTGAGGGGCAATAACTGTTCAAGTAGAGTCACACAGGGTTAAAGTCCAGGATACATTTAGTCAGGCTCGGGGGTCTTTCCACCTTAAAGCAGTCCGACATAATAAACCTGATGCTGATTGCAACACACCCAAAATGCCGGAAGAACTCAGCAGGCCGGCCAGCATCTGTGGAAGTGAATAGAACAGTCGACATTTCAGGCTGAGACTCTTCTTCAGGACTGGGCCCGAAATGTCTTGGTGGTTTTGTTTGCCTCAGTAAGATTTCTTGAGGTATTTGTGTACATTAAAGGTTCTCTTTAAATGCTAATTTAGCTTAGCTTTGTTTCCTGCTGTTGACCGCAGTCAATGTATGAAGCTAATTCTCTTCTTTAGAAGGAACATGACAGCTCTTTAGGAACACTACAAAGTTCAAAAAACTAATGTGACTGAGCATTTAATAATATTTTATGAAAGTTGATAATATTATAATAATTCAGAGAGCAAACATCCATTTAAATATAATAGCCTCCAGCCTAATGGCATGAATATCAATTTCTCCTGCTGGTAAAAAAAATGTCACCCCTCTCTCCTCTTCTTCTATTCCCCACTCTCTCCCTTTACATCTTCTCACTTGCCTAACACCGCCCCTGGTTCCCCTCCTTCTTCCCTTTCTCCAGTGGTCCACTCACCTGACTTCACCTATCACCATCTAGCTTAACCTCCTTACCCCATCGTCACATTTTTATTCAGTCATCTCCCCCTTCCTTTCCTGTCCTGAAGAAGGGTCTCGGCCTAAAATGTTGACTGTTCATTCATTTCCATAGATGCCAAGTTCCTCCAGCATTTTGTGCGTGCTGTTTTAAATACAACAGGCCCGTTATTCTCACAGTTCATTTCTATTAACTTCTCAGTGCAGTTTTCTTAGACATGGAGTGCGAAGTGCATAAAGCTAGATTTCACTGTAATCACCTGTTTTTAGCCCTACTATAATTTAATGGAGGGGAATATGCATTATTGATCCTGGCTCTTTGGACTTACTGTGATCACAGCTGCATTTTCCGAATAGCTCTCCGTCATTCCTCTCTTGTAATGGCGGGCAGCTCTGTAAATGTGTGGTAGCAGAGCAAACCTGCCAGGTCTAATGAGATTCAGCTCCGAAGCAACCCTAATATATTGCCCTTCTCTTAAACAGCTAATTGCACTTGCTAAGTAGGCTGAGGAACACCTGATGTATCTACAACCCATACATACGAACAAGCCTTTGGGAGACCAGGGTGCCCATATGGTGGCTGCTGTGCAACACTGGGCATTTCTGCTGCCTTGGAATCATTTGCTCCACATCCATACTTGTATTTTTATATAATTCTGTCCATTATTGAACCTGGTTCTTTGGACTTACTACGATCAGGACTACAATTTTTTGTAAATGGTGAGAAAATACTTTGATGTGAAGAGGAAAGTTGCCCCAATCTTGATTCAACTAGGTAAGGGCCAGCCTCTTTTGAGTGACAGCTTCTGACTCTGCTGAATAAGTACATAGATTTCTGACTCATTTTCCGCAGTCTATATTAGTTGGCACCATGGACTTCATCCGTCAGCTGGGCATCTTCTCAGTGCTTTCATTATCATTGTCTCGATGGTCCCAAAGCCTTCTCATTATTCAACCTGACCGCTACACTGCTGATGACTGCAAGCAATTGTATCATATCCTGATGAAGGGTCTCAGTCTGAAACATGGACTGTTTATTCCTCTCCATAGATGCTGCCTGACGTGCACAGTTCTTTCAGCATTTTGTGTGTTAGTCTGGATTTCCAGCATCTGCAGAATCTCCTGTATTTATGAAGCTAAACCTCTTCTTTAGAATTCAGTGGCCATTCCAATCTCCAAACAAGGCCCTACAGTCCTATCACATCTAGTCTTGGATGGTGGTTAACAATTGGAAAACTAACTGGAGGAAGAGACTTTAACAGCTCTGTCCTCAGTGATGGTGAGTGCTAAAGGCAAGGCTGGGGCATTTCCAAACATGTTGAACCAGAAGTGCTGATCCATCTCACATCCTTTTGATCGTCTCAACATCATGGAAGTTACCCTTTGACAATTCAATTAAGTCCATGTGATGTCAAGAAATGGCTAAGAGGACCGGATGTCGTTGTGGTAGCAGGTAACTGTAGTGCTGAAGAGCTGCGCTTCAGTGCCAGCCACACTGTTCAAGTACAGTACTGAGTATGTACTTGGATCACTGATTAATTTGTTACTCCTCTCATAACAGAACTTTACTCCCCTCCATTGATGCTGCCTGACTTGCTGAGTACCTGCAGTATTTTGTCTGTGTTACTCAAGATTTCCCTGCATCTGCAGATTCTCTTGTGTTTACAAAACTGCCAAATGGGGAAGCTTGTCCAAGAACCTCTGCTTCCCAATAAGCTGGACAAATCCAAATGGTTAATCAGCAGGCAATCAGTCACAAAGCAACACTGCATGCAAGCAGGCTCTCCAGCCAACTGATCCATGCCAAGCACAGCATCCTCGCTGGTAGTCACAATGCCACCATTAAGCCTACTTCCCTCCAAGCCCTGCTCTTTCACGTAACTATCCAAATGCCTCAAGTATTGAAATTGTATCTGCCTTGGCTACTTCCTCTGGCAGCTTATTCCAGGTGCTCACTATCCTCTAAGTCAGGAGTTCCCAACCTGGGGTCACTGGACCCAGCAGTTAGTGGTAAGGGCCCATGGCATCAAAAGGGTTGGGAACCCCTGCTGTTCATTTGCAAACAGATGGAAAGCAGCGTCAGCAATGCTGACAAGCAGCAGATGGTCTCCAATAACCAGCCCACAGATCCCAGTGTGGGGTTTCCAGGACTAAGGAACACTTGATGAGGCACATTCAAAGTTCAAAGTAAATTTATTATCAAAATCCATCTATATACCACCGTATACAACCTTGAGATTCATTTTCATGCAGGCATTCACCGTAAATATAGAAAACACAACATAATCAATGAAAGACAACCCCCAACAGGATGGACAAACAACCAATGTGCAAATTTAAATGGACATCAAGGGGAAAGCACTCCAATGGCTGAAGTCAAAGAAAGATGGATGTGCCAATGGCTGAATAAGAAAATATATCTAGGTGCTTTTATAAAGGCAATCACGAGGATATCTGCAGGTGCTGGAATTTTAAAAAACATTGCTGGTGGATGCAGCAGGCCAGGCAGCATCTCTAGGAAGATGTACAGTCAACATTTTGGGCTGAGACCCTTCGTCAGGATTAACGAAAGAAGAGCTAATAAGGGATTTGAAAGTGGGAGGGGGAGGGGGAGATCTGAAATGATAAGAGAAGACAGGAGGGGGAGGGATGGAGCGAAGAGCTGGACAGGTGATTGGCAAAAGGGATAGGAGAGGATCATGGAATGGGAGGCCTAGGGAAAAAGAAAGAAAGGGGGAGGGGGGAAGCCCAGAGGATGGGCAAGGAGTATAGTGAGAGGGAGAAAAACAAACAAACAAACAAATAAATAAATAATAAGGGATGGGGTATGAAGAGGAGGTGGGGCATTAACGGAAGTTAGAGATGTCAATGTTCATGCCTCTTCCTCCTGTCTTCTCCTATAATTTTGGATCTCCCCCTCCCCCTTCCACTTTCAAATCTCTTACTAGCTCTTCCTTCAGTAAGTCCTGACGAAAGGTCTCAGCCCGAACTGTCGACTGTACCTCTTCCTATAGATGCTGCCTGGCCTGCTGTGTTCACCAGCAATTTTTATGTGTATTGCTAGGTGCTTTTATATTCTGTTTAGATTACATTAATTTATTTAACCTTGCAAAATAATATGAACCATGACTTTTGTGCAAAACAGTTTAATCTTTCAGTAAAACCAAAATATATATATTAATGACTTGGATGAGGGAATTAAATGCAGCATCTCCAAGTTTGCGGATGACACGAAGCTGGGTGGTAGTGTTAGCTGTGAGGAGGATGCTAAGAGGATGCAGGGTGACTTGGATAGGTTGGGTGAGTGGGCAAATTCATGGCAGATTCAATTTAATGTGGATAAAAGTGAAGTTATCCACTTTGGTGGCAAAAATAGGAAAACAGATTATTATCTGAATGGTGGCCGATTAGGAAAAGGGGAGGTGCAACGAGACCTGGGTGTCATTATACACCAGTCATTGAAAGTGGGCATGCAGGTACAGCAGGCAGTGAAAAAGGCGAATGCTATGCTGGCATTTATAGCGAGAGGGTTCGAGTACAGGAGCAGGGAGGTACTACTGCAGTTGTACAAGGCCTTGGTGAGACCACACCTGGAGTATTGTGTGCAGTTTTGGTTCCCTAATCTGAGGAAAGACATCCTTGCCATAGAGGGAGTACAAAGAAGGTTCACCAGATTGACTCCTGGGATGGCAGGACTTTCATATGAAGAAAGACTGGATGAACTGGGCTTGTACTCGTTGGAATTTAGAAGATTGAGGGGGGATCTGATTGAAACGTATGAGATCCTAAAGGGATTGGACAGGCTAGATGCAGGAAGATTGTTCCCGATGTTGGGGAAGTCCAGAACGAGGGGCCACAGTTTGAGGATAGAGGGGAAGCCTTTTAGGACCGAGATTAGGAAAAATTTCTTCACACAGAGAGTGGTGAATCTGTGGAATTCTCTGCCACAGGAAACAGTTGAGGCCAGTTCATTGGCTTTATTTAAGAGGGAGTTAGATATGGCCCTTGTGGCTACGGGGGTCAGGGGGTATGGAGGGAAGGCTGGTGCAGGGTTCTGAGTTGGATGATCAGCCATGATCATAATAAATGGCGGTGCAGGCTCGAAGGGCCGAATGGCCTACTCCTGCACCTATTTTCTATGTTTCTATGTTTCTATAAATTTACAGCTCAGCTGCAGCAAGGCTTATGAACTTTGATTGGTTGCTAATAGAATTGTAGAATTATTACTGTCACACATTAGTGTCAAAACATCACAAGCCTTTATTAAAGCCAAACATGCTTAAAAAGATGGTGAATACTCTTTAGTGGCATGGGGAACTGACATGCAATTATTGCCTGTTCTTAATTACTCTTGAGAAGATGATGGCAAGCTTCATCATGAAATACTTCAGCTCCTTTCATGAAGGTACTTCTATGTTGCCATTAGATGGAGATTTCCAGGATTTAGATGAGTGATAATGGAATAAAAGAGATTGACATGTCAGCTTAGAGGGACAATATAGGTACTCCCCAACTGAATGATTGTGAACAGATTCATAGTCGGTTTCCACATGGGGTATCGGTTTATTATTGTCACATGTACCCAGACACAGTGAAAAACATGTCTTGCATACCTTTTATGCAGATTAAATCATTATGCACTGAATTGAGCTAGAATAAGGTAGAACAATAACAAACCAGAATAAAATGTAAAACCTACCAAAAAAAAGTGCAGTAGATGTAACAATAAAGTACAACATCATAACAAGGTAGGTTGTTGAGATAAAGAGACCATCTTACTGTACAAGAAGTTTGCTCAGGAACCTGACGGCAATGGAATAGAAACTGTCCGTAAGCATTCTGTCTCAAAATGAAGATAGGTGAGCTTTGCTGTAAAAAGTCTAAAAGAATTATGGAGAAAAACTCCACAGTTCGCCTGTACATGGTGTGTTTGCAAAATTCATCTCTGGGTATGTTGTGTTAGCAGAGATGTTAATTTAAAGTGGAGGAATTCTTTGGGATATCTGTACAATTTCATTATCAGTCTACATAAAGCTCACAAGGTTTTCAGTATGCATCACCTTCATTCTTGCCACATAATGGTAGACAGCTCCTGTAGATGTGCAGTAGTAGAGCAAACTGATGAAATCCACATGCAAAGCAACACTAACGTGCACTCAGTGACCATTTTATTAGGTACCTCCTCCACCTAATAAATGGCTACTGAGTGTGTACTTGTGGCCTTCTGCTGCTGTAGCCTATCCACTTCAAGGTTCAATGTGTTGTGCATTCAGAGATGTTCTTCTGCACACTTCCGTTGTACTTGAGTTACTGTCACCTTTCGGTCAATTTGAACCAGTCTGGCCATTCCCCTCTGACCTCTCTCATTAACAAGTAATTTTTGCCACAGACCTGCCACTCACAGGATGATTTTCTGTTTTTTACATTATTCTCTGTAAAATCTAGAAATTGTGCGTGAAAATCCCAGGAGATCAGCAGTTTCTTCAACAGTATTCAAACCACTCCAAGTGGCTTCAACAATCATTCCACAATCAAAGTCATTAAGATCACATTTGTTCCCCATTCTGATGCTTAGTCTGAACAACAACTGATCGAGTTGACAATGCCTGTATGCTTTTATGTATTGTATTGCTGCTACATGATTGGCTGATCAAATATTTGCATTAATGACCTGGTGTACCTAATAAAGTGGCCATTGAAGGTATTAGCTCTTAAACAGCTAAATGCATTTGCTAAGCAGGGGTACAGGTCCTCCCCAGCTGAGGAACACCTGACTTGTCTCTGGCCCATAAATTAGCCAGAAAAAGTGGCTCACCTGAGGACTGGAAGAAATTCAGAGTTCAGCAGAGGAGGACAAAGAGCTTAATTAGGAAGGGGAAAAAGGATTATGAGAGAAAACTGGCAGGGAACATAAAAACTGACTGTAAAAGCTTTTATAGATATGTAAAAAGGAAAAGACTGGTAAAGACAAATGTAGGTCCCCTACAGACAGAAACAGGTGAATTGATTATGGGGAGCAAGGATATGGCAGACCAATTGAATAATTACTTTGGTTCTGTCTTCACTAAGGAGGACATAAATAATCTTCCAGAAATAGTAGGGGACAGAGGGTCCAGTGAGATGGAGGAACTGAGCAAAATACATGTTAGTAGGGAAGTGGTGTTAGGTAAATTGAAGGGATTAAAGGCAGATAAATCCCCAGGGCCAGGTGGTCTGCATCCCAGAGTGCTTAAGGAAGTAGCCCAAGAAATAGTGGATGCATTAGTGATAATTTTTCAAAACTCTAGATTCTGGACTAGTCCCTGAGGATTGGGGGTGGCTAATGTAACCCCACTTTTTAAAAAAGGAGGGAGAGAGAAACCGGGGAATTATAGACCGGTTAGCCTAACATCGGTGGTGGGGAAACTGCCGGAGTCAGTTATCAAAGATGTGATAACAGCACATTTGGAAAGCGGTGAAATGATCGGACAAAGTCAGCATGGATTTGTGAAAGGAAAATCATGTCTGACGAATCTCATAGAATTTTTTGAGGATGTAACTAGTAGAGTGGATAGGGGAGAACCAGTGGATGTGGTATATTTGGATTTTCAAAAGGCTTTTGACAAGGTCCCACACGGGAGATTAGTGTGCAAACTTAAAGCACACGGTATTGGGGGTAAGGTATTGATGTGGATAGAGAATTGGTTAGCAGACAGGAAGCAAAGAGTGGGAATAAACGGGACCTTTTCAGAATGGCAGGCAATGACTAGTGGGGTACCGCAAAGCTCAGTGCTGGGACCCCAGTTGTTTACAATATATATTAATGACTTGGATGAGGGAATTAAGTGCAGCATCTCCAAGTTTGCGGATGACACGAAGCTGGGCGGCAGTGTTAGCTGTGAGGAGGATGCTAAGAGGATGCAGGGTGACTTGGATAGGTTGGGTGAGTGGGCAAATTCATGGCAGATGCAATTTAATGTGGATAAATGTGAAGTTATCCACTTTGGTGGCAAAAATAGGAAAACAGATTATTATCTGAATGGTGGCCGATTAGGAAAAGGGGAGGTGCAACGAGACCTGGGTGTCATTATACACCAGTCATTGAAAGTGGGCATGCAGGTACAGCAGGCGGTGAAAAAGGCGAATGGTACGCTGGCATTTATAGCGAGAGGATTCAAGTACAGGAGCAGGGAGGTACTACTGCAGTTGTACAAGGCCTTGATGAGACCACACCTGGAGTATTGTGTGCAGGTTTGGTCCCCTAATCTGAGGAAAGACATCCTTGCCATAGAGGGAGTACAAAGAAGGTTCACTAGATTGATTCCTGGGATGGCAGGATTTTCATATGAAGAAAGATTGGATGAACTAGGCTTGTACTTGTTGGAATTTAGAAGATTGAGGGGGGATCTGATTGAAACGTATAAAATCCTAAAGGGATTGGACAGGCTAGATGCAGGAAGATTGTTCCCGATGTTGGGGAAGTCCAGAACGAGGGGTCACGATTTGAGGATAAAGGCGAAGCCTTTTAGGACTGAGATTAGGAAAAACTTCTTCACACAGAGAGTGGTGAATCTGTGGAATTCTCTGCCACAGGAAACAGTTGAGGCCAGTTCATTGGCTATATTTAAGAGGGATTTAGATATGGCCCTTGTGGCTAGGGGATCAGGGGGTATGGAGGGAAGGCTGGTACAGGGTTCTGAGTTGGATGATCAGCCATGATCATAATAAATGGCGGTGCAGGCTCGAAGGGCCAAATGGCCTACTTCTGCACCTATTTTCTATGTTTCTATAAATACAAACAAGCCAAGTTTGTCCAAGCTCTTCTGAAAGCTGATACATAGCCATCCAGGCTACGTCCTGGACTACCTCTTCTACACCCTCTCCAAAGTCTCCACGTCCTTCGTAGAGTGCAGCAACCAAAACTACAAACAATATTCCAGGTGTGGTTAAGCAGAGCTTTACCCTACTGTGTGGAAATTCGCAAATCAAATACTTAATGCATCAACTAATAAAGACAAGCATGTCATATGTCTTCTTTACTATCCTACCTACTTGTGCTGTCACTTTCAGGGAATTGTCACTTATATCCTAAGATCCGTTTGATCGTCAAAGTCCCTTAGGACCCTACTATTTACTCTCTCGCATTTGATCGCCAACTGCAATATCTCACACTTTTATGGACTAAAATTTATCTGCCATTTTTCTTCCCAAATTTCTAAATGGTCTAAATGCTGTTGTATCCTTTTTCTGCTTTCCTTGTTCTCCACAGCTCCACCAATTTTCATGTCATCCACAGATTTACTAATCATGCCAGCTACATGTTCATATAATTCAATAGTTCAAAAGCTCCATTTAAAATTGGAGAATGTACACAACATACAGCCTGAAATTCTTGTCCTTTGCAGACATCCATGAAAACTGAAGAGTGCCCCAAAGATTGAGAAACAGTAAAAATATTAGAACCCTAAAGCTTTTCTACTACCCCCGCTCACAAGCAGCAGCCAGGCAATGACCCTCCCCATCCCCATGTTTTCAGCAAAACAGCATCAGCTCTCTTCACCCACCAAGCATGTAATAGCAAGTCCCACAAAAAACCATGATCTGCAGTACAACAAAAACCACCCATTCACCTAACAATTCAACATACCACAGGCTCTCTCTCCCTAATAAAGAACAGAGAAGAATCACTCAGCAAGAGGAGAGACATAAACAAAACAACTTACTGATTTGCGATGTTAAAGTCTGCCACTTCACTTTTTTGTACCAAGTTCTCCAACTTGAGAATCAGCAGCAAAGTCTCCCCACCGATGAGAGAAAGAGGGAGAGAAGCGGCGAGTCCAGAGATCCGACAGCTGATCCGTTGTTCCTGGTATTCCGTTTTCTCCTGCAACGCTTCAGTTGGCAGCACCGGCATAAAATCGGCTCGTCTCCAGGGCCGCAAGCCTTGGAAACTCGAAGGGGCTCTCATTGATATATGGCCCCTGAACTTATTTTGCAGAACACCACTGGCGACAGTCTACTATAACCTAAGTCTCAATGTGGACGAGAGAAAAGAGAAGATTCTGGACTTCAGGAAAGTGAAGGTTGACCATTTTCCACTGCACATCAATGTCTCTGCTGTGGAGGTAGTGAAGAGCAGAAAGTTCCTTGGTGTGCAGCTAACAGACAATCTAACCAGGACCTACAACACCTCCTCACTAGACAAGACAACACAACAGTGTCTAGACTTTCTGAGGAGACTGAGGTGTGCGAGGCTACCCAGCTCCATTCTAACAACCTTCTACAGGAGCACCATTGAGAGTATCCTGTCTGGCTGCGTTGTGCAGACCTATCAGTGGTGTCAGCAGAGCTCTATGGAGAAGAGGTGTTTCTCGCAGGTCGGCAGCGACTATTGAAAAAGAGTTTCATGGACACTTGTCTGTTGTATGGGGTCTGTCAGCGGCGTTAACAGAGCTCTATGAAATGAACAAAAGTACAGAAACGGATAAGCAGAGCGGCCATTGTTGGGAGTAGGCCAGTGATAAGAGTAGAAGCGACAGGCTTTGCTCAAAGGAGGCTTAGAAGAGGCGCAGCTCTGTTAAGGTTTCCTTTTTATCTTTTATTCCTCTCTTACTGTAACATTTAAATGGCTGTGGTGTGTTCCTCCTGCTAGATATCGGAGAACTGGGAGACCCAGAGTCTCCCGGGGAACTACATCTATGTGAAGGGCATCTGGCTGAAGCTCCTTGAAGACCATGTTTGGCACCTGGAGCAGCAACTGGATGACCTTCGGCTTCTACAGGACAGTGAGGAGATAATTGATCAAAGCTACAGGGAAGTAATCACCCCGAAGTTGCGGGAGGCGAGTAGCTGGGTGACTGTCTGGAGAAATGGAAACAGGCAATGAGAGTAGAGCACCCTGTGGCCATTCCCCTCAAAAACAAGTATACCACTTTGGATACTTATGTGGGGGATGACCTCCAGGGAGAATGTCACGGCGACTGGGTTACAAGTACTGAGCCTGGGTCTGTGGTGCAGAAGGGAAAGAGAGAGAAGAAGGGAGTGGTCGTGATAGGGGACTCGATAGTGAGGGGAACAGACAGGAGATTCTGTGGACGTGAACAGAAAACGCAGATGGTATGTTGCCTCCCAGGTGCCAGGGTCAGGGATGTCTCAGACCATGTCCACAACGTTTTGGAGAGGGAGGGGGAGCAGCCAGATGTCTTGGTACATATTGGTACCGATGACATAGCCAGGGAAAGCAACGAGGTCCTGAAAAGAGCATTTAGAGAGCTAGGTAGAAAGCTAAGAAGCAGGACCTCCAGGGTAGTAACTTCTGGATTGCTGCCTGTGCCATGCATCAGTGAGGGTAGAAACAGGATGATTTGGCAGATAAATGCGTGGCTGAGAAGCTGGTGGAGGGGCAGGACTTCAGGTTCATGGATAATTGGGATCTCTTCTGGGGGAGGTATGACCTGTTCAAAAGTGACGGTTGCATCTGAACCTGAGGGGCGGCAGTATTCTCATGGGCAGCTTTGTTAGAGCTGTCGGAGATGGTTTAAACTAATGTGGCAGGTGGGTGGGAACCGGAGTGAAGGGACTAGGATAGCACGGATGGTAAAAAGCAAAGATAGCATGCAGTCAGACTGTCAAGGAGGGCAGGCTGGTGATGGGATATAGTTGCAGCCAATAGGCTGAGTACCAAATCACTAGAGATGCAGAATCAGAAAGGATAGCAGATACGGTATCAATGTGTTGTATCTAAATGCACGGAGTATAAGAAAGAAGCTGGATGATCTTGTTGCACTATTACAGATTGCCAGGTATGATGTCGCCATCACTGAATCGTGCTGAAGGATGGTTGAATGTCCAAGGTTACACATTATATCGGAGGGATAGGAAGGTAGGCAGAGGGGATGGTGTGGTTCTAATGGTAAAGAATGGCATCAAATCAGTAGAAAGATGTGACATAGGATCGGAGGATGTTGAGTCCTTGTGGTTTGAGTTAAGAAACTGCAAGGGTAAAAGGACATTGATGGCAGTTATATACAGGTCTCCCAACAGTGGCTAGGAGGTGGACCACAGGCTACAACAGGAAATAGAAAAATGTGCCAAAAGGGCAATGTTATGGTAGTCATGGGAGATTTTAACATGCAGGTCAATTGGGAAGATCAAGTTGGTAATGGATCTCAAGAGAGTGAGTTTGTTGAATGCCTAAGAGATAGCTTTTTAGAGCAGTTTGCTGTTGGGCCTACTAGGAGATCATCTATACTGGACTGGGTGTTACGAAATGAACCGGAAGTGATTAGGGAGCTGAAGTTAAAAGAACCAGTGATCACAATATGATTGAGTTCAACATGAAATTTGATAGGGAGAAAGTAAAATCCGATGTAGCAGTATTTCAGTGGAGTAAGGGAAATTACAGTGGTATGAAGTAAATTGGAAGGAAATGCTGGCAGGGATGTCAGCAGAGCAGCAATGGCATGTGTTTCTGGGAAAAATGAGGAAGGTGCAGGACATGTGTATTCCAAAAATGAAGAAATACTTAAATGTTAAAATATTACAACCATGGCTGACAAGGGAAGTCAAAGCTATTGTAAAAGCAAAAGAAAGGACATACAACAAAGCAAAAATTAGTGGGAAGACAGAGGATTGGGAAGTTTTTAAAAGCCTACAAAGAGCAACTAAAAAAAATCATTAGAAGGGAAAAGATGAAATATGAAAGCAAGCTAGCAAATAATATCACAGTGGATAGTAAAAGTTTCCTCAAGTATGTTAAAAATAAAGAAAAATGTGAGTGGACATAGGACCACTAGAAAGTGAGGCAGGAGAAGTAATAATGGGGACTAGGAGATGGTTGTTGAACTAAACGAATATTTTGCATCAGTCTTCACTGTGGAAGACACCAGCAGCCCTAGACTTCTGAAAGAGGTAGTGTTAGAGATTGTGAAGGCAATAGAAATGATCTTTCAGAGATCATTGGACTCTGGCATGGTGCCAGAGGACTGAAAAATTGCAAATGTCACTCGACTCTTTAAGAAAGGTGGAAGGGGGCAAAAAAGAAATTATAGACCAGTTAGCCTGACCTCAGTGGTTGGGAAGATGTTAGAGTCAATTGCTAAAGCTGAGGTTAAGGAGTACTTGGTGACACAGGACAAGATTGTACAAAGTCAGCATGGTTTCTGTCAGGGAAAATCCTGCCTGATGAACCTGTTGGAATTCTTCGAGGATATTACAAGTAGGATAGATAAAGGGGATGCAGTGGTTGTTGTATATTCGGACCTTCAGAAGGCCTTTGACAAGGTGCCACACATGAGGCTGCTTACCAAGTTAAGAGCCCATGGTATTACAGGAAAGTTACTAACATGGTTAGAGCATTGGCTAATTGGTAAGAGACAGCGAGTGGGAATAGAAGGATCCTTTTCTGGTTGGATGCCAGTGACTAGTGGTGTTCCACAGGGGTCAGTGTTGGGACCACTTCTTTTTATGCTGTATATAAATGATTTTAGAGAATGGAATAGATTACTCTGTTGCCAAGTTTGCAAATTATATAATGATTGGCTAAGGGGTAGGTAGTGTTAAGGAAACAGGTAGGGTGCAGGAGGACTTAAAGACAGATCAGGAGAATGGGCAAGAAAGTAGCAAATGAAATACAATGTTGGAAAATGCATGGTCATGCACTTTAGTGGTAGAAATAAATGTGCAAATTTTCTAAGTGGGGAGAAAATCCAGGAATCTGAGATGCAGAGTAACTTGGGAGACTTAGTGCAGAACACCCTAAAGGTTAACTTGCAGGTGAGGAAGGCAAATGCATTCATTTCAAGAGGTCTAGAATACAAGAGCAAGGATGTGGTGTTGAGGCTTTAAAAGGCACTGGTGAGGTCTCACCTTGGGTATTGTGAACAGTTTTGGGCCCTCATCTTAGAAAAGATATGCTGGCATTGGAGAGGGTCCAGAGGAGGTTCACAAGGATGATTCCAGGAATGAAAGGGTTACCATACGAAGAACATTTGATGGCTCTGCGTCCATAATCACTGGAATTCAGAAGGTTGAGGAGGAATCTCATTGAAACCTTTTGAATGTTGAAAGGCCTAGACAGAGTAGATGTGGAAAGGATGTTTCCCATGGTGGGAGAGTCTTGGACAAGAGGGCACAGCCTCAGGATAGAGGGGCACCCTTTCAAAACAGAGATGTGGAGAAATTTCTTTAGCAAAAGGGTGGTGAATTTGTGGAATTTGTTGCCAAGTGCAGCTGTGAAAGTCAGGTCGTTGGGTATATTTAAGGCAGAGATTGATAGGTTCTTGATTGGACATGACATCAAAGGTTACGGGGAAAAGGCCGGCAACTGGGTTTGAGGGGGAGAAAAAAAAATGATCAGCCCTGCTTGAATGGAGGAGCAGACTGGATGGGCTAGATGGCCTATTCTGCTCCTATGTCTTATGGTCTTATCTTTGTGTGGTACGAAAGCCGTAAGACACTATAAAGGATTGTAAAATCCACCAAAAGGATCATTGGAGTCTCCCTCCCCCCCCCCCCCATTATGACATTTACCAACAGTGTTGGAAGCCAACAAAGGGCTGGAAGCATTGTCAAGGATCCCTTCCACCCATCCCACAATCTCTTTGACCCACTACCATCAGGAAGGAGGTATAGAAGCATCAGGACTTGGACTGCCAGACTGGGTAATAGCTTCTTTCCTCAAGCTGTGAGACTAATGAATAACCTATCACCACTGAGGTCTCGTCACTAGGACAGCGAGCTGTTTACTGTTTATCTGTGCTGTGCTTTACTACGTGCATTTTGAATTATATTTTAACTTATTTATAGTAAATATTCTGGTTCATGTGCAGTCTGTAATATATATTGTATGGGTGCACCGTGATCCAGAGGAACATTGTTTCGTTTTGTTGTATATATGTGTGGCTAGATGACAGTAAACTTGAACTTCGAATACTATTGCCCACTGTCCACTCTGACTAAATAGTTTCAGATCCAATTTACTAACTCAGCTTGGATCTCATATGATTTAATTTTCTGCACCAGTTTCCCATGTGGGACCTTGTCAAATGTTTTACTAAAATCCATGTAGACAACATCCACTACCCTATCTTTTTCAGTCAACTTTGCCACTATCTCAAGGTCCCTTATGATGGGCTCATCCAGGAGATGAAAGTGCATGGGATCCATGGTGACTTGGTCACTTGGCTTCAGAATTGACTTGCCTATAGAAGGCAGAGGATAGTGGTAAAAAGGTCTGTTCATGTGACGTTCTATGGAGAGATTTCAAAAGAGGAAGAGAACTTAAAATTTAGAGTATTGTTTAACTGTATGTGCAGAGGCTAGCAGGATTCTGTGGCACAGCGAGTAGAATTGGTGTCCCAGAGCACCTGTGACCCTGGCTCTGTCCTGACTTCTGTCAGTGTAGATGGAGATTGGATGCTCTCGCTGGGTTTCCTCTGCGTGCTGCCATTTCCATTGAGCAGGTTGGTGGGTTAGTTGGCCACTGTAAATTCCCCTCGTGTATGGGTGAGTGGCAGAATCTGGAAAGAGTTGATGAGAATGTGGGGAAAATTTGAAAATGGGGTTTAGTGTAGGATTAATACTGTTAAGTGCAGAGCAGAATGGTGTCATAGTGGTTAGTGTTGATTCCAAAGCCATACGGTTAGGGTTAATAAATTGTGGGCATGCTATGATAGTGCCGGAAGCACGGCGACACTTGCAGTGCCCAACAGGGTCCTCGCTGAATTAATTGACACAAATGACACATCTCGCTCTATGCTTTGATCTATGTGTGACAAATAAAGCTCATCTTTAACTGATTTCCATGATGCAGCTCCTCATGACTCTGTGATTAATAACAGGAGAGATATTTGAACAAGAATTGTTTTGAGAATGGACACAAACGTTAGAATTCATGACTCATACCATACGTGAGTGGATAGTCAAGTGCATGAACTCCTTGATGGGCATTAGTGTCTGGGCTGTGATCTGGTACAGGTTGACAACTTACCTACAATCTCATCCAGTTATAAATGTGCGTAAGTAGATTTATTACACAGTGCCTATAAAAAGTATTCACCCCCTTTGGAAGTTTGCATGTTTTATTGTTTTACAACTTTGAATCACTGTGGATTTAATTTGACTGTTTTGACACTGATGAATAGAAAAAGACTCTTTCATGTTAAAGTGAAAACAGATCTCTACAAAGTGATCTAAATTAAAGTAAAGGCATCCGTTAGTCTTGAGAGACCATGGGAATGCGCCTGGAAAGTCTTCACTCTCCAGGGTGCAGGTCTGGGCAAGATTGTATGGAAGACCAGCAGTTGCCCATGCTGCAAGTCTCCCTTCTCCACGACACCGATGTTGACCAAGGGAAGGGCATTAGGACCCATACAGCTTGGCACCAGTGTCATCGCAGAGCAATGTGTGATTAAGTGCCTTGCTCAAGGACACAGCATGTTCCCTCGGCTGGGGCTCGAACTCACGACCTTAAGGTCACTAGTCCAATGCCTTAACCATTGCCCACACGATCTAAATTAATTACAAATATAAAATAATTGATTGGATAAGTATTCAACCCTTTCAAGTCAATATGTAGTAGATGCACTTTTCTCAGCAATTACAGCCTTGAGTCTGTGTGGATAGGTCTCTATATCAGTTTTGCACATCTGGACACTGTTATTTTTCCCCAATCTTCTTTACTAAACTGCTCAGGCTCTGTCAGATTGCATGAGGATTGTGACTGAACAGCCCTTTTCAAGTCCAGCCACAAATTCTCAATTGGATTGAGGTCTGGACTCTGATTTGGCGACTCCAGGACATTAATTTTGTTGTTTTTCAGCCTTTCCTGTGTAGCTTTGGCTTTATGCTTGGGGTCATTGTCTTGCTGGAAAACAAATCTTCTCCCAAGTCACAGTTCTCTTGTAGACTGCAACAGGTTTTCCTCTAAGATTTCTCTGAATATTGCTGCATTCATTTTACCCTCTACCTTCACAAGCCTTCCAGGATCTGCTGCAGTAAGGCATCTCCAAAGAATAATGTGGCTACCACCAGGCTTCATGGTAGGGATGGTGTGTTTTTGATTACGTGTGGTGTTTGATTTATGCCAAACACAGCATTTAGTGTGATGGCCAAAAAGCTCCATTTTGGTGTCATCAGAGCATAGAACCTTCTTCCAGCTGACTTCAGAGTCTTCCACATGCCTTTTCGAAAGCTCTAGCTGAGATTTCATCTGAGTTTATTTCAACAGTGGCTTTTTCTTTGCCACTATCCCATAAAGCTGTGACTGGTGAAGCACCCGGGCAACAGTTGTATGTACAGTCTCTCCCATCTCAGCCACTGAAGCTTGTAACTCCTCCAGAGTTGTCTAGGTCTCTTGGTGGCCTCCCTCACTAGTCCCCTTCTTGTACAGTCACTCAGTTTTTGAGGACAGCCTGCTCTAGCCAGATTTACAGCTGTGCCATGTTCTTTCTATTTCTTGATTATCGACTTGCACTGTTCTCCAAAGGATGTACAGTGATTTGAAAATGTTCTTGTATCCATTTCCTGACTTGCGCTTTTCAATAATCTTTTTGTGGAGTTGCTTGGAGTGTTCTTTTGTCGTTATGGTGTAGTTTTTGCCAGGATACTGACTCACCAGCAATTGAACCTTCCAGATACAGGTGTATTTTTCCCACAAGCAATTGAAACACCTTGACTGCACACAGGTCTCCAAAAATAGATCTCCATTTAACTAATTATGCAACCTCTAAAACCAATTGGCCGCACCAGTGATGTTTTGGTGTGTCATATTAAAGTGGGGGAATACTTATGCAATCAAATATTTTGTGTTTTATATTTGTAATGAACTTAGATTGCTTTGTATAAATTTGTTTTCACTTTGACACAAAAGAGTCTTTTTCTGTTGATCAGTGTCAACAAAGCCAAATCAAATCTGCAGTGATTCAATGTAGTAAAACAATAAAACATAAAAACTTCCAACAGAGTGAATACTTTTCATAGGCACTGTAGTTGCTAGGAACTGGATCTGAGACGCAGGAAGTTAAAGAGTGCAGAAATTGTGTAAAAATAATTGTATTCCAAAGGAGTTAGCAAAGGAGTTTGTCCCTGCCTTCAAACTGTTCCAAACTAAAAAGAATGTAGTTTCCTCTCTCAGGAGACAAATGAGTTTGCAGATGTTGGAATCTGAAACAACAAACTGCTGGACAAAACTCAGTGGCTCAAGCAAAATCTGTGGGAGGAAAGGAACTGTTGATGTTTCAGGTAAAATCCCAGCCTCAGGACTGCGAGTAGAGAGGTGAGGTGGATAGTATAAAGGGGAAAGGGGGAGTAGTGAGAAAGGAGTTTGAGACAATCATTTGCTATCTTGTCTCTTTACTTTCAGATGGCAATGAAAGAGTTTGGAAACAATCTGGTGGGAGAGCTCAGCGGTTGAGCAGCATCTGTGGGTGGAAGGAATTGTTGATGTTTTGGGTTGAAACCCTGCAACAAGACTGCCAACATAGATTTCAAGTCTTGTTGATCCCATAAGGTCAAGGTTTTCTGTTTTTGTGACAGACTGAATCAAAATCTGAGTGACGGAGGAAATTGTTGTTAATTAAGGCAAAATTCTTTGAGGAATAGTTACGATAGAAGTCACTGGATAGAAAAAGATAGGGTTACAATCACTAAAAGAAGGGGGAAATCAGATACAGGAGACTAAAGTTTCCTGAACAGTATTTAAAACAAGCACCGTTTCTTGCAGAGGTAGTGATAAGACACCAATCTGTACTTTTTAGATGGCTTAAATTTACATTTAATTCAAATTTACATGTAAACCAATACTTACAATTTTACTTACAAGATGGGTCTTTGTTCAAAGCATCAGCTGGTCATTTCACTCCATAGATGCTGCCTGACCTGCAGAGATCCTCCACCATTTTGTGTGTGTGTTGCTTAAATTTACATTCCTTGTTTTGTTTTGTTTTTTTACCTTATGCTGTTCTGATTTATAGATGTTTATAATAATTACATCTGGTGTCACTACCCCACATCTTTCTAACATCATAGTCTAAATAGCACTATATTGTTTTCTTTAGGTTTTAAATCCAAAGAAAAGAGGGAAAAAGAAGAAGTATGTCAACTCTGGGACGGTGAGTACATCATTGGACCCATATCTAAGAAAGGTCGTGCTGGCATTGCAGAGGGTTCGGAGGAGACTCAAAAGGAATGAAAGGGTTTACGTTTGAGAGGTGTTTGATGGCTTTGGGCCTGTTTCACTAGAGCTTAGAAGAATGAGCTCATTCTAATCATTGAAACCTATTGAATATTGAAAGGCCGAGATAGAGTGGATGTGGAGAGGATGTTTCCCATAATGGGGGAGTCTAGGGTCAGAGAACACAGCTTTATTGTAGAGGGACCTCCATTTAGAACAGGGGTGAAGAGTAATTTCTTTAGCCAGAGGGTGGTTAACCTGTGAAATGTATTGCCACAGACAACTATGGAGGCCCAGTCATTAGGTATATTTAAAGTGGAGGTTGATAGGTTCTTGATTAGTTACAGGGAGAAAACAGGAGAATGGGCTTGAGAGGGAATATAAATCAGCCATTATGGAATAGTAGAAGGACTTGATGGACCAAATGGCCTAATTCTGCTCCTGTGGCTTTTGGTCTTATAAGAGAAGATGTATCAGGTGGTGATATCACCTGCTCCGATGTCTAATGGTCTTATGGTCTATATTTAGATTGCTGGAGCAGAGTGATTGGAAGAGGATACAGCACAATATTGACATTTCTTAAAACATGAACACTTGTGGGTTGATATTGTGTAAACTAGCCAATCAGGGGACACTAATAGATGTTATAATAGTGTAATCCTCCATGCTTTGCTTGACTTCAGTGTAACGTTTGGAATGGCCAAGATCAAACTCAATTGCATCTCCCCTATTTTCTAGCTCAGACAGCCACTTTTCCATCCTCGCCTAGCTGTGCATACCCAAAGTATCTTCATAAATGCTTCTCCTTCCATTACCCATCTGGTGCATTTTGAGGACCCAAGGATCTGTCTTTAGTAAACTTTTCTTGTATATTTTGCAACATTATCCACAGATGTGGCATCTGCAATTCATTCCTGAGTGATCATCTGGTACCAACAAAACTGAAGCAGTCAGGTTCGACCCCACTCACCTGCCATACAACTTCACAAGAACTCAACAGAGGAGTTGCTCATTAAATTTTCAGACCTACACTGCCATTCATTGAGATCTTTGCTGTCTACACTTCTTGCTGTCTTGATAAAGCATGATCAAAGATCCCAACAACCCTAGACATTCTCTCTTTTTCCCCAACACAACCCCCTCACTACTACCATTGGAAGCCTGAAATCACGTACCACCCGACTTAGGGATGGCTTCTATCTCACTGTTGTAAGACCATTTCCAATTGTGGTAAAATTGACTCTAGACCTCACAATCTATCTCATTGTAACCTTCCATCCTACTGTTACCTCACAGTACCTCAGTACACCATTGCAGTGAATAGATCTCAGTGTACAAGACAGGTTTTTCACTGTACTTAGGTACATATGACAATGAGAAACGAATTTATTTTCCACATTGGTGCCATTGTCGTTTAATATCGCCTTAATATCCAGAAGTTTATCAACCTGCCTTCTGAATGAGCTCAAAAGCTGAGCTGCCACAGCCTTCCAGATATTCCAATGCTCAGTCTCCTAACATTTGTAAAGATCATCTCTCCAAGTCACTTTAAATTTGAAATTGAGCTCATTGTATTTGAATAGTTGCACATTTGTCTGTTGTTGTATGTTCATCTTCGCTCAGAGCCGCCAGAATGAAAGGATGTAAGGAGCAGAGCCAGCAGAAGTACTTGAAATGAGGACAGAGGCATATATCGTGTATAAAGGCTCGCTCAATGGCCCATATCTTTGAATCTTATGAATCTATGCAAACACAATTTGATGAAATGATGTTAAGGTTTTATGCTGGAGAGATGTTGCAACATCTACATAGGATCGGATCAGGCAAATCCACTTTAGCAGGAATAGGACATTCAGAAATTAAAATGGGAAAGGACAACTGAGATAATAAGATTTCATTTCTCAGTAAATCACAAGGCCTCAAAAACATTTTGCCTATATTTTGTACACTTATGAAAAGCTGAATTCTACCTCTCTACCCAAAAATAACTTTAAGATATGAAAACAGAGCTTTATAAAGTGAAATTCAAAAGAGCAGATTAACAACTGACAGGGAATTTCCAAGCAAACCCATTAGTCATCTAGGCACCTTCTTATAATCAATAGTAATTTCCAGCTTGTGTTACTCTCTCCAAACTGCTTTGTATTCTTTTGCTGTACACATAAATCATTATCCTCAGCAAAGCTGACAGCTGGAGAAAGCAATAGAAGGAAACGGGATTTGCAGAAACCTTTTTAGAGGACAACACACATAAGATGCTGGAGGAACTCAGCAGGTCAAGCAGCATCTATGAAAATTAATGAATAGTCAAGGTTTCAGGCCAAGACCCTTCTTCAGGACAAGAAAGGAAGGGGGAAGAAGCCAGAATAAAAAGATGGGGGGAGCGGAAAGAGGACAAGCTAGAGGATAATAGGTGACGCCTGATGTAGCTTCACCTATCACCTTCTAGCTTATAAAACTAGAGGAGTAAAGGACCGAAGAAGAAGGAATCCGATAGGAGAGGAACATGGACCATGGCAGAAAGGTAAGAAAGCAGGGCGCTGAGGAGAGGTGTTAGGCAGGTGACAAGAAGAGTTACGAAGCCAGTGTGAGGAATAGCAAAAGAGGAAAAGGGGAGGGGAAAAGAAAACTACCTGAAGAAGATGTAGGTTTAAGAACTAAATACTGTGTGGTCGGGTCAAACGGAGTGGTGTCCACTAGCTTGGGGGTTGTTAACTGTCTGTGTCTTGTCGGTGGTGGTGATATTACCTGGCACATCCCAGCCTGTCAGAATGTTGCCCAGGGCTTGTTACACACAGTTCCACATTTCTCTCAAATGGTCGGCTTTACCCCCAGTCAGACAATCAATATGTAAATCAGAATGCGTCTGGGCATAAAAAGTGCAGAAAAAAATGTTGAAAGGATTCCTGCAGTTGGGATATTTGGGAATCCATACTTTGCATCTTTCCACTCCATATCACTTCCCAAGTGATGCAAAAGCCATTTGTGGTAAAAGCTAGAAATTGCTTGATACATAATAGATTTAACACATCAGAAAGCACTGAGCAAAATGGTTAGTGCTTATAAGTAAAAGTTTTAGAAACCTGGAAACATCATTATCCAAAGTGGTGTCAAGCATGTACAGTAGTAATTTTACGTATTGCACTGTACTGCTGCGGAAAAAAAACTACTTTCATAATATATGTGAGTGATGATAAACCTGATTCTGAAATGGGTCCCTATTGTGGATTGAGAGAGGAAAGGGAGGAGGGAGAGGGGAAGGAGGGGGAAGCACCAGAGGAACAATCTGTAATGATCAATAAATCAATTGTTTGGAATCAAATGACCGGGTGTTTCAGGGGTGGTTGTGTCTGCACGCCACCACCCCCACTCTGTCCCTTTCATTCCTCTGCCACCCGTCCAACACAACTCCACCCCTGCCACTCCTAACATCTTTTGCTTCCACCAGATTTACAAACGCACTGTCAGCTCTACATTGACAAATACAGTACCTGATTTCCCATTTTCTAAACAAGTTGTAACCTTGCTCAGTTCAGTAATTTTGCAGTGTGTTTTATCTCATATGATGTTTCTCTTAGTGCAAAACATAGGTTCTAGGAGATTGAGTTTTGCTGTTAAGTGAGTATATGAGAATTCTTGAAATTTCCACCTTGCTTATTTGTGTTTCTAGGATGTGAAAATCATCACATTTTCATGAATAATCCATTAAAATTTGCTAAAATTTTCATAGCTACATCTGATACTCACCTGTATTACAGTCAAAGGTGCTCATGCTGATTCACTCTCTTTATTGTCACCAGGTGACCCTCCTGTCCTTCAAAGTGGAATCTGATTACACATTTGTGGATTATATTAAAGGCGGGTATGAATCAAGCATATTTTGCTATTTTGTTTGTTAAAGTCTGTGGTTTAAGTGTAGGTTACTACTACAGTCACCAAAACTACTGAACATCTTTGTTACTGGCTCTCTTCTAGAACCCAGCTAAATTTCACTGTGGCAATAGACTTCACTGCATCTAATGGTAAGTTTCGTCAGGCAATCAATCCCTGAAGTGTAATGGTGTGATACTTGTGCCATATTGTGCTGGTTGAGACTGATATTCCAAAGAGATACCTTTCAAAGACATAAGGCTGGGTAATCTGTTTCTACTATCCCTAACCAGCCAGAAATACTATGGGATCATAATCTCTAACTCATTCCAATGGGAATTCTCAATCTGGAGATTAGGAAGAAAAGGGCAAGGTAAATTATTTCTGTTTACTAATCTTAATTATTTCCTGAATACTTGTATACATATATGATAATTTTCTTAAGATAAATTTAAGCCAACAAAACATTGAACAATAATAAAAGTAAGAAAGTGAATGTAAAGGTGTCTACTTCCTACTGCCTGCAAAGTGTCACCTCTGTCTGGCACCATTTTGTGAGCGTACTTATGTTGTTTATTTCAAAGTATCTTTGTCAGAATTGGATTATTTTGCCTGGTTCCTTTAGATAAATATTTCTTTCCTCCTGCAGGCAATCCTTCGCAGCCTACCTCCCTCCATTACATGAACCCATATCAGATGAATGCGTATGCCATGGCTTTGAAAGCAGTTGGAGAAATCATTCAGGATTACGACAGTGACAAACTCTTTCCAGCATTAGGATTTGGAGCGAAACTACCACCGGATGGGAAAGTTTCCCATGAGTTTCCTTTGGTAGGTGACTATTGGATGGGACTACATGCAGTCCAGAGAGGCTTTGACAAAAGTGCTCTGAATGTTGAGTAATCCTCAGTGATGATTGTTGTTCCATATTCCAGCATCTTCAGTCTCTTAAAACTTCAGTGTTGCTACTTTTCACCACTAAATGAAAAAGATGCAGTGTTTTACTGCCCCTTTTGGTGGAAGACACGCTTATTTTGTTTTAGTACAACAGAGCAGCTTTAGGTTAATCTGTCCATCAGGAAGATGACAAGGTTGTGGCACTTCTGGCTTTAACTTGTCTGATGTGTTTTCCTCAAAGCAAGTAGAAAGTAAGTCCCACGGATATCTCCAGATGCCGTGGCAATTCTGCACCCAGCTGCCCCAAACCCCTGTGAGGCAGACTAAATTTATCCTGTTAATTTTCCCATCCAAAACCAGACCAGGCCTGCAGAAGGAAAATATTGCAGAACCTTGTGGTCACACATTACTTCAAGGAATTCCTCCTGTGTTCCCCTTTTGTTTACTGCTATTTGACTGCAGAAAACACATTAGAATGCAATGACTGAAACGCAGACATGATCTGCACCACTAATCCTGTTGCTTAGCTGCTACAAATCCATTATTCCCAGAAAGCAGAGCAGCAGGAGCTGGGAGATTATTGTGTTCTGGCTGAAAGAAAAACATATTTTTCAATTATAACCTTGGGCTTAACATAGAACTTGAGGCTTAATTCATTGACATTTATGGACCTGCTTTCAGAATATATCTGGTGACATTTGGCAAAAGCCGTGTGGAATAATTTGCAATTATATACACTGTATAACAAAATTATTGACTATATTTCACAGATTTTTCTTTCTAGAAATATTACAGAAGCTTCCATTTGTGGTTGTCAAAACTGCTGCACACTGGCATAACAGCAAAATCCTTTAGTTTCTACCTGTAGCAGTTAAATAGAAACATGGTTCATTTCTTCTCTAATTTAACAGGACCACCATTGATTCAGGTAGCTCAGAGGACACCTCACCAGGTCACTATCTATTCTGCCAAGTCACAGCTATAATACTATCATATCTTCCTGTACACTCAGTGGCCACTTTATTAGATACACCTGTACATACACCTACTTGTTAATGAAAATATCTACTCAGCCAATCATGTGGCAGCAACACATGGCATAAGTGTATGCTGAGATGGTTAAGAGGTCTAGTTGTTGTTCAGATTAATCATCAAAGTGGGGAAGAAATGTGATGTAAGTGACTTTGTTGTTGGTCCCAGACAAGATGGTTTGAGTATGTTAGAAACTGCTGATGTCCTACGATTTCTGCACACAACTATCTCTAGCGTTTACAGAGAATGAGGCAAAAAACAAAAAAAAAATCCAGTGAGCATCAGTTCTGAGGGTAAAGAACACCTTGTTAGTGAGAGCAGTCGGAGGAGAATGACCAGACTGGTTCAAGCTGACAGGAAGAAGACAGCAACTCAAATGTTACAACAGTAGTGTGCAGAAAAGCATCTCTGAATGCACATGTCAAACGTTGAAGTGGTTGGTCTACAGCAGCAGAAGACCACAAACATGCACTCAGTTGCCACTTTCTGTACCTAATAAAGTGGCCACAGAGTGTATGAATAACTGATTTCTTGATGTTACAAGCTGCTGGTTGATTAAATTAGGGGTAATGTTCCTTTTAAATTTATTGCTATGCAATACGTTTACAAAAGCAATCATGATTTCATGATTATCCTTCCACCCGCCCTTAAATCACCATGGCTAAAGTACCCTCAAAGCTCCATGGTTATCTAAATCATCCAGTGCAGAAGTGTCCTCCCTGTGAACATGCTTCCCCTCAAAAGGTAATAACTTATTCCCTCCACTAGCCTGCAGGTCACCCTTGGGCAGGATGTAGTACCTGTTTAGCGCCCCCCCCCCCCCGCCAGATTAGGGACACGTGAAGCTGTGAGTCGAGGTGGTGGATGGTCATATGAGCAGCTGGTTATACAACCGCTGACGTCAGGCAAACAATCTCAGAAGAGCATTGATAATGGCTGGGGTCACCCGTCTTGTAAAGACACTGCCCAGAAGAAGGCAATGGCTGACCACTTCTGCAGAGAAATTAGCCAGGAATAATCATAGTCATGAGACCATGATCAGCCATGTCACATAGTAATGATGATAGTGATGGTGATGATTTGAACTGAAGGGATCTCAGATCCACTGTGGTTTCTCTTTCTCCAAATTCATTCATGAAATGCAGACAATGGCCCAGAAATTCTACTGAACCTTGATTGGTGTGGACAATTGCTGTTGTCATTGTCCCATCAAAATTGAATTGCAAATAAGGTCCAAGACCTCATTCCAACAAACCACACTGCATGTTTTTGTGTTCACATTTCCATTTCTTTTCCCCACGGTTGTGAGGAGGTAGGACAGAGTTTTAATTAAACTGAATGGCATGCAAAGGTCAGTGCCAGGGTATCTCTTGAGTTTGCAGTGATGGTGTTGGGAGTGTCTAAATTACCAATAAAGGCAGAATTAATGGCTGTGATTGCATGGTCAGTACAGATCTGTGCCCAATGTCTGTGGCACAGGGGGAAGTGTAATTTAATGTTGGTCATCATTTATGTGGGTGATGACATTAAATAGCTGATAAAGAAGTTCAGGTTCAAGTTTCAATTAAATCCGGTCAAGTTGAATATCATTAAGGAAAGGAATCCTCATCATTGTTGCACCAACCAGTTCAGATCTTGAATCTGAACTGAGTGGATAAACCAAGTGGATAGCTATGGACTGCCTATCTATGATGCTCTATAGGCGCCGGAAGCCTGGTAATTCTTGTGGGCTGCCCAGCACAATACCCGGACTGTGTTGGTCATTGACGCTAAATGACAAATTTCACTGTATGTTTTGATGTATATGTGACAAATAAAGCTGATTTCAATCTATTTACATCATTGTTGATAGGAGAGAGTCAAATCTCACACATGGCATGAAATTAAGTATCAGTCTTTAACAATCAACCAAATTTTAGTGATAAAAAACAAGATGAAAGCATTAATTTCTCTGTCACTAGAATCCGCATGTGAAAGTGTGGATGTTACAAATTTCTATGATTTGCATGTGGCAGCATGGAACTGAGAATTACCCTTTTATACTTAAGTGAAAGTGAACTAGGTTTTCAGGCACAGTGAGGTGGAGAGGTGGTCAGATGCATGAGGCAGAGTTAACCATCTGGGCAGTAGAAGATGGACTGGATCTAACCAAATATAGACAACTAAAACTTAACCTAATGTAGGAGTGATGCTGAGATTTAGCTAGATGCAAGTGAGTTGGTGCAAGGTAGATTAGAATTAATAAGCAAGAGTAAGACATTAAATGTCATCCAGAGGAGAGATTTTGAGAACTGCCTTGTTTCAAAGAGTGTCTATATATTTTTTAAGTTGTAAGTTGGTGTAAGTGACACTGTAATTAAAATGAAAATTAGATTAATTCCTCTTTGGTGTATCATACACTAACAGATAGAATGACAGAAGACAATTACATCATAAATCTTCATTGCAGTTGACTTATCTTATAAATGTCACTGAACAATCTTTGAGATAAAATAATTTGAAATAATTGCTGTTAATATTTCCCATGACCGAATGAGCAATAACATAGCTTTGTCAATGCATTAGAATCAAGATGATTAAAAAATCGTGAACTTTTCCTGCTAAGTTAATTTTTTCCAGTGCATTCATAGAATTAATTTTGTTTGGTTATCTGTTAAATTAATCATATTTCCCCCATCAAAAGCATAACATGCAGAATTGTAATAAAAGATTATGCTTTAGCTCCTCACAGGGAAAAGAAAATTGGAATGCATGAATTATTAATAAAATGATCAGAAGTCTGCCAACCATGTTTGCTTATCTTAGTACAGCAACACAAATGGTTGCTGATCTAAGAGGAATGGAGCTCTACAACTAGACCTAATTAGGTTGAAACCTTCTATGACTGAGTGGATGTGGAACTTTGTCTGTCTCTCCTTTCTTCGCCAATCTTGTAACTCTCTTCTCTCCCACCAAGGTATTTGCTTTTCCACAAATTGAACTGGTTCACGTTTAGGTGCCTTTGCTTAACATAATAATAATAATAATAATAATAATAATAATGCAATTGTACCAGACAGAACAGAGCACCACAGCCAAGATGAAGTTACCTTCTGGATTCCCACATATATTTCCCTCTGTGTTCACAGAATGCTATTTCCCAGCTTCCATAAACTAAACCGACAGTGCAGTCAGAAACTACATCCTTCAAGTTATATAGTCGTATGTATATCACGGAAATAGGCTGTACAGCCAACAGCAACCAAGAAGCCTATCTCAGCTAGTCCCATTTGCACATGTGTGGCCCATATTCCTCTAAACCAGGAGTTCCCCACCTGGGGGCCATGGACCCCTTGCTTAATAGTATTGGTCCATGGCATGAAGAAGGTTGGGAACCCCTGCTCTAAACCTTTCCTACCTGAGTGTCTTTTAAATGTTGTGATGCACCTACCTCAAACAATTCCTCTGGCAGTTCACTCAAATTACAGAACACCCTCTGAGTGAAAAAGTTACCCCTGTGGTTCCTATATAAATCTCTCTCCCCTCACCTTAAACTTGTGCCTTTTCATTCTTGAATATCTAACCCTGAGAAAAAGACTGCATTCACCTCGTCCATCATACCCCTTTGTGATAGCCTGTCATTGCATTTGCTTATTGGATTACCAATACTACTTGAAGAGATTCCTTGGAGTTAGTCTGCTCTCCCTTGTTCCCTTTATTGAGAATCCATTTATTCCCATTTACAAATATCTGCCCATGACTGTATGATTCTCAACTATCAATCAAACCTTTATTAATCATCTCTAATCATTTGAAAAAATGATAATCAACTGCATTCAAAAGAAAAGCAATATAGTGCTATTAAAACAAAAACCTCATGCCTTTAAAGTTCCTTTCCCCAGGCTGTATTGATCAACCATTCTAGTTAGCACCTCCAAACACCCCTAACTATTATCCCCAAATAGCTTTAAACTACCTTTTATAATGCTGTTTACATTGTAATACATGCTGGTATTTATGTATTTATGCTCATTTTATTCCATATCTGTTCTTTAACCTCTAGCTTTATATTTTATATCATTCCTTATTATTTATAATTGTTGAATGTTGTTGTTTGTTGGTGCCTGCTGCGCGCTGACCAATACACTACACTAAATTCCTAATACTTATGTTGAATAAAGATAAAATTGATCTTTGAAATTGTTGTAGCACCTTCACGACTTTCTTCCTGAGTTATGCCACAATGACCAGGAGAGTGACCATTAATTTATTCAGTCTCCAGAAGTTGCAGTGCTGATATGGGGCCAGGTCTATGGAAATTATCCAAATCTTGTATGCAGTGTCAGTTGACTAATTGTTTTTATAAAATGCCTTCTGCAAAGAATCAACACTACTCTCTTGATGGTTGTTTCAGCCATGTGCATGTTGGTCTTGTAACCCAAAGCCAATTAATGTGTGCCTGAGTATCTGTTTCTGTCTAAAAGGGAGATGAATATGGTTACATCATCTGAGTGCCGATGATATAACCATATTCATTTGGGTCCTAGCTATACCTGCCTTTTTGTTGGCTTTGTGGAACAATCTATGTTCCAAACCTATTCTGATATCTGTCTCCTACTTTTCCTTCGCTACATCGACAACTGCATTGGCGCTGCTTCCTGCACGCATGCTGAGCTCGTTGATTTCATTAACTTTGCCTCCAATTTTCACCCTGCCCTCAAGTTTACCTGGTCCATTTCTGACACCTCCCTCCCCTTTCTAGATCTTTCTGTCTCTATCTCTGGAGACAGCTTATCTACTGATGTCTACTATAAGCCTACTGACTCTCACAGCTATCTGGACTATTTCTCTTCCCACTCTATCTCTTGCAAAAATGCCTCCGTCTCTGCCACATTTGCTCTCAGGGTGAGGCTTTTCATTCCAGGACGAAGGAGATGTCCTCCTTTTTTTTAAAGGTAGGGGCTTCCCTTCCTCCACCATCAACTCTGCCCTCAAATGCATCTCTCCCATTTCACGCACATCTGCTCTCACCCCATCCTCCCGCCACCCCACTAGGAATAGGGTTCCCTTTGTCCTCACCTACCACCCCACCAGCCTCTGGGTCCCACATATAATTCTTCGTAACTTCCGCCACCTCCAACGGGAACCCACCACTAAGCACATCTTTCCCTCCCCCCCCGCCGTCTGCATTCCGCAGAGATCGTTCCCTATGCGACTCCCTTGTCCATTTGCCCCCTCCATCCCTCCCCACCGATCTCCCTCCTGGCACCTATCCTTGTAAGCAGAACAAGTGCTACACATGCCCTTACATTTCCTCCCTCACCACCATGCAGGGCCCAGACAGTCCTTCCAGGTGAGGCGACATTTCACCTGTGAGTCGGCTGGGGTGATATACTGCGTCCGGTGCTCCCGATGTGGCCTTCTATACATTGGCGAGACCCGACGCAGACTGGAAGATCATTTTGCTGAACACCTACGCTCTGTCCGCCATAGAGAAAGCAGGATCTCCCAGTGGCCACACGTTTTAATTCCACATCCCATTCCCATTCTGACATGTCTATCCACGGCCTCCTCTACTGTAAAGATGAAGTCACACTCAGGTTGGAGGAACCACACCTTATATTCCGTCTGGGTAGCCTCCAACCTGATGGCATGAACATCGACTTCTCAAACTTCCGCTAATGCCCCACCTCCCCCTCGTACCCCATCCGTTATTTATTTATATACACACATTCTTTTTCTCTCTCTCCTTTTTCTCCCTCTGTCCCCCTCACTATACCTCTTGCCCATCCTTTGGGTTTTCCCCCCTCCTCCTTTTCCTTCTCCCTGGGCCTCCTGTCCCCTGATCCTCTCATATCCCTTTTGCCAATCACCTGTCCAGCTCTTGGCTCCATCCCTCCCCCTCCTGTCTTCTCCTATCATTTTGGATCAACCCCTCCCCCTCCCACTTTCAAATCTCTTACTAGCTCTTCCTTCAGTTAGTCCTGACGAAGGGTCTCGGCCTGAAACGTCGACTGTACCTCTTCCTAGAGACGCTGCCTGGCCTGCTGCGTTCACCAGCAACTTTGATGTGTGTTGCTTGGTCTTTTTCCATTGAATGATGCATTTGAGAATAGGGCTGAACAAAATATAAATTGCCATTGTTTGTAGATGTTCAGTGTATCTATGCCATTATCATTGCTGCAACTGGTTAATATAGAAGAGCCTTACATTTATAAATCCCCTCTTATGTCGCCTTCAGCCAGTATCATAGTGCTTTACATTCAGTGAAGTACGTTTGAAGTGCAGTAATTTAGGAAATGCAGTAGCATAAACTCCCACAAGTGATAATGACCACATAATCTGTTTCAGTGATGTTGACAGAGAGAGACAGGGAACAAAGCAATACACACAAAAAGCTGGAGGAACTCAGCATCTCAGTCAGCATCTATGGAAATGAATAATCAGTTGGTGTTTCAGGCCAAGACCCTTCTTCTGAACTGGAAAAAAAGGGGAAAACACTGGAGTAAAAAAAGGGTGGGTGGTGGGGAAAGAGGACAAGCTAGAATGTGATAGGTGAAGCCAGGTGGGTGGGAAAGGTACAGAGTTGGAGGATATAAGGAATCTGATAGGAGAGGAGACTGGACCATGGGTGAAAGAGAAGAAGGAGGGGCACCAGGGGGAGGTGATAGGCAGATGAGGAGAAGGGGTAAGAGAGAATTAAATGTAATAGTAAAAAATGTGTGGGTGACACAAATCTAGGAAGCAGTGAGAGCTGAGAGGAGTATTTAGAGAGACACCAGAGTGATTTGGATAAATTGAGAGGATTGACCACTTTTGGTTCCTGGAAATGATCATCACCAATAGCCTGCTCTAATTCAACCATGTTGCTGCACAGTCAAGGGAGCTCACCAACACGTCTACTTCCTCAGAAGGTATGTCCCTGTCAACCCTTACCAATTCTTAACAATGATCCAAAGAAAACACACTATCTGGATGCATGATAGCTTTAATGGCAAAAGTTCTCCATGTGACTGAAAACACTGCAAAAAGTTGTGGATGTAGTTCATTACAGAACTGTGGACTCTGTCTATACTTCTCACTGCCTCAGTAAATGAGCCAGCATAATCAAAGACCCTATCACCCCAGGCATTCTCCCTTCTCCCCTCTCCCACTGGGCAAAAGTTACAAAAGCCTGAAAGCACATACCACGAGGCTCAAGGACAGCTTTCAATTCCACTGTTATTAGATACTTTAAAATGGACTTTAAAATAAGATGGACCCTTGGCCTCACAATCTACCTCATTATGATCTTGTACTCAGTATATTGTTCGCCTGCACTGCACTTTCTCTGTAACATTTGCACCTTAATCTGCATTATTGTTGTTTACCTTGTTCTACCTCAATGCACCATGTAATGATCTGATCCGTATGAACAGTGTTGCAAGACAAGCTTTTCACTGCATCTCGGTGCATGTGACAATATAAGCTAATACCAATATCATTACAGATACATAGAGAATCCAATATAATATGATGAGGTTGAAGGTGAGGTTTATTAGGATACTAGAGCAGAAGCGAAGTGGCCACCTCACTCGTTCAGTAGAGGAGATAAACCACCATCTCAGTATCATTTTCAGTGACACCTCGAGAGAGCAGGTCCTCGGCCCGTGTGAGGCACTGGTGACACCTCCAGAACCGGTGAGTCAATTCAACATCTCTGAAGCCCCCCCCCAAAGGATGTCAAAGAAGCAGTCAAAGCAGCAAGAGCAAGTTCCACCCCGGCCCCAGCGGAGTGCCTTCCAAAGTCCACAAGCAGTGCCCAAGGCTCCTTGTGTGACTCTGGAAGATCGTAAAGGTGATCTGGCGGAGAGGAAAGGAGAGGTGGAGGCACACGGAGGGGGTCTGGATACAAAAAGAAGAGGATTCAAGCAACATCGAGCAGTTTCATATTATCTCGCTGCTTAGCGTTGAAGGGAAGATCTTCTTCAAGATTGCGGCCCAACGTTTAACTGAGTTCCTCTTGAAGAATGGACACACAGATAACTCAGTGCAGAAGGGGGGAGTCCCAGGAGTACCTGGATGCCTGCAGCACACAGGAGTGGTGACCCAGCTGATCCGGGAGGCAAGGGAGAACAAAGGAGACCTTGCAGCACTCTGACTAGACCTAACCAACGCCTATGGATCCATCCCACACAAGCTCACTGAAACAGCACTGACAAGACAGAGATAATCTGAAACCTCATTCTAGACTATTACAGCGGCTTCAGGTTGAGAGTCTCCTCAGGGTCTCTAACATCCGCTTGGCATCAACTGGAGAAGGGCATAATGACTGGCTGCACAATCTCGGTGTCACTCTTCTCATTGGCCATAAACATGACTGTCAAGGCAGTGGAGGTGGAATGTAGAGGCCCCATGCCTAGATCTGGTACTCAGCAGCCCCCCATGAGAGCATTCATGGACAATCTGACAGTGATGGCAACATCCGTCCCTGGGTGCAGATGGCTCCTTCAAGGGCTGGAATGGCTCATCCCATGGGCAAGGATGTGCTTTAAACCAGCCAAGTCCAGGTCTCTGGTCCTGAAGGAGGGAGGAGTGGCCAACCAGTTCCACTTCACCCTGGGAGGGATCCAGATTCCAACGGTGACGGAAAAGCCAGTCAAGAACCTGGGCAAGATCTTCGACAGTTCCCTGAAGGACACAGCCACAAACTGGGGCTTCCAGGAAAATGCAAAGCCTGGATGTACCAACACGGAGTCCTGCCAAGGCTACACTGGCCCCTTCTGGTCTACGAGGTGCCAATGTCAACAGCGGAGGCTCTGGAGAAGACTATCAGTCAGTCTCTCCGGAGGTGGTTGGGGCTTCCCTGGACCTTAAGCAGCATTGCCCTGTATGGGCATTCCACCAAGCTGCGGCTCCCCATCAGCGGCCTATCAGAGGAATTCAAAGTCACTCGAGCCAGGGAGGTTATGATGTACTGAGACTCCGCTGATGTTAAAGTCACTTCAGCAGGAATCCGCGTAAAGACGGGAAGGAAGTGGCTGGCACGGGAAGCTGTCGACAGAGCGGAGGCACGGCTGCAGCACAACATTTTGGTGGGCACTGTGGCGGTGGGGCAGGCAGGAATGGACTGTTTTCCCAAACCATGCTACAACAAAACCCGTGGAAAGGCGAAGTGTCAACTGGTTCAGAAGGAGATACGAGCAGAAGCGGGGGAAGAACGATACAGCGAGATGATTGGCATGCACAGACAAGGCTCCTGGACTAGATGGGAGCAAGTTCACCTGGACAGATCTCTGGAGAGTTGACCATTGCGCATCAAGTTTCTCATCCAATCAGTCTCTGACCTTCTCCCAAGCCCGGCCAAGCTGCACAGGTGGGGCATGGCAAACACGCTAGCATGCCGACTGTGTCAGAAGAGGGGCACCTTGGAGCATATCTGAAGTTGCTGCGGAAGGCGTTGGGGGAAGGGCGATACCGCTGGCACCATGACCAAGTCCTAAGGTCCATGGCAGACACAATCAGCACAGTGATTCAAAACAGCAAAAATCAGCACTTTCCCAAACAGTCCATCACCTTTATAAGAGCGGGGGAGAAGGCTCAACTTCGGCCTAGCTCCTCGGGAGGGCTTCTTGCCACTGCATGAGACTGGCAGCTCCAAGTCGACCTAGGGAGGCAGCTTAAGTTCCCAGAAAACATCACAGCCACTTCCCTCCACCCGGACATGGTGTTAATATCGGAGTCTACAAAGCAAATAGTCCTGCTGGAACTTACTGTCCACTGGGAAGACTGGATTGAAGAGGCCAACAAGCGCGAGAGGGCTAAATACACAGATCTTGTTGCAGAATGCGGGAGCAATGGCTGGAGAGCTCGCTGTGAGCCAGTCGAAGTTGGGTGCTGGGGCTTTGCTGGCCATTCAGTACAGCGGACTCTAAAACTCCTTGGAGTTAAAGGACTGCAGTGCAGAACAGCCACCAAGAACATTCCAGAGGCTGCTGAAAAGGCCTCATGCTGGCTGTGGATCCGGAGGGGGGATCCGTGGATTAGTTCGCCACTTGGACACAAGTCGGGGGCTGATCACCCCCGGCTGGGTTGCCCGGTCGAGATTGTCTGATGATTAATGACCCGAAACACCCTATGACCCCGGGTTCATCACTGAAGACGTGTCCAAGTAGCACCAGAAGGTGTATTCTACAACTAAATGCTAGGATTAAATCGAGAGTTTGCTGGGTGGCATAGCCTGAAGAGCCAGAGAGGCCTGTTCCATGCGATCTCAATCAATCAACAAATAAATAAGTAAGTGGAGAAAGCCTGGAACAACCATCTGTTGTCACGCGGGGAGGTTCAGAAGGCCAAATCTGTTTGTTTTGTTTGCCAAGCCCGTTCGTGGAGCTCAGTCTCACTGGATTCCCCAACATTGCACTAGGGATCAGCACTTAAATCCCATTCCAAGCATGACTTGGTGCAGGGTCTGAGAAGCATCAGATTTGATGGGAAGACAAAAGTGCAGATACTGCAAACCGGAGCAAGAAACAGAACACTGGAAGACCTGAGTGGGTCAAGTAGCACGCGTGGAGACAACAAGTGTAAATCCTCCCTACATTGGGACTGCGAGGGAAGAGGAAAGGTTGCCAGTTTTCAGTGGATGTAACAAAGGTGGGGGGATATGTGCTGTGTAGGACAGAAGGGTTAAATTGATCTTGGAGTAGATGAGTACAATATCGTGGGCTAAAGAGCCCATACAATGCTGTACTGGCCATCTTCTATGTATATCTATACAAGGGGTTTGGAGGCAGGATAGATTCTGGAGTGTGACGGGTAGAACTATTTGGGGAAGGAATGAGGGGCTATTTTAAGGGGAATTGTAAGGCTTACAGAGGCTTTTGAAATTCACTGGAAAACAATTGGACAAAAGCAACTTTGAGATTCAGATGAAGTGAGAAAAATATAGTAAATGAGAATATGCAATTACAAGAATTTTGCCAACACTCAAGAGGTTGGGCAGGGACTTTATTCCTTGGAGCTAGGAGACCGAGGGTGATCTTATAAAGATATATGATCATAAGAGACATAAATAGGGTAAATGCACACAGTCATTTCCTCAGGGAAAGAGAACCAAAAACTAAAGGGCAGAAGTTTAAGATGAGATGGGAAAGATGTAAAAGTGACCAGAACATGGTGGGTATATGGAACAAGCTGCCAGAGGAAGTAATTGTGATAAGTACAATTTAAAAGATACTTGGATAGGATAGGAATTATTTAGTGGGATATACGCCAACCGTGGGCAAATTGGACTAGTTTAGGTGGTTGGCATTGGATCTTGGTTAGCATGGATAAGTAGGGCTGAAAAACTTATTTCCATGCTGAATTACAATATAACTCTGGGTAAATATAGAACAATGGTTCTCACACATATCTTCATTGGCATTGAATGTAAGAGCTGGGATGTCATGAAGAAGTTGCACACAACAATAGTTACGTCATACCTACAGTATTGTTTACTGTTCTGGCCACTATTCTACAGGAAAGCTGTAGTAACAACAGAGAGATTGGGGAAGAGGTTTGTAAATATGTTGCCTAGAATGAAGGACTGTCGTTATAAGAAGTTGGTTAGTCCTAACTTAATTTCACTGAATATAAGAGGATGAGACGTTGCCTTAAAGAAGTTTTAAAAATTATGATAGACGTAGATAGAATGGATAGCTGAAATCTTTTTCCCAGGGTAGGGGAGTCCAGGACTAGAGGGCAAAAGTTAAAAGTGAAAAAGGAGAAATTTAAAGATCTGAAGGAATAGTTTTTTCCATACCGAGCGTAGTAAATATTTGGATTGAGCTTCCAAAGGAGTTGGTGGAAAGAGAATACGAAGGATGTTTTAAAAGGGTACTTCAAAAGAGTTAGAGGGATCCAGGTCAAATACGGGAAAATAGGATTCATATGGTCATTCAGTTTTGACAAGGAGCTCTGAAAGGGTTTATTTCTGTGCTGGTTGTTTCTCTGATTTCTCTGACCTGCTGCTATTCGTAGCAGGACCAAATGCTGATAAATTTCTTAGATATTGAATCCACTCAGTATTTTGGGGTTATGAGTTCTAGATTCCAAAAATCTTGTTTCACAGAGTTTTCCAGGGTTTCTCTTAAGGGCATCAATTTAACTGTTTGCAATAAAAATTGGAAGGTTAGATGGGTTGGAATCCTTACCTACAACACAATTCTCCTACCTTTACTTCCTGGAGCAAATTTGTATTTTATCTTTATAACACACACAAAATGCTGGAGGAATTGAGCAGATTAGGCAGCATCTATGGAAAAAAATGCAGTCAACGTTTCGGGTCAAAACTCTTCAGCAGGACTTTTTTTCTTACTAAGTGCAATCGTGAACAATAGCCAGATCGTAAGTGTTGATCAAGTCAACTAGTTCCCAAAGAGAACTCTGATAGGCCAATCAGATGGTTCACTGCTGCTCAGCGATAGAACACAAAACAGGCAAAAGGGTCGCTAGCCCCTGTACCCCAGAAACACACCTGAATACTGCTATGCATGACCTGATCTGAAAGCATCATGTTGACTCATAACAGATCGTGTTAGTGGTGGAACAGCTTGGTCAAGGATGGGGTGATCAGCACAGATGGACAAATTATACCTCCACTACCCCTTAAGTAGACTGATGAAAAAAAGCTGATGAGTAGATTTGAAAGGTGAGGGAAGGGGAGAGAGAAACGTCAGGCAATAGGTGAAACTTGGAGGGGGAGAAATGAAGCAAAGAGCGAGGGAGTTGATTGGTAAAAGAGACAGAAGGCCATGGAAGAAAGAAGAAAGGGAGGGAGGAGCACCAGAGGGAGGCGATGGGTGGACAAGGAGATAACGTGAGAGAGGGACAAGGGGATGGGAAATGGTGAAGGAGTGGGGTGGAAGTTTGAGAAATCGATGTTCATCCCATCAGGTTGGAGACTAGCCAAACGGAATATAAGGTGTTATTCTTCCAAAGTAAGTGGCCGTTTTAATTCCACTTCCCATTCCCATTCCGATATGTCCATCCATGGCCTCCTCCACTGTCGGGATAAGACCACACTCCTCACCCCCACCCCCTTCACAATTTCCCATCCCCTTACAGCAGATTGAAATGCTTGAGGATATAGACATTAAGAAAGAGGATGTGCTAGAGCTTTGAAAAGTATAAAGTTGGATAAGTCACTGGGTCTGGACAAGATATACCCCAGGCTACTGTGGGAAACGAGGGAGGAGATTACTGAGCCTCTGGTGACGATCTTTGCATCATCAATAGGGATGAGAGAAGTACCAGAGGATTGGAGGTTTGCAAATGTTGTTCCCTTGTTCAAGAAAGGGAGTAGAGATAACCCAAAAAATTATAGACCTGGGCAAGTTGTTGGAGAAGATCCTGAGAGGCAAGATTTATGAGCATTCGGAGATAAATAATCTGATTAGGAATTGTCAGTGTGGCTTTGTCAAGAGCAGGCCGTGCCTTACGAGTCTGATTGATTTCTTTGAGGATATAACAAAACTCTTTGATGGAGGTAGAGCAGTCAATGTAGTGCATATGGATTTCAGTAAGGCACTTGATGAGTTCCCCATGCAAGGCTCATTCAGAGAGTAAGGAGGCATAGTACCTTGCTTTGTCAATCCATAATTGGCTTGCACACAGAAGGCAAAGAGTGCTGGTAGATGGTTTGTATTCTGCTTGGAGGTGTCACAACCACAGATTCGGCAGCGCAGCAGATAGGCAATTGCACTCATGAATATGCACGTGTCAGCTAATTATTACTTCATTGTGATAGTATTTAACTCCATTCATCCATCGTAGTATTTGTCGAGACTGGACATAGCTACGCTTCGTTAGCTGCATGTCACCTTGCCTGAGAAATGGGACTGTCGAGTCAACTGACTCTGAAGACTAGCGTTTAATTCTTAGTTGTTCTTTTCAGCAGCAGTGTAGGCTTCATTTTCCATTTGAGTGTTTTTGTCAATGGCCCTTTTTTGGCCTAGTGTTTATTGTTTTCTTTTTCCTTTAACATTGTTTGCATTAAAGTCTGTGAGCTATTGACCTGCTTCAATGTCTCTCACTCCACACTTGGGCCATATCCGAACCTGGCGACAACTATAGAGAGATTACAGAGGAGATTTACAAGGATGTTGACTGGATTGGAGAGTGTGCCTTACTAGGTTGAGTGAACTTGGCCTTTTCTCCTTGGAGTGACGGAGGATGAGTGGTGACCTAACAGAGGTGTATAAGATAATGAACATGTAGGTAGCCAGAGGCTTTTTCCCAGGGCTGAAATGGCTAACATGAGGGGACACAGTTTTAAGGTGCTTGGAGTGGTGGATGCATGGAATGCACTGCCAGTGACAGTGGTAGAATTGGATACAATAGGGTCTTTTAAGAGCCTCTTAGATAGGTACATGGAGCTTAGAAAAATAGAGGACTATGCAGTAGGGATATTCTAGGCAGTTACATGGTCGGCACAACATTGTGGGCTGAAGGGCCTGTAGTGTGCTGTAGATTTCTATGTTCTATGTTTATATCTGAGAACAGAGACTGGGAGAATTTGTGTAAAGCTTAGATCTTCATAAGTCAGATCTATTCTAATCAACGCACCCAATGTGCAGGCAAGTCCCCTGTATTATGGGGGTGGAGGATTGCATCTCATAGGCTGCAACATGAATCAGAATCAGGTTTAATATCGCTTACATATAACGTGAAGTTTGTTGTTTTGTGGCAGCAATATACTTATGCTTTATTGTCACCAAACAATTGATACTAGAACGTACAATCATCACAGCGATATAGTGCAATACATTAAAAAACTATCAATTACAATTTTAAAAATTATATACTGTGTGTGTGTGTGTGTGTGTGTGTGTGTGTGTGTGTGTGTGTGTGTGAGAGAGAGAGAGAGAGAGAGAGAGAGAGAGAGATTGGGGTCTTTATCGATGGATGCTGCTTTTTTGAAGGCATCCTCTGTGCTGGGGAGGTTAGTCCATGATGGAGCTGGCTAAGTTTGTAACCCTATGTAGCTTTTCCAAAAAATGTGCTCGTGTTTTTGGTGACATACCAAGTCTCCACAAACTCTTAATGAAATATAGCTGCTATTTTTTTTTTACAGTTTCTCACATAAATTCCATGAGCAAATTTTATTCCATATCACAAGAGCTTAGGTCATGATTTGTAAATATGAGCATGAATTTCCATGACTGTACTGTGAGTGCCACCTGTACTGATAAACCAGCATTCACTGTTCAGGCCATCTCAGTTTGATTTGGTACAGCTGCTGTTTGATTGGGTTACTCTTCCAATGTGCCGTCTTTAGAATGCAGATCCAGACAACCCAAACTGCAACGGGATTGATGGAGTACTGGAGGGATATTATCAGAGCCTGCGGAGAGTGCAACTGTATGGACCAACCAACTTCGCACCAGTCATTAATCAGGTCGCCAGGTCAGTACATCAAAGTAATTTTATTATCAAAGTACATATATGTCACCATATACAACCCTGAGATTCATTTTCTTGTGGGCATTCACAGTAGATACTGAAAACACAACAGAAAGGCCACACCCAACAGGACAAGTAAGGGTAAATCATTCAAACCAATGTCTTTTATGTTCTCTGGCAGAAAAGAACAGAACACCAATTGAAACTCCCGAAATCGTTACTGATTTAATTTTATTTATTTATACAGGCAAAAGGAAGGTCAACAATGATTCAGATAAGAACATCAGAATGTTGCAATGTGGGTACATTATAAATGACTTGCTTAGGGATCCTAAGTTCCTTAAGATTGTCATAGCTACTGGGAGGGTGGGGATAAGCTCCCTCTACCTATTAAATGCTCCCATTGGTGTGCGTCTCAAATAGCCCTTGACAACCAAGTCCAGTTCCTGACCTTCATGTGTGGCTTAGCTACAAAGCTCGATGGAACTGTTTCTTCTGATAGGAAGAGGGCCAAGGGTGGGTTATTGGCACCTTAAAACTGGTTGAGATGAGGCTCGTCAGCTGTGGCTGACAGCTCATCTAGGAGAAGGGAAACTCGGATCTCTCATGTCCGCTGCCTCATGGTTACAACTACTCATGGGGAAGGCTTCAGGAGTAAACCCTGAGAAAATAATCTGGAGCTGAAGTCCCTAAGGTGATCCAACATTAAGTTCAATGCTAACTAGCAACTCCTGCAATGCCACTGGTGTCAAATTGTATCGGTCTCCGCCGTTCCTTTGGATATAACAGCTATATGGAGTAGGGGAGCCTGTTGCATGGGCAACAGCTTTGTCTCCATATTGTACTGCCCTGCCTTATATACCAGCTTGCGTATTGACTTTGACAGCTAGAACACAATATCCGTGGTCGACCACAACCAACAGAGGGCCATTAGGTATCTGATTATGGTCCCTGGAAGAAAGTACAGATATTTCTTTCACTGATACGTTGATCACACTGGCCACTTCATGAGAGTGCCTCCGGAAGGAAAAATCAACCTTGATGCACAATGAAAGATGAGCAGATTTCCAGACTTAATAGGATTAGTCTTCCACAAAGTCTAGTGCTTGTCCAGACCATATATTTCTTACAGAGTGACAGACTAACAGAGCAAACAAAGAGGCCCTCCAGCTTGTCCATCAATTAAGATGCCAATTTGACGCATATGCTTCTAAACAGTTCTTATCCATACACCTGCACAAACATATTTTAAATGTTGTCATTGTACCAACCTGAACTACCTCCCCTGGCAGCTTTGTCCACATATACACCATCTGCTGCATGAAGAAGCTACCATCCATGTCCCAATTAAATCTTCTCCTCTCACCTTAAACCTATTTCCTCCTGCTGCTTGATTCCCTATCACTGGGGGAAATGTCTGTGCATTCACCCTCCCTGTGCCCCTCTTGCTTTCATAAGTCACCCTTCAAACTCTTGCACTCCAAGGAATAAAATCGTAGCCCTCTATTACCCTCTATTCCCTTCATTGTACAAACTAATCAAATAATTTTTTCCCTGCCTATTATGCCACTGACATTTAGCGCAGCAATGAAGGGCCACCATCTCTAGCAATGCTGAGGGCTTTTTTCAGTAGCCAGCAGCTTCCTCTCGTTCTTCACCACTGTCAGCCATGCAGGTCCTGGGTGGAGACTCAGGAATACCATCGCACTCAGATGTAGAAGGGTCCTTCTTTGCTGTTTCGGTAACAGTTTTCTGTGATCAGTCAGGGTTGTTGAACCCCCCGAACCTGAAGAACTGGAGGACCATTCTTAGTCTGGGCTCCACCCTTTGACCTGTTTGGTGTGGATGACCCTGTCAAGAGCCAAAGCATAAAGCCCTGACTCCAGACGGCATATCGCTGAGGCATGCAAGCCTCCAAACCATGACGAGGTTGTGGAGGAAACAAATGATGTAGCCATCAAAATGGTTTGAAAGTTACTCAGATTCAGATTCAGATTTAAGGTTAAACATACAGTGAAGTGCATCCTTTCTGTTAACAGCCAACACACCCTAATGCTGTAATGGAGGAAGGGCAGCCCTCAAGAGGGGACAAATGAGGACCTTGGATGTGAATCCCAAACACTGAACCTCGTACTCCAGTCTCACTGATTCTCATACCTAACGGGTCACTGGCCCTTGTGCCTCCTGCCCAGAACCCAGTGATAGTTCACTGACCCTGGTGAGTGGCGGGGGGGGGAGGGAAGGTATGGATTTCACTAGCCCTCATCCTCACTGGTCTGCCAGCCTGACATCTCACCACAGATGTCCTGGCCTTCAAACGTGGAGCGGAGGATTAGACTCCAGCCTGACCTCTAACTCCCCACATCCCTGTGCATAAACCCTAAACTGACCCCTAATTCAGAATCAGAATCAGGTTTATTATCACCGACATGTGTCGTGAAATTTGTTAATTTAACAGCAGCAGTTCAATGCAATACATAATCTAGAAAGAAAAATAAATAAATCAATTGCAGTAAGTATATACAATACATGTATATTAAATAGATTTGAAATAGTGCAAAAACAGAAATGATATATATTAAAAATAGTGAGGTTGTGTTCATGGATTCAATGTCTACTTAGGAACTGAATGGCGGAGGGGAGGAAGCTGTTCCTGAAAAACCCCTAATTCTCCCCTCTCTCCCCTTGTTGTTCCATCGAGCCTGCTCCGCTATTCAATAAGATCATGGCTGATCTGGCCATGGACTCATCTCCACCTACCTGCCTATTCCCCATAACCCTTAATTCCCCTACTATGAAAAAATCTATCCAACCTTGTCTTAAATATATTTACTCAGATAGCCTCCACTGCTTCATTAGGCAGAGAATTCCACAGATTCACCACTCTCTGGCAAAAGCAGTTCTTCCTCCTCTCCATCCTAAATCTGGTCCCCTGAATCTTGAGGCTATGTCCCCTAGTTATAGTCTCACCTACCAGTGGAAACAACTTTCCAGTCTCTATCTTATCTATGCAACACTCACAACACGCTGGAGGAACTCAGCAGGTCGGGCAGCATCCGTGGAAATGATCAGTCAACGTTTCGGGCCGGAACTCTTTGTCAGTACTCAATCCTATCTATCTTATAGAAACATAGAAACATAGAAAATAGGTGCAGGAGTAGGCCATTTGGCCCTTCGAGCCTGCACCGCCATTTATTATGATCATGGCTGATCATCCAACTCAGAACCCCGCCCCAGCCTTCCCTCCATACCCCCTGATCCCCGTAGCCACAAGGGCCATATCTAACTCCCTCTATTATCTATTCCTTTCAAAATTTTATATGTTTCTATGAGATCTCCTCTCATTCTTCTGAATTCGAGCAAGTACAATCCCAGGTGACTCAATCTCTTCTCACAGTCTAATCCCCTCATCTCTGGAATAAATCTGGTGAACCTCCTCTGCACCACCTCCAAAGCCAGTGTATCCTTCCTCAAGTAAGGAGACTAGAACTGGACATAGTACTCCGGGTGCGGCCTCACCAGTACTCTGTACAGTTGCAGCATAACCTCCATGCTTTTAAATTCAATCCCTCTAGCAATGAAGACCAACATTCCATTTGCCTTCTTGATAGCCTGCTGCACCTGCAAACCAGTCTTTTGTGATTCATGCACAAGCACTCCCAAATCCCTCTGCACAGCAGCATACTGCAATCTTTTACCATTTAAATAATAATCTGCTCTTTCATCCTTCCTTCCAAAGTGAATGACCTCTCATTTACCCACTTTGTACTCCATCTGCCAGACCCTAGCCCACTCATTTAACCTATCTATATCTCTCTGCAGACTCTCCATATCTTCTGCCCAACTTGCTTTTCCACTAAATTTAAATTTCCATTAAATTTTCTGCATGACATTTGCTGTCTTCCAATCCACTGGGACCTGCCCAGAATCCAACGAATTTTGGTAAATTGTCGTCAAACCCTCTACTATAAGTTCTGCCATTTCTTTCAGTATCCTGGGATGTATTCAATCAGGACCCAGGGGACTTATCTGTCTTCAGGTCCACAAGGTTGCTCAGCACTAACTCTAGTGATAGTTATTGTATTGAGGTCCTCACCTCCCATCGCATCCATAATACCTCTCTTTGACATGTTAGATGTGTCCTGCATTGTGAAGACCGACACAAGATAGTCATTCAAAGCCTCTGCCATTTCCTCATTACCTAATATCAATTCAACCGTCTCATCCTCCAAGGAACCTATGTTCACTTTAGCCATGTTTTTCTGCTTTATATAATTATAAAAATATTTACTATCCATTTTTATATTTTGTGCCAGTTTACTTTCATAATCTAGCTTCACTTTCTTTTTTGCTTGCTTAATGGTTCTTTGTTGCTTTTTAAAGTTTTCCCAATCTTCCAGTTCCCACTACTATTGGTGACTTCGTATGTATGAGCTTCTAGTTTGATGCCTTCTTTTATTTCCTTAATTATCCAAAGCTGGCTCTCCCCACGCGTACTGTCCTTGCTTTTAACGTTGAGCACCGTGAAAATTTTATTTGAAAGTCTTCCACCGTTCCTCAACCATCTCATCATATGGCCTATATTCCCAGTCTACACTAGCCAAATCCTCCTTCATCCCATTGTAGTCTCCATTGTTTAGGCATAATACACTGGCTTTTGATCAAACTATTGCACCCTCCATTTGCAAGAGAAGCACACTCTTTCCAAGATGATCCCTAACTGTAAGATTACTACTTTTACCTGATTCATTACACAGGACCAGATCTAAGACAACACATTCCCTTATAGGTTCAGTAACATGGTGTTCAAGAAAGCCATTACGGATGCATTCTATGAAGTCCACCTCAAAGCTGCCTTAACAAACTTGATCATCCAATCTATAGAACAAAGAACATAGAATAGCACAGCACAGTACAGGCCCTTCAGCCCACAATGTTGTGCCAACCCTCAAACCCTGCCTCCCATATAAGCCCCCACCTTAAATTCCTCCATATACCTGTATAGTAGTCTCTTAAACTTCACGAGTGTATCTGTCTCCACCACTGACTCAGGCAGTGCATTCCATGCACCAACCACTCTCTGAGTAAAAAACCTTCCTCTAATATCCCTCTTGAACTTCCCACCCCTTACCTTAAAGCCATGTCCTCTTGTATTGAGCAGTGGTGCCCTGGGGAAGAGGCGCTGGCTATCCACTCTATCTATTCCTCTTATTATCTTGTACACCTCTATCATGTCTCCTGTCATCCTCCTTCTCTCCAAAGAGTAAAGCCCTAGCTCCCTCAATCTCTGATCGTAATACATACTCTCTAAACCAGGCAGCATCCTGGTAAATCTCCTCTGTACCCTTTCCAATGCTTCTACATCCTTCCTATAGTGAGGTGACCAGAACTGGACACAGTACTCCAAGTGTGGCCTAACCAGAGTTTTATAGAGCTGCATCATTACATCGCGACTCTTAAACTCTATCCCTCGACTTATGAAAGCTAACACCCCATAAGCTTTCTTAACTACCCTATCCACCTGTGAGGCAACTTTCAGGGATCTGTGGACATGTACCCCCAGATCCTTCTGCTCCTCCACACTACCAAGTATCCTGCCATTTACTTTGTACTCTGCCTTGGAGTTTGTCCTTCCAAAGTGTACCACTTCACACTTCTCCGGGTTGAACTCCATCTGCTACTTCTCAGCCCACTTCTGCATCCTATCAATGTCTCTCTGCAATCTTTGACAATCCTCTACACTATCTACAACACCACCAACCTTGGTGTCATCTGCAAACTTGCCAACACACTCTTCTACCCCCACATCCAGGTCGTTAATAAAAATCACGAAAAGTAGAGGCCCCAGAACAGATCCTTATGGGACACCTCTAGTCACAATCCTCCAATCTGAATGTACTCCCTCCACCACGACCCTCTACCTTCTTCAGGCAAGCCAATTCTGAATCCACCTGGCCAAACTTCCCTGAACCCCATGCCTTCTGACATTCTGAATAAGCCTACGGTGTGGAACCTTGTCAAATGCCTTACTAAAATCCATATAGATCACATCCACTGCACTACCCTCATCTATATGCCTGGTCACCTCCTCAAAGAACTCTGTCAGGCTTGTTAGACATCATCTGCCCTTCACAAAGCCATGCTGACTGTCCTTGATCAAACCATGATTCTCTAAATGCCCAGAGATCCTATCTCTAAGAATCTTCTCCAACAGCTTTCCCACCACAGACGTAAGGCTCACTGGTCTAAAATTACCCGGACTATCCCTACTACCTTTTTTGAACAAGGGGACAACATTTGCCTCCAATCCTCCGGAACCATTCCCATGGACAACGAGGACATAAAGATCCTAGCCAGAGGCTCAGCAATCTCTTCCCTCACCTCGTGGAGCAGCCTGGGGAATATTCCGTCAGGCCCCGGGGACTTATCTGTCCTAATGTATTCTAACAACTCCAACACCTCCTCTCCCTTAATATCAACATGCTCCAGAACATCAACCTCACTCATATTGTCCTCACCATTGTCAAATTCCCTCTCATTGGTGAATACCGAAGAGAAGTATTCATTGAGGACCTCGCTCACTTCCACAGCCTCCAGGCACATCTTCCCACCTTTATCTCTAATCGGTTCTACCTTCACTCCTGTCATCCTTTCTTTCTTCACATAATTGAAGAATGCCTTGGTGTTTTCCTTTACCCTGCTCGCCAAGGCCTTCTCATGCCCCATTCTTGCTCTTCTCAGCCCCTTCTTAAGCTCCTTTCTTGCTTCCCTATATTCCTCAATAGACCCATCTGATCCCTGCTTCCTAAACCTCATGTATGCTGCCTTCTTCCACCTGACTAGATTTTCCATCTCACTTGTCACCCATGGTTCCTTCACCCTACCATTCTTTATCTTCCTCACCGGGACTAATTTATCCCTAACATCCTGCAAGAGATCTCTAAACATCGACCACATGTCCTTAGTACATTTCCCAGCAAAAATATCATCCCAATTCACAACCACAAACCAAAGTCCCCCACAATAACTGCTGTTCCTTTCTTAGATGCCTCAGATATTTCTCCGTTTATTACCTGTGCCACTGAAATGTTATTATTTAGTGGCCTCTAGACGACTCCCACAAGTGATTTTTTTTTTCCCTTTTACTCTTCCTCTTCTCTGCCCAGATGGATTCAACATTCTGCTCCTTAGATCTTATATCGTCTCTCACTATCATCCCAATCTCATCGTCATTCAGAGCTCTATCCCACCTCCCTGACCTTCCTAATATCCTTCCATATTATCTGATATCCTTGGGTATTTAATCCCCTATCCTGTCCATCCTGCAACCACGTTTCTGTAATGACCACTAAATCATATCCCTTTGTACTAATTTGTGCCACAAATGTCAAATTCTGAGCCATTAGCTCGACCGAGACCACAGTTTGATGCCATCTTGACTGGAATTGTGTTCTAAGGAAGTTAACAGGATGGATTTACACCTCCTTGTAATTGTGTTAGCAACTGGGATTGTGCACAAATATTCTCTGCTCGCTTGGAGGGCCATCTTGTTTCACACACTCACCAGATTCCTCCTCTCTGCTTTCTAACCTTTAATCACTCAGATTTCAGCAGTGTGGCCGGCCCCAGCAATGCCACATTTGGCATCATCTCCAGGGCTCTCCATGCTGACAATCCGTGTGTGATCCCTACTTACCCAGAGGTCCATGATAGTCCCTTACCTTCTGCTGTTTGAGATACAACCCGAAAAATATGTCTGAGAGATTACTGCTGCAATCCCGAAATTGCCACACTGACTGGCAGTCCAGTCAGTTTCTAAAACCAGCACACACAGAAGAGAATATTCAGTTTATGCTTCTTGACAAAGAGATAGGAAGTAACATGGACTGGGCCCCAGGGTAGCGTAGCAGTGAGCAACGCTATCACAGTTCAGGGCGTCGGAGTTTGGAGTTCAACTCCAGCGTCCTCTGTATGGAGTTTCTACAGCCCATGGAGCGCGTGGGTTTTTTCTGGGTGCTCCAGTTTCCTCCCACAATCAGAAGGTGTACCGGTTAGTAGATTAATAACTAACCGCAAATTGTCCCCTGATTAGGCCAGGGTTTAATCAGTGGGATGCGGACAGCATGTCTCGAAAGATGGGAGGGGCCTATTCCACGCTGCAACTCTAAATAAACATGAAATAAAATAATAGAGCATTGCTCTAACGAAAATGTGTTTGTGTTGCAGGTGCGCAGCACCAGTGACCGATGGCTCCCAGTATTTTGTGCTGTTGATTATCACCGACGGCGTGATCTCCGACATGGTACAAACTAAAGAAGCCATTGTTAACGTGAGTGGCAAAGACTAGGAAACTTTGTTTAATATGCTTTGATCAAACTGATTATGTAGGCTTTACAAATGGAGGTAGATCGAATGTATGACTTAGGGTCAGGAATATGTCATTTGGTCCATCAAGCTTAGTCTATTGTATTATATACACAAAAGATTCTGCAGATGTTTGAAATCCAGACCAACACACAAAATGCTGAAGGAACTGAACAGGTTGGGAAATTAATAAACAGTCAACCTTTCGGCCAAGATCCTTCATCAGGATTGGAAAGGAAAGGAATCATAATACTCTATTACATTTTCTTCTAACACTGAAGGATTATCTTGTAATTGGTTTAATATTGTTTCATACAGAAATACAGTGAAAAACTTTGTTTTGCAAGCTACCAAAACAGATCATTTCAAAACATAAGTACATTGAGGTGGGACCAGGAGAAAAGCAATAAGAGAATGCAGAATATAATGTTTCAGTTACAGAGAAGGTGCAGGATAGTCAGAAACTAAGGTGTACCACACACAAAATGCTGAAGGAACTCAGTAGGTCAGGCAGCATTGATGAAAGTGAATGAACAGTTGACGTTTCAGGCTGAGACTCTTCATCGGGACTGAAAAGGAAGGGGGAAGATGGCAGAATAAAAAGGCGAGGAGATGGGAAGGAGGACAAGCTGGAAGGTGATAGGTGAAGCCAGGTGGGTGGGAAGGATAAAGAGCTGGAGAAGAAAGAATCTGATAGGAGAGGAGAGTGGATCGTGGGAGAAAGGGAAGAAGGAGTGGCACCAGGGGACAGTGATAGGCAGGTGAGAAAAAGAAGTAAAAGGTCAGGGTGGGGAATGGAAGAAGGAGGAAGGGGGAAGGACAAGGGAAAAAACAAAGAAAAACATTACCGGAAGGAGAAATCAATGCTCATGGCATCAGGTTGGAGGCTGCCTAGACAGAACGTAGGACGTCACTCCTCCACCTCAATGTGATAGTTTGAGAGATGAAAAGTTCATCTTTAAAGTACAAGAGATCTACTCAAGAATCTTATAACATTGGGATAGAAGCTTTCTTTGAGCCTGGTGGTGAGTGTTATCAAGCTTTTGTATCTTCTGCCTGATAGGAGATGGGAAGAAGATAAAATCATCAGGGGGAAGGGCTTTTAATTGTTCTGCCTGCTTGCCAAAGGCAGTGAGAAGTATTGGCACGTTCATGGAGGGGAGCCTCGTTTCCTTGATGTGCTGAGCTGGGTCCACAGCTCTGCAGTTTCTTGTGGGATTGGACATCTATGGCAACATCCAGAGTAATCCCGTGATCTCCACTTTACTGCCTGTAACCTGTTCATTCACACAGTGTCACCAACACTCCCCAGATCCTCCCAGCAGCTGCACAGACAAGAGGCAATTTACAGTTACCACCAAACCAGCACTTCTTTGGGATGTGGAAGGAAACCAAAGCATCAGAAGAAAGTCATTTGCCTACAGGGAGAATGTGCAAACTTCACACAGACAGTACTGGAAGCCAGGGCCAAACCATTGTCATTGGAGCCACAAGATAGTTGTACTACCTGCTGCGTCACCTTGCTTCCAAAAAACTATGGCCTGTTTAAGAGACATAGAAATTTACAATCGTCCTTTATTATCTTGTCTGAAAGGCAGCACTTGTGTAGTTGGGGAGAAATCAATTAAAGAGGCCTGTAGATAGATGTGCAATATTGAAAGCATGAAGTTCTTCTTGTGACCATATCAACACTCATCCCTCAACTAGCCTTACTTGAAATAGTATAGTCACAAGTTTTGTTGTCCCTAGGCTATAGTTCTGTACATCTTGTCTGTTAAATCTGCCTACATAACAATGAGTGCTGTTCTAAAGAACAGTGGATTCCAGTTAATTGGGACACATTGGGACTAGTACATTTTGGCTTATTAAGTGAGTAACAAATAATGTGTTTAAATGAAATACAGAACAAATTAGAACATTATCAATACTACTACAGTACTATAAAACTGTGTTTTAGTTCCTAATAGTTATCGAAGAAGGAATTCATGCAGTGTACATGTTCTTTTGATTGTAAGTGAACAAAATCAGCACTGACACTATGTAGATAATAGACTGCCTTCATATAGTGCTATCAATGATTGCAAATCCTCCAAATCTTCATTTTCACTGTAACATTCAAGATGATTGTCGATACCTTCAAGTTCTTCATAGTTTCTGACTTGTTGAGGTAGTGAAATTGTTTCATTTTCACTCCCAGCTGATTCTGGTATCTCAGCTTGAAACCTTGAAACTGCAGAGAGCAAAACAGTTCTGAATTGCCTTACTGCTAATCTCTCATCAACTATCAGTGACAAAAATCACTGCTTTTTGAAAACAAGCACATGCAACTGATGCTATTTAAAAATTATTGGCTATAAGCATGGTGTAGTGTTCAACAGCCACACAAGTGCACGTGTTTGACATGAGCTAGAAGCAGTTCAACAATAGTCTACTGCCCCAATTAAGCAGCATAATGTCTCAAATAAACAAGACAGGTTTTATGGAAGTGCTTCGCCTATGATCAAAGGAACTCAAAATTAGTGAGATGTCATTCTAAAGGCGTCCATTAGTCTTGCGAGACCATGGATCTGCACCTGGAAAGTCTTCACTCTCCAGGGCGCAGGCCTGGGCAAAGTTGTATGGAAGCCCATGCTGCAAGTCTCTCCACGACACCAATGTTGTCCAAGGGAAGGATGTCATTAATGCAAAAGAATCTACAGAACATATCTAGGTTGCTGCAACTATGCAGAGAGAGGTAATACCATAAAGCCTAACTGAATAATTAAAAAAACAAGTATCCAAAGTTGAGAGTGCCCTTTATTCTTCTGCCCCTTCTTGGGCCATCCCTGAAGATCAGAGATGACTTGCTTCCACTCCAGTTGTATGGGTTCCCTATTGACTAATGGGGACCATGTGGCCCAGTTAACCACGTGTTTTACAAAAGGCTTGAAGTTTTGATCTTAGAGTCACAAAGACATACAGCACCGAAACAGTCCCTTTATCGCTATTCCCCCATGTCCATGCTAACCGTCACTCATCTTCACTACTCCCATTTACAGTTCCATCCTCAGATGCCCTTTTCATCTGTCAAAACCCAGGTTGGCACCCTGATGATATAGGTAGAATTCACCGTCAAAGTCTGGCTTTGCTGAGAGGGGGCTCCTGAGGTATGGAAAGTGGTCCAGATTTTCTAGCATCACATCATTCTTTTGAAAGGTAGTGCTGTACATTTGGAGCAGGGTGGTAGAACTACTTTCTTTTGTAGTTAGGTCCATCCTTTCTGCTTCAGTGAAGGAGTCCTTGCCTCAAGGAAAAGAAACCACAATAATCTGTACACCTGCAAAATGCTGGAGGAACTCAGCAGGCCAGGCAGCATCTACGGAAGAGAGTACAGTTGCCATTTCAAGTCGAGACCCTTCAGCAGGCCTGGAGAGAAAAAAAAGAGGATTCAGAGTTAGAAGGTGGGGGAAGGGAAGGAGAAACACAGGGTGATAGGTGAAACTGGGTGGGGGAGGGGTGAAGTAACGAGTTGGGAAATTGATTGGTGAAAGAGATACAGGGCTGGAGAAGAGGGAATCCAATAGTAGAAGACAGTAGACTGTGGAAGAAAGAGAAAGGGACGTGGGGAGGAGCACCAGAGGGAGGCGATGGGCAGGAAGGAGATATGGTGAGAGAGGGAAAAGGGGATAGGGAATAGAGAAGTGGGGGGGGGACATTAGCATAAGTTCAAGAAATCAATGTTCATGCCATCAGTTTGGAGGCTACTCAGACAGAATATACGATGTTGCTCCTCCAGCCTGTGTGAGGCCTCATTACGACAGTGGAGGAGGCCATGGATGAACTTACTGGAATGAAAATGCGAATTGGAATTAAACTGAGTGGGCACTGGAAGATCCTGCTTTTTCTGGCAGATAGAGTGTAGGAGCTTGGCGAAGCAGTCACCCAATCTACGTTGGGTCTCATCGGTGTACAGGAGGCCACACCGGGAGCACCGGATACAATAGATGACCCAACAGACACACAAGTGAAGTGTCGCCTCACCTGGAAGGACTGTTTGAGCTCTGAATGATAGTGAGGGAGGAGATGTATGAGCAGGTGTAGCACTGGTTCCACTTGCAAGAACAAGGACCGGGGGGAGATCAGTGGGGAGGGACATCTGGACAAGGGAAACGCATAGGAATCGATCCCTGCAAAAAGCAGAAAGTGGGGGATTGGGAAAGATTTGCTTAGTGGTGGGATCCCACTGGAGATGGCAGAAGATACAGAGAATTATGTGGTGGACCTGGAGACTGGTGGGGTGGTCACCTATCATTCTGTGTTTCTTTCTCCCCTTCCCCACCGTCTAACTCAGATTCCTCGTCCTCATTCTCCAGTCCTGGTGAAGGGTCTTGGCCTGAAACATCAACTGTACTCTTTTCCGTAGATGCTGCCTGGCCTACTGAGTTCCTCCAGCATTTTGTGTGTGTGTGTTGCTCGAATTTCCAGCATCTGCAGATTTTCTCCTGTTTGTAATTGGAATACTCTGTTCACCACCCATTCTCCAGTTCAAGACACAATGAGCAATAGAAATGCAAGAAGGATGCAGGATGTAAGAAGTATATTCAGAAAGGTTAATAGCTTGCTAGCCTTTGAATCAAAGAACTAGTACATAAAATGGAGGAAATTTTGCTCTTCATATAATAAGCTAGGATCAGATATATGTCAGATATATGCTGCTGGGCAACAATTTTTAGGAAGGGGTATATTGAAAGGATTGTAGTGGAGATTAACCAGGTAAAATTGTGAAAATAGATTGCAGTGTCTATTTTTTTTAAATGATTGTAATATATTGTTGATTGATTATTTGTTTGAGTTTTTAGAATGTTGAAGTAATTGGTTCTTTAAGATTGTCATGGGCAGGGGAAATGGTGGGGATAAGCTCCCACTACCTACTGAATGCTCCCAATAACATGCGTCTCAAATAGCCTCTGACAACCAAGTCCAGCTCCTGGCCTTCGCATGTGGCTTAACTATAAGCCTGGAAGAGGGAACAGGAGAAGGGACAAAGACGAGTTACTGGCACCTTAAAACCAGTCACTTCGGGTAGGTTAGGCTCGTCAGCCATGACTGCCTGCTCATCTGGCAGAAGGAAAACTCGGATCTCAATCCTCTGCTGTCTTGTGGCTATACCCACTTATGGGGAAGGCAGTAAACTCCAAGGTAAGAATCCTGAGCTGGAATCCCCAAGGCAGACCAATATTGAGTTCAACGCTGACTGGCAACTCCCGTTATGATGCCGTTGATGCCAAATTGTATCGGTCTCTGCTGTTGCACAGGATTCATCAGCTGTGTGGAGATGGGGAGCCTGCTGCATGGGCAACAGTTTGCTCTCCATATTGTACTGCTCTGGCTTGTATACCAACTTGCATATCAAAGGAGGACCTCGTGAAGCAATTCATAAGCTAGTTCAAAGAACTTACTTCTAAAGATGGGTTGGGCAATTCCTGGCTTGTGTTTTGTAAATGGTGGACAGGTCTTGGAGATCCAGAACAAAAGCCACTCACTGCTAAGTATCTAGCTTTAGACATGGTACTGTAGCCACAGCTTGTTGTTCATTTGTACTACTGCTCCGCTTAATCATTAGCCTTAGTTCTAAGTGGCTATCAGTATAAGGAGTGCATGGGAGGAAAAAGATCAGGAAGGCACATGGTGAAGCAAAACTCTGAGCAACTTCAATTTAATTTTGAAATTGCAACTGGTTCCACAACATTTCTCTTCTCTTTGTTCAAGAACTTGGGTTGAAAGTGTAATTTAATGACGTCAGAGAAACACCACTGCACCAGAGTTTCGCTTTGGAGGAGATGTTTGCTAATCGGTAGAGTAACTGAAGTCATAGAGTACTAGAGCTCTGCAGCACAAAACAGGCCCTTTGGCCCATCTAGTCCGTGCTGAAATATAATTCATCCCAGTCCCTTTGAATTGCACTCAGCCTTTAGCTCTCAATACCCCTCCCATCCATGTCTGTATCCAAATTTCTCTTAAATGTTGAAATCAAACCTTCCACTTCCAGTGGCAGCTCATTCTCCACTATCACCACTCTCTGAGTGACGAGGTTCCCCTTAAATATTTCACCTTTCACCCCTTAAGCTATGACCTCTAGTTCAAGTCTTAGCCAACCTCAGTGGAAAAAGCTTACTTGCATTAACCCTATCTTTACCCTTAATAATTTTGTAGACCTCCATCAAATCTCCCCTCTGTGTTCTATGGTCCAGGGAACAAGGTCCTAGCATGTTCAGTCTTTCCTTATAACTCAGGTCCTCAAGTCCTGGCAATATCCTTGTAATTATTCTCCGTACTAAAGGTGGTCAGTCCTTTTATAACCCAACTTTGAGAGACCTTAACGAGACTTAAAATATCAACATTTGGGATATTTAAATTCTTTGGAACAGAAAGAAGTTTAGGTTTAATTTTAACTTAACATAGGAAAGTGATAATGTCAGGTCAGATGTCTTTTGACCTCAATTTGAATAAAATTGGACTAAATATGAAACAGGCCTATGACTTGAACAAGTCCTGCTTGTGCTGGGCACATTAGATTCGAATTAGATTCAAAGCTACATTTTGTTTTATTTTTAGGCAATTGACCCTGATCAACTAATCTTTTCCACATTGACTTAACCCTCATAAATAGATGGCAGAGTTCAATGAGTTGGGTCAGCATCTGTTTCCACTGAAATAAAACATTTCATAAATTGGAGGCCTAATGACAAGTGAAAATGTCTTCTTATATGTAGATTTGGCATCAGTTTAAAAGTATGTAAGGTGGAATCAGATTTTTAAAATACAGAATAATAAACAATAGTTAAGAAATAATTTTCTTGTATTGAAATTATGGATATTTCATTGAATTATGTAAAAGGAAAGGCTTAGCTTGCCCCAACCAATTTTGAAACTTCATTTCTGTAATGGTAGATACAGTTAGCCCCTGTGATCCATAGCATTAGGGTAAAGCAATGTACACCTGGAGAATAAGGAAATCACCGCAAATTCACTAACTGAAAATTCGCATTAGTTAAACAGGAAATAATAAAGTCAAAACTTACATCTTGCAGACAAAATACACATGTGAACTGTAAGGTAGTTCTGAATAAGCCAGGGTAGAGTCCAGACGTAGGTACTTGGTTAAGACTAAGCCAAAGGGTGAAGATTTCACCCTCAGAATAAACCAGAGAGGTGAAGCTTTACCCTCAGAAGAAGCCCGGGGGGTGGGGGGGGGGGGGGCCGGTGAAGCTTCCTTTAATTCATAGTGTCTAAAATGCAGGCACTTAAGAGAGGGAGTTGTCTTCATGAACTACAGTAGTGATTCGATGTAATCATAGCATCTGGATCTGAGTGAAGACCAACCTAAATAAGGATACGGCATTTCTGCAATAAAGAACAGGAATTAATCAACTGGATTTTTATTTGAAACTGATGGCTATGTAGTAACATTTATGTGCTTACCATTTTATCTACAAATTCTTAGGAGCTGTTTTAAATTCTAAAAATGCCATTGTCGCATTTAGAATCATATTTACTGATCTATAATGCAATTGCTACACTACTCATGGTTTAATATTTTAGCACAAAAATTGAATAAACAAGTTTAAAACATCAATTACACAAGAAATTCTGCAGATGCTGGAAATCCAAAGCAACAAACACAAAATGCTGGAGGAGCTCAGCAGGTCAGGCAGCATCTATAGAAATGAACAACAGTCGACGTTTTGGGCCGAGACCATTCTTCAGCACTGGGAAGGAAGAGGGAAGGTACTGGGGGGAGGGAAAGGATAGCTAGAACGTGATAGTTGAAGCCTATTAAAAACATCAATTATTTTTCATGCCTAGCTATGAAAAAAACGATAGAATATTGGATTACTTATACTGCCTCATCTTTAAATTAAACAGGCCTCAGTCCTTCCGATGTCAATAATTATCGTTGGAGTAGGACCTGCAGAGTTTGATGGTGAGTATTCTGTAAATATGGCATCACTGCAGAAAATGTACTGAAATCACCTGTTATTATGAGCAGGTTCCAATCATTTGAAGGAGATCACTTCAACCAGATGATGTTTTGATGGATCTTTCAAGAGACTTTTATAGAGCTGATGACATTTAGAGGAATATATTTCCACCTTTTCAGAGTTAGCCTTAAGAAGATGGAAGTCATGTATCACCAGGAACCCTGTGAATGATACAGTTACTTTTAATAAGGGTGTCTTACATTTGCATAATATCCCACCATTTGCTATTCAGTACAGGTTGCCTCTGCACAGACAGACAGTGGCAATCCAATTCAATTTTATGAATTAAGTAACCAAGTTTTTGCAAATTTGTTGCCTAGCTTTCCCCTATACAGCAACGGACAGGAATTTGAACATGGCATGTAAGAGACAACTCCACCCATTTTTCAATAGACATCTACAAGTCAGCTATTTCAGTGAGGATTTCTAAGCACTAGGAAAGCTAGGAAAGAAAGTCTTAATCACAGTTCCTTCTTTATTTCAGGAAATCCCATCATTAACCTTGTTTTTATTAGTCAAGGCTTTGAGTTCAAAAGTCAAGAGAACGTCGCAACTTTATAAATCTCTGGTTATGCCAGATCTGGATTATTGCATAACAGTTCTGGTCACTCCTCTATTGGAAGGATGTTGAGGCTTTGGAATAGGTGCAGAAGAGGTTTACCAGGATGCTGCCTGGTTTAGAGGCCATGTGCTGTCATGACAGGGTGGACAAACTTGGGCTGCTTCCTCTGGAGCACTGGAGACTGAAGGGAGATCTAACACATGGCTACATGATTATGAGAGACATAGAGTGAACAGAGAGTATCAGTTTCCCAGGGTTGAAATGTCTAATACCAGGGGGCATGCATTGAAGGTGAGAGAGGGTAGATTAAAAGGGGGATGTGAGGGGTAAGTTTTTTACTCAGAGAGTGGTGGATGCCTGGTATGGTGGTAGAGACAAATACACTGGAGGCTTTTAAGAGCTATTTGGATTGGCACATGGATGTAATGAAGATGGAGGGGTATGGATATTGTGTAGGTAGCAGGGTTTAGTGTTTGACTGTTTCTGGTTGGGTTTTTAGTTGGTTCAGCACAACATTGTGGACTGAATGGCCTGTATCTGTACTGTACTGTTCTATGTTCTGTGTTTAATGTTCCCATTAAAATCTTATAACTGATACAAAATATTCTGAATCATTTATGTTATTTATAGCTACTTTTGTTTTTAATACATGCATTTATTTTCCCAGTTTTCTTCACCCTGTGGTGAAGGTGGCAGTAATGTGGCTGTGGGATCCAAGGTTAACAGCAGTCCACTGCTGTCTTTTCTGCATCTTAGATTTCTCCATGAGTGTCACTGTTCCCAGGTACTTGATTTTCGTAGCACACTCAGTGCTATATTAACTTACAATATGCATTGCTAGCAAAGATATTTCCCATCCTCACTCCAGCTTTAACATGTGGGCCGCTGTTCTGAAATCAGCTACCACCACAGAACACATACACTCTCCGAATGAAGAGTGATCAATGACTCACCATCATGTCAGGTTGGGCACTGACCTCCTTAGCCGTCAGCAAAGGGCCCAAATCTGTTGTTTACTCCATCATCGTCAGCAGTAGCATTCATACAAGCACAAAGGATTCAGCAGGTGCTGGAAATCCAGAGGAACACACATAATATGCTGGAGGCACTCAAGAAGCCAGGCTGTATTTATGGAGCAGAGTTAAACAGCTCATATTTTAGCCCATCAGGTCTGGAAAGGAAGGGGGAAGAAGCTAAATTAGGAAGGTGGGGGAGGGGAACACGTACAAGCTGACAGCTGATAAGTGAAACAAGTTGAGGGGACATGGTGGGTGGTGAACAGAGGGGGGAATGAAGTGAGATGCTGAGAGGTGATAGATGGAAAAGGTAAAGTGCTGAGGCAGAAGGAATCTATAGGAGAGGATAGTAGACCATGGAAGAAAGGGAAGGAGGAGGGACACCAGAGAGAGGGAATAGGCAGGTGAGGAGAAGAGAAGGGGTGAGAGGGGAAACAGAATGGAGAGTGGAAAGGGGGAGAAGGGAAACCAGGGAGAAATTACTGGAAGTTAGAGAAATTGACTTACATGTCATTAGGTTTGGGGCTACCTACATGGAATGAGTTGCATTCATAATATCTCTAAGTGTAGACTTCAAATTCATCTGTAATCCAGTATGAAGGTGCTTCAGGCAGTCTACATTGTCATGAACACTGGTGATATGCACTGTCTTTCCTATTCCCTCCAATAGTTCTAGGGTAAAAGTCCAAACTGAACCACATCCTAAATATTTTAAGCAAATTCCAGTTTTCAGACTACACCAGGAAATGGGGTATGGTGCAATTTCAGAATGCCACCTTGAATCAACCAGAAGGCGGGCCATCAGCTGAGGTAATATGCTAATGCTTGGCTGCTGAATATTCATGTTGCATTTATTAGGTGTCATTTTGTAGGACTCATTAATACCTTTGTAATGCTAACTACAGCAAAGAAATACCAATAAACACACATAAAGTCTCTTCATTTTCGACTCCAAAAACTGCTCAAGGAATAATCAAAATGTCATACAGTCAAAGAGTGCTACACAGAAACAGGCCTTTTGATTGATCTAATCCATGCCACCCAACCCGCATCTCGGCCATAGTCCTCTATATCCTTCCCATCCGTGTACTTAACCAAACATCTCTTAAACGTTGCAGTCAAACCTGCATCCGTCACTTCTGCTGGCAGTTCATTCCACACTCTGAGTGAGAACTTCCCCCTTAGGTTTCAATTAAATATATTACCTTTCACTCTTAACTCATGACGTCTATTTCTAGTTTCACCCAACCTTACTGGAAAAAGCCTGCTTGTATGCACCCTATTTATACCTCCTCATAATTTTGTATACCTCTATCAAATCTCCCCTCACTCTCCTATGCTCCAGGAGAAAATTTCTATCCTTCTGTTTATAATTCAGGTCCTCAAGTCCTGGCAACATCCTTGCAATTTTTTTCTGTATTCTTTAAATCTTATTGGTATCTTTCCTGTATGTAGGTGACCAGAACTGTACACAAATTCTAACTTAACATCCTAATTCCTGTACTTAATACCCTGAATTTTTAAGACCAATGTTCCAAAAGCTTTCTTTACAACACTACCTACCTGTGACAGGAATTGTGGATCTGTATTCTCAGAATCCTCTGTTCTACCGCACTCTTCAGTGCCCTACCGTTCACTGTGTTTGTCCTCATAAAATGCAGCACCTCACACTTCTCTGCATTAAATTCCACCTTCCGGTTGTCAGCTAATTTTTCTATAAGACCTACGTCAGTGAAACCACTACCTCGGTCATAGGAGATCTTCCTGTAAATTTGGGGCATTCCATCCTCCATGATATTTCCACTTTGACATGCAGGATGCCAAATGATAATTATACTCACAAAATAATTTGCAAGACTGGAAAATATATTTGCATTGCTGAAGTAAATGATCTTTATTTTTCTTGATGTTGGCACTTAATTTTTCATTAATCATTGTGCCAATTTTCATTTTGTTCTCCTAATGCCATTATTGGTCTGTAGGTCTTCTTGGTGGAAGAATGACCTGGACCAGTGTAACTCAGGGACTTGAGCTATATTTTTTCTCTTTATGACTGTATGTTTTTCTGAATTAATAACTATATGTGCTGTTTGTGGTGTTTGCTATGTGCACTATACTGTGTGCTGTTGTTAATTGTTCTGCGGCTTGGCCTCAGGAGAGGACTGTTTTGCTTGGCTGTAGTCATGTATGGTTGAACGATAATTAAACTTGAATTGAGCAGTGGGAATTTTATCTCTCTGAATTATTTGGAAAGAAAGAACCTGTGAAGTAGCGTGAAAGCTGATCTATATTCACCTCAAATGCATCTGCAAGATGATATTTCCAGACCTCTCTTCTGCAGATATTTGATAATAATGATGGTTCTACCTTATCTACATATCCGCGATGTCAAGCCCAAAAGTTGCTGATATTCTTGGAAACAGAATCAGATGCAGCTTTATCATTGCCATATTTCATGAAATTTGTTGGTTTGTGGCAGCAGTCCAGTGTAATATGTAAAAAAATATATGTTACAGTAATACATGAAAAATTTAAAAAAAAGCAAAATGGTAAGGTAGTGTTCATGGATTCATAGACCATTCAGAAATCTGATGGTGGACGGGAACAAGCTCTTCCTAAAGCACTGAGTGTGTGTCTTCAGGCTCCTGTACCTCCTTCTCGATGGTAGTAATGAGAAGACGGCATGTTCTGGATAGCGGGGGTTCCTTAATGATGCATGTCACCTTCTTGAGGATGTTTTTAAGAAGATGCACTTGATGGTGGGGAGGCTAGAGCCCCTGATGGAACTGGCTGAGTTTACAACCTTCTGCAGCTTTTTCCAATCCCATGCATTGGCGCCTCCATAGCAGGTGCCTAATGAAGTGTTGTGTGGCTCACCCGAAGTCTTCTAATGAAAACTTTTAATGTTCTTGCTGAAAGAAAGAAGACTTAGTGATGACCAGCCATTACAGCCTCCATGCACTGTAAAACACAAGGTGAAGCAGGATCATTTGTCAATTTTATCGTCATCTGCCCAAGTACGTGCGCAGATTCCGTGAAAATCTTATTTACCACAGCATTACAGAGACATAGCATTTGAAACACAGCATTCACAAGAAAATCATAAACTGAGCATTAATTATACCAAAATGTGCAGTAAAGAGCAGCCTTACCAACTGCATTACTGCTTGTTTTGGAAACTGCTCTGTGACAGGCAGGAAAGTTCTACGTGGGTAGTCAAAACTGCCCGATGCGTCACTAGCACCAGCCTACCTGCCATCAAAAACGTATATGCAAAGAGAAAGGTGCCAGAAAAGAGCCAGTAACATCATGAAGGATCGCACATACCCTGCTCATGGACTCTTGTCTCACCCCTTCAGGGAGGAGGCTATGAGGAGCAATCCCTGCCAGGACCTCCAAGCTCAAAAACAGTTCCTTTCCCCAAGCAGTAAGACTGATCAATATCTCCCCTGCCCCCACTAATTCCAACACTTCTTTATTATTTAGGCGATCTTACGTGTTTATGTTTACAGTATTACATGTTTTTTATTATTATTGTGTTCTTTATCTTTTGTGGGTTTTTTTGTGCTGCATCGGATCTGAAGTAACAAGTATTTCATCCTCCTTACACTTGTGTACAGGAAATTACATTAAACAATCATGAATATTGAACAAAGAATACAATTACAACCAAAATAAAGCAAAGATCATTGTAAGGCAGAATGGTCATAGTGCAGCTGTACTGAGTTGGTGATTTGGGTTGTGGGGGTTAGTTCAAGAATTGAGCAGTGAAGGAAAGCAGCTGGTCTTGTACCTGCTGGTGCAGAACTCCAGGCATCTGTACTTCCTGCCTGAAAGTAGTTGTGGGAGGTTGGCATGGCCGCGATGGTGAGAATCCTTGCTTTCAGAGGTTGGTGTGGCCGCGGTGGTGAGAATCCTTGCTGACAGAGGTTGGCGTGGCCGCGGTGGTGAGAATCCTTGCTGACAGAGGTTGGCGTGGCCGCGATGGTGAGAATCCTTGCTAACAGAGGTTGGCGTGGCCGCGGTGGTGAGGATCCTTGCTGACAGAGGTTGGCGTGGCCGCGATGGTGAGAATCCTTGCTGACAGAGGTTGGCGTGGCCGCGGTGGTGAGAATCCTTGCTGACAGAGGTTGGCGTGGCCGCGATGGTGAGAATCCTTGCTGACAGAGGTTGGCGTGGCCGCGATGGTGAGAATCCTTGCCGACAGAGGATAGCGTGGCTGCAGTGGTGAGAATCCTTGCTGACAGAGGTTGGCGTGGCCGCGGTGGTGAGGATCCTTGCTGACAGAGGTTGGCATGGCCGCGATGGTGAGGATCCTTGCTGACAGAGGTTGGCGTGGCCGCGGTGGGAAGATCCTTGCTGACAGAGGTTGGCGTGGCCGCGGTGGTGAGAATCCTTGCTGACAGAGGTTGGCGTGGCCGCGGTGGTGAGGATCCTTGCTGACGGAGGTTGGCGTGGCCGCGGTGGTGAGGATCCTTGCTGACAGAGGTTGGCGTGGCCGCGGTGGTGAGGATCCCTGCTGACGGAGGTTGGCGTGATCGCGGTGGTGAGGATCCCTGCTGACAGAGGTTGGCGTGGCCGCGGTGGTGAGAATCCTTGCTGACGGAGGTTGGCGTGGCTGCGGTGGTGAGGATCCTTGCTGACGGAGGTTGGCGTGGCCGCGGTGGTGAGAATCCTTGCTGACGGAGGTTGGCGTGGCCGCGATGGTGAGGATCCTTGCTGACGGAGGTTGGCGTGGCCGCGGTGGTGAGAATCCTTGCTGACGGAGGTTGGCGCGGCCGCGGTGGTGAGAATCTTTGCTGACAGAGGTTGGCGTGGCCGCGATGGTGAGGATCCTTGCTGACAGAGGTTGGCGGGGCCGCGGTGGTGAGAATCCTTGCTGACAGAGGTTGGCGTGGCCACGGTGGTGAGGATCCTTGCTGACAGAGGTTGGCGTGGCCGCGGTGGTGAGAATCCTTGCTGACAGAGGTTGGCGTGGCCGCGGTGGTGAGAATCCTTGCTGACAGAGGTTGGCGTGGCCGCGGTGGTGAGAATCCTTGCTGACAGAGGTTGGCGTGGCCGCGATGGTGAGAATCCTTGCTGACAGAGGTTGGCGTGGCCGCGATGGTGAGAATCCTTGCCGACAGAGGATAGCGTGGCTGCAGTGGTGAGAATCCTTGCTGACAGAGGTTGGCGTGGCCGCGGTGGTGAGGATCCTTGCTGACAGAGGTTGGCATGGCCGCGATGGTGAGGATCCTTGCTGACAGAGGTTGGCGTGGCCGCGGTGGGAAGATCCTTGCTGACAGAGGTTGGCGTGGCCGCGGTGGTGAGAATCCTTGCTGACAGAGGTTGGCGTGGCCGCGGTGGTGAGGATCCTTGCTGACGGAGGTTGGCGTGGCCGCGGTGGTGAGGATCCTTGCTGACAGAGGTTGGCGTGGCCGCGGTGGTGAGGATCCCTGCTGACGGAGGTTGGCGTGATCGCGGTGGTGAGGATCCCTGCTGACAGAGGTTGGCGTGGCCGCGGTGGTGAGAATCCTTGCTGACGGAGGTTGGCGTGGCTGCGGTGGTGAGGATCCTTGCTGACGGAGGTTGGCGTGGCCGCGGTGGTGAGAATCCTTGCTGACGGAGGTTGGCGTGGCCGCGATGGTGAGGATCCTTGCTGACGGAGGTTGGCGTGGCCGCGGTGGTGAGAATCCTTGCTGACGGAGGTTGGCGCGGCCGCGGTGGTGAGAATCTTTGCTGACAGAGGTTGGCGTGGCCGCGATGGTGAGGATCCTTGCTGACAGAGGTTGGCGGGGCCGCGGTGGTGAGAATCCTTGCTGACAGAGGTTGGCGTGGCCACGGTGGTGAGGATCCTTGCTGACAGAGGTTGGCGTGGCCGCGGTGGTGAGAATCCTTGCTGACAGAGGTTGGCGTGGCCGCGGTGGTGAGAATCCTTGCTGACAGAGGTTGGCGTGGCCGCGGTGGTGAGAATCCTTGCTGACAGAGGTTGGCGTGGCCGCGGTGGTGAGGATCCTTGCTGACAGAGGTTGGCGTGGCCGCGGTGGTGAGAATCCTTGCTGACAGAGGTTGGCGTGGCCGCGGTGGTGAGGATCCTTGCTGACAGAGGTTGGCGTGGCCGCGGTGGTGAGGATCCTTGCTGACAGAGGTTGGCGTGGCCGCGGTGGTGAGGATCCTTGCCGACAGAGGTTGGCGTGGCCGCGGTGGTGAGGATCCTTGCTGACAGACGTTGCTTTCTTGAGGCAATGCCTCATGTAGGTACTTTTGATGGTGGGAGGGAAACACATCCAAAACTTCCTTTCAACATTGCAGGCAATAACAACCCATTATGAACTAAAATGAGGCAGAAGTTCCTTGCAGGCTATTGCAATACTGATCCTTGAGACACTTCCAAGTATGGCGAAAATCTAAACAGCCAGAGGTAAATCTGGAGCAGACCAAGATTTAAGAGTAGAGTTGATGCTAACTTCTTCACTGATTATCATAAATATATACAGGCAGGATTACCACCGATAAGAATAGAACATCACAAAATAATTTTAAACCAGAAACAATTAAAAGGGTTGTGACAATAGGTCCTTTAGTTCCTCCAATTAATCTTCTTTTCCTCCAATAATTTGTCTTCTTCCTGTGCAGATTTCCCAACTTACTGTGCATTATTGCCACAATAACTTCTCGCTGTGTTTCCTGCATTTAGTTTGGAACTAGGGATGAATAAAGGCAATTTGCCCTTGTTGACTATCAGTAAGGAAATGCAGACTGTCTTTGAAGTTCATTGATAGCCTGGAGTGCTTGGTGTCTTCCTCTGCTCCCAAAAGCAGTAGGTAAAATCAGCTGGTGGCCTGTGCACAAGGTACAGTGATTTTTAGACTTTTTAATTAGATTTGTTGGCTTCAAGCCTAAGGCTGGAGTACTGTTTCAGCAGCAGCTTTCACTTGAGAATAGAGTGGTGAGGTGCTATTTTTTGTTTGTCAGTTTAGTGCAACTCTTTTGATGAAAAAGTAGTCAGCTTGGCTGCCTTCCAGCCAGACTCTCTTCTACATTTACAGGTACGATTGACAAGCAGTACAAGACTCCAATTAATCTACAGCATATGAAGGATAACCTGTCTTGGCTCTCCATCCAATATGCTGTCCATGTCCTCTTGGTGGACAGTTGGGTGGGACTATCCTGGAGGGAATTCTGCTGATAAAAGCTGTTTGAGTTTTGCACTTGTAATTGTTGCCAAGCTGCAGGTAAAATACAAGAGTTCTAGAAATATAACATTCTCCTGGTTGGATGTGGTGTTAGAAATTTGTTATTCTGCATTCACTAATTGTAAATGGGGAGGGTTGCGCTGGAGAATATCCAGCAGAGATTCAGTAGATTGTCTTCTGGGATGGAGCATTTCATTGGCCACTTTATTAGGTACACCTGCCCATTGTTGCAAGTATCTAATCAACCAATCGTGTGGCAACAACTCAGTCCATAAAAACATGCAGACATGGTCAAGAGGTCCAGTTGTTGTTCAGATTAAACATCAGAATCTTTGACTGTGGAGCAATTGTAGGTGCCAGATGGGGTAGTTTGAGTATCTCAGAAACTGCTGATCTGAGATTTTCATGCATAACAGTTTCTAGAATTTACAGAGAATGCTGTGAGAAACAGAAAAAGAACATCCAGTGAGCAGCAGTTCTGTGGGTGAAAATCCCTTTTAATGAGAGAGTTCAGAGGAGACCGCTTCAAACTGACTAGAAGTCAGCAGTAACTCAAATGGCCATGCATTACAACAGTGGTGTGCAGAAAAGCATCTCTGAATGCATAACACTTTGAAACTTGAAGTGGATAGACTACAGCAGCAGAAGACCACAAACATACACTACATGGCCACTTTGTTAGGTACTGGAGGTACCTAATAACTTGTCTATTGAATGTATATGGGGCATAGACAGGAGATGGTTTGAGGGTTTTCCTCACAAAAGTCATAAGGTTACATTCAGACGGAAGAGATTTAAAGGGGGTCTGAAAAAGGTTGTTTTCATCCAGAGGGTGTCTAAATCTGGAACACGCTGCTTGACTGGATCTTCTTGCAACATTTAAGATGTATCCAGATAGGCACTTCTACTTTCAAGCCATTGAAGAGGCTCGGTCTGTGTAAGTGGGATGATTATAGGTCAGCATGGACATTACAGGCTAAAGTGTGTGTTCTTGCATTATGGAACTCCATGTACAGTATTCAAATTGGGTTTTCTTTAAGCCACATCATGTATCAAGCCAACTCAACAAAACCATTCTCAATTTCCATAGTTACTTGACTCTTGCCCTTGTACTAGCTGGCTTTCTCTAGCACAGTGATCCCAGAGGCCTGGGTAACTAGAATGGTTCCATTTGATCTTTACTGACCTGAAGTGGGTTTTCACTTCAAGGCCGTTGTTCTCCAGGGAAGCCATCTTGTAAAAGTCTTCACATATAGCACATATAATGTAATTATGATGGTAGCAAAGCATACAATTTCAAGATAATAATATGAAAATGTAATACTAATGCAGCTGAGTGTCATGGCCTGTAAGTTGATGGTGCATGGATGTTATCCTAGAGCCATATTTCTATGAGGACGGCCCATAGCAGTTCCTGATATTGCATAGTGCAGCAGCAGACAAAGGCAATCCTGCTTGTCTTTGACCGAGCGAACACTGGAGAACAGCACCGACGAGAGTTGCTAGCCCACAACCCAACGTGGAATCCAGAGGCACTCAGCCATCTCCTGCATCTCTTTCCTTGACAGCCACAACGGGCAGCCCAGAAGTGTGATGAGTCCTGGTTCATAGCAGGCAGCTCCTCCATCAATGATCTGGAACCCTGCAGCAGCGGGAAAAACCTGATCCAAACTCCCACAGGCAAAAGAGCTTTGGAAATAGTTACCTTCCTGAGAGAGATTGACGCCTGCATTCATTCCTTGCCAAGGAATAACCAATACAAACGCAAATGTATTGAATCCTGTGCTAATATTCATGAATAGGACCCACTACTGACTCAGTGAGATTTTGCAGTGATAGAGAAATGTAGATCAGTTTAACCCCTACACACAAATATGCTTACATTTAGCAGGTAGTTAAAATGTTAGAAAATTTCAAATCTAAATCCGTCTTGGTTTTAATATGGCACATGCAGGGTAGATGAAATGAGGGACTGGTGTTTAGTCAACTCTCAGAAGGCGTGTGGGTTAGTGAAACCTTCAGGTAACACTATAATAACAAAATTTTGAAATTTGGATTTTGTGGTCTTGGATTCCCAGATCAACGTTCAAAGTAAATGTACAATCAAAGTACATATATGTCACCATATAGATCTCTGAGATCCATTTTCTTGTGGGCATACTCAATAAATCCATAATAGAACCAATGATGTGGGCAACTTATTGCCAACCGTGATCCAAGGAGTGAAACCAAATCATGTCTATGTCCATGTTTGTGGACACAAGACTCTGTCGATGCTGGAAGTCTTGAGCAACTCACACCAAATGTGGGAGGAACTCAGCCAGTGTATGGTGGCTAATAGACAGTCAGCATCTGAGGCTGAGGCCCTTCATCAGGACTGGACAGGAACAGGTCAGAAGCCAAAATAAGAAGGTGGGGGAAGGAGAGGAGTACAAGGTAAAAGGTGAGGGGGAAAGGGGTGGGTGGGTGGGAGAGGGGTTTAAAGTAAGAAGGGGATGGGTGGAAGAGGTAAAGGGCTGAAGAAAAAGGAATCTAATAGGAGAGGACAGTGTCCATGGAAGGAGGAAGGGAATGTTTCTTAAAGTACTGCATCTGTGTATGTGTATATCCTCCACTGAGTGTTTAGTAATTTGTTTTTTGCATGCATGTGTATGTGTGTGATTGTGGATATTGTGCGCTGATGAGGGGAAGTAGATGTTGTGTTCTTGGTGTGCCTGTGAACAGAAGAATATTACCTACTAATGCGGCTGTAGATGACACATCACTCACCCCTGTTCTACCATCCAAAAGCTTGACTCAACTTTGGTGCATTGTCTTCATATACTCTGATTCCCCTAAAATTGTGTCTGTGCATGTGTGCGAGTGTGTGTGTGTGTGTGTGTGTGTGTGTGTGTCTGTGCATACATGTGTGTATATTTATGTGTGTGTATGTGCACACGTGTGTGTGTAATGACTGTCTGTCCGTCTATGTGTATGTATGTGTGTGAACGTGTAATGAGTGCGTGTGTCCATCTGTATGTATGTGTGTGTGTGTGTGTGTGTGTGTGTGTGTGTGTTTGCATGTGTGAGCACTTAATCTGCTTGTGTAATGTGTGTGCGTGTGTTTTGTGCTTTTGTTTGTGTAGTTGAAAGTTATATGATATACAGATGGGATTCAAATCTCTGGTTACTGGCACTCAATATCTAAATTGTGCATAATTCGGAGTAGGTGTCACAGTAACCCTGATGAATGGAATATAGAACTTCACCTGGGGGTGGTGATCATAATAATGATGTTCCTTGAATAGGAATTTGAAAAGAAACAAAAAGATGATCATTTTATCTGGGACACCACCGTAGTGTGGCAGTTAAAACTGCACTATTACAGTTTGGGGTGCAGGAATTGAACTTTGAACAGTTGGGCCAGAAGGACCTGTTCAGCATCATTTCTCTAAATAAAAATAGATTTCTGTTCGATTTTTCAGGAGACTTGATTATTTCCCCTCAGCATCATTTAACACCAGTCATTTATTATATACACTTATCACTTGGTCAGGAACTGGAGTTCTATTAAGATAAGAAAGAAGATGCCATCAAGTCTAAATTATTTGTACCTGCTGTCGCTGTGTAAACTGGCAAGTTGGGTTCGAACATCCAAATATGTTGCCCTAAGGAAATCCATAATGTGGCAGGAGAGGCCCAGAGCAAGCCTCTTTTGTGGTTTCCACAGACACCAGCTGAACGTGTTTGCACTGTCCCAGGAGGCCCTCAGCTGAAGGTTGTCTCCATGGTGTCCCTGAGTAGCTCCAAATGACATCTGCTTTGCCATCTGTGTGGAATTCCGTCTCCCTGACTATTGTCTTTTAATAGACGTGCAGAAACTTTTTTGCTTCATCTACCAAAGTATTTAACAAATCTAACAGAAGTAGAGAAATTTATTCATTAACTATTAGAATTTGCCTTTTTTAACTGAGGTTTGATGTCTGTGAATTGCCCCACTTCAATTTATCATGTTTCACACCTCTGATTTGGAGGAGTCAATTAGGAAACAGCTTGATAATAAAGCAAAATTGTGGTCTATAAGTAAAACAAAATATAACGTTTGACCATTATTACAAGCACTAAGAAAAAGACTAGGGAGTTCTTTCAGCCAGGAACAGATTTTTTCCTCTTACCACCCATGCTTCTTGCTCTCTCCTAATTCCACCCCAACAAATTTAGAGTGTTTTCTTGTTTTAAAAAAGCTGGAACAGTACCAGACATCAATATTATTTGCAGAAAATTCCTCAGTTATGGAAATATACCAAAGGGACTGCATTATATTGCTCTTTGATCTCTAGAGTATCCTGGAATTGTTGGTTCCAGGAGGCCAGTGCTTCTCCATCTGCCAATCATTTCCAATCCCTTACCCCCCACCCTCTCTCTTCCCGTCTCATTTGCTTACCAATAGATTGCTTCGATCACATCATCAACAACTTGAAACCAATACCCCTCCCAGCCTTTTGATGAGCCTTTGGCAGCCCACCCTTTCTATACTCATCCCTCCATCTGCAGAGTTCACCTACATTTCTTCTGTCTGCAGACTCCATGTCCTCACCAAGCCTCCAGCTGCAACCTACATTCACTCTCCGTCCTCCTCTAATCCCTGGAGGCCACTAAATTCTGAAAGAAATTTGTCAATCCTCCACCCTGCCCTTCAAGTTAATATCAAACACAGGGAACTCTAGTGAAAGCAAAACACCATAAAAGTTTCTGATTGGAAATAAAATAAGTATTTGAAGAAAAATTTTAAAAAACAGTTTTGAGGAAAGGGGAATGGTACTGAATTTTAATTATTAACCTGAGAAATTCTATTAACAGGTTTACCAGGATATAGAGACCTTGTGTTCCATGAGATCAATCTCCATTGTTTGCACAGACCTCCCTGCCTCCATTTGCTCATTTATGGTTATTTTTACTCTTGCATACCTTGATAGTGGCTTGCAAGATTTAACCAAGCTTATTCAAATAAATTCATCATTTCATATTTCCGATATCCAGAAAAATATCATGGTCCTACTAATTGGTGAATTGATTGTTAGTTGATTTCTTGGCTAATTAATCCTGCATTTAGCTATATTCGATACCTACTGCTGCCTTTGCTCAAAGGAAGAATCAAACCTGTTTTGTGCTGGCTTCTGGAAATCAATAGGTCACAGACTGAGGTAATTAGAAAAGACTCAATCCATGTAACTTAGTAAGAAGAGCTGTCTCCTTTTTGAGACACACTGATCCTTTATTTTGAGAGAAAATATTCTGTTTATTTTGATTGAGCAATCTGAAGAGAATACATTCATATGTTTTAAAAATGAATAAAAGGTGCCACGGTAGAGTAGTGGTTGGTACGACATTACAGCTTAGGGCATTGGTGTTCAATCCCAGCATCCTCTGTAAGGAGTTTGCACGTCCTCCCCACGGACATGAGCTTTTTCTGGGACTTCCAGTTTCTTACCACAGTCCAAAGATATACAAGTTAGTAGATTAATTGGTCATTGTAAATTATCCTGTGATTAGTCTAGGGTTAAGTCAGGGATTGCTAGCAGCAGAACTCAAAGGACTGGAAGGATGGTGAATTATTTATCCAGAGGATGGTGAATCTGTGGAATTTATTGCCACAGTCAGCTGTGGAGACCAAATCATTGGGCATATTTAAAGGGGAGGTGATAGTTTCTTGATTAGTAAGTAATGGTGTCAAAGGTTACAAGGAGAAGGCAGGAGATTAGGGTTGAGAGGAAAAATAAAACAGCCATGATCAAATGGCAGAGCAGATTCAATAGCTGAATGGCTTAATTCATTTCCTTTTTCTTAAATTCAAGATCAAATTCTATTATCATTCAACAATACAATACTGCACGAAAGTCTAGATACATGTGCCACAGTACTGAACATGAACATAGCCAAACAAAATAGTGTTCATCCACTGCCAATGTACTAAACATATTACCAACAGCACACCACACAGCCCAAATAGCACATATGATTATGAATTCAGAAAAACATCTGAAGCAGCTGGTCCAGCTTGTTCTTCTCTGACTGAAGACTAGAGGGCAGCACCAAGTGACCATCAGAGGTCAAAACTGAGCAAACAGCAGAGGGTAGCACTGAGCAAACACTGGAGGACAGACAAACTGGAGGGTCCATCTCCCAACCCAGAATGGTTTCCTGTACCCACAGAAGTCTTTTCCACACTGTCTTGGAGCCTCCTCCTCCCGGGTGACTACAACAGGTGACCCAGCTGCCGAGACCTAGTCTTCGCCAGAACCATTTTAATGCAACTTTCCTGCCATTGGTTTTTCCACAGAAACAGTGAACTGGACTTGCTGTATTCTCTATTACCAACGTCTGAACGGGCTTGTGATCACAATATAAACATCCAAGAGGGTGACTTGTACCTTTTTTTGGACCATGCGCTATCCAACGGTACACAACAGGACCAGGCGCCACACAACAGACCATGTGCTATCCAACGGTACACAACAGGACCAGGCGCCACACAGCAGACCATGCGCTATCCAACGGTACACAACAGGACCAGGCGCCACACAACAGACCATGCGCTATCCAACGGTACACAACAGGACCAGGCGCCACACAACAGACCATGTGCTATCCAACGGTACACAACAGGACCAGGCGCCACACAGCAGACCATGCGCTATCCAACGGTACACAACAGGACCAGGCGCCACACAGCAGACCATGCGCTATCCAACGGTACACAACAGGACCAGGCGCCACACAGCAGACCATGCGCTATCCAACGGTACACAACAGGACCAGGCGCCACACAGCAGACCATGCGCTATCCAATGGTACACAACAGGACCAGGCGCCACACAGCAGACCATGCGCTATCCAACGGTACACAACAGGACCAGGCGCCACACAGCAGACCATGCACCATCCAACGGTACACAACAGGACCAGGCGCCACACAGCAGACCATGCGCTATCCAACGGTACACAACAGGACCAGGCGCTATCCAACGGTACACAACAGGACCAGGCGCCACACAGCAGACCATGCGCTATCCAACGGTACACAACAGGACCAGGCGCCACACAGCAGACCATGCACTATCCAACGGTACACAACAGGACCAGGCGCCACACAGCAGACCATGCGCTATCCAACGGTACACAACAGGACCAGGCGCCACACAGCAGACCATGCGCTATCCAACGGTACACAACAGAACCAGGCGCCACACAACAGACCATGCACTATCCAATGGTACACAACAGGACCAGGCGCCACACAGCAGACCATGCGCTATCCAACGGTACACAACAGGACCAGGCGCTATCCAACGGTACACAACAGGACCAGGCGCCACACAGCAGACCATGCGCTATCCAACAGTACACAACAGGACCAGGCGCCACACAACAGACCATGCACTATCCAATGGTACACAACAGGACCAGGCACCACACAACAGACCATGCACTATCCAATGGTACACAACAGGACCAGGCGCCACACAACAGACCATGCGCTATCCAACGGTACACAACAGGACCAGGCGCCACACAACAGACCATGCGCTATCCAACGGTACACAACAGGACCAGGTGCCACACAGCAATGGCACGCAATGAGTCCAGCTCCATCGCTGTTGAACAACTCACTGATGGGATAGTCCTGCAGAACTTGATGTTTCTAGTATCCAGCTGTGACATGCAATTGTAAAAAAGATGTACGAAATGAAAATATACAGTACACCTTTGATTGGACACGCAGTGGCTGATGTGTCTGAGCATATTGCCATCTACCATTCCAGACTCTAAAAACCTGGAAAAGATGGAACGGGGACATAATCCTGGATCTGTCAGAATATAGAACAGTACAGCACAGGATCGAGCTCTTCAGCCCCCAGTGAGGAACTAATTAAATACTTAGCTGAGCTAATTCATTGTATCGAAGCAATTCACTCCATCCTACTCATTCACGAAGAAACAATCTCAGTCAGAATTCCCCACACGTTCTTGTTCCTATCTAAAAGCCTCTACTGCACGAGCCTCCAGAATCAGGTTTATTGTTGTTTTGTAGCAGCAGTGCAGAGCAGGCAGAACAAATTATGGAACATTACAATTGTAAATAAATAACGCAAAAGAAGAAAAGTGAGTTGAGTCTTTCCAGAATTTTAGTATGATGGATTTGGTTCTGAGCTGTTAAATTAGCTCAAGGTTACCTGTTTCAAGAGTTTAAAATGTTGTTGGATTTTGTCAGACCTGAACAGGCGAGCACCTCCTAGCCTCCTCTCAGCTCACAGGAGTCACCTATCACTCATTTCCAACTTACTTACTGCAGCCTATTTAAACCCAGCTCTCATCTACAGTCCTTGTTCACCGCCAAACCAGCCAGCCTCAGCCGTTTGCTCTTGACCTTTCAGTTACCTGTGTTTAGTATCTGTTCTCTCTTATTTTGTGGCCCCTTGTGCCTTGTTATTTTTGCAGTCCATCATTAACGTTATTGATCATGGCTGAATTGTCTCCGCTGTTCTGCTTTAGGGTCAAACTTCCACCACATTCCCTGACAGAATTTTCTCTGCTTTTGCAAAATCTCATTGAATCAAGAGTTTCCTTGTTGTGAATGATTTTGCTGGAGCACAGTAAGTTTGCTTCCGACTTAGTTCTTCCTTGGGCAACATCTGCACCTACTCCTTGCTATCTGCTGGCCGGTCTTAATCGCTCTGCTCATATTGGAGAGATGTAATACATGCCAAGATGTTTTAGACTCAGAGTGAGTGGCTCAAGGTTGCTATCTGAGTGTGAATCACTGAAAATTATCATTCTCCTTCCATCCACAATAAAACAGCACTGCACAAGGAAATTCCGTCAGTGAGAAAATGTGTGAGATTGACGGGGTTATCCTTGTGGAAGAGAGCACAGTTCTGTTTATTAATGTTTATTTTGTGCTGACTTGTTTTTGTGTTGGGACTGAAGTGATAGCAACATAGTCACTGACAGAGGGATTCAAAGGAAGGGTAAATGAATTATGGGGGTTGCAGTTATTGGTCAGAAAAGAGCTTATTCAGGTTTTCATCATGTTTTCTCTTCATCCTCTGCCTCAACTAGAAGCAGTGGGCATCTGGTGGAAAGAACTAGAGATGATGAGATCATGCAACACTATGAATCTTAGATTAGATTAGATTTTGATTTTGATTTATTTTTGAAACGCACGTCAAAGCATACACTCTCAGTGGCCTCTTTATTAGGTACATCTGTACACATGCTTGTTAATGCAAATGTCTAATCAGCCAATCATGTGGAGGCAATTCAATGCATAAAAGCATGCAGACATAGCCAAGAGGTTCAATTGTTGTTCAGGACAAACATTAGAATGTGATCTAAATGACTTTCACCGTAGAATGATTGTTGGTGCCAGATAATGTGGCTTAAGCATCTCACAAATTGTTGATCTCCCTGGACTTTCATACACACTCCCTAGAGTTTACAGAGAATGTTGTGAAAAACAAAAACCATCCAGTGAGTGGCAGCTCTGTGGGTAACAAATGTCTTGTTAATGAGAGAGGTCAGAGGAGAATGGCTAGACTGGTTCAAGCTGACGGGAAAGCAACACTAACAAAGGTAACCTCTGATATGCAGAAGAGCATCTCTGAATACACAAAAATGTCGAACCTTGAAACGGATGGGGTACAGCAGCAGAAGCCCAGGTACAAACATTCAGTGGCCACTTTATAAGGTATAGGAGATACCTAATAAAGTGGCCACTGAATGTACAGTGAAATGTGCCACTTATGTTAACAACCAACACATTCAGAGATGTATTGGGATCAGCTCACCACTATTGCCATGCTTCTTGTGCCAGCATTGCAGAGCAGCACAGACCACTCCCTCTGTTCCTGCTGACAAACGTAGAACCCTTCCTGAGAGGTCTAAGCCTAAAAGACAATGTTACAGCATCCCAATGAGCTGTTCTATCACTTTGGTTGTCTGTATACTGTGTTGTCTATGGGTAATCTGTTTTGGCCAATATCTGCCCTTGGATTTAACTCAAATGCAGCTGCAACAGTGGACTGTTGCAGAGTGGAGGCAATGTGGCTTTTGCACTTTTCAATGTAAAACATGAGCAGTGAACTATGCAGGAAATTGCATAGATTTATATTATCCTGTATAGGTCACTACCTTTGTTCATGATGCATCTGGAGGGACTGGAAACCCTACCAGTTGCAGTATTGAATTGAATTGACTTTATTACTCACATCCTTCATATACATGAAGAATAAAAATCTTTATGTTACATCTCCGTCTAAATGTGCAATGTGCAATTTATAGTAATTTATAATAAATAGTATGTACAACAGGACAGTCAATATAACATAGAAATACAGTTGTGTCAGCATAAAGGAGTATAGGAGGATGTTGACATGTCACCTATTAAGGTGCTCAGCAAGCATTCAGTGGAGCCAGAATTGGAATCAGATTTAACATCACTGATGCATGTCATGAAATTTGTTGCTTTGCGGTAGCAGTACAGTGCAATATATATAAAATACTATAAGTTACAATAAAAATAAATAAATAGATAAATAATGCAAAAGATAGCGAAATACTGAGGTAGGGTTTATGGGTTCATGATCCATTCAGAAATCTGGTGTTGGAGGGGAAGAAGCTATTCCTCAAATGTTGAGTGTCTGTCTTCATGCTCCTGCAGCTCCTCCATTTTGGTAGTATTAAGAAGAAGGCATGTCCTGCATAGTGAGGGTTCATGATGGATGCCACCTTTCTGAGGCATTACCTTTTGAAAAAGTCCTCGATGGTGGGAGGCTAGTGCCCCGATGGAGATTGCTGTGTTTATAACCCTCAGCAACTTTTTCCAATCTTGTGCATTGGCATCTGAATGACAGACAGTGATGCAACCAGTCAAAATGCTCCCCTTGGTATATCTGGAAAACTTTGGTAGAGCTATTGGTGACATACCAAATCTCCTCAAACTCTTAATGAAATATAGTACTGTTGTGCCTTCTTCATAATTGCATCAATATGTTGGGCCAAGGATAGATCTTCCAACATTTTGATACCCTGAATTTGAAGCTTTCCACTGCTGACCCATGGGGAAGACTGCAGCTCTCTCAAAGCTGCATGTTCTCTTTTGCTTGACTCTAGTGATAAGGGGAAACAGTCAGCTGTCTTTCAGAAGAGATCCTCTATGACCTGACACTATGTTGCACAGAGTTGCACGATATTGCAAACATCTCCATCTGGAAAATGTCAGATACACATAAGGTCATTGTCATGGTCACCTTGACTACACCTGGAAATGATGACTTCCTGCTTGTTCTAAGACAGAATCATACAGCCCCGAAACGGTCCTTTCAGCCCAACTCGTCCTTACTGATCAAGGTGCTCAGTTAAGCTAGTCTCAGCATTTGATCCATATGCCTCTAAACTTTTCCTGTCCTTGGGATCACAATTGTGGCCGTGGTAGGTGGCACATCACCAAGGATGCAAGCAAGTGAGGAAACTGAACGCATTTCTTTTCGTGACATTCCACAGCTTCCCTTTGTCCTTTGAAATGAGATCCAGAACTTGGAGTGAGACCAGAAAAGTAGTTACATTATACTTGATGGTTGTTGGTACATTTTAAAGCTGTTTCCATCCAGTGCTTTAGCCAAAGTTTCAGCTGTGAGAATGGATCTTGTACTGAAATGGAAATCTGATATTCCCTTAATTGGAGACTGGTGAAATAATATGTATTGTGTTGGATGAATTTTAATCAAATTCAGCAATTCCTTTGGTGTCATCTACACTGTGACATTTATGTGATTCCATCCTGAAAGGTAGTTGGTTAATATTAGAGATATATGAGAGATGAACTTTGCTGGTAAAAAATACAATAAATATCATTTTCATGAGGTAGCTGTGGTCAGGGAGGGAAATAAAATCCTCTCATTTATCTGCTCTTTTACAGCAATGGAGGAGCTCGATGGGGATGAAATTCGAATCTCCTCCAGGGGCCGTTATGCAGAACGTGATATTGTCCAGGTTAGAAGTGTTATTCTGAGGATGTGATGTTCATGTCACTACATAACCAATGGAAATATATCACAAACTAGCAACACCACCATTAATAACCCCAAGTATAAATGCCAGATTGTCCACAATGAAAAGTAAGCCAATTTTAAAAGAGAGGCATTGATCCTATGGATAGTCAGAGGCTTTTTCCCAGGGCTGAAATAGCTGCCACAAGAGGACACAGGTTTAAGGTGCTTGGGAGTAGGTACAGAGAAAATGTCAGGGGTAAGTTTTTTTTTACGCAGCACGTGGTGAGTGCGTGGAATGGGCTGCCGGTAACAGTGGTGGAGGCAGATACAATAGGGTCTTTTAAGAGACTCCTGGATAGGTACATGGAGCTTAGAAAAATAGAGGGCTATGGGTAACCCTAGTAATTTCTGAGGAAGGGACATGATTGGCACAACTTTGTGGGCCAAAGGGCGTGTATTGTGCTGTAAGTTTTCTATGTTTCTATGTTTCTAGTATCAGCCCTCTTGTATAAAATAGATAAATAATGGATGGCTTGCAATGGATTTGATGCAGTAACTGGCCTTTGTGCTTGTTGTCTGTGACCCTTGTCACATTATTGCCTCGCTCACTGAGCATTCTCAATTGGCCTCACATCTCAGAGAAAGAAAAACTTTTCATTTGTAAAATCAGATTCACTGTTTTATTGGTGCGAACAATTTAATTCCTGCATTCAGGAAAATGTGGGCCATTGATGGTTGTGTATGTAATTGTCAAGGTAAGGAGCTACCTTCTTTAGAAGAGAGGAGCAGAAATTCCTTTAGCCAGAGGTGGTGGACCTGTGGAGTTCATTGCCACAGACAGCAATGTAGGCCAAGCCATTGGGTATATTCAAAGCCAAAATTGATAGATTCTTCATTAGTAAAGGCATCAAAAGTGCATTTGAAAATTTGACCAAGGCTTTTGAGCAAAAACAGGGAGACATACCTGGAAACTGATTGAGAAAATATGGTCTACCACTGTGCTTCGAGATAGCCAGGAGCAAAGAAATGGTAGACTTGTCTGCAGATGTTGAAGCTGCAAAACATATTTCAGTGAGAGAGCATTGAAGAACGTTGGCCAAATTATCATCAAGCAAGAGTAGTTATATCTAAACTTTAGAATTATTATGCAAAATGACAAATATAACAAAGTGTAAAAACTGTCTGAGCTACTGATGGATATTAAATGGAACAAGCACATAGAGACTGGAAACAAACTGCAGAACTAAACAGTGATTAAACAACAGGAAGCCTTTGAAGAAGAGATTGTTCAGGTAGACCTTCAATGGATTTCCATAGGGGAAAGAAATGACATCTAATGTTGAAAGCCCTTGAATAACTAAAGACAAAGAGATTATATGAAAGAGGAAAAGGAGGTTTCTAAAGTCTGCATGCTATACTATGCAGAGCCAAAAATGGGGTTGGAGGTGTCCAAGAAAGAGAATAGGAAAGGCTTTAGAGGATGAGTGGCTAACATGAAAGGGAAGCCTTTAATAAAGAAATTATGGATATTTAGTGCAGTCAAAGGAAAGATTGACTCAATTATCAATGAAAGGGAGATAGACTCATGGCAAAGACCATGGCCAAGGTGCAAAATGAACACCACATCTGTCTTTAGCTGAGAAAAGTATGCTGCCAACATAACGGCCCAAGAGTTAGCAGTAAGACTACTGAATAGGATCACATAAAAATGGTTGTGTTTAAAGGCAGCCAGTCCTCCAACAGGTACATTCCTACTCTGAGAAGGAGACTATGGAACAAAGGAAAACTAGAAATTGTGTAAGTGATGGCCATAATCTTCCACCCATTTAAGAAAAGGAAGAGGAACAAATCTGTAATTTGTCTTCAATAATAAAGATTTAAGTTCCTTGGCACTACCACCTATGTCCAAAGAAAAATATATAGGGGCATATGAAAATAATGGGTTTTTAACATTCATTTCTCCTGAGCAGCTATATTGGAGAAAGAGAAAATGGTCTGTGGAAATGTTAACGAGGACACTGTATGGCCTATAGTGAGAGTACAAGGGAGAGACAGTTTAAGGAAAAAGCATAGAATAGTACAGTACAATACATGCCCTTCAGCCCTCGCATATTTTAACTTACTCCCAGATTAAATTAACTCTTCCATCCCACAAAGCTCTTCATTTACCTTTCACTCTCATGCCTATCTAAGAGTTTCTTAACTGTCCCTGACGTATCTGACTCTACCACCAGTCCTGGCAGTGCATTCCATGCACTTACCACTCTCTCTGTAAAAAAAACTTCATTATGACATTCCCACTGAACTTTAATCACCCTAAAATTATATCCTCTCATATTAGCCATTGCCACCCAGGGAAAAAAGTCTCTAGCTGTCCACTCTATTTATGCCTCATATCACCTTATATTCCTCTATCACGTCACCTCTCATCATCCTGAGAGAGTCAAATGATAAGATCTCCATGAAAGTATCTGAGAAAAATGGCAGCTCCAACTTGCCTCATGTCTACCCATAAAAACTTGGAGCTGAAGACTTAACTGTTATGCTAAAGTTCACCTCTGCTGTGCAGTCCAGTGAACACGCTTGAGGTAAAAGGCTCGATGTACTGCTTCAGTGGCAGCACCAACAGGAGCTGAAAGAATTTACTGATATAGATAGGGAAAATGCAAGCAGGCTTTTTCCACTGAAATTGGGTGCAATTAGAACTAGAGATCACAAGTTAAGGATGAAAAGTGAAATGGTTTAAGGGGAACAGCTTCACTCAGAGGATGTGAGAGTGTGAACTGATCTGTCAACAGAAGTGTTGGATGTGGGTTTGACTTCAACATTTAAGAGATATTTAGATAGGTACATGGATGGGAGGGTTATGGGGAGCTAAATTCTGGGTATAGGTTGATGGGATGAGGCAGAATAATAGCTCAGCATGGACTAGATGGGTCAAAGGGCTTGTTCCTGCCTGTAATGCTCTTTGACTCTATTACTCTAATTCAAGGCAGAAGAAATAAATGAAATATTGATGACCACTCTGTTCAAGTGTGCTCTAAAGTCTCTTTTTGACATGCTACTCACATCAGTTTTATCTCCATTGCTCTGACCTCTTTTTCAGTTCGTCCCATTCCGAGATTATGTTGATCGCTCTGGAAACCAGGTTTTGAGTATGGCCCGGCTCGCAAAGGATGTTTTAGCAGAAATCCCAGATCAGCTGCTGTCCTACATGAAGACAAGAGATATAAAGCCACGGCCAGCCCCCCACTCTTACACACCTGCCTCACAGCAATCATTTCGCACAAGGATCTGAGCGAATGCACTCTCTCTTTGATCAATGTATTTATAGACTGCTTTTAATATTGGAACTTCTAAGTATACAAGTTTAAGAGAGCAAGTGGGAGAGAGAGAGAGAGAGAGAGAGTGAGAGAGAGAGAGAGATGAAGAATTGAACTTGCCTCTGTTCCATTTAGAAATATTGACCATATTTATTCCAGCTGCTGATGTCATCATTGTCTTCATGTGTGACTGAATGGAAATTATGGAAACTTGCTCGATGAGGTCCATTAATCACTTCAGGTTTATGGCATGGTTACAGCTACATCTTCCAGGTCTCTTAACTCAGACAAAATTTCATTCTGTGCTAATCTGTCCTGCTTTGAGCTGCCACAAATAATAACACTCTCGCCCTCCAGTTGCCTGTAAATGAGCTTTCAGTGTTACTATCATATTTGTTCAAACAATGGTGTTGATGGTAACCTCCATTGTTGCTACATTGTAAAGCTGGGTTCTATAATCGGTATTTGACAGAGGCAGTTGAGGACCGATATCTTTTTCTTGATAAATTAGTATTGATTTTGTATTTCATTGCAATCAATGTCTTCTGCAGAGCAGAGAAATCTAATGGGTGGGAAAGTAAGCTTCCAAGTTCTTTCAGCCTTGACTATAAACACTGCAGACCAAATCCCCCTTGGGATAAACTTTGAAAGCACCAGCTTAGTCTTCAAGCACCAGACAGTTATCCTTATGGTTCTAGTGAAACTTGAGTACCTACAGATTGATACAAAAATATCAAGCACAAAGTCAAACTAAATTTATTATCAAAGTATGGATATTTCACCATATACTACCTGGCGATTCATTTTGTTTCAGGCATTTATAAGAAAATAAAGAGATACAATAGAATTTATGAAAAACTACACATCAACAAAGACTGACAAACTCTGTACAATACAGAATCAGAGTCAGGTTTAATATCACTGACCATGTAGTGCAATACCTTAAAATTATTATAAATTACAATGATAAATATATATAAAATTAAATTAAATAAGTCGTGCAAAAAGAGAGCAAACATAGTGAGGTAGTGGGTTGTTTCGTTGTCCGCTCAGAAATCTGATGGCAGAGGGGAAGAATCTGTACCTAAGACAATGAGTGTGGCTCTTCAGGTTCCTGTACCTCCTCCTCAATGCTGGTAATGAGAAGAGGGAATGCCCTTAGTGATGGGCATCCTTAATAGTGAATGCCACCATTTTGTTGAAAGAGTACTCGGTGCTGGGGAGGCTAGTGCCCAAGATGGAGTTCGCTTTTTCCTGACCCTGTGCAATGGTCCCTCCATACCGTTTAGTGATGCAACCACTGACGATCCATGAAAATATGTCACTAGGGAGTACCTAACCTTTCTTCGAGTTCATCTACAGCAGGGTTTTCATCAGTGTATTAGGCCTGAATTGTTGCCATTCATATTGTTTAGATCCCTTGTTATTTTTAATTGCCCATGCACATTGTCATCCCCAATGCAGAAAACCCTTATCTAGTTCTGTTTGCCAGTATTACTGTGTAAGCAGCCGCTGGGTGATCCTCGGGTATGTTGTGCCGGTTTGAACTCAGCATCATCCCATGGCTTTCTGAAATCATCAGTGTGCCTTTCCCACTCCACGATGAGAATGTGAAGTGCCACCACACTCCGTTCAACATGTTGATAATAGAAGAATGAGTGGGGGAGATCTCATTGAAACCTATCAAATATTGAAAGGACTAGATAGAGTGTATGTGGAGAGGATGGGCAAGTCTAGGACCAAAGGGCACAGCTTCAGAAAAGAGAGACATCCTTTAGAATGGAAGGGAGGAGGTATTTCTTTAGTCAGAGAGTAGTGAAATTCATTGCAACAGATAGCTGTAGAGGCCGAGTATCGGGTATACTTAAAGTGGAGTTGGTAGATTCTTGATTAGTAAAGGTATCAATGATAATGGAGTCAAGCAGGAAAATAGAGTTGTGAGGGAAAATAAATAGTTATAGTCATAGTCATAATCATACTTATATGGATCCCGGAGGAAACTGGTTTTCATTACAGTTGTACCATAAATAATTAAATAGTAATAAAACCATAAATAATTCAATAGTAATGTAAATTATGCCAGGAAATAAGTCCAGGACCAGCCTATTGGCTCAGGGTGTCTGACCCTCCAAGGGAGGAGTTGTAAAATTTGAATGGTGGAGTAGACTCAATGGGCCAAATGGCTGAATTCTTCTCATTTGCCTTATGGCCTTACGATGCTCCAGTGCTCTGTATAAATCTTATTGTCACATTTCTGTTATCTTAAATTTCATCCTTTACCAAACCAAGAGGGCAGACAGAACATTACTGGAATAATTTCCTCCTTTCATCACAGCCCGATGGCTCTCACATTAAGTTTTTATGAAATGCAAAGTCAAAGCCCTAAACTATAACATGGAATCAGAGAATACGCAGAAGGTCAGGCAGCATTGGAAACAAATATCACAGACTGAAAACCAGGAAGCAGCCTGATCTACACATAAAAATGCTGGAAGAACTCAGCAGGTCAAGCAACATCTATGGAATTGAATAGACAGTCGATGTTTTTGGATAAGAATTTTCTTCATGACTTGAAAGGAAGTGGGAAGATGCCAGAATAAAAAGGTGGAGGATGGGAAAGAGGACAAGCTAGAAAGTGATAGGTGAAGCCAGATGTGTGGGAAAGGTAAAGGGCTGGAGAAGAAGGAATCTGATAGGAGAGGAGAGTGGACCACAGGTAAAAGGGAAGAAGGAAGGGCACCAGAGGGAGGTGAGAAGTGGTAAGAGGCCAGAATGGGGAATATAAGAAAAGGGAAGGGGGGGGGGAAGAAAAAATAATTACCAGAAGGAAAAATTATGTTCATGCCATCAGGTTGGAGGCTATCTAGATCCACAACGTGATCTGTGGTGTATTTACAGTAATCTCCTTTTGGAGTTTGGGTAGTTTGCAGTTTCAATTCTACTGCAATAGAATGTGTTGGAACTCCACTACGCTATCTGTCGATGCTGCCTAATCCCTCTGTTTGTGCATTCAAAGTGTTTTGTGGTAACCTGTCTGAAATGTGTTTTTTGGATATTCAAGAATGCCGCTGTTCGGGTGCATTTCCAATTCATAACCACAACTGTAGGACCACACTGTTTTGTCAATGGTTAATGTTCCCCTGTGGATTGGCACCACACGTGCATCATACAGAACACTGCTACAGAGCTCTGTGGAAGCTACAATCTTGTCTGACTGATAAAGGTCATACTTGTCATCTCTCAAGCTAAAATTGAGAAAAGGATGATTGACCTGGAGAAAAATTGAAGGAGACGCCAAACCCTGCCAATCCATGATGCAACACATCATTACAATGCCAAATGGAGGCCATGCCAAATAATATTTGTGTTTTGCATTATGCATCAATTAAAAAATATAAGGGTAGGAACAACTTTTATACAAATGTTTTTCTTTGTGTCCTTTCTTGAAGTCTTTTTCTCTTGCTGGTTTACACATCCACTGATATTTATTTATTTATCATTTATTAAGATACAGTGCAGTATAGGCCATTCCAGTCCTTCAAGCCATGCCACCTCAGAAACTCCTGAATAAACCTAGCCTAATCATGGGACAATTTACAATGTCCAATTAACCTACAAACCAGTAAATCTTTGGATTATAGGAGGAAACCTGAGTACCCAAAGAAAACATCCATTCCACAAGGAGGACATACAGACTCCTTGCAGATGATGGCAGAATTGAACTCTGAACTCTGACGCCATGAGCTGTATTAGCATCAAACTAACCACTAAGCTACCGTGGCACCCACTCCTCATTGGTAAACTTTGAGACTTTGACCAGCCACCACAGTGGGTGACTGCCATCCTTAAAACTGTGCTCACGCAGCTTCTGTATGGACAAAGCTTCCATTTGGAATGTTTGCCAATATCAAAACACAGGTCCACACTTCTGAAAGGCCAAAAGCTATGCTTCCCAATACAGCTAAATATCCACATCCCTTTACTTTTCAGCAAAGGGTGCCTGATTACATTTTACACTCAGTGGCCACTTTATTAGTGTAACATGCTGTAGGGTTTCACTGCTGTGTAACATGCTGTAAGGTTTCATTGATAATGTAATGATTTCTCTGTAGCAGCAATGTTTGGCTTATGACTAGAGATAACAGGGATTGGCATGCTGTTGTTCTTTCTTGTGAGTCTGGAAGAGAGATTTTTGCAGTCTTTTGCCAGGGAGAGATGGGGAGAGAAGATGCGAATAGAGAGAGTTAGTAGACCACCAGATGGGGTGGACTCAGAGTGAGGGTCCGAAGGGCAGCAAAAATCAGAGGAGGTCGATGTGGAAGACCGGCTTATCAGTAAGATCCAACATTGCGTAACAGACTGTTTCATAAGATTGGGCCATTTTTATTTTTTTCGTTTTCTTTACTAACCATATAGTCACAGTAAGAATTATAAAGCTTAATCATTTAATCACATATTATGTACTGTTTGTTATTTTGGGGTACTAATTTGTAACAGGGGACACATCATGCAGCATCCACCCAAACAAGATTTCTTAAGTTTGGCCAGGCTAGGGGCTATCACCTCCTATATTAAGCCGCTAGCCGAAGCGAGAGTTGCAATTGTGGGGGCTTGTCCGGGATTGATTCCTTTGGATGCTGTGTGATAACCCCGAGCAATGAACCAGTGGGGCAGTTATTTGTACTCCGGGTGAATTGTTAATTCGCCTGTTAAATACTGTTGAAGTTGCGATGTTGGGTGGAGGTTTGATAAAATGGCTGGCACAGCTCTTGTTTTAATGCAGTCCAGCGCTGAGGTAGCAGTAGCTGGAGGGGTGGGGACAGAGATTTCAAGGACAGGGTTCTCTCATTTTTGAGTAGTGAGGGGAAAGAATGGTCACATTTGGAATGTCTAATTAGTCCTCGCTCCCCGGTGAAGAGTGAAAATTCTGAGTTAGTATCCACCCTTATTTCTCTGGCGAATAAATGGAAAAATCAGATTGAAAGTTCCAACTATGGCAGGCTCCGCCTATTCTCTGGAATAACGCCTACTCCTAAAGAGGAGGAGGAGTATGAGATTGGGGGGAGCAGACTTCTCAGTTGTTAGATGAGTGGCAGTGCTCTGATGATGAAAAGCAACAGAGATTGGTTGAAAGTTTGAATGGGCAGGCTGCTAATGTTTCGAGAGATGTCAGGTTGAAATATCCGGTAGTGACATCTGTCAGTCAATTACATGCAAGCACTAGACAATGCTTTTGGCCCAACAGGAAGCCCAATGGAGCTCATGGTGGGGTTTCAGAACATGTGTCAGGAGAAGGGGAAGAAGCTTTCTGCTTTTAGTTTTTGGCTGGAGAGGCAGCTAATTTACTTGCAGCACAGAGGAGTCATTCAGGCGGCTGAGGTGGATCAGTTAAGAATGGACCAGATAGCCAGGGGCGCCTAGTCCAATGACCTGATTGCTTGGGGGTCTCTGACAGTCTCGTAAGACATGCCCCCCTCCATCTTTTGTCGAGCTGATCAGAGAAGTACGGGAAGAGCCTCAGTAGTAGTCCCCCGCGGTGAAGTGACCACAGATAGCCTACCCTGGGGAGCAGTAGAGGAGATTGTGGCAGAGTTGAGAACAGAGATATGTCGGCTGTTATCAGCGGGTGTGACCCCCCCCCCCATATGATGGAGCTGATGGAGGGGGTCAGATCCCCCAAGGGGACAAACAATGTGGAGGGCTGCTGGCAGCAGGTGTCACGCCAGAAGGAGAGTGAGCCCCTGGGTACCTAAGCAGGGAGAGTCGTCGGGAAAACCTAGAGGAGACCCAGTGAGGGAACGACCTGGTGTCTCTGGGGGAACATGTTCCCAGCAATGTACCAAGGAACCCCCAAAAGTGAAAGACCCAATTCCTGAAGGCTTAGTGGGATCATGCTCCAGTGTGTCACTACGGATAGAGGGCATTTATGCTAAAGCCATACTTGACACCGGGTCACGTTGTTGTACCATTCGTTTTACAACAGGTATCTGAAGCATTTACCATTGACACCATTCAGTGCACTGGCAATCTGAGGCTTAGTGCTAGTGATTATCCATACGACGGTTATTTGTCAGTGAAGTTGGAGTTCTTGGAGGCCAATGTGGGAGTATCTGAGGTACTGGTTTGTCGGGACCCTGTTGAGAAGAGCGGCATTTCAATTCTGGTGGGGACCAACACCCCTCTTGTGAAGAGACTCATGGAGACCTGCAAGCAGAAGAATGGCAAGAGCTTTCTGGGAATATTGTCCATGCACCCGGTGTTTTAGGCTGCTTTTGAAGGAGTGCGTGGCTGCATCAGGCTGGATACCGAATTTAAACGAGCGACTGTGTCGTTCACCCAGTCGAAGCCAATGGTAGTACGGCTCGCGGAAGTAGTGAGGGTGATGGGGACCCCCGAATTTCCCGGAGTGGCTGAGGGCGAAGCCCCCTTAATGGATGCTCCGGAAGACCAGCGGGGGTGGGATTTCTTGCTGGGGTACTGGTGAGGCCTGAATTGCAGAAGCCCTTAGCTATACAGGCAAGCAGGATGGCAGTGATTGTCAGGAACACTATGAAGAGCAGGTCACCTTCAAGTGGGTATGCCCCTGGAGCATTTGTTCTCAGTGACGGTAATGTCTAGTGCTCCCGTGAGACACGCCGGGGAGAAACTATTGGAAAAAGGGGGAAAGTTGGGTCACTCAGCTTCGGGACTCCCCGGTTCCTACGGATTGGAAGAGAAGGTTGGTAGGGAAGATGTTGAAGCTGGAAGGTATCTTTTCCACTGACGAGTTTGATGTGGGTTGTTCCAAGAGCACACATCACACTATCTGGGTGACTCAGGATACCCCATTCAGAGAAAGGTCATGGCGACTGGCCCCCGCAGAGGTGGAGGATGTTCGGCAGCATTTGTATAAGTTGAAGGAAGCTGGGATCATCACCAAGTCCCAAAGCCCCTACGCGTCCCCAATAGTAGTGGCCCGAAAGAAGAATGGGAAGGTACAGATGTGTGTGGGCTATAGGACTCTGAACAGGCACACCATCCCTGACCAGCATACGGTCCCAAGGATTGAAAACACGCTGGCTTGCCTGAGTGGTGTGAAGTGGTTCAGTGTGCTGGACTTGAGGAGTGGATATTACCAGATCCCCATGAGTGAGGCTGGCAAAGAGAAAATGGCATTTATATGTCCCCTGGGATTTTTCTAGCTCGAAAGGACGCCCCAGGACATCTCGGGAGCTCTTGCAACCGTCCAGCGGGTCATGGAGAAGACGGTGGGGGAAATGCTTGAGAGATTGGTGTATTTGGATGACCTCAAGGTGTTTGGATCCACCTTGGAGGAACATGAAGCGAGGCTACTGATGATGCTGGGCTGCTTGAAAGCTGAAGCGTTAAAACTTTCCCTGGACAAGTGACAGTTCTGCCAAACATCTGTTAGCTATGTTGGGCACATAGTCTGACGGATTGGGGTAGTTACAGACCCAGCTAAGATCGAGGTGGTTACCACTTGGTCAAGACCCCAGACTGTGAGCGCTTTGCGCTCGTTGCTTGGGTTCTGTGGTTACTAACGGAAGTTTGTGAAAGGCTACACGAAAGTGAGTCACCCTTTGAATCAACTTCTGTGCAGTTACCCTCCCTTGGGGAAGAAAGGGAGGGGGAGAAAAGGACAGGCGGGTGGAGAATATCTTAGCCCGTTGGAATCCTTTGGACTGAGGTGGGATACAAAATGTGAGGAGGCCTTTCAGTCACTGAAGGAGCTGCTGACCCAGGCGCTGGTGCTGGCTTTTGGGGACCCCCAGTTACCGTATGTACTGCACATGGATGCCAGACGAGAGGGTCCTGTATCAGGATCAAGGCTCCGGGTTGAGGCCCATTGCGTTTTTGTCAGCCAGATCTGTTGCCCTCCGAGAAAAACTACCCCACACACAAGTTGAAATGGGCAGTGGTGGATAAACTGAGTGACTACCTCTACAGGGCCAAGTTTGAGGTGAGGACGGACAACAACCCCCTAACTTATATCCTGATTTGGCGAGACTGGATGCCACAGGCTATCGGTGGTTGGCGGCGTTGTGCGCCTATGATTTCAGCCTGAACTACTGGCTGGAAAGCAGGAACATTGATGCTGATGCTTTGTCCCGACAGGCGCATTAGGGATTGGTCAGGAACGAGGAGTGGGACAGCGTTGCTGCCTTGGGGGTGAAGGCCCTGTGTCAGTTTGCCATCATCGTGAAGGCAGAAGAAAACAAGGGGCAGAAGCGAGTGGTGGATCAATTGGGAGCTTCTGATGACGCCATCCCCCAATTTGTAACCTGACTGCTCTGAAGACAAATCAGCTGCTGGAATTGAGTTCTGGGGAAGTGGCAGCTGCTCAGCGAGATGATCCGGGCATTGGTACCATTTGGGCGGTGGTCGAAAAGGGAGACGCAGCTCAAGCGGAGAGGACGAAACATGCATCGGTACCTCCATTACTACGAGAATAGCCTCAGTTGGAGTTGAAGAACCAGATCTTATACCAGGTCACATCACCCCCAGACCGACCTCGGCGTTGCCAGCTGGTTCTGCCCGAGAAGTATCAGAGGATGGCGTTGAAATCACTTCATGATGATTCTGGACATTTGGGGGTGGAAAAGACCTACGGATTGCTCAGAGACCGGTTTTACTGGCCCCGAATGAAGTCGGAGATCGAAGAATACTGCAAGTCACACATTTGATGCATATGGTGGAAGACACTGCCTATGCGGGCAGCTCCCTTGTCCCGCTGGCAGAGTACGGGGCCTCTGGACCTGGTGTGTATGGATTTCCTGACAATAAAATCCAATGCCAGCAACACGGCAAATGTCTTAGTCATCACGGACCACTACACCAGATATGCTCAGGCTTTTCCTACGAAGGACCAGAGGGTGTCCACGGTGGCAAAAGCGTTATGGGAGAAGTATTTTGTTTATTATGGCCTTCCCAGGCGGATACATAGTGACCAGGGACGGGACTTCGAGAGCAGACTCATCCATGAATTACTGGGCATGCTTGGAGTCAAGAAGTCGAGGATCATGCACTATTAGCCACAGGGCGATCCCCAGCTAGGGAGGTTTAATCGAACCTTGCTAGACATGCTCGGGACCCTGGAGATCAGCAAGAAAAACAGGTGGAGTCAACATATTGGGCATTTGGTTCACAGTTATAATTGTACACGAAATGAAGCTACTGGGTACTTGTCATATTATCTGATGTTTGAGCGCGAGGCATGGTTGCCCATTGACCTTTGTTTTGGGACTGACGAGGGTGACTTACCACTGAAGCCTTATCTGAAGTATGTGCCTGACATGAGAAGAGAGTTGAAAAGGGCTTATGAAATAGTTGGGGTCGTGGCTGCCAAGCAGAATCAAGAGAATAAGAGAAGGTATGATCGAAAGGTGAGGTTCTCCCAACTCCTGCCAGGAGCCCGAGTCCTCCTAAGGAATTTGGAGCTACCTGGAAAGTATAAGTTGGCAGACCGCTGGGCAGCCACGCCCTATGTGGTGGAGAGTCAGATGCCAAATGTACCAGTTTTCTGAGTGAAACCAAAGGATAGGAATGGGCCTGTCAAGATTCTCCATCAGAACCACCTGCTGCCCCTGGGACAAGAGGTGCAGGTTGACCTAGAGCCCGACTTGGAGCCTACACCTAGTAAGAGGACTTTGCGGAAGCGCAGGGTGATTACCAGGCCCCCAACAGGCGAGGTTAGGCTGGCCCCCACCCCTGAGAGGGATACTGATTCAGAGGATGAGGACCTGGATGTGTGGTATATGCTGCCTTTGGCTAACTCCCCATTGATTGAGGAAGAGACTCTCGGCCCTTCTCCTGCTGAGTCAGGTGAAGTGGTGGGGGGAGGGGCTATCTGTGGGCAGCCTGGGTTGCAGCGGGACTCTGCAGGGGAGAAAGTGGAGTTTGATCACGGAACAGAGGGCTCCGAGTTGCAGGTGGGCACGAGTGATAGATCGGGGGAGGCCTCACCAAGTAGACCGGAAATATCCCTAGTAGTGTCAGAACCTGAAGCGTTAGATGATGGGGTGCGGAGGTCTCAGAGAATTAGGAGACCACCAGATAGGTTGGCCTATGTAGCACTAGGGGAACAGAGTGTGACCCCTACTGTGTTGGGGAGCTACAGTATGTCACTGCCTTTTACACCCAGATTGGACTTTGTGTTTTGCAGGAAGGGTTGGCGAATTATCTCAACGTCATGAGGACATGACTAAATTTGGTGGGGGAGAGAGTGTAACATGCTGTAGGGTTTCACTGCTGTGTAACATGCTGTAAGGTTTCACTGATAATGTAATGGGTTATGTCTAGAGATAACGGGGTTTGGAATGCTGTCATTCTTTCTTGTGAGTTTGGAAGGGAGAATTTCGTGGTCTTTTGCCAGGAAGGGAAGAGATGAGCAGAGAAGACGCTAATGGAGAGAGTTGGTAGACCGCCGGACGGGGTGGACTTGGAGCGAGGGTCCGAAGGGCAGTGACGATCGGAGGAGGTCGATGGTGGACGATCGGCTTATCAGAGAGCTCCAACATTGCACAATAGACTGTTTCATAAGATTGGGCCCTTTTTCTCTTTACTTCATTTTCTTTACTAACCATATAGTCAAAGTAAGAATTATAAAGCTTAATCATTTAATCGCATATTGTGTACTGTTTATTATTTCAGGGTACTGATTTGTAACAGGGAACACCGCGCAGCATCCACCCAAACGAGATTTCTTAAGTTTGGCTGGGCCGGGGGCTATCACCCCCCTATATTAAGCCGCTAGCCAAAGTGAGAGTTGCATTAGGTACACCTGTACACCCTCTCGTTAATGCATATATCTAATCATGTGGCAGCATCTCAGAGCATAGAAGCATGCAGACACGGTCAAGAGGTTCAGTTGTCGTTCAGACCCAACATCAGAATTAGGAAGAAATGTGATCTCAGTAATATTGACTGTGGAATGATTGTTGGTGTCAGACAAGGTGGTTCGAGTATCTCAGAAACTGCTGATCTCCTGGTATTTTCACCCACAACCAGAGTTTACAGAGAATACTGTAGAAAAACAAAAATCATCCAGTGAATTGCAGATCTATGGGCAAAAACGCTTCATTAATGAGAGAGGTCAGAGGAGAATGGCCAGATTGGTTCAAGTTGATAGGAAGGTGACAGTAACTTAAATAATTGGAAGAGCATCTCTGAAAGCACAACATGTTGAACCTTGAACTGGATGGGCCACAGCAATTGAAGACCGCAAAAATGCACTCAGTGGCCACTTTATTAGGTACATGAAGTAATTCATAAAGTAGTCATTGAGTGTGTTTCCTTGCAAGATATTCACTGATTGGTTATTAACTGCTTGGAATATGTTCCAGGTTGCAAATATAAATATGACAGCAACGCTTTAAGTTAAGACCTGATTTGGCCGTCTCCTTTTAAGTATTCATCAACAATTATTCATTTCATTCTGTGTTAAATCACAGAATGTCTATCAGTTCAGCAAGATGAGAAACCAAGCGAACGTTCTTAGAGAGCAGAAACCTTTATTTTTCTTCAAGTCATCACTCTTCAGTAAGTCCTGCTGTAAAAATGTTAGCTAGATAATTTGCATTAAAATGCTACTTTATTTACATATCTCTCCCTATCCAAAAGTAATTATTTTTTGGAAATGCAGCACGGTAGCGTGCCCTTCCGGACCAACGAGCCAACACCACCAGTGACATCTTGGTCACCATTGAACACACCAGCTCGTAGGTCTGTGGAATATGGGAGTGAACTGGAGCACCTTGAGGAAACCCAGACTGTTGCATCCAGAACACACACTCTCCATATGGACAGCAGCAGGAATTGAACGTAGGTCCCTTTCGCTGCAATAACGTTATGCTAACCACTAAACTCTCATGCCACCACAAAGTATTGTTTGAAATAAGTTTCAACAGTTTCCCATAGTACTACTCAAAGATAAAAAACCCTCTGATGCGTCATGGATTTCCCATGTGTGGCAAACAGTACATTCCATCTACTCAGATCTCAGATATCAAATTTAGTACTACAGTCTTGTATAAGAGGGTAATTAAAAGCCACATTTTCACAAAATGTGGAAATTTCATGTTTGCAGAAACATATAACCAATGGGAGTATTTTTGCTTAACCAGCCATTGGAAATGGTATTGGTTCATTCTTAGCATTGGCTTTAGTCAGAGCCACTTTCATTCTGCATCACCATCAACAGAAAGTACTATTAGGCAGAGTCTAAAGCCATTGTTACACTAAACCAGCCAGTGGATTAATCTACATTGCTCTCTGAATGTCACACAGTCATAGAGTGCTACAGCATAGAAATAAACCCTTTGGCTCATCTAATCTGTGTTGAACTATTATTCTGCCTAGTCCCAACAACCTGCACCTGCACCATAGCCCTCCATCCATGAACTGTACTTATACAAATATTGCAGACAAACCCACATCCACAGCTCGTGCTGACAATTTGTTCCACACTCACATTAGTCTCTGAGTAAAAATTTCACCTTTTACCCTTAACCTATCACCTCTTATTCTAGTCTCACTCAACCTCAGTGGCGAAAGCCCACCAGCATTTACCTATCTATACACTGCATAATTTTTTATACCTCTATCAAATATCTCTCATTCCCCTATGCTCCAGGGGAGAAAAAGGTCCTAACCCATTCTATCTTTCTCTATAACTCAAGTCTTGAAGTCCTGGCAACATACTTATACATTTTCTCTGTACTCTTTCAAACTCATTGATATCTTTCCTGGTAGGTGACCAGAAAAATCAGTTGATATCATTCTCAAACTGGAGCACATGATCTAGTCCTAAGCACACATCACATTCATGAAGCTTTGCACAAGTTTTAAACTTGGTTTTAAACATCTGATTCTTCAGGCAGGCTCAGTAACATTATTTGATGAAGAGCAGGGAATTCTGTTAACTCTGCCATGGATGGTCCCAGGCCTGGCTGCAAAAGGCTAGCAATCCAATCTCATAAAAATCCAGCACAACAGAAAGACGACAGAAGCTCCAAAGACCTCATCCCTGGGAGAGGAAGGATCTTCGATGGGAGACACCTTGAAGGACTGAAAGATTGGCTGAGGACAGAGGACTCTGCTGAGCTGCTGTCGATGGCCTGTGTCCCAGTAGGGGTGATGGACTTAAGAAGAAGAAAAAGGAAGTTCTGTTCTCTCTTCCCAGGCTTTGCTCAGAAGACATTACCCAAAGAAGAATGGAATTCTGCAGATACTGGAAATCCAAAGCAACACACACTAAATGCTGGAGGAACTCAGCAGGTCAGGTAGCATCTATGGAAATGAAAAAAATAACTGTCAACTTCAGGCCAGGAAAGGAAGGGGAAAGATGTCAGAATAAAAAGGTTGGGGAGGTGAAGGAGGACAAGCTAAAAGATGATAGGTGAAGCCAGGTGGGTGGGAAAGGTAAAGAGCTGGAGAAAAATTGTGGTAGCAAGTTTGATTGGACTTGCCTGTACTACAAGATACAGCAGTCATTTGGTTGTGTTCCCTGTGTCATACAAGTAAAACTACAATACATTTGCTGCGTGGATTGGTAACCTCATTCCTATGAATGGCAGGATACTTGGTAGTGTGGAGGAGCAGAGGGATCTCGGGGTACATGTCCACAGATCCCTGAAAGTTGCCTCACAGGTGGATAGGGTAGTTAAGAAAGCTTATGGGGTGTTAGCTTTCATAAGTCGAGGGATAGAGTTTAAGAGTCGCGATGTAATGATGCAGCTCTATAAAACTCTGGTTAGGCCACACTTGGAGTACTGTGTCCAGTTCTGGTCACCTCACTATAGGAAGGATGTGGGAGCATTGGAAAGGGTACAGAGGAGATTTACCAGGATGCTGCCTGGTTTAGAAAGTATGCATTATGATCAGAGATTAAGGGAGCTAGGGCTTTACTCTTTGGAGAGGAGGATGATGAGAGGAGACGTGATAGAGGTGTACAAGATAATAAGAGGAATAGATAGAGTGGATAGCCAGCGCCTCTTCCCCAGGGCACCACTGCTCAATACAAGAGGACATGGCTTTAAGGTAAGGGGTGGGAAGTTCAAGGGGGATATTAGAGGAAGGTTTTTTTACTCAGAGAGTGGTTGGTGCGTGGAATGCACTGCCTGAGTCAGTGGTGGAGGCAGATACACTAGTGAAGTTTAAGAGACTACTAGACAGGTATATGGAGGAATTTAAGGTGGGGGGTTATATGGGAGGCAGGGTTTGAGGGTCAGCACAACATTGTGGGCTGAAGGGCCTGTACTGTGCTGTACTATTCTATGTTCTATAACTGGACACTTGGGTTTATATCTTGCTCTGCCTATTGAAATGTATATTATTGGAAGCTTGCGGCTCTAATATCAACTTATCGCGACTTGTTGAGATCATTAAGCTTATTCTTTCCTTGGAAAAATGGAGGCCCCGTAACTAATACGTTACCATTCACTGACTATATCACTTCTATTCAGGTGATTCTTGATGACATATCATCTGGGCTTTTGGCATGTACACCTATAATTCCTCCCCTGATCAATCTTAAATATTTCGTGTTGAAATTCTCTCTCTATGAAGATTAGGTTTTTTGTAACCTCTGTCTCACCTTTCCTTCTTCATATTTGGTGTATCGCCATTAAGTACAGATGCTTCACCCCAGCCAATCTCTTCATCAGACATCTTTACATTACTCAACATCAACAAGACCAAAGGGCTGATTATTGAATTCAGGAGGAGGAAACCAGAGTGCCATGACCCAGTCGTCACCAGGGGATCAGAGGTGGAGAGGATCAGCAATTTAAAATTTCTCTGTGTTGATATTTCAGAGGACCTGTCCTGGGCCCAGCACATAAGTGCTATTACAAAGAAAGCACGGCAGCACCTCTACTTCCTTAGAAGTTTGTGAAGATTCAGCATGCCACCTAAAACTTTGACAAACTTCTATAGGTGTGTGGTGGAGAGTATATTAAATGGTTACATCATGGCCTGGCATGGAAACACTAATGCTTGAATGAAAAAGTATACAAAAAGTAATGGATACAGCCCAGTCCTTCACAAGTAAAGCCCTCTCCACCACTGAGCACATCTACCCGGAACACTGTCACAGGAAAACAGCATCCATCATCAGAGACACCCACCATGCTCTCTTCACGCTGCAGCCATCAGCAAGAAGACACAGGAGCCTTGGGACCCACACCGCCATTTTCAGGACCAGTTATTATCCCTCAACCATTAGGCTCTTGAACCAGAGGATCACGTCACTCCACTTGCCCCATTACTGAAGTGTTCCTTGTGTGCCCATGGACTCATTTTCATAGCGTTCCAATATTTCTTGCTTTTTTATGCATTATTATTATTATCTATTTTTATTCCGTATTTGCACAGTGAGTTGCCTTTTGCACATTGATTGTTTGTCCGTTCTGTCGGGTGCCGTCGTTCATTGATTCTATTGTGTTTCTTGAATTTACTGTGTATGCCCACAAGAACACGAATCTCAGGGTTGCATCTGGTGACAATACTATATATATGTACTTTGATAATAAATCTACTCTGAACTTTTAAATTTTGAACAAGGGAGGGCTCAGAAATTTCAGCAAGCACCAGAGCCATGTATCAATCAGTCAGATGCCACATTTCCATTGACAGGTTTCAGAACTTTGAAGTAGTTATTTGTAAAAGTTATAGACCAATCCTCCTAATCATGTGTGCAGAAGCATACCCAAGCCCAGGCTTTACAGAAGATTTGCCTGACATTCCTAAAGTTTAAGAAGCAAGGATCAGATGGGGATCTTGAGAGTTTCCTGCTGTTCAGGAAGGAGCTTAAGGAGGGTCTTAGGAAAGCTAAAAGGAGACAAGGAAAGGCCTTGATGATTAAGGTTAAGGAAAACCCGAAAGCGTTCTACACATATATAAAGAAAAGGAGGATGATTAAAATCAGGGTAGGATGGATCAGGGATAAAGAGGAAATGTGCCTGAAGTCAGAGGAGGTTGGGGGAGAGTCCTTAATAAATATTTTGCTTCAGTATTTAACAGTAAGGGAGACCTTGACAAATGTGAGGACAGTGTAACAGACTAATATGTTTTATCATGTCATGACGTCAAGAAAAAGGATTTGCTGGGACTTTTGAAAAACATTAGGATAGACAATACTGGACAGGACACACCCTACATTTCTATGGGAGGCAAGGGGAAAGATTGCTTCACTTTTGACAATAATCTTTACATCCATTGTAAAGGAGGATGTAAAGATCATCATCAAGGGCCACAGAAGACTGGAGATGGCAAATATTATTCCTTTATTCAGGAAAGAAAATAGAGATAATCATGGGAAATATAGACCAGTGAGTCTTACATCAATGGTGGCCAAACTTACATGTCCTGCTGAAGGGTTTCGGCCCGTAACGTCAGCTGTACTTTTTTCCATAGACGCTGCCTGGCCTGCTGAGTTCCTCCAGCATGTTGTGTGTGAAACTATTGGAGGGTATTCTAACAGATAGGCTTTATGAACATTTGTAGAAATATTGTCTGATTAGTTATAGGCAGCATGGCTTTGTGAGAGGCAGATCGTGCCTCATAAACCTTAATTTGCCTTTGTAAATTGTACCTAGTATGTAGGAGAGTGGTAGAATCTGGAGGATGTGATGGGAATACTCTTACAAGAAATTTTGAGTATCAGGTGGATGGGCAGACGTACTAACACTAGTGTACTGGAGGAGGCCAACATGATCAGCATCTCCACCATGATAAGGCAATACCACCTCCAAACGATAGATCATGTCATCAGGATGCCTAAATCATATCTTGCCAAACAGATCCTTTACTTGTTGAAGGAAGGCCAGTGAGTCCCTGGTGGGCAATGGAAATGCTTCAAAGATGTACCATATAGCCTACAGTATAATAAGGGACTACTTTATGTTTTAGTAACACATCATTGAATGCGCTATTAGACGCATATTGAGCATGCACTATCTGTACTTGTGTGCCAGGTTTGGTTTCCACCAGTAAAGAACCATGAAACTTAGCTCCCGTCTCTAGCGTTTTTATTAATAGATGCTACCTATTGATGCGTTGTGTAACCAGGCCACATACACAACAAATTGGCGATGAGGTTAATGAACCTACATCGTAACGGAACGCTGTGTTTTAATTGATAATGACACTCGGAAGAAGAGCGCAAGGAATGAGCCAAGGAGTGGGAGAAGGAGGCAGAGCGAGGCCGCGAGTCTGAAAGGAAGCGGGAGCACAGCCGGGGTCGGGAACGTCGGGAGACCAAGAGACACAGTCGGAGCCACAGCACGTCCAGCCGAAACCACAGCCTGTGCTGACCCCAGGGGCTGAGCGTCTGCCTGCCCCAGAAGGGAGATGAAAAAAGGAGCGACACACACATCTAGACTGAGTGCGCTCGTGACGCTAGCAAAACGGACATGTGAGTCAAAAAAAAAACAAAGGGAAAACGGGGCTAAATTAACATAACAAAGATGGCGATGATTGGAACCATTACAGCATTTGATAGTGGCATTGAAGACTGGGCAACTTACATTGAGAGAGTGGAGTTATATTGTAAGGCTAACGGTGTTTACAATGAAAAGAAAGCCAGCGTATTACTCAGTGTTAATGGAAGCAAAAACATATGGGCTGCTACAGAGCTTGTTAACCCCTGAAAAGCCAGCTGACAAAACATTCAAGCAAATAGTAGACACTCTCCAACAGCATTTAAACCCCAAACCACTGGTCATTGCTGAAAGATTTAAATTTCACAAACAGAATCGGAACGAAAATGAAAGCATTTCTGAATATTGTGCTGAATTGAGCAAATTATCAGATCATTGTCAATTTGGAGTTGGTCTATCGGACGCATTGAGGGACAGGTTAGTGTGTGGTATGCACTGTGAAACCACACAGGAGAAGCTCCTGGGTGAAAAAGACCTTACATTAGAGAAGGCGCTGAACGTTACAATATCATTGGAAACAGCGGCGCAGGATGCTTCAGAGATACAACAAAATCTCTGGAATATGCTACGAATAAATTGTCACTGAACAGAAATGAAGGAAAGAAATGTTACCGTTGTGGGAACAGATCACATGACCCTGCTGACTGTTGATTTAAAGATAAAGAATGCAGAAACTGTGGCAAACAGGGCCACATTGGCAGAGTATGCAAAGCTAGTAAACAGCTGAAAAAGGACAAAATACAGAGAAACAAGAAACCACAGAAAGGAAAATACAACAATGTGCACAAAATGAAAGAAAGCAGTTCTGATGAAAACGACTCAGACGAAAGTGAATTGTCTTGTCTGCAACTTCACAGCGTGGAAGAGACAGATGATCATAGAGTAATAAGGATCACTCCACAAGTGGCAGGCGTGAGACTGAAAATGGAGTTGGACACAGTCTTAGCTCTAACAGTGATCTCTGTACACGACTACAAACGACTGTTTTCTCACATACCTCTGAAATGAACTAAACTACTGCTGAAGACTTACACAGGACAGAAGGTGCATCCCAAAGGTAAAATTAAAGTGACAGTGACCTACGGAGACAAATCACAGCAGCTGAACATCTATGTACTGAAAAATGGAGGACCACCATTGCTGGGACGTGAATGGCTCAGGAAAATCCAGTTGGATTGGCACACCATCAAGGTATTAGATGCGTCAACAAAGGAGGGCAGCTCGGCGGGGAAGATGTCCGCAGTTCTCCTCTCACCCATTGTCAACTACTACAACGACAAGGAGGAGCTTGACAGAGTCAATGATGAGGACGAACGCAGTATCCGTGGCCGTGACTCGGATGAAGATACAGAGGATGCAACGGAGACAGATATTGCCAATAAGCAGGATGATGAAGACTACCTGGAAGTAAAAGAGCAGATGTACCAGGAGAAATTGACATCTCTCAAAAGACAGCTACAGCAGTTACAGGAAGGCACTTTGCAGGAGTATCAGAAAAGGGTGAAGAAACTGGGCCAACAATACAAGGAAAGAATACAAAATGCAGAGCTTTTTCTCCAACTGGAGACAGAACAAGTAGAAAGGAATTGTATTAAAGAGAAGAAAGCAGCAGTGAAGGAATTTGAAGATAAAAAGATTGAGTTAGAAGAAAAGAAAAAGATGATTGAGAACGAGAGGTCAAAAGTAAAAAAAAAAGGCTTGTTATAATTTGATATTATGTTACTTTGTTATAATTTGATATTATTAAGTTACCAAGTAATCACAGGAGATTCTGTGGAGGTAAAGTCAATAATGACTAGGAAACTAAGGAGGACACCCTAATGACCCTGTTCCAATTTCAGACAAAAGACGAAAACCTGCACCTGCACAGTTAAATTACTCGTTAACAGATGAACAGAAAATGAAAATCTGCGAACTCTCAATAAGCTTAGATCTCCAAAAAGCCCAGCATCTCTGTCTTCTCCTGAGCATCTTCCCAGCACTCCTGCTAAATCACCAGCACAAAGATATGAAGCACGAATAGAAGATGGAAAGTTATATTACGACAAGAGATGGTATCATAAAGGTCAGGCTATTTATTTGGAATCTAAGGAGAATATGAAGATTGGCTGTGTCATTAGCTCAGTTGGAACAAGTGAAATATGGGTATGGAAGACAAGTGATAGCACAAGGATGCGTATATATCTAGGACAGCTGCACTGAGGAGTCTTCATTATACGGAGGCGATCTGCTGCCTAGAACTCTTACCAAGTTGGAGGCGCACATCTTTTTAACTCTCTATGCTCAGAGGTCAACTTCTCATGACTTTGATATGGAAATTGGTATTAAAACAAACAAGTTTTTATTCAGACTGAAGAACACACTATTTGAAGACCCTTTCCAATGCCATCTCAGTTTGGATGATCGTACATATTTTTAAGAATAACATTCACCTTTTCACCGGTTTCACTTTGCTTTCGGCATCTTTGCAAGATGGAGGTGACAAGTCTTTATGGCTAGAGCCTGCCAATTTGTGGATTGTTTGATTTATTCCAGACAATAGAGTGAAGACCTATTTGCTTCAGTGCCGGACAATCTAGGGAAGACCACCCCCCCCCCAGAGATTTGAGTTATAAATGGATCTTAGACCAAAAGTTTAAAAAAAGGCGTGTTATAATTTGATATTATTATGTTACTTCATTATAATTTGATATTATTCAGTTACTAAGTAAACAGATGGTAGGCGTTTGTATGTTAAGGGTAAATATATTTGTGTAGCATAGTACCCCAGTTAAAAAAAGGTTGATACACTAAAATAAAAGGGGAGCCTCCATCTACTCTTGCCCACTCTGCACCAGCGCATGCGGATCTCAGATAAAATAAAAGGGGAGGAGTGTACCGTATAGCCTACAGTATAATAAGGGACTACTTTATGTTTTAGTAACACATCGTTGAATGCACTATTAGGCGAGTATTGATCTGTACTTGTGTGCCAAGTTCGGTTTCTGCCAGTAAAGAACCACAAACCTTAGCTCCCGTCTCCAGCGTTTTTATTAATAACATTGTTGTGTAACCAGGCCACATACACAACAAAAGATAACATCAAAGTCAGCCTAAAGAAATTCAACATTACATCTAAAAACTGGGAAGACATTGCACTCAGTAGATACAGCTGGAGGAAATCTGCTCAAGAGGGAGCTGCGATACATGAAAGTGACCTCTGCTGTGCCACAGCGAAGAAGCAGCAGCTGCAAAAGGAGAGACTGAACAACCAAAGGACCCAGCCACTAATCACACCCTCCATCTACTCCTTCCCACTCTGCACCAGCGCATGTGGATCCCAGATTGTCCTCTACAGCCTCTTAAGGACACACTAGTAGACAACCGTTTAGGACAACATCATACTCAACTCGAGTGATCACACTACTATGATGGGAATGTGGAGAGTATAAAATAATATGAGGGTAGAATTACTGTAACCATGTTCCTGATGTTCAGCATGATCTCATTAGAATCACAGGTTCTGATTGACAGCATGACTGTCATGGACATTATAAACAGACACAAAATCATTCAGAATCTTCCCCCAACCAGAAGCCCTGGATGAACCATGAGATCTGCAATCTGCTGAGGGCCAGGTCAGTAGCATTCAGGTCTGGCGACCAAGCAAGATACAAGAAGTCCAGGTATAACCTCCAGAAAGCCACTTCACATATGAAGTGGCAAGGGCCAGAAGGGCCAACTCCGGCCTGTATGTTAATAAATAAATAAATAAATTGTGAGCCGTTTTGCCCCATATCTAAGAAGTATGTGGTGCAATTGGATAGGATCCAAACAAGGTTACAGGAATTATCTTGAGAATGAAAGAGTTAACAAGTTCAAGATTGTCATTCAGTCATACACGAATACCCATGAATATAGCCAAATAAGACAATGTTACTCCAAAGTGGCAAGGTGCAAAACACATTACCAACAGAATTACAGAATAGAAGGACATATAAGGTATCAACAAAATACAGTCACGCAAGAAAGATCGCCCAAGACCCTGAGTCTCATGAATGCTGCAGCAGTCTTCAGTCAAACACAATGCAGCTTGTCTTCTGCTGAGCAAACACTAGAGAGCAGCACCAACTCGAACTTGGACATCGCACTACACAGCCTCCGGGGAGTGTACTGACTCTGACACCTCTCTACTGTGTGGCTGTAAACAGGCTTGAGGCATAGTCCTCCCTACAACTGAAGTACACAGATTCCCCGCCGTTCACCAATAAACCAGTGAATCGGACTTGTGGCATTCCACATTAACAATGTCCAACAGGGTCTTGTGCTCATGAGAAAAGCAACTAAGACGATCACTCGCTATTAAACTACACTCAGCCTTTGCACACCAACCCCTCTGATGCAGCACAGCAGTACCAAGTCCAGCTTCTTCAGTTTCTCCACCAATGAACAACTCGCTGATGGATAGACCTACAGTACTTTGTTCCTAATGTCCCAGCAGGGTCTAGTGATCATTAAAATATCTGTTTAAAAAGGACAACAACACCTTTGGCTGGCCTCATTCAATCCACTGCAATCGAATGCACCATTAAATGTCAGAATTATCATACGAGGAGCATTTGTTGGCTTTGAGCCTGTACTCTTCAGGGTTTAGAAGAATGGCGGTGGGGGTTGTTATTGAATCCTACTGAATATTGAAAGGCCTGGAGAGAGTGGACGTGCAAAGGATGTTTCCAACAGTGGCAGAGTTTAGGACCAGAGGCCAGAGCCTCAGAATAATAGGGTGTCCCTTTAGAACAGAGATGAGAAATAGTTTCTTTAGCCAGAAGGTGGTGAATCTGTGAAACTAATTGCCACAGATGGCCGTGGAGGCCAAATCATTGGGTACACTAAAAGCAGAGTTTGTAGGTACAGGTCGACCTTCACTAATCCGGCACCATTGGGACCTGAGGAGTGCCAGATTAGTGAAAATGCTGAATTACAGAAGGATCACATTAAGCATAATCAGTGCCGGATTATCGAAGGAACCGGATTACAGGTAGTTAAATTAGTGAAGGTCGACTCGTACTTAATTAGTAGGGGTATCAAAGGTTATAGGGAGCAGAAGAATGGGATTGAGAAGGAAAATAAATTAGACATGATCAAATTAGACTCGATGGACTGAATGGCCTGATTCTCTCCTATGTCTTATGGTCTTATGGCCTAAATAGGGGCAATTAACTTAGGACATCTATCGCTGAAGCAGCAGCTAATAGTAACTCTTCGTATTGTTATCTAGGCATTAAAGCATTTAAACAATTTGGGCCTTTTCCCTGTCTTATTTTATCTTTGGAATTAATGTACTTAACTGCCATGTAAACAAAAAAAAGACTTAAGTTTACATAATTGCCAAATACATTAGCTACAATGCACATTTTTTCTGAAGAAATTCATCTAAGTTACATATATATAGTTGAATGGGATGATGACAGCAATTGTTGCTCGTAAAGAAGAATGATTTGGGTTTGTCTATGATATTAGCCATGCTCCACTGGTTTGTTTTAATTATCTGCTTCCCCACTGAAGGAAGATTTAAGATTGTTTAATGTCATTTCCAATGCACAAGCATAAAGGAGAATGAAAAAAATTGTTACTCCATATCCGATGCAGCACCAAAAAAAAGCACAATAAGATTAAAAACACAGTAGATATAAATACAAAAGATAGCCTATATACTGTACTATTCAACGATCTGAGCAGAGTGGGCAAGTAGATAGCAGTCATTGCCCATGGATCTGAACTCGAGAACTAGAACTAATAAAGATTCATATTCAGATTTATTCATCACATGGACATCAAAACATACAGTGAAATGTGTCATTTGCCAACATAACAAGCCCATCATGTTCAACACAACAAATCAAGTGATAAGAGCAAAAATAACAACTAAACAAACAGCTACAGAAAAACAAGCTGCTTCCCCACCCTTACCACTCTCTGTGTAAAAATCTACCTCTGACATCCCCCAAACAAAAGAAAATCTGCAGATGCAGATTGATAGATGCTGCCTGGCCTGCTGAGTTCCTCCAGCATTTTGTGTGTGTTGCTCTATTCTTTCCTCCAATCGCCTTAAAATTATATCTTCTCATACAAGCCATTTCCTCCCTGGGGAAAAAGGCTGTGGGTCCCCACTCTACCTGAGTCTCTTATCATACACATCTCTATCAAGTCACTTCTCATCCTCCTTCGCTCCACTGAGAAAACCCTCAGCTTACACAACCATTCCTCATTAGACATGCTCTCTAATCCAGGCCACATCCTGGTAATTGTTCTTGGCATCCATTCTAATTGATGAACAATGTTGAACCAAAGGGCTTGCATATATAGCATCTTCCTCTCTGACATATGCCATCATCTTTGAAAGATTAGGAGATACAACTGGGCCTTTTGGGGACAGTTTGATGGAATGAAAGGAAGTACTGTATAGCCGGAGTTCTCTGTCAGATGACTGCATATTTCATGCCTATCCACAAGAGGGCGCCCAGTCACATTAGAATTTGTTTCAGGACAGCTAAACAAACAGAAGAGGATGTTGTTACCGTGACTACAGCACCATCTCCAGTTCCATCTGAATAAAGCCATCATCACTGCTGACACGGTTTTCACAAGAGCTCAGAGGCCACATCTCTTTACCCTTTGACTCACAGCCCATGGGCCATATTTCTCAAAAACAGTAAAAGCTTGCATCAAGCCTGTGTCAGCAAGATGTCAAATTTAAAATAAAGTGAAGCTGTATTTCGTTCAACATACACAAAATGCTGGAGAAACTCAAGCATCTATGGAGGGAAACGTGCATTCGACATTTCAGGACAGGGAACTTCAGAACTGGAAAGGAAAGGAGCCAAAGCCAGAATTTTTTAAAAAAGTGGGGAGAGGGGAAGGAGTACAAGCTGAGATGTGATAGGTGAGACCAGTTGAGGGGGAGGTGGGTGGCTTCAGTCCCCTCTTTTCCTGTCCTGATACTGCCTGAGCTGCTGAGTTCCTCCAACATTTTGTTTGTGTAAATTATGTAGTTAGAGAATGAACCCTTTTTGGACCCAAGGCAGAATGAATTCAATCCTCTCTGTTTTTTTCAGTGTCTCCTCTCTACTGCTTCTTAAGCAAAGACAATTTTTTTCGGTTCCTGCACTGTACTAGCAAAAGAAAGTTACAGGCCATTAGGTCCGTCTGCTTGTGTTCCTCTCTTCAAGTTACCCTGTCAAAATAACTTTTACAGAATCATCAGATCACTGGGAGGAAGCCAGTGCAGCTCTCTGCAACAACAATCCATTCATTCCCATTAACCAGTTCCTTCCCCATAGATGTAATATTTCTTAATCCCGTCACACTCCCTTAAACAAGCATGAAATGCTGAAGCTTTATAAGGCATTGGTCAGCCCAGATGAGTATTGTGAGCAATTTTGGGCCCCTTATCTAAGAAAGGATGTGCTGGCATTGGAGCAGGTCCAGAAAAGGTTCACGAGAATGATTCTGAAAATGAAGGGGTTAATGTATGAGGAGTGTTTGATGGTTCTGGGCCCGAAGTCCTGGAGTTTAGAAGAATGAGAGTGGATCTCACTGAAACCTATCGAATATTGAAAGATCTAGAGTGAGTGGATGTGGAGAAGATGTTTTCTGTAGTGGGGGAGTCTAGGACCAGAGTGCACAGTCTCAGAATAGAAGGACATCCCTTTAGAACAGAGTTGAGGAGGGATTTCTTTGGCCAGGAGGTGGTGAATCCGTACAAAACATTGCCACAGACAGATATGGAGGTCAATTTATTGGATATATTTAAAGTGGAGGTTGATTGGTTCAGTAGTGTATTTAATATTTCAATAATATTTGGGTAATATTGTAAATATATTACAGAATTTGATTAAGTATTCCTTGTTGTTTACATAATTCATTATGAGTTATATGTAAAAGTACAGGAATGGCATATGCCATTATGCCACCACATCATATTTGAGCACTTCACTAAAAAAAAGAAACTAAGTACACGAGTGTCCCCGGCCCCTTGTTTACCTTTTGATTAGTTTCTGGAGTTACCAAAACACAACAGTGGCAATGAGTAAATTTGAAAATGAACCTGAGACGACTACCTACTTTTTGAACTTGAACATCTCCCTCCTTGCGAAGAAAAAATGTGAAGTGCAGCACCTTTTTTCTTCGCAAGGGGAGACATGTTCTAGTTAGAAAATAGCAAAGCGTGTGCTTTTTTCACAAGGAGAGAGAAATGGTCAAGTTAAAAAAAAAGGGCAGAAAACAGACAAAATTCACAGGTTCATTAAAAAAAGCATTAATGTCCGGCTACATCAGACAATAGAAGCATTCAATTGCCCAGCAGGTAACTGGATCATGTATACTGAATGAACTGAGCAGTACGTTAAAGTAAATGGAAAAGCTGATGAAAAATGAGTGCCAGTTTTGCTGAGTACAATTCGTGGAAGAGCATATATTTTGCTTAAATGTTTAACTGCTCCAACCAAACCAGCTGAAATGAGCTTTATTGATATCATGAACGAAATGCAGGAATACTTAAAACCAAAATCATGATTGATTGCAGAACATTTCAGGTTTCATAAGCAGCATCAAGAGGGAGGGCAGTCCATTTCAGCTTATGTAGCTAAACGAAGTCTGAGTGTTCTCATAATCTAAATTGAAGGAATGGCCCAAACATTGTCAGTACAGTGATGGGCTTAATGATGCACTGAGAGATCATTTACTTTTGTAGAATCCTACAGGGAACCACTAAAAAACGGCTCCCAACTGAACACAACTCACATTTAAAAGAGCAGCTGAAATCGCTGTATCAATAGAAACAGCAGTCACAGATGAAATTGAATCACAGTCAGGAATGAAAGTAAGTGTAAATAATATAGCTTTCGCTAGAGGTGAATGGCAAATTATTGAAAATGGAATTGGGCACTGGCTCAGCTGTTGCGGTCATTCCGCAAAATGGTTTGAACAGCATTGCAAAGATACTGAACTGAAGACTGTAGATATCCAACTAAGAACTTACTGTGGAGAAAAGATAACTCCTATGGGAATGATATTTGTAACAATGAAATACAACAACCAACATGCCACATTGGCTGGTATGTGGTAAAAATAGGAAAGCAGGTATTGTTGGGACACCATTGGCCGACACAACTAGAACTTAAATGGAGATCCAGCCACCATTCACAAGATACATCCCCTGCAATAGACTCAACTGAAAGCAAATTAAGAAAGGTATTGGATCATGCCACAGCATTTGTTCAAGGATGTCATTGGAAAACTCAAACATATCAAGGGTAAAATAGTGTTAAATGAAAATGCCACACTAAGTTTTATAAAGTCCGTCTGGTTCCTTGTGCCATCCATGATAAAATAACTAGTGAGCTAGACCACATGGAGGCTGAAGGAATTCTTTGCAAAGTTAGGTGGAGCCTATGGGCAATGGCTTTGCTCCCAGTAGCCAAGATTAGTGGGTCTGTCAGGATCTGTGGTGATTTTAAGATCACCATCAACCCAGTACTGAGAGTAGATCTATATCTTCTGCCAGAATAGATGATATCTTTGCAAACCTTTCTGGAAGGGAATACTCCAGCACAGCGGACTTAGCCGAGGCCTACCTACAGAAGGGGATGGAAGAACAGCCCTAAGTGTTCCTCACCATAAGCACTCACAAAGGGACTTACTGCTATAATAGGCTTACTTCTGGAGTAGCAATGGCCCCTGCACCAGCTATTGTCCAGGTGCTGCAAGGCTCCCTGGGCACTCAGTGTTAACTGGAAAACATCATTGTTAACAATAAGGATGATAAGGAACATCTCCAAAATCTCAAAACAATGCTAAAAAGATTAGAAGATTATAGATTCAAAGCACAATACACCAAGTGTGAATTCTTTAAACCAAACATCACTCACTGTTGTCACAACACTGACGCACAAGGATTGCCCAAGTGTACTGAGAAATTTCAAGTAGTGGTGGATGTCCTAATACCAAAAAACATGTTACAGTTGTGGTCCTTTTTAGGATTTGTCAATTACTATAAACAGGTTCCAGCCAATAGGGCTGCTGTGCTCCACCCCTTGAACTAATTCCTACAGATTGGAAAGAAATGGCAATAGACAAAGCAGTGTGAGGTGGCTTTCCGAAAGGCAAAGGAAATGCTGATGTCAGACATTGTACTCACACATTATGATCCATATAATCAGTGAAACTTGCCTGTGATGCCTCACCTTATGGTATAGATGCAATCATATCTTATATTATGAGTGACAGAAATGAACAACCCATAGCCTTTGCATAAATTTCCCTTACCACTGCAGAGAAAATGACATGTGTAGATTGACGAAGAGGCCTTGAATTTGGATTAGTTTCTGGAGTTACAAAACATAACAGTTTCTTGAATTGTCAGGGTGTCAAAATTTACAGAGGGAAGGCAGAGAATGAGTTTGAGAGGGATAATAAATCAGCCATGATTGAATAGCAAAGCAGCCTCGATGGGCAAGTGGCCCAATTCTGCTCCAATGTCTTATGGTCTTAGGGTCTAACATTAAGGAGTGCAATGAACATTAACACTTGGAGTACTGTGCTCGGTTCTTGTCACCTCACTACAGGAAGGATGTGGAAACCATAGAAAGGGTGCAGAGTAGATTTACAAGGATGTTGCCTGGATTGGGGAGCATGCCTTATGAGAATAGGTTGAGTGAACTTGGTCTTTTCTCCTTGGAGTGGCGGAGGATGAGAGGTGACCTGATAGAGGTGTATAAGATGATGAGAGGCATTGATCGTGTGAATAGGCAGAGGCTTTTTCCCAGGACTGAAATGGCTAGCATGAGAGGGCACAGTTTTAAGGTGCTTGGAGGTAGGTACAGAGAGGATGTCGGGGGTAAGTTTTTTTTACGCAGAAAGTGGTGAGTGCGTGGAATGTGTTGCCAGCGACGGTGGTGGAGGTGGATATGATAGGGTCTTTTAGAAACTCCTGGATAGGTACATGGAACTTAGGAAAATAGAGGGCTATGGGTAACCCTAGGTAATTTCTAAAGTAAATACATGTTCGGCACAGTATTGTGGGCCAAGGGGCCTGTATTGTGCTGTGGGTTTTCTATGTTTCTATTAAGGTAAATTTTATAATTCACCATGTGACACAAGTGCAGACAGATTCTTGGAGAAATTCAACAGGTCAAGCAGCAACTGAGGAAGGAAATGAATTGCTGTCTTAGGGTTGAGACCAGCTGCAGGACGAATGCAGAGTTTTTTCTCCTGAGAGAATGACAATCCTACTCCCTCTGCAAATTCTGTTCCACGAGCTGGGCTCCTCCAGCAATTTGACTTCTACTCATATGGTGGCAGGTTTCATACACTTAACACATTTTAGCAAGGATGTTTCTCCAGACTTTATTTGTTGGAGATATTAGGGATTATTTCATATCATATGTGACCATCTAACATGTTTACAAAATCAAATACTACATCTTAACTCAGTGACATCACTACAAGGCAAACAGACCTTACCGTTGTCCATGCGGATCCCACCTATACTTGCATTCAATAAATAAACTCAATTTAGGAAGTCCAGTCCTGGATATTTCCTCAGGGTTTACCCTGAAGCCTTCCCCAAGTGTGGCATAGCCACAAAGCAGCAGGGGTTTGAAATCAAGAGTTTTCCTTCTCCTCGATGAACTGCCAACAATGAGTGATGAGCCCCATTGCCCTAAGCGACTGGTTTTAAGGTGCCAGTAACCCTCCTTTGCCCCTTCTCCTGCTTTATTTTATCAGTGCTCCTCTTTTCTTTTCATTTAGATATTTAGTAATTAATCTTTAATTAACAGCTCTTCAAATAGTTACCAGATTAGCTCAGTCTGATTCTTAGATAATAAATAATCCAGTTCTCCCATATATATTGGTTTACAATCGGCACACCATTGGAAGCAGAGATTACAAATGACGAAATAGTAAGAACAATAAGATCCCTGAAAAATGGCAAGAGTCCGGGTTCGGATGGAATGGGTAATGAGTTTTATAAGAAGTTTGGTAACTTATTAGCACCTTCTATGGTAAGGATGTATAGAAAGTCGTTTGAAACTGGCAGGTTACCCCAAACCCTGAACGAGGCCGTCATCACGCCTATTCCGAAGAAGGACAAAGACCCAGAGGATGTAGGATGTTATAGGCCGATTTTACTGCTAAATTCGGATCAGAAAATTTTGGTTAAAACGCTGACAAGGAGACTCAGTCAGCAGATAAATAAATTGGTACACTCAGATCAAACAGGGTTTATCCCCAAGAGGCAAACACGAGGAAATCTGCAGATGCTGGAATTTCGAGCAACACACATAAAAGTTGCTGGTGAACGCAGCAGGCCAGGCAGCAGCTCTAGGAAGAGGAACAGGCGATGTTTCGGGCTGAGACCCTGACGTCGACTGTACCTCTTCCTAGAGATGCTGCCTGGCCTGCTGCATTCACCAGCAACTTTTATGTGTGTTTCTTATCCCCAAGAGGAATTCTTTCCATAACATCAGGCGCCTTTTTAATATGATGCATTCCCTAAGACATCCTAAGGAAGACCTTATAATATTAAGTTTAGATGCTGAGAAAACATTCGACCGAGTGGAATGGCAATACCTCTACCGAGGTTTTGAAAAAATTTGGAATGGGAGACAAATTTATAACTTGGTTTAAGCTACTGTACAGTAACCCTAGTGCTAAAATACTAACTAATCAGACCCTCTCGGAACCATTCAGTTTGCACAGGGGCACAAGACAGCGCTGTGCATAAAGTCCCTTATTGTTTGCATTGGTCCTGGAACCACTGGCAGGGACTATATGTTCTCACCCCGAAATTTATGGGTACAATACAGAATATACGATCAACAAAATTTCCCTTTATGTGGACGATGTTTTGTTGTTTGTAACAAAACCATATATTACTATTCCAGTTTTGCTGGAAACAGTCAATTTATTTGGCACTTTCTCGGGTGTTACGTACCCCGTAACTGGGTTCCCAAACCAGCAGAAATGGATCACTCAGTTGGAGTCTGGATTACTGGAACTAAGAAAGTTTTATTAAAGAAATAAGCAACACAGTACTCTAATCAAATGGATAATAAATGCAACAGTTCAGCAATGATAAACACACATGTACACAGAATTAGGATAACAGGATCAATCAAGCTCTACCGTCGTCTGGGGGTAAATGACCAGTTTCAAAGTGACGCAAAGTTCAGTTCAATTGAGTTCAGTTCAGTTCACAGTAATCGCTGCCGTGGCTGTGGACGGGGGGGGGGGGGGGGGAAGGAGAGAGAGAGAGCAAAAGCGAATGAATATTCAAACAGCTTCCACACAGACCTTCGATATTCTTCGCAGTCAGCTTTCGGGCGAGCCTTTTGTCATGTCTTCTGAGGTCACCCACTGTGACCCCTTCTTTTTCAGATACGATCGCTCCTCTGCAGTGAACCTGGCACCCAGGCAAGGGCGAACACACACCAGGTTCCCGCCGATCGTACTTTTCCACCCTGTGCGTCTATGGCTTGGTCCCGCGACCAGCCCTCCAAAACTCCCACTGACTTGTGGGAGGTGCACCGCTTCCAGGGTCTCATTACTTCATGGTGTCGTGTGTCTTGCCTTAGCGAACCTGTCCCTTTTTATCCCCCTGCTGGGGTGTCGCCTGTCCATCACTTCAAACAGTTCAGGGTTCAAAGAGGAGCCGATCTTGACAGCTCTCAGACAGTGTCTCCTTCCGTTAAACTCTCCCGTCCCTTCATTTACATCTCCAAATGCTGCTCCATTGTTTTCCTTATCTCTCTTTCTCCTGAAGACAGGTGGCAGACCAACTGCTGATCCCACTGGTGCCAGCACAGGACAGTTAACATCTTAGTCTATGTGTACTTTCGTCTCACCCCTCACCTTTAAGGATTTTTACCGGGGTAAAAATTACAAACATGAATACATTATTTGATACACACAAATATACATCTTCATCAGCTATTTGGCTAATACAGCGAATTTTAAGTTGTCAACACCTGACAGACAGTCAGCAATCACATTTTCTGTTCCTTTTATATGTGTTATTAATAATCCCTTAAACCAGGCACCAATTTAGCAACTTCATAGTGGCCAAAAACACTGATGAATTGTGATCAATGTAACCTCTCATTGGGTTTCGTCTCGGACCACAATAACAAGGGTCGTCCCATTCCGACTTAGTTTTCTCTCGCAAGGGCTTAGTAGGAGGGGCAGGGGTAGTAACCGCAGAGTTATTGCAAAACTTCCTACAGTACCCCACCATCTCCAAGAGCCTTCTGAGGGCCCTCTCGTCTGTCGGGGTTGGGATGTCAGAGATAGCCCGCACCTTAGCTTGCATCGCTGCCAGCTGCCCCTGTGTCACCACAATTCCCAGATAAGTGACCTTCGTGTGGCCGATCTCATTTTTTTCAAGGTTCACTATCAAGCTGGCTTCAGACAGCCGTATTACATCGCCAAGATACACCTCTGTGTTCGTCAGCCCTTTTGTCACTGACTTACTCATTCTATAGGGCTGTTGCTCACTAGGCTGCCCTAGTGTGACAGACACCACCCAACGCCCCAGTTCTTTGCATCGCCTCGGGACAATCAAACACACGCGTGCAAGCCGTTTAATTACTTCTTCTAAGGAGTTGCTTTGTTTGGGGATTAAGGGAGAGACCTTATCAGCAGAGCTGGCCAAAACAATAGCCTTCTCCCATCTGGTCGATACCATACTCATCTTTTCAAAATGGTTTTTTTCTCTTGTCAGGGGGACCCTAGCTTCATTGATTTCCGTGCTAACACCGACTAGGTTTGTTAGTATATCAAAAGCCTGTGACCGTCTCAGTTCGCGTCTGCCATAATCAATAACATCCTTCCTCCTGTGCAGCCGGTAAATCTCTTTCATGATTCCACCAACTGTTTCCTCCAGCACCTCAAAATGTCCACCGAGGGCTACCTTGTGGGCCAGGTTAAAAATCTCATCCCCATAACTCTTTTGCACCACCCCCCATTCCTCATCTGCGGTACTTGGTCTCCCTTCCTTCCTTAGCACACCCTCCTCCACACAACAGCCGACTGGCTCTCTTTTTAATCCTGCTTCAGAGAGAGCTGTTTCCTCGTCTCGCTCCTGCACCTGTATAAAGTTCTTCTTTTCTAATGCTAAGTCTGTCTCAGCTCCCTCACTACCTCTTGTTTCACTACACTTCTTCTTTTCACTTCCTACCTCCCCCTGGTACAAGGCTGGTAGAAACGTCTCAGCTAAATTTACTTCGGCAGTCCCGGGATGAACCTGTGAGTACATGGGCGGGCCTCAATGCTGGCAGGCTGACCTGTCAGTCTCACTGTCGAGAACACAATTCCCCCGGCGAGGTCATTACCGAGCAAGACTTCCACGCCTTTCATCGGTAATTCGGGCCTCACCCCAATCGTGACTAGTCCAGAGACCAAGTTGCTTTGTAGGTGTATCTGGTGCAAAGGGACTGCCTCTGTCCCTTCCCCAATACCTTTGACCTTGACCTCCCCAATCTGGGTCTCTGAACTAAACTCTAATACACTCTTCAATATCAATGACTGACACGCTCCCGTGTCTCTCCAGATCCGCACTGGAACTGGGTTTAACCCCTCCTTCACCGACACCAATCCAGCCGAGATAAACCTCTCGCGCCCTTCCTGAACTTTGGCAGACCTTTCCTCTCCTAGCGGTTCGTTTACCAGCTCGATACAGCCAGTCAAAATCGCCGTTTTTCCTTTTCCCGTCTCCTTCTTTGGGGCAAAGCACCTAGACGCAAAGTGTCCGACTTTCCCACAATTATAACAGACGACCCCAGGAGACTTCCTACCAGACTGCTCCCGGTCTACCTTATCCTTCTCACTAGTCCCCGGCTTACTTTCTGACTTTTCTGGCGGACTCTCCCTGCCATCCTGACTACCCTTCTGGTAGCCTTTACTCGGGGCAAACTTCATTTTATGCATCAACGCGTACTCATCCGCTAACTTAGCAGTTGCGGCTAATGTGGCTGCCTCTTTCTCATCCAGGTAGGGTCTCATACCGTCAGGGACACAACCTTTAAACTGCTCAGTCAGGATCAGCTGTAGCAGTCTGTCATAATCCACATCTACCCCCTTTGAGGTGCACCAACACTCACAATATGTCTGCATCTCACGGGCAAACTCTAAGTACATGTGGTCCCACTGCTTCCTCGCTTTCCGGAACCTCTGCTGGTATGCCTCCGGGACCAACTCGTAAATCCTGAAGATGGCCTCTTTCACCACCTCATACATCTGGGCATCTTCCGCGGACAAAGCTGAGTAAGCTTGTTGGGCTTTCCCTTTTAGTACACTCTGAAGCGAAACAGCCCACTTATCCCTCAGCCAGTCTTGACCTGTAGCAACTTTTTCGAAATGGAGAAAGTACCAATCCACATCGGTATCGTCAAGTGGGGGAACCAGCCTAACCTCCTGGGTCGCCCTGAACCCTCCACCTTGGTTCGGCACGAGCCCCTGCTCTGCCATCATCTTTAACTTCTCCAGCTCAAATTCCCTTTCCCTCTGTTTCTCCTCTCGCTCCAACTGCCTTTCTTCTCGCTCCAACTGTCTCTCTCTCTCCTGCCTTTCTAACTGCTTCTCTTCGTGTTCTAGCTGCCGCACCCGGAACTCGTGCTCGAGTCTCAGTTTTTCAAGCTACACCTGTACCGCGTCTCCGGCAGGTTTTTCAATAGACACCACCTCCAGCTTGCCTTGGGGAAACACACCTTTAGATACATAGTGCTCTACGATAGCTCTGTGCATCTCCTCTCTCCTCATTGTCGACTCCCCCTTAACAAGATTCAACCGTTTGGCCACAGCTGCCAATTCCGCTATCCTGGCATCCTCTAATGCCTCCAAGGTTGGCGCCTTTAGAAATTCCTCAATCGCCATTTCTGCTGTTTGCCTTTTCTTTCTTTCAAGAATTTTAACCCAATCAATTTACTCCGTCCCAAATTTAGCGTTCAAAGTCGCGGACGAGAACCCCACTTATGTTACGTACCCCGTAACTGGGTTGCCAAACCAGCAGAAATGGATCACTCAGTTGGAGTCTGGATTACTGGAACTAAGAAAGTTTTATTAAAGAAATAAGCAACACAGTACTCTAATCAAATGGATAATAAATGCAACAGTTCAGCAATGATAAACACACATGTACACAGAATTAGGATAACAGGAGCAATCAAGCTCTACCGTCGTCTAGGGGTAAATGACCAGTTTCAAAGTGACGCAAAGTTCAGTTCAGTTCACAGTAATCACTGCCATGGGAGATGGACAGTGGGGGGAAGGAGAGAGAGAGAGAGAGAGCAAAAGCGAATGAATATTCAAACTGCTTCCACACAGACCTTCGATATTCTTCGCAGTCAGCTTTCGGGCGAGCCTTTTGTAATGTCTTCTGAGGTCACCGACTGTGACCCCTTCGTTTTCAGATACGATCACTCCTCTGCAGTGAACCTGGCACCCAGGCAAGGGCGAACACACACCAGGTTCCCGCCGATCGTACCTTTCCACCCTGTGCGTCTATGGCTTGGTCCCGCGACCGGCTCTCCAAAACTCCCACCGACTTGTGGGAGACGCACCGCTTCCAGGGTCTCGTTACCTCGTGGTGTCATGTGTCTTGCCTTAGCAAACCTGTCCCTTTTTATCCCCCTGCTGGGGTATTGCCTGTCCATCACTTCAAACAGTTCAGGGTTCAAAGGGGAGCTGATCTTGACAGCTCTCAGACCATGTCTCCTTCCGCTAAACTCTCCCGTCCCTTCATTAACATCTCCAAATGCTGCTCCATTGTTTTCCTTATCTCTCTTTCTCCTGAAGACAGGTGGCAGACCAACTGCTGATCCCACTGGTGCCAGCACAGGACAGTTAACATCTTAGTCTATGTGTACTTTCATCACACGGGGTATAAGATTAATTGGGGGAAAAGTGAATTATTCCCGTCCGAGTAGAAGAACAGGAGGGGCTTAAACAATTTCCATTCAAAATAACCCTTGAGAAGTTTATTTACCTTGGAATTGTAATAACCAAAAAGTATAGTTCTCTATTTGAAGCAAATTTTATCCCTCTAATTGAAAAGATTAAAAAGAAAATAGAATTTTGGAAGACACTCCCAGTTTCTTTAGTGGGTAGAGTAAATGCAGTCAAGATGATCTTTCTTCCCCAACTGCTCTATCTATTTCAGATCCTGCCCCTCTATCTTACTAAAACCTTTTTTAAAGGATTAGTTTCGATAATTCTACCTTTTATATGGAATTATGAAGCCCATTGAATTAGGAAAGAACATCTCTGCAAGAATAAGACTAGTGGGGGGCTGGCACTACCCAACTTTATTTTTTATCACTGGGCTGCTAACGTCAGCCATATAGCACACTGGATAGAAGATACAGTTGTACTTCCCGGATGGCTGGAGATGGAACCATATTCCATAGAGGCAATCATTATGTCCCCTATTCAGTTAAATAAAGCCTGTTATAGAGGCAATCCCATTATCCATAGCACCATCCAGATGTGGAGACAAATGGGGTAGCACTCGAAACTCAGAACATTATCTTTTCTTGTACCTATATCAGCCAACCCCTCTTCTATCCCCTCATGTATCGATGGGGCCTTTGATGCATGGTGAGAATTAGGGATACATATTTACATAAGTTGGAAACTTATACATACGAGGGATTTTTGCGTCATTTCAGCAGCCCCAGGATAAATCCAGATTGCAGAAGAGTCATTTTGTCAGGTATCTCCAATTAAGACACTATATAAGATCACACCTCTCTGGTTTTGAGACGGCAGAACCTGATAAATAGATAATTATTTGAGATCCATGTTTAGGGACAGAACACATCATCGCCTATCTGTATGATGCCATACAAAACAAGTGTCATACAACAATGGCTAATATTAGAAAGGAGTTGGGTACAGAGATAGAGGAGGTTATATGGAATGAGGCTTTGGAGTATGTTAACTCCTGTTCCATCAATGCCAGGCATTGTTTAATACAATTTAAAATCCTACATAGATGACATTACTCAAAAGTAAAGATTCATAAAATATTCCCAGAGGTGTCCCCAATGTGTGAGAAATGCAAGTCCTCAGAGGCAAATTTGTTACATAGTTATGCTTTATATCCCAGGATACAAGAGTATTGGAAGCAAATATTCGAGGTCCTATTGAAGGCACTAAAGGTTCAGATAATACCAGACCCCATTTTAATATTTTTGGAACTTCTGTGAGGTCAAATAAATTCCAGGCTACCCAGCAACAACTCCTGACCTATGGCATACTTAATGGAAAGAAGCTCACACTGATGTTCTGGAAAAAGGAGGAAACTCCATCACTCAGACAATGACTGGCTGCATTAATGGATACTCTGCACCTAGAGAGGATAAGATCCGTCATCAAGGACAGACTCAAAGGAATTTGAAAAAACCTGGCAACCATTACTGTTTTATTTAGAAGAGACCGACAGCTGAACTAAGTGTGAGGGGCGGTAGGACCTAAACAGCGCATACGGGCGGGGCGGGGCGGGGCGGGGTGAGGGGAGGGGTGGGGAGGGGTGGGGAGGGGAGGGGAGGGGAGGGGAGGGGAGGGGAGGGGAGGGGAATGGAGACGGGAATGGAGACGGGGTGGTAGGGTTTCCTTTGTTTTTTGCTTGTTTACTACATTCATTTGACTTTCATTATGTTGTTATAATAATAAAAAAAGAAAAAAGCAGCATTGTACTTTAGGACATTGTCGGTTGTGGTTAAGCTGATGTTGCTTCACAATAAAAACATTTGAAACAATTGGCACAACTCACCTGGCTCTATCACCTACCTCTCTCTCCCCTTCCCCTTACTGCTCTATACTGTGCCTTCAGATTCAGATTAGTTTGCTGCATCTGTCACATGTACATTGAAACAGTGAAACGCATCATCTGCGTTAACAACCAACACAGGCAGGAGTGTACTGGGGTGCAAGTGCCGCTACACGCAACCGCAATGACACACCAGCAACAAAACAAGCCTCTTTCCTCCCTAACACTCACACATGGTCAGGCTCCAACGACAGAACTGGTCACCTCACGACCTCATCTCTTCCTTGTCAGAGAACTCCTTTATCTCTGAATGAACTTAGTGCAGCTTCTTAAAACTCCTTTCAAAGCAATGCTCTTTAAGTTCAAGCTTATTTTCTTTCAATACATGAGAATAGTCAAACAAAACAGCGTTCCCCTGGGGCCAAGGTGCAAAACACAGTACAAAGCACAAATAGCACATACGGTTACGATTTCAGAAAAATAACAGTCACAAAGAAAAAAAATAGCCCAAGTCCCAAAATGGAATGACTGCAAATTTATTCAGAGATAAAGGAGTTCTCTGACAAGGAACAAATGAGCAGTTTGAACTTAGACTTAGTGGAGTTTGGATGGATGAAGTCACACACGGGACTGCAGATGATGGAACTTAAGAGGGCAAAAAATCCACTGGGGAAACTCAGAAAATCAAGCAGAATCTATAGAGCAACTGTCGATTTCCATCCACCGATACTACCTGGAAATGCTAGGTTCCTCCTGCAGTTTGTTCTTCAATGAATGGGGGGGTGCTATCACTGAAACATAATGGTCTAAGGAGACATTTACAGAACAGGTAGTGAAAGAAAATTTAATTTGCAAATCGGTGCAAAACTTTGAGAACAAGTTGTGACCCACTTTAGAGTTGAAAACGAACTACTGTATATCTTACTTAGCCATGGCCCTTTGAAATTCTCCACCGCAGAAAGTTTGATTGAATGCGGCAGCAGGCTTGAAGAGCTATTTGCATTTCATTGACGTTCAAGGAGATTCAAAAGGAAAAGTTCAAAGTAGTCGAGGCTAATTTTAAAAAGATTATGTTGGGTCCTGAAATGTAAGGCAGTTACGAAACATTGGAAAGTGCAGCAGTGAATATCAACAGCCAACACAGGGGTGCAGGCAGAGAAAGTGAAGCAGTGAACGTCAGCAGCGCGTCCCGGCACAGTGCACGCAGAGTGCCGCAGAATCCGCGCTCACTACACAGGGCAGGCGCAGCGCAGGCCGGCTGCAGTACCGCACCCTGACGCGAGGTGACGTTGCCCGATCACGTGACGGAGCAGCGGCGCGAGCCGGGCTTCTACTTCCGGGGACCTGAGTGAACGGCGTGCGGCTGCGTGGAAGATGTCGGGCCGAGAAGGTGAGAAATAGGCTCCGATTAAATTCCCCCTTTCCTTCCTCCCACCATTCTCCCCTCGGTCTCCAACATCCCCCTTCATCCCTCTCTCCACAACACTATTCCGTCCATATGGTTCTATTTCCATTCTATACCATCCCTCCTGCAACTATATCTTCTCTCTCATCCCTCACGCTCCATCTCTCTCCATTATACCCCATCCCCTCCTCTGTCTCTCCATTATACCCCATCCCCTCTTCCATCTCTCCATTATACACCATCCCCTCCTCCGTCTGTTCATTATACCCCATCCCCTCCTCCGTCTCTCCATTATACCCCATCCCCTCCTCCGTCTCTCCATTATACCCCATCCCCTCTTCCATCTCTCCATTATACACCATCCCCTCCTCCGTCTCTCCATTATACCCCATCCCCTCCTCCGTCTGTTCATTATACACCATCCCCTCCTCCGTCTGTCCATTATACACCATCCCCTCCTCCGTCTCTCCATTATACCCCATCCCCTCCTCCGTCTCTCCATTATACCCCATCCCCTCCTCCGTCTCTCCATTATACACCATCCCCTCCTCCGTCTCTCCATTATACCCCATCCCCTCCTCCGTCTCTCCATTATACACCATCCCCTCCTCCGTCTCTCCATTATACCCCATCCCCTCCTCCGTCTCTCCATTATACACCATCCCCTCCTCCGTCTCTCCATTATACACCATCCCCTCCTCCGTCTCTCCATTATACACCATCCCCTCCTCCGTCTCTCCATTATACCCCATCCCCTCCTCCGTCTCTCCATTATACACCATCCCCTCCTCCGTCTCTCCATTATACACCATCCCCTCCTCCGTCTCTCCATTATACCCCATCCCCTCCACCGTCTGTTCATTATACCCCATCCCCTCCTCCGTCTGTCCATTATACCCCATCCCCTCCTCCGTCTCTCCATTATACCCCATCCCCTCTTCCATCTCTCCATTATACCCCATCCCCTCCTCCGTCTCTCCATTATACACCATCCCCTCCTCCGTCTGTTCATTATACACCATCCCCTCCTCCGTCTCTCCATTATACCCCATCCCCTCCTCCGTCTGTCCATTATACACCATCCCCTCCTCCGTCTCTCCATTATACCCCATCCCCTCCTCCGTCTCTCCATTATACACCATCCCCTCCTCCGTCTCTCCATTATACCCCATCCCCTCCTCCGTCTCTCCATTATACCCCATCCCCTCCTCCGTCTGTTCATTATACACCATCCCCTCCTCCGTCTGTTCATTATACACCATTCCCTCCTCCGTCTGTCCATTATACACCATCCCCTCCTCCGTCTCTCCATTATACCCCATCCCCTCCTCCGTCTCTCCATTATACACCATCCCCTCCTCCGTCTCTCCATTATACCCCATCCCCTCCTCCGTCTCTCCATTATACCCCATCCCCTCCTCCGTCTCTCCATTATACACCATCCCCTCCTCCGTCTCTCCATTATACCCCATCCCCTCCTCCGTCTCTGTCCATTATACCCCATCCCCTCCTCCGTCTCTCCATTATACCCCATCCCCTCCTCCGTCTCTCCATTATACACCATCCCCTCCTCCGTCTCTCCATTATACCCCATCCCCTCCTCCGTCTCTCCATTATACCCCATCCCCTCCTCCGTCTCTCCATTATACACCATCCCCTCCTCCGTCTCTCCATTATACCCCATCCCCTCCTCTGTCTCTCCATTATACACCATCCCCTCCTCCGTCTCTCCATTATACCCCATCCCCTCCTCCGTCTGTTCATTATACACCATCCCCTCCTCCGTCTGTCCATTATACACCATCCCCTCTTCCATCTCTGTCCATTATACACCATCCCCTCCTCCGTCTCTCCATTATACCCCATCCCCTCTTCCATCTCTGTCCATTATACCCCATCCCCTCCTCCGTCTCTCCATTATACCCCATCCCCTCCTCCGTCTCTGTCCATTATACACCATCCCCTCCTCCGTCTCTGTCCATTATACACCATCCCCTCCTCCGTCTCTCCATTATACCCCATCCCCTCCTCCGTCTCTCCATTATACCCCATCCCCTCCTCCGTCTCTCCATTATACACCATCCCCTCCTCCGTCTCTCCATTATACCCCATCCCCTCCTCCGTCTCTCCATTATACCCCATCCCCTCCTCCGTCTCTCCATTATACCCCATCCCCTCCTCCGTCTCTCCATTATACACCATCCCCTCCTCCGTCTCTCCATTATACCCCATCCCCTCCTCCGTCTCTCCATTATACACCATCCCCTCCTCCGTCTCTCCATTATACCCCATCCCCTCCTCCGTCTCTCCATTATACCCCATCCCCTCCTCCGTCTCTCCATTATACCCCATCCCCTCCTCCGTCTCTCCATTATACCCCATCCCCTCCTCTGTCTCTCCATTATACCCCATCCCCTCCTCCGTCTCTCCATTATACACCATCCCCTCCTCCGTCTCTCCATTATACACCATCCCCTCCTCCGTCTCTCCATTATACCCCATCCCCTCCTCCGTCTCTCCATTATACACCATCCCCTCCTCCGTCTCTCCATTATACCCCATCCCCTCCTCCGTCTCTCCATTATACCCCATCCCCTCCTCCGTCTCTCCATTATACACCATCCCCTCCTCCGTCTCTGTCCATTATACACCATCCCCTCTTCCGTCTCTGTCCATTATACACCATCCCCTCCTCCGTCTCTCCATTATACCCCATCCCCTCCTCCGTCTCTCCATTATACCCCATCCCCTCCTCCGTCTCTCCATTATACCCCATCCCCTCCTCCGTCTCTCCATTATACCCCATCCCCTCCTCCGTCTCTCCATTATACACCATCCCCTCCTCCGTCTCTCCATTATACACCATCCCCTCTTCCATCTCTGTCCATTATACACCATCCCCTCTTCCATCTCTGTCCATTATACCCCATCCCCTCCTCCGTCTCTCCATTATACACCATCCCCTCTTCCACCTCTGTCCATTATACACCATCCCCTCCTCCGTCTCTCCATTATACCCCATCCCCTCCTCCGTCTCTCCATTATACACCATCCCCTCCTCCGTCTCTCCATTATACACCATCCCCTCCTCCGTCTCTCCATTATACCCCATCCCCTCCTCCGTCTCTCCATTATACCCCATCCCCTCCTCCGTCTCTCCATTATACCCCATCCCCTCCTCCGTCTCTCCATTATACACCATCCCCTCCTCCGTCTCTCCATTATACACCATCCCCTCCTCCGTCTCTGTCCATTATACCCCATCCCCTCCTCCGTCTCTGTCCATTATACCCCATCCCCTCCTCCGTCTCTCCATTGTACCCCATCCCCTCCTCCGTCTCTCCATTGTACCCCATCCCCTCCTCCGTCTCTCCATTATACCCCATCCCCTCCTCCGTCTCTCCATTATACACCATCCCCTCCTCCGTCTCTCCATTATACCCCATCCCCTCCTCCGTCTCTCCATTATACCCCATCCCCTCCTCCGTCTCTCCATTATACACCATCCCCTCCTCCGTCTCTCCATTATACACCATCCCCTCCTCCGTCTCTCCATTATACCCCATCCCCTCCTCCGTCTCTCCATTATACACCATCCCCTCCTCCGTCTCTCCATTATACACCATCCCCTCCTCCGTCTCTCCATTATACACCATCCCCTCCTCCGTCTCTCCATTATACACCATCCCCTCCTCCGTCTCTCCATTATACACCATCCCCTCCTCCGTCTCTGTCCATTATACACCATCCCCGCGCTCCATCTCTGTCCATTTTGCACCATCCCCTCCTCCATCTCCACATCCATTTTACACTATTCCAACTTATCTCTACATCCATTTAACACCATCCCCGCCCATTGTACAACATCTACTCCCTCCGTCTCTGTCCATTTTAGAAACATAGAAAGCCTACAGCACAATACAGGCCCTTCAGCCCACAAAGCTGTGCCGAACATGTCCTTACCTTAGAAATTACCTAGTGTTACCCTTAGCCCTCTATTTTTCTAAGTTCCATGTACCTATCCAGGAGTCCCTACTGTATTCGCCTCTGCCACCATTGCCGGCATCCCATTCCACGCACTCACCACTCTGTGTGGAAAAAAAAACACTTACTCCTGATATCTCCCCTGTACCTACTTTCAAGCACCTTAAAACTGTGCCCTCTTGTGTTAGCCATTTCAGCCCTGTGGACAAAGCCTCTGACTATTCACATGATTAACACCTCTCATCATCTTATACACCTCTATCAGGTCATTTCTCATCCTCCGCCGCTCCAAGGAGAAAAGGCCAAGTTCACTCAACCTATTCTCATAAGGCATGCTCCCCAATCCAGGAAACATTCTTGTAAATCTCCTCTGCACCCTTACTATAGTTTCCACATCCTTCATGTCATGAGGCGATAAGAACTGAGCGCAGAACTCCACAGACTCCAGAACTCCCTGGGTCTGACCAGGGTCCTATATAGCTGTAACATTACCTCTCAGCTCTTAAAACTCTATCCCATGGTTGATGAAGGCCAATACACCGTATGCCTGCTTAACCACAGAGTCAGCCTGCGCAGCAGCTTTGTGTGCCCTATGGACTTGGATCCCAAGATCCCTCTGATCCTCCTCACTGTCAAGAGTCTTACCATCAATACTATAATTGCTATCATATTTGACCTACCAAAATGAGCCACCTCACACATCTGGTTTGGGCACCATCTGCCACTTCTGAAGTATTCACTCAGTACATGCACTGTCTCCTCTGGTTCCATACACTCTTTTCCACTGTCACACTTGATTGGTCCTATCCTCTCATGTCCTATCTTCCTACTCTTCACATACTTGTAGAATGCTTTGGGGTTTTCCTGAATCCTACTCACCAAGGCCTTCTCATGGCCCCTTCTGGCTTTCCTAATTTCATTCCTAAGCTCCTTCCTGCTAGCCTTATAATCTTCTAGATCGCTATCATTACCTAGTTTTTTTTTAACCTTTTGTAAGCTTTTCTTTTCTTCTTGATGAGATTTACAACAGCCTTTGTACACCACGGTTCCTGGACCCTACCATCCTTACCCTGTTTCATTGGAATGTACCTATGTAGAACTTACACACAAATATCTCCTGAACATTTGTCACATTTCTTCCGTACATTTCCCTGAGAACATCTATTCCCAATTTATGCTTCCAAGTTCCGGCCTGATAGCCTCATATTTCCCCATACTCCAATTAAACACTCGCCTAACTTCTCTGTTCCTATCCCTCTCCAATGCTACGGTAAAGGAGATAGAATTATGAACACTATCTCCAAAAAGTTCTCCCACTGAGAAATCTGACACCTGACCAGGTTAATTTCCCAATACCAGATCAAGTACAGACTCTTCTCTTGTAGGCTTATCTACATATTGTGTCAGGAAACCTTCCTGAACACACCTAACAAACTCCACCCCATCTAAACCCTTCGTTCTAGGGAGATGCCAATGGATATTTGGGAAATTAAAATTTCCCCAACATCATGGCTCTAAGTACTGATCCACGATCTAAGCTCATCTGCTTTGTTCCTAATACTCCTTGCATTAAAATAGACACCTCTGAATCCATCGGTTTTATACCATCCCCTCCATCGCTGTCCATTTTACATCATCCCTCCTGCTTCTCCATGTCCATTTTACACCATCCCTTCCCTCCATCTCCTTGTCCATTTTGCAACATCCCCTCTTACATCTCCACATCCATTTTACAACATCCCTTCCTCCATCTCTGTCCATTTTACGCCATCCCCTCCCTCCATGTCCATTTTCCACCATCCCTCCTTCCTTCTCCAAGTCCATTTTACATTATCACCTCCTCCATCTTCTTGTCCATTTTACACCATCCCGACCTCCGTCTCCACGTCCACTTTATACCATACCCTGCTTCATCTCTATGTCCACTTTACACCTTCCCCTCCTCCATCTCCGTGTTTATTTTACACCATCCCCTCCCACCATCTCCACGTTTGTTTTAAACCATCCCCTCCCATCATCTCCACGTTTGTTTTAAACCATCCCCTCCCACCATCTCTGTCCATTTTTCACTATCTGATCCCTCCATCTCCATATCCATGTTGGACCACCCCCTCTTCTGTCTCCACATCCATTTTGCAACATCCCCTCCTTCTCTGTCCATTTTACACCATCCTCTCGCTTAATCTTTGTCCAATTTTACAACATCCCCTCCCTCTGTGTCCATTTTACACCATCTCTCCCTCCATCTCTGTCCATTCAGCCCCATCCCTTTCCTCCATCTCAGTCCATTTTAAATCATCCCTTCTCTTGATCTCCATGCCTATTTTACACCATCCCTTCCCTCCATCTTTGCGTTCATTTTACACCATCCCGTCCCTCCATCTGTACATCTATTGTACACCATACCCTCCCTCTATGTTCATTTTGCAAATTGCCCTCCTTCCATCTCCTCGTCAAGTTTACACCATCCCCTCCTCGATGTCCATTTTACACCATCCCCTCCCTCCATCTCTACGTCCATTTTACACTATCCCTTCCCTCCATCTATACGCAAACAACAGGAATTCTGCAGATGCTGGAAATTCAAGCAACACACATAAAAGTTGCTGGTGAACGCAGCAGGTCACCATCCCCTCCCTCCATCTGTACATCCATTTTAGAAACATAGAAAACCTACAGCTCAATACAGGCCCTTCAGCCCACAAAGTTGTGCCGAACATGGCCCTACCTTAGAAATTACTAGGGTTACCCATAACCCTCTATATTTCTAAGCTCAATGTACCTGTCCAAAAGTCTGTTTAAATACCCTATCATATCTGCCTCCGCCACCGTTACTGGCAGCCCATTCCATGTACTCACCTATCTCGGCGTTAAAAAAAACACAACTTACCCCTGACATTTCCTCTGTACCTATTCCCAAGCACCTTAAACCTGTGCCCTCTTGTGGCAGCCATTTCAGCCCTGGGAAAAAGCCTCTGACTATCCACACGATCAATGCCTCTCATCATCTTATACACCTCTATCAGGTCACCTCATCCTCCGTCGCTCCAAGGAGAAAAGGCCGAGTTCACTCAACCTATTCTCATAAGGCATGCTCCCCAATTCAGGCAACATCTTTGTAAATCTCCTCTGCACCCTTTCTACATCCTTACTGTAGTGAGGCAACCAGAACTGAGCACAGGACTCCAAGTGGGGTCTGGCCATGGTCCTATATAGCTGCAACATTACCTCTTGGCTCCTAAATTGAATTCCACGATTGATGAAGGCCAATACACCGTACACCCTCCCAACCACAGAGCCAACCTGCGCAGCTGCTTTGAGCATCCTGTGGACTTGGACCCCAAGATTCCTCTGATCCTCCACACTGCCAAGAGTCTTACCATTAATACTATATTCTGCCATCATATTTGACCTACCAAAATGAACCACTTCACACTTATCGAGGTTGAACTCCATCTGCCACGTCCAACCTTTGTGTCATCAGCAAACTTACTAACCCATCCCTCTACTTCCTCATCCAGGTCATTTATAAAAAATCACGAAGAGTAAGGGTCCCAGAACAGATCCCTGAGGCACACCACTGGTCACCGACCTCCATGCAGAATATGACCTGTCCATAACCACTCTTTGCCTTCTGTGGGCAAGCCAGTTCTGGATCCACAAAGCAATGTCCCCTTGGATCCCATGCCTCCTTACTTTCTCAGTAAGCCTTGCATGGGGTACCTTATCAAGTGTCTTGCTGAAATCCATATACACTACATCTACTGCTCTCCCTTCATCAACGTGTTTAGTCACATCCTCAAAAAATTCTATCAGGCTCGTAAGGCACGACCTGCCCTTGATAAAGCCGTGCTGACTATTCCTAATCATATTATACCTCTCCAAATGTTCATAAATCCTGCCTTTCAGGATCTTCTCCATCAGCTTACCAACCACTGAGGTAAGACTCACTGATCCATAATTTCCTGGGCTATCTCTACTCCCTTTCTTGAATAAGGGAACAACATCCGCAACCCTCTAATCCTCCGGAACCTCTTCCGACCCCATTGATGATGCAAAGATCATTGACAGAGGCTCAGCAATCTCCTCCCTTGCCTCCCACAGTAGCCTGAGGTACATCTCATCCGTCCTGGCGACCTATCCAACTTGATGCTTTCCAAAAGCTCCAGCACATCTTTCTTAATATCTACATGCTCAAGCTGTTCAGTCTGCTGCAAGTCATCACTACAATCACCAAGATCCTTTTCCATAGTGAATTCTGAAGTAAAATATTCATTAAGTACTTCTGCTATTTCCTCCGGTTCCATACACACTTTCCCACTGTCACACTTGATAGGTCTTATTTGTTCACGTCTTATCCTCTTGCTCTTCACATACTTGTAGGAATGCCTTTGGGTTTTCCGTAATCCTGCCTGCCAAGGCCTTCTCATGGCCCCTTCTTGCTCTCCTAACTTCCTTCTTAAACTCCTTCCTGTTAGCCTTATAATCTTCTAGATCTCTAACATTACCTAGCTCTGAACCATTGGTAAGCTTTTCTTTTCTTTTTGACTAGGTTTACTATAGCCTTTGTACACCGCGGTTCCTGTACCCTACCATAACATCCCTATCTCATTGGAATGTACCTATGCGGAACTCCACACAAATATCCCCTGAATATTTGCCACATTTCTTCTGTACTTTTCCCTGAGAACATCTGTTCCCAAGTTAAGCTTCCAAGTTCCTGCCTGATAGCCTCATAATTCCCCTTTCTCCAATTAAGTGCTTTTCTAACTTGTCGGTTCCTATCTCTCTCCAATGCTATTGTAAAGGAGATAGAATTATGATCACTATCTCCAAAATGCTCACCCACTGAGAGACCTGACACCTGACCAGGTTCATTTTACAATATTCCCTTCCACCAATACCATGCCCAGTTTGCACCATCCCCTCCTCCATCTCCACGTCTATTTTACACAATCCCCTCCTCCATCTCTGTGTTCATTTTACGCCATCCCGCCCCTCCATCTTCTTGTCCATTTTATACCATCCCCCTCCCTCCAACTCTATGTTCATTTTACAACATTCCCTCCCACCAATGCCATGTCTAGTTTGCATCGTCCCCTTCTTCTATCTCCAAGTCCATTTTACACCAACCCCTCCTCTGTGTCCCATTTTACACCATCCCCTCCTCCATCTCTACATTCATCTTACACCATGCCCTTCCTACAACTCTCCATCCATTTTACACTGTGCCCGCCCATTTTACTCTACCTCCTCCCTCCGTCTCTGCCCATTTTATACTATCCATTCCTCCATCTATGTCCATTTTACAGCATCTCCCTCCATCTCTGTCCATTTAGCACCATCCCTTTCCTCCATCTCTGTCCATTTTAAACCATCCCCTCCCTCGATCTCCATGCCCATTTTACACCTTCCCCTCCCTCCATTGCTGCATCTATTTTATACCAGCCCCTCCCTCCATCTCTACAACTCTTTTACAGCATTCCCTCTCATTTTACACCATCCCCTCCCTCCATCTCTCCGTCCATTTTACATTATCCTCCTCCCTCCACCACTATGTTCATTTTACAGCATCACCTCCCTTTGTCTCCATGTCCATTTTGCAACATCAGCTCCTTCCATCTCCACGCACATTTTACACCATCTCCTTCCTCCATCTCTATGTCCATTTTGCAGCACCCCCTCCTCCACCTCTACATCCACTTTACAGCATCCACTCCTCCATCTCCATGTTCATTTTACACCATCCTGTCCCTCCATCTCTACGTCCATTGTACACCATTTCCTCCCTCCATCTCTATGTGCATTTTACACGAACCCCTCCCTCCATTTCTGTCCATTTTACACCATCCCCACCCATTATACACTATATTCTCCCTGCATCTCTGTCCATTTACACAATCTCCATACCTCCACAGGTACATCTAATTTACATTATCCCCTCCCTCCATCTCCATGGAGGGAGCGGGCGACGGAGTAGAGGGAGATAGTGTAGGAGGTCTATGGTTCAACGGGGCTTTGGTGATAACGGGTCAAGGCCAGGTAGGTTATTTGTGAAGAATAGAAACAGGAAGTATGTCTGTGAGGCTGGTGTTTTGTACTAGATGTGGCATTCCTCCTGGAATGCCACATCTGTGCCAGGTGTGTCGAGCTGCAACTCTTTAGGGACTGGGTTAGGGAACTGGAGCTGCAGCTAGATGATAGAGAAGAGCTATAGGCAAGTAGTGACACCGAGGCCTTGGGAGACAGATAAGTGGGTAGCAGTCAGGAGGGGGAAGGGCAGGAGGCAGATACTCCTTAACAATAAGTAGTACTGTTGTGGGGGACAACCTACCCGGGGGAAGCAACAGTGGCCATGCCTCTGGCACAGGGTCTGACCCTTTGGCTCAGAAGGGTAGGGAAAGGAAGAAGGCAGCAGTAATAGGGGATTCTATAGTTAGGGTTAGGAGATTCTATAGTTAGGGTGTCAGACAGGCGATTCTGTGGACGCAGGAAAGAAACACGGATGGTAGTTTGCCTCCCAGGTGCCAGGGTCCGGGATGTTTCTGATTGCATCCATGATATCCTGAAGTGGGAAGGTGAACAGCTAGAGTCATGGTACATATCGGTACCAATAACATAGGTAGGAAAAGGGAAGAGGTCCTGAAAACAAACTACAGGGAGTTAGGAAGGAAGTTAAGAAGCAGGACCTCAAAGGTAGTAATCTCAGGATTACTGTCTGTGCCACGTAACAGTGAGTGCAGGAATAGAGTAAGGTGGAGGATAAATGCATGGTTGAGGGATTGGAGCAGGGGGCAGGGATTCAGATTTCTGGATCATTGGGACCTCTCTTGGGGCAGGCGTGACCTGTACAAAAAGGACACGTTGCACTTGAATCCAAGGGGGACCAATATTCTGGCAGGGAGGTTTGCTAAGGGTATTGAGGGAGAGTTTAAACTAGAATTGCTAGGGGGTGGGAACCGAACTGAAGAGGTGGATGAAGGGACTGTTGGCTCAGATAGAGAAAGCTTGCAGACAGTGTGAGAAGGAGGATAGGCAAGTGATGGAGAAGGGATGCGCTCAGACAGATGGTTTGAGATGTGTCTATTTTAATGCCAGATGCATCATGAATAAAGCAGATGAGCTTAGAGCATGGATCAGTTCTTGGAGCTATGATGTTGTGGCCATTACAGAGACTTGAATGGTTCAGGGGCAGGAATGGTGACTCAGAGTCCCAGGCTATAGATGTTTCAGAAAGGACAGGGAGGGAGGCAAAAGAAGTGGGGGTGTGGCACTGTTGATCAGAGATAGTGTCACGGCTGCAGAAAAGGTGGACGTCATGGAGGGGTTGTCCACGGAGACTCTATGGGTGGAAGTTAGAAACAGGAAAGGGTCAATAACTGTACTGGGTGTTTTTTATAGACCACCCAATAGTAACAGGGGCATTGAGGAGCAGTTAGGGAGACAGATTCTGGAAAGATGTAATAATAACAGGGTTGTCATGGTGGGAGATTTTAATTTTCCAAATATCGATTGACATCTCCCTAGAGTGAGGGGTTTAGATGGGGTGGAGTTTGTTAGGTGTGTTCAGGAAGATTTCCTGACACAATATGTAGATAAGCCTACAAGAGGAGAGACTGTACTTGATCTGGTATTGAGAAGTGAACCTGGGCAGGTGTCAGGTCTCTCAGTGGAAGAGCATTTTGGAGATAGTGATCACAATTCTATCTCCTTTACCATAGCATTGGAGAGGGATAGGAACGGGCAAGTTAGGAAAGCATTTAATTGGAATAAGGGGAAATATGAAGCTCTCAGACAGGAACTTGGAAGCATAAATTGGGAACAGATGTCCTTAGGGAAGTATACAGCAGAAATGTGGCAAATGTTCAGGGAATATTTGCGTGGAGTTCTGCGTAGCTATGTTCTAATGAGACAAGGAACGGATGGTAGGGTGCAGGAACCATGGTGTACAAAGGCTGTTGTAAATCTAGTAAAGAAGAAAAGAAAAGCTTATGGAAGGAGCTTAAGAATGAAATTAGGAGAGTCAGAAGGAGCCATGAGAAGGCCTTGGCGGACAGGATTAAGGAAAACCCCAAGGCATTCTACAAGTATGTGAAGAGCAAAAGGATAAGATGTGAGAGAATAGGACCAATCAAGTATGACAGTGGAAAAGTGTGTATGGAACCAGAGGAGACAGCTCATGTACTTAATGAATACCTTGCTTCAGTATTCACTATAGAAAAGGATCTTGGTGATTGTAGGGATGATTTGCAGCAGACTGAAAAGATTGAGCATATAGACATTAAAAAAGAGGATGTGCTAGAACTTTTGGAAACCATCAAGTTGGATAAGTATCCGGGATTGGACGATATATACGGTGGGAGGCGAGAGAGGAAATTGCTGAGCCTCTGATGATGAACTTTGCATGATCAATGGAGACAGGAGAGGTTCCAGAGGTTTGGAGGGTTGCAAATGTTGTTCCCTTATTCAAGAAAGAGAATGGAGATGGCGCAGAAAATTATAGACTAGTGAGTCTTACTTCAGTGGTTGGTAAGTGGATGAAAAAGATCCTGAGAGGCAGGATTTATGAAGATTTGGAGAGGCATAATATGATTAGGAATAGTCAGCATGGCTTTTATGAAGATGTGACTAAACACATTGATGCGGGTAGATCAGTAGATGTAGTGTATATGGATTTCAACAAGGCATTCGATAAGGTACCCCATGCAAGGCTTATTGAAAAAGTAAGGAGGCATGGGATCTAAGGGGACCTTGCTTTGTGGATCCAGAATTGACTTGCTCACAGAAGGCAAAGAGTGGTTGTAGACGGATTATATTCTGCATGGAGTTTGTGACTAGTGGTGTGCCTGAGGGATCTGTTCTGGGACCCCTTCGCTTCGTGATTTTTATAAATGACTTGGATCAGGAAGTGGAGGAATGGGTGGGTAAATTCGCTGATGACACAAAGGTTAAGGGTGTTGTGGATAGTGTGGAGGGCTATCAGAGATTACAGCGGGATATCAATAGGTTGCAAAACTGGACTGAGAAGTGGCAGATGGTGTTCAACCCAGATAAGTGTGAACATGAGGAAATCTGCAGATGCTGGAATTTCAAGCAACACACATAAACGTTGCTGGTGAACGCAACAGACCAGGCAGCATCTCTAGGGAGAGGTACAGTCGACGTTTCAGGCTGAGACCCTTTGAGGGGGAGGTGGGGCATTAGCGGAAGTTTGAGAAGTCAATGTTCGTGCCATCAGATTGGAGTCTACCCAGACAGAATATAAGGTTAGCGGAAGTTTGAGAAGTCAGTGTTCATGCTAGTGGAAGTTTGAGAACCTTATATTCCGTCTGGGTAGCCTCCAACCTGATGGCATGAACATTGACTTCTCAAACTTCCGCTACTGCCCCACCTCCCCCTCGTACCCCATCTGTTATTTATTTTTATACACACATTCTTTTTATCTCTCTCCTTTTTCTCCCTCTGTCCCCCTCACTACACCCCCTGCCCATCCTCTGTTTTTTCCCCCCCTCCCCCTTTTCTTTCTCCCTGGGCCTCCTGTCCCCTGATCCTCTCATATCCCTTTTGCCAATCAACTGTCCAGCTCCTGGCTCCATCCCTCCCCCTCCTGTCTTCTCCTATCATTCTCAATCTCCCCCTCCTCCTCCCACTTTCATATCTCTTACTAGCTGTTCTTTCAGTTAGTCCTGATGAAGGGTCTCAGCCCGAAACGTCGACTGTACCTCTTCCTAGAGATGCTGCCTGGCCTGCTGCGTTCACCAACAATTTTTACAGATAAGTGTGAGGTGGTTCATTTTGGTAGGTCAAATATGACGGCAGATTATAGTATTATTGGTAAGACTCTTGACAGTGTGGACGATCAGAGGGATCTTAGGGTCCAACTCCATTGGACACACAAAGCTGCTGTGCAGGTTGAATGTGTGGTTGAGAAGGCATACGGTGCATTGGCCTTCATCAACCGTGGGATTGAGTTTAAGAGCCGAGAGGTAATGTTACAGCTATATAGGACCCTGGTCAGACCCCACTTGGAGTACTCCGCTCAGTTCTTGTCGCCTCACTATATGAAGGATGTGGAAACTATAGAAAGGATAGAGAAGGGATTTACAAGGAGCTGGCCTGGATTTGGGAGCATGCCTTATGAGAATAGGTTGAGTGAACTAGGCCTTTTCTCCTTGGAGCGACGGAGGATGAGAGGTGACCTGATAGAGGTGTATAAGATGATGAGAGGGATTGATCATGTGGATAGCCAGAGGCTTTTTCCCAGGGCTGAAATGGCTAGCACGAGGGGGCACAGTTTTAAGGTGCTTAGAAGCAGATTCAGAGGAGATGTGAGTTTTTTACGCAGAGAGTGGTGAGTGCGTGGAATGGGCTGCTTGCGATGGTGGTGGAGGCGGATACGAAAAGATCTTTTTAGAGACTCCTGGATCGGTACATGGAGCTTAGAAAAATGAAGGGCTGTGGGTAATCTCATGTAATTTCTAAGTAAGTACATGTTCGGCACAGCATTGTGGGCCAAAGGGCCTGTATTGTGCTGTAGGTTTTCCGTTTCTGTGTTTCCATGTCCATTTTGTAAGATCCCCTCGTTCCATCTCCACGTCCATTTTGCACCATCCCCTCCCTCCATCTCCATGTCCATTTTGCACCATCCCCTCCCTGCATCTCTCAACCCATTTTCATCACCGGCCATTTTTCACCATTTCCTTCCTCTGTCTCTGCCCACTTTACACCATCTGCTCCCTACGTCTCTGTCCATTTTACCCCATCCCTTTCCTCCATCTTTGTCCATTTTACACCATTCCCTCCCTCTATCCCTGTCTATTTTACACCATCCCCTCCCTCCATCTCCTTGTCCATTTTACACCACCCCTTCCTCTATCCCTGTCCATTTTACACCATCCCCTCCCTCCATCTCCTTGTCCATTTTACACCAACCCCTCCCTCCATCTCCTTGTCCATTTTACACCAACCCCTCCCTCTATCCCTGTCCATTTTACACCATCCCCTCCCTCCATCCCTGTCCATTATACACCATCCCCTCCCTCTATCCCTGTCCATTTTACACCATCCCCTCCCTCCATCTCCTTGTCCATTTTACACCATCCCCTCCCTCCATCTCCCTGTCCATTTTACACCATCCCCTCCCTCCATCCCTGTCCATTTTACACCATCCCCTCCCTCTATCCCTGTCCATTTTACACCATCCCCTCCCTCCATCCCTGTCCATTTTACACCATCCCCTCCCTCTATCCCTGTCCATTTTACACCATCCCCTCCCTCTATCCCTGTCCATTTTACACCATCCCCTCCCTCTATCCCTGTCCATTTTACACCATCCCCTCCCTCTATTCCTGTCCATTTTACACCATCCCCCCATCCCTGTCCATTTTACACCATCCCCTCCCTCTATCCCTGTCCATTTTACACCATCCCCTCCCTCTATCCCTGTCCATTTTACACCATCCCCTCCCTCTATCCCTGTCCATTTTACACCATCCCCTCCCTCCATCTCCTTGTCCATTTTACACCATCCCCTCCCTCCATCCCTGTCCATTTTACACCATCCCCTCCCTCTATCCCTGTCCATTTTAGACCATCCTCTCCCTCTATCCCTGTCCATTTTACACCATCCCCTCCCTCCAGCCCTGTCCATTATACACCATCCCCTCCCTCTATCCCTGTCCATTTTACACGATCCCCTCCCTCCATCTCCTTGTCTATTTTACACCATCCCCTCCCTCCATCTCCTTGTCCATTTTACACCATCCCCTCCCTCGATCCCTGTCCATTTTACACCATCCCCTCCCTCTATCCCTGTCCATTTTACACCATCCCCTCCCTCCATCCCTGTCCATTTTACACCATCCCCTCCCTCCAGCCCTGTCCATTATACACCATCCCCTCCCTCTATCCCTGTCCATTTTACACGATCCCCTCCCTCCATCTCCTTGTCTATTTTACACCATCCCCTCCCTCCATCTCCTTGTCCATTTTACACCATCCCCTCCCTCGATCCCTGTCCATTTTACACCATCCCCTGCCTCCATCCCTGTCCATTATACACCATCCCCTCCCTCTATCCCTGTCCATTTTACACCATCCTCTCCCTCTATCTCCTTGTTCATTTTACACCATCCCCTCCCTCTATCCCTGTCCATTTTACACCATCCCCTGCCTCCATCCCTGTCCATTATACACCATCCCCTCCCTCTATCCCTGTCCATTTTACACCATCCCCTCCCGCCATCTCCTTGTCCATTTTACACCATCCCCTCCCTCTATCCCTGTCCAATTTACACCATCCCCTCCCTCCATCCCTGTCCATTTTACACCATCCCCTCCCTCTATCCCTGTCCATTTTACACCATCCCCTCCCTCCATCTCCTTGTCCATTTTACACCATCCCCTCCCTCTATCCCTGTCCATTTTACACCATCCCCTCCCTCTATCCTTGTCCATTTTACACCATCCCCTCCCTCCATCCCTGAACATTATACACCATCCCCTCCCTCTATCCCTGTCCATTTTACACCATCCCCTCCCTCTATCCCTGTCCATTTTACACCATCCCCTCCCTCTATCCCTGTCCATTTTACACCATCCCCTCCCTCTATCCCTGTCCATTTTACACCATCCCCTCCCTCCATCTCCCTGTCCATTTTACACCATCCCCTCCCTCTATCCCTGTCCATTTTACACCATCCCCTCCCTCTATCCCTGTCCATTATACACCATCCCCTCCCTCTATCCCTGTCCATTTTACACCATCCCCTCCCTCTATCCCTGTCCATTTTACACCATCCCCTCCCTCTATCCCTGTCCATTTTACACCATCCCCTCCCTCTATCCCTGTCCATTTTACACCATCCCCTCCCTCTATCCCTGTCCATTTTACACCATCCCCTCCCTCCAGCCCTGTCCATTATACACCATCCCCTCCCTCTATCCCTGTCCATTTTACACCATCCCCTCCCTCCATCTCCTTGTCTATTTTACACCATCCCCTCTCTCCATCTCCTTGTCCATTTTACACCATCCCCTCCCCCGATCCCTGTCCATTTTACACCATCCCCTCCCTCTATCCCTGTCCATTTTACACCATCCCCTCCCTCCATCCCTGTCCATTTTACACCATCCCCTCCCTCCATGTCCATTTTACACCATCTCCTCCCTCCAGCCCTGTCCATTATACACCATCCCCTCCCTCTATCCCTGTCCATTTTACACGATCCCCTCCCTCCATCTCCTTGTCTATTTTACACCATCCCCTCCCTCCATCTCCTTGTCCATTTTACACCATCCCCTCCCTCGATCCCTGTCCATTTTACACCATCCCCTGCCTCCATCCCTGTCCATTATACACCATCCCCTCCCTCTATCCCTGTCCATTTTACACCATCCTCTCCCTCTATCTCCTTGTCCATTTTACACCATCCCCTCCCTCTATCCCTGTCCATTTTACACCATCCCCTGCCTCCATCCCTGTCCATTATACACCATCCCCTCCCTCTATCCCTGTCCATTTTACACCATCCCCTCCCTCCATCCCTGTCCATTTTACACCATCCCCTCCCTCTATCCCTGTCCATTTTACACCATCCCCTCCCTCCATCTCCTTGTCCATTTTACACCATCCCCTCCCTCTATCCCTGTCCATTTTACACCATCCCCTCCCTCTATCCCTGTCCATTTTACACCATCCCCTCCCTCTATCCCTGTCCATTTTACACCATCCCCTCCCTCTATCCCTGTCCATTTTACACCATCTCCTCCCTCTATCCCTGTCCATTTTACACCATCCCCTCCCTCTATCCCTGTCCATTTTACACCATCCCCTCCCTCTATCCCTGTCCATTTTACACCATCCCCTCCCTCTATCCCTGTCCATTTTACACCATCCCCTCCCTCTATCCCTGTCCATTTTACACCATCCCCTCCCTCTATCCCTGTCCATTTTACACCATCCCCTCCCTCTATCCCTGTCCATTTTACACCATCCCCTCCCTCTATCCCTGTCCATTTTACACTATCCCCTCCCTCCATCTCCTTGTCCATTTTACACCACCCCTTCCTCTATCCCTGTCCATTTTACACCATCCCCTCCCTCCATCTCCTTGTCCATTTTACACCAACCCCTCCCTCCATCTCCTTGTCCATTTTACACCAACCCCTCCCTCTATCCCTGTCCATTTTACACCATCCCCTCCCTCCATCCCTGTCCATTATACACCATCCCCTCCCTCTATCCCTGTCCATTTTACACCATCCCCTCCCTCCATCTCCTTGTCCATTTTACACCATCCCCTCCCTCCATCTCCCTGTCCATTTTACACCATCCCCTCCCTCCATCCCTGTCCATTTTACACCATCCCCTCCCTCTATCCCTGTCCATTTTACACCATCCCCTCCCTCGATCCCTGTCCATTTTACACCATCCCCTCCCTCTGTCCCTGTCCATTTTACACCATCCCCTCCCTCTATCCCTGTCCATTTTACACCATCCCCTCCCTCTATTCCTGTCCATTTTACACCATCCCCCCATCCCTGTCCATTTTACACCATCCCCCCATCCCTGTCCATTTTACACCATCCCCTCCCTCTATCCCTGTCCATTTTACACCATCCCCTCCCTCTATCCCTGTCCATTTTACACCATCCCCTCCCTCTATCCCTGTCCATTTTACACCATCCCCTCCCTCCATCTCCTTGTCCATTTTACACCATCCCCTCCCTCCATCCCTGTCCATTTTACACCATCCCCTCCCTCTATCCCTGTCCATTTTACACCATCCTCTCCCTCTATCCCTGTCCATTTTACACCATCCCCTCCCTCCAGCCCTGTCCATTATACACCATCCCCTCCCTCTATCCCTGTCCATTTTACACGATCTCCTCCCTCCATCTCCTTGTCTATTTTACACCATCCCCTCCCTCCATCTCCTTGTCCATTTTACACCATCCCCTCCCTCGATCCCTGTCCATTTTACACCATCCCCTCCCTCTATCCCTGTCCATTTTACACCATCCCCTCCCTCCATCCCTGTCCATTTTACACCATCCCCTCCCTCCATCTCCTTGTCCATTTTACACCATCCCCTCCCTCCAGCCCTGTCCATTATACACCATCCCCTCCCTCTATCCCTGTCCATTTTACACGATCCCCTCCCTCGATCTCCTTGTCTATTTTACACCATCCCCTCCCTCCATCTCCTTGTCCATTTTACACCATCCCCTCCCTCGATCCCTGTCCATTTTACACCATCCCCTGCCTCCATCCCTGTCCATTATACACCATTCCCTCCCTCTATCCCTGTCCATTTTACACCATCCTCTCCCTCTATCTCCTTGTCCATTTTACACCATCCCCTCCCTCTATCCCTGTCCATTTTACACCATCCCCTGCCTCCATCCCTGTCCATTATACACCATCCCCTCCCTCTATCCCTGTCCATTTTACACCATCCCCTCCCTCCATCTCCTTGTCCATTTTACACCATCCCCTCCCTCTATCCCTGTCCAATTTACACCATCCCCTCCCTCCATCCCTGTCCATTTTACACCATCCCCTCCCTCTATCCCTGTCCATTTTACACCATCCCCTCCCTCCATCTCCTTGTCCATTTTACACCATCCCCTCCCTCTATCCCTGTCCATTTTACACCATCCCCTCCCTCTATCCTTGTCCATTTTACACCATCCTCTCCCTCCATCCCTGAACATTATACACCATCCCCTCCCTCTATCCCTGTCCATTTTACACCATCCCCTCCCTCTATCCCTGTCCATTTTACACCATCCCCTCCCTCTATCCCTGTCCATTTTACACCATCCCCTCCCTCTATCCCTGTCCATTTTACACCATCCCCTCCCTCTATCCCTGTCCATTTTACACCATCCCCTCCCTCTATCCCTGTCCATTTTACACCATCCCCTCCCTCTATCCCTGTCCATTATACACCATCCCCTCCCTCTATCCCTGTCCATTTTACACCATCCCCTCCCTCTATCCCTGTCCATTTTACACCATCCCCTCCCTCTATCCCTGTCCATTTTACACCATCCCCTCCCTCTATCCCTGTCCATTTTACACCATCCCCTCCCTCTATCCCTGTCCATTTTACACCATCCCCTCCCTCTATCCCTGTCCATTTTACACCATCCCCTCCCTCCATCTCCTTGTCTATTTTACACCATCCCCTCCCTCTATCCCTGTCCATTTTACACCATCCCCTCCCTCTATCCCTGTCCATTTTACACCATCCCCTCCCTCTATCCCTGTCCATTTTACACCATCCCCTCCCTCCATCTCCTTGTCTATTTTACACCATCCCCTCTCTCTATCCCTGTCCATTTTACACCATCCCCTCCCTCTATCCCTGTCCATTTTACACCATCCCCTCCCTCTATCCCTGTCCATTTTACACCATCCTCTCCCTGTATCCCTGTCCATTTTACACCATCCCCTCCCTCTATCCCTGTCCATTTTACACCATCCCCTCCCTCCATCTCCTTGTCCATTTTACACCATCCCCTCCCTCTATCCATGTCCATTTTACACCATCCCCTCCCTCTATCCCTGTCCATTTTACACCATCCCCTCTCTCTATCCCTGTCCATTTTACACCATCCCCTCCCTCTATCCCTGTCCATTTTACACCATCCCCTCCCTCCATCTCCTTGTCCATTTTACACCATTCCCTCCCTCTATCCCTGTCAATTTTACACCTTCCCCTCCCTCCATCTCCTTGTCCATTTTGCACCATCCCCTCCCTCTATCCCTGTCCATTTTACACCATCCCCCCATCTCTGTCCATTTTACACCATCCCCTCCCTCTATCCCTGTCCATTTTACACCATCCCCTCCCTCTATCCCTGTCCATTTTACACCATCCCCTCCCTCTATCCCTGTCCATTTTACACCATCCCCTCCCTCCATCTCCTTGTCCATTTTACACCATCCCCTCCCTCTATCCCTGTCCATTTTACACCATCCCCTCCCTCCATCTCCTTGTCCATTTTACACCATCCCCTCCCTCTATCCCAGTCCATTTTACACCATCCCCTCTCTCCATCCCTGTCCATTATACACCATCCCCTCCTCCATCTCCTTGTCCATTATATACCAGCCCCTTCCTCTATTTCTACTTTCATTTTGCCCCATCCATCCCTCCTTCCATCTCCAACTCTATTTTACCCATCCCTTCCTACATCTCTTTCATTTTTACACCTTCCCATCCTCCATCTCAACATCCATTTACACCTTCCCCTCCATCCTTCTCCACGTCCATTTTTTACACCATCTCCTCCTCCATCTCAACATCCATTTTACATCTTCCCCTCCCTCCATTTCTTCATCCATATTATACCATGCCCTCCCTCGATCTGCAGGCCCATTTTTTTTTTTACCATACCCTCTCTCCATCTCTTGATCAATTTGATACCAGCCCCTCCCTCCATCTCTGCAATCTTACACCATCCTCCCCTCTATCTCTATCCATATTACACAATCCTCTCCCTTCATTTGTGTACATTTTACACCATCCCCTCCTGCAACTCTACGTCCATTTTACATCATCTTCTCCCTCCATTTCTGTCCATTTTTCACCTTCTGCTCTCTCCAGTTCCTGTCCATCTTACGCCATCCCCATCCCTCCATCTCTCTGTTGATTTTACACCATCCCCTCCCTCCATCTGTATTTTCCCCTTCATTCTCTTCTATCTCCATTCTACATTAACCCCCTCACAACATGCCTTTTTCAATTTTGCGCTTACCCCTTCATGCATCTCCCTCCATATCACACTCCCTCTGTCTCTATCTCCATTCTACACCATGCCCTCCATCTTTATTTCTTTTCCACACCATCTCCTCCCTCTAACCCACTCGAAATGACTGTCCTTCCATCTCGATATCTCCGTTCCACACCATTTCCTCCAGTTGTCCACCTGCATATTGTCCTCTGTCCATATTCCTGTTCATTTTTCCTCCAGCCCACTGTCCTCTTCCCTCCATCTTTTCACCACCTTCCCTTCCCTCCTTTATTCTCTGCCCTGTCCCTCCTTCATTTCTCAGTTCCTTTGGAAGAGTTGGATGGATGAAATGAGCAGAATGGAGATGTTCCTTTTTGAATGTGTCATCGGACAGCATTTTAGTACACCTGTATTCGAATTATCCAGTATCAGATGTGCAAAAATGTGACTATTACTTTTCAGGGATCAGCTTGCCTCACAGTGGGTTCAAATGTAATGAGTCACTGAAAAACAGTTACAGCAAGCAATTCGAAATGCAGTTGGTTTATTTGCTGTTGTTGCTTGATTCAGTACAGGACTAAAGCTGTCTTATTTCAGTTTTACAATGCTTTTCAATATTATCTATGGTTTCACTTTCCTTACCAAAAAAAAAAGAGTTGCCTTTGAGGAGATGCAGCAATAAGTTCTCCTGACTATTTTTATTCCAGGCATGGTGGGTCTATAAGAGGAAGTATTAACTAGAGGGGGCCTGTATTCTCTACAGTTTAGAAGAATGAACAAAGATCGTAAAGCGTCTTAAATTCTGATCAGGTGGATGAAGAGGACAGAACCAGGAGCCTTGTTTTAGAATACAGAGGTAGCCATTTAAGACAGATATAATGGAAATGCTACTGAAGTCAGGGTCCTGAGTCTTTTTGATTTCTTTACCTCAAAGCTGTGAAGGCTCAGCCATTGAGTTAAATCGGAACAAATCTAGGCACCGCAGTAGTATAATGGTTAGCGTGACGCTATTTAGGCCTCTAAACTTCCTGCTGCATCGTATTTAAAGTGTCACTGGTTAATCTGTACCCTACAATATTTAATATTAATGCACATTAGTTTATTTGTGATTTATCTCTAGATTTTATCTTTACCTTCATAAGTTATCGTGTGTTATGTGTATTAGTCAAGTCACTTTTTATTGTAATTTTGACCATAACTGCTGGTACAGTACTCAGTAAAAATGAGACGTTTTTCAGGACCATGGTGCTACATGAACAATACAAAAACTACACTGAACTACATAAAACAACACAAAACTACATCAGACTACAGATCTACCCAGGACTGCATAAAGTGCACAAGACAGTGCAGGCATTGCAATAAATAATAAACAAGACAATATGCACAGTAGAGGGCAGTAGGTTGGTGTCAGTCCAGGCTCTGGGTATTGAGGAGTCTGATGGCTTGGGGGAAGAAACTGTTACATAGTCTGATCGTGAGAGCTCGAATACTTCGGTGCCTTTTGCCAGATGGCAGGAGGGAGAAAAGTTTGTATGAGGGGTGCGTGGGGTCCTTCATAATGCTGTTTGCTTTGTGGATGTAAATGTGGTGTAAATGTCTGTAATGGTGGGAAGAGAGACCCCGATGATCTTCTCAGCTGACCTCACTATCCGCTGCAGGGTCTTGCGATCTGAGATGGTGCAATTTCCGAACCAGGCAGTGATGCAGCTGCTCAGGATGCTCTCAATACAACCTCTGTAGAATGTGGTGAGGATGAGGGGTGGAAAATGGACTTTTCTCAGCCTTCGCAGAAAGTAGAGACGCTGCTGGGCTTTCTTTGCTATGGAGCTGGTGTTGAGGGACCAGGTGAGATTCTCCGCCAGGTGAACACCAAGAAATTTGGTGCTCTTAATGATCTGTACGGAGGAGTCGTCGATGTTCAGTGGAGAGTGGTCCCTGCATGTCCTCCTGAAGTCAACAACCATCTCTTTTGTTTTGTTCACATTCGGAGACAGGTTGTTGGCTCTGCACCAGTCCGTTAGCCGCTGCACCTCCTCTCTGTATGCTGACTCATCGTTCTTGCTGATGAGACCCACCATGGCCGTGTCATTGGTGAACTTGATGATGTGGTTCGAGCTGTGTGTTGCAGCACAGTCATGGGTCAGCAGAGTGAACAGCAGTGGACTGAGCACACAGCCCTGGGGGACCCCGTGCTCAGTGTGATGGTGTTGGAGATGCTGCTTCTGATCCGGACTGACTGAGGTCTCCCAGTCAGGAAGTTTAGGATCCAGTTGCAGAGGGAGGTGTTCAGACCCAGTAGGTTCAGATCTCCAATCAGTTTCTGAGGAATGATTGTGTTGAATGCTGAACTGAAGTCCATGAACAACATTCAAACATGCGTGTCTTTTTTGTGCAGGTGGGTTAGGGCCAGGTGGAGGGTGAATGCAGGGGTGTCATCTGTTGAATGGTTGGGACGGTACGCGAACTGCAGGGAGTCCAGTGAGGGGGGCAGCAGGGTCTTGATGTGCCTCTTGACGAGCCTCTCGAAACATTTCATGATGATGGATGTAAGTGCACAGGACGGTAGTTGTTGAGGCAGGATACTGAAGACTTCTTCAGCACGGGGACGATGGTGGTGGCCTTGAAGCACGTAAGAATGACTGTGCTGCTCAGGGAGATGTTGAAGATGTCAGTGAGAATCTCTGCTAGCTGGTCTGCACATCCTCTAAGCACTCTGCCAGGGATATTGTCTGGTCCAGCAGCCTTCCGTGGGTTGACCCTGCAAAGGGTTCTCCTCACATTGGCCACGGAAGGACACGGCACCTGGTCATTTGGAGGAGGGGTGGTCTTCCTCGCCGCCACGTCATTTTCCACCTCAAAATGAGCGTAGAAGTTATTCAATGCATCTGGGAGGGAGGCATCACCAGCACAGGCAGGTGGTGTTGTCTTGTAGTCGGTGATGTCCTGAATGCCCTTCCACATGCGCCGCGTGTCACCGTTGTCCTGGAAGTGGCTGTGGATTTGCTGTGTGTGTGCATGCTTTGCCTTTCTGATGGCCCAGGACAGTTTGGCCCTCGCTGTTGTCAGGGCTGCCTTGTCGCCTGCTCTGAAGGCGGAGTCACGGGTCCTCAGCAGCGCACACAACTCTGCGGTCATCCATGGCTTCTGGTTAGCGCGTGTAGTGATGGCCTTGGCCACAGTGACGTCATCGATGCACTTGCTGATGTAGCTAGTCACTGATGCCGTTGTGACGTAAAACCAAGTTATCAGAAGATCGATGCTGATGAGAGAGATAAGAGAGACAAAGGGAGAAGCGTTCAAAATGTTAATGAGAGACGAGAGAGACTAGCGAAAAGAGACACAGTTCCGAATATTGACAGACCGGTTGCTTTGAACCTGAACTGTTTGACTCCTGCCCACTTGCCTCGCTTCCACTTCCTCGCACACCGCTTACGACATCAACACCTCTGGCCACCGGCATCGGGCGACTCCAAAGACTGTAAGCCCGATCCCCTCAGCAAGCCGAGGTCGCGTAATTTAACCAGCAGATCTTCATGAAGGTTTGTTTTTGGGCGATCTCTATACTATAGCAGTATCTGGCGATGGTAGATGGTCGCTCTGTTATCCATGTGCCCTAATCAAAAATTGTGCCTTAAATTAAACTAAAAAATTAAATTAAAGTAACACCAGATCCGAAAGGCCGCTGCTGCTGTGCCGCGCCGCCTGCTTTGTGCTTTGCACCCTTTTTTTGAAGAAATGTCTCATTTCCATATACATCATATGGTTATATGCATTACATACATGTATATAGTTCGGTCACAATAAACTTGACTTGACACCAAGAAGATGGAGTACTCCTGGGGACAACTCGAAAGACTGGCCCAGGGCAGCGGACTCTGGTAAGCTGCGGTCAGCAGCCTATGCCCCAGTAGGGTGATGGACTTAAGAGATTGCTTAATGTTTTCACTTTTCATTGTAATTTTGTACACTTAGCCACATGCCTTGTAGTTTCTTTAATTTAGATCTAAAGAGTGATTTCAGTTTTGAACTAATGCCTTCATATAAAACTCAATATGTTGTGATCATTGTTCCTTACAGGCCATTTATTAATCAGATCATCATTTATCTTTCTTACTCCCCGTAATGGGTCCAATATAGCCTCTTGTAAATTCCATGAACTCATCCTCCCTGCTGTGTAAAGAAAGATTGATTAATGTTTGATCCTTGTTACAGGCAGCTTTAATTTTGTGAATATTGAAATTTGTCTGGCATTATCTCTGCAGTTTTGGGACCCTGTACTCAATTACCAACGCTTTCCGCCCTTTTGTTTCTTAGTTCTACCCGAGCTATTTCCATTTGACTTTCCCAAACTAAGGTCCTTCCTCCAAAGCATCTTTATCCCATTCATTATTAGGCTCACCTTTTCTGCTCTTCCACTTGGCCTGTCCCTCTAGAACAGGGGATCTGGAATAAAGTATAATTTCCAATTGCAGTCACTTTACAGCTTTGTCGCTGCAATGGTTCAAGTGGCCATGCTGAAACTGAACGAGTAAAGCCTGCCATGTTAAACATAGTTAAAAAGCATCTCCCTGATTATCCCCACAATTTGTGTTCAGATTCGACATTTATGGCATCACTTTACACTTCCTGGGATTTATGAAATCATGAGATGTGTAGTTAAAATGGATAGTCACAGTCCTTTCCCAGGGAATTCTAAAAACAGAGCACATTGGTATAAGGTGAACGGTTCAAAACAGACTTGGGAGCTTATTCTTCGTAGAGGGTGGTGGATATAATTCTGAGGTCCTCCCCATAGAATGTGTGGGTGCTCTGGTTTCCTTCCACAGCCCAAAAGCGTACCTGTTAGCAGGTTAATTGGTCACTGTAAATTGCCTCATGATTAGACTAGGGTTAAATTGGGGATTGCTCGGCGGTGTGGCTGGAAGTGCCGGAAGAGCCTATTTTGTACTGCATCTCAAATAGATATAGAACGAGGTACCAGATGAAGTGATAAAACTGGGTACATTTACAATATTTAAAACCTATTTAGACAAGTTCATGAAGAGGAAAGGTTTGGAGAAGGGGTTCCCAACTTGGGGACATGGATGCACCCCTTGGTTAACGGTAGGGGTCCATGGCGTAAAAAAAAGTTGGGAACTCCTGGCTTAGAGGGATATGGGCTAAATGTAGGTAAATGGGGCCAGCTCAAAAATGCACTTGGGACAGTATAAAAGGGCCCTTTTGTGTGTTGTATAACTCTATGACTATTGTCTTTCCTGATGGCTTATAATTTTATTCTCCTTGTGCTGTATAGGAGGCAAGAAAAAGCCGTTGAAGCAGCCAAAGAAATCAAACAAAGAAATGGATGAGGTCAGTATCTTTTGCCATATTTTCTAATGCTTAGGTCTGTATTTGGATGGGGTAATTTGTTACATGTAGACAACAAATTAATCAAGTTGTTTGTCCAGATTTCTATTTAATCTGAAACATCTTCAAACCCTTTGCAGAATTCTGCTGATCCTAAATCGATCCATCAGTTCTTGGCACACTTACTTAATACAATGCAGAATAGGCTCTTCATCCGCACTACTCCAGCCACCCTTGATTTAACCCTAACCTGATTACGGGACAATTTACAATGACCAGTTAATCTATCCAGTACATGTTTGGACTTGTTGAAGGAAACTGCAGCACCCACAAATTCCACAGGAGGGCATCCAATGTTGGATGTTGCCTGAAAAATTTGCTGCTTGATAGGAATGATGATTTTCAATTCAACTAATGCCATTGTCCTTTTAACTGAAAGCAGCTTTTTCATTGCTGTATCACTTGATATTAGTTGGCTGGTGGTGTAGTGGTGTCCACCCAGACTTCGTGGCGAGTGGTCCCAGGTTCAAATCTGGCCGGCTGCTTGCATGCAGAAAGGAACAACAGCAATATCACTTGGTATGGAATATGCATCTATATAAGACCATAAGACATAGGAGCAGCATTAGACCATTCAGCCCATCAAGTCTTCTCAACCCCATTTTTATACCTTCTTCCTATAACCTTTGATACCCTGACAAATCAAGAACCTATCAACCTCTGCTTTAAATATATGTCTGATGATTTGGTCTCCAGAGCTGTCCTTGTCAATGAATTCCGGAGATTAACCACCCTTTAGTTAAAGAAATTCCTCCTCATCTCTATTCTAAATGGCCAGTATTCTGAGTCTGTGCCCTCTGGTCCAAGATTCACCCACTATTGGAAACATCCTGTCCACCATTCTATCTGGGCCTTTAAATATCTGATAGATTTCAAAGAGATTCTCTCTCTTCCCCCCCCCCACCCCCCTGTTTTTTTAAACTCCAGCGAGTACAGGCCCAGAGCCATCAAACACTTCTCATATGTTAACCCTTTCATTCCTGGAATCATTCTTGTGAACCTCCTCCAGACCCTCCCCTATGCCAATATATCTTTTAGATAAGTGGCCCAAAACTGCTCTCAATAGTCTGTGATGTCTGACCAATGCCTTATAAAGCCTCAGCATTATATCCTTGCTGTTGTATTCTAGACTGCTCAAAAAGAATACAAGCACTGTATTTGCCTTCCTTACCACTAACTCAACCTGCAGGTTAACCTATAGGGAATTCTGGACAACGATTCCCAAGTACCTTTGCTCCTCTGATTTTTGAATTTGCTACCCATTTGGAAAGTAGTCTGCACCTTTATTCCTTGTTCCAAAGTGCATGACCATACACTTTGCTACACTGTATTCCACCTGCCACTTCTTTGCCCATTCTCCCAATCTGTCTAAGTCAATCTGTACACTCCCTGCTTCCTCAACGCTATCTGCACCTGCATCTATTTTTGTATCTGCAAACTTTGCATAAAGTCATGAATTCTGTCCTAATGTGAAAAGCAGTCCCAAAACCGACCCCTATGGAATATCACTAGTCACCGGAAGCTAATCAGAAAAGGTCCCCTTTATTCTCACTCTGTGCCTCCTGCCAGTCAGCAATCTTCTATCCATGGTAGTGTCTTTCCTGTCTTACCATGTCTCTTACCTTGTTAAGGAGCCTTGTGTGCTGCACCTTGTCAAAGGCCTTCTGAAAATCAAAGTAAATGATATCCACTAACTCCTTTGTCTATCCTGTGTGTTATTTCCTCTAAGATTTTAACAAATTTGTCAGACAAGATTTTCCCTTAAGGAAACCATGCTGACTTTGGCCTACGTTATGTACCCCAAAATCTCATCTTAAATAATGGACTCCAACATCTTTCCAACTTCTGAAAACAGGCTAACAGGCCTATAACTTACGTTAGTCAGCTTCCCTTCCCTCTTAAAAGTGTGGAGTTGTATTTGCAATATTCCAGTCATCCAGAACCATGCTGGAATCTAGTGATTCTTGAAAGATCATTACTAATGCCTCCACTGTCTCTTCAGTTACCTCTTTCAAAACCCTGGGTTGTAGTCCATCCGGTGTAGGTTACTTATCTACCTTCAAACCTTCCCACTTCCTAAGCTGCTTCTCCTTGGTAAGAGCAACAATACTCGCTCTGTCCCTAATACTCAAATTTCTGGCATACTACTAGTGTCTTCCACAGTGAAGACGGATGCAAAATATTTAAGTTTTTCTGCCATTTCTTTGTCCCCCATTGCTATCGCTCCAGTGTCATTTTGCAGTGGTCCAATATCTGCTCACACCTCTGTTACTCTTTTTATATCTGAAATACTTTTTGTATCCTCTTTTATATTGGCTAGCCTACCTTCCTATTTCATCTTTTCTCTGCTTGTGCTTTTTAGTTGCCTTCTACTGATTTTTTAAAAACTTCCCAATCCTTTAATTTCCACTAATTTTTTACTATATTATATTCCCTCACTTGATTTTATGCTGTCTTTGACTTTGTTTGTTTGCCTCATCCTCCCTTTAGAATACTCCTTCATCTTTCAGATGTACCTATCCTGCATCTTCCAAAATGCCCCCAGAAACTCCATCCATTGCTGTTCTGCCATCCCTGATAGTGTCCCCCTCCCATCAACCTTGGCCAGCTCCTCCCTTATACCTCTGTAATTCCCTTTACTCAACCGTATTACTGATACACCTGACTTTATTTTCTCACTCTCAAACTGCAGGGTTAATTCTATGATATGATCACTGTCTCCTAATGGTTCCTTTACCTTAAGCTCCCTAATGAAATCAGGTTAATTTCACAACACTCGATATAGAATGGCTTTTCCCCTAGTGGGCTTAATCACAAGTAGCTCTAAAAAGCCATCTCATAGACATTCTCCAAATTCCCTATGGGGATCCAGCCCCAACTTGATTTTCCCAACGTAAACACGAGGAATTCTGCAGATGCTGGAAATTCAAGCCACACACATCAAAGTTGCTGGTGAATGCAGCAGGCCAGGCAGCATCTCTAGGAAGAGGTACAGTTGATGTTTCAGGCCGAGACCCTTCAACGAAGTCCTGACGAAGGATCTTGGCCCGAAACGTTGACTGTACCTCTTCTTAGAGATGCTCCCTGGCCTGCTGCATTCACCAGCAACTTTAATGTGTGTTGCTTGATTTTCCCAATCTAACTGCATATTGAAATCCCCTATGATTATCATAATATTGCCCTTATTACATGCCTTTTCTATCCCTAATTGAAATTTGTATCCCACATCCTGGCTACTTTTTGGAGGCCTATTTATAACTCATCAGGGTCTTTTTACCCTTGCAGTTACTTAACTCACGAGGATTCTACATCTTCTGATCCTATGTCCCTCTTTCTAAAGGTCTGATTTCTTTTTTTTTTATCAGCAGAGCCAAGCCACCTCCTCTGCTTACCTGTCTGTCCTTTTCGTACAATATGTATCCTTGGATGTTAAACTACTGACTATGATCTATCACCCACGACGCATTGATGCCCACAATGTCATACGTGCCAATCTCTAAGTGCACTCAAGATCATCTCACTTATTCTATAAACTGCGTTTATTCAAATATAACACCTTCAGTGCTGTATATATCACCATTTTCATTGTTACCCCCATGCTACACTACAACTGATTGCAATGTTGCCCTGTCTTTCCTCACCGTCTCACTACACACTACATTGACTTGCATACCAACTACTCCATCCTCTGCCCTCTCACTACCGTTCCCATCCCCTCTCATTTATCACCATTTTATGGTTGTTAGAGTGAGTTGTTGGGTAGATGATTCATTTACACTTAAATGACTCTGGCCACCAGTCTTCTGTTTGACAAAGTACTGTGGATTGAGTTCACAACAATGCATTTCCTAAAAGCTGTGAATATCGGGATACTAGCCAGATGCTATGGATAGAAGTGTGAAGTTTACAGGTAGTTTTGAAGGCAGTATTATCTATACTTTATAATATTAATTGTCTTTTATGTTAGCACGTAAAATACCAAATAAATGTATAAATGTATTGTGGATTTGACTTGAACTCCTGAAGGCTGGGAGTACCAACCCAGACATGTTGGCGTCAGGAGGAAAGGATGAAGTCAGAAGGTGTATGTAGCTTCAAAAGGAAGCATTGTCCATGCATTGTCTATAACTTTGTAAGTAGCAATTGCCTTTGTGTTTAGCATATAAATATCAAGCCCACATTGGGCAAGCAGACCTTTCTACCAAAAGCGTCTCCGTCTGTTTGATGCCTGCTGTACCTTGTTGTGTCAAATAAAGAAGCTGTTTTGTATCTACCAGTAACTCTGTCTCTCTGGTGATTTCATCCATGCCACAACATTTGGTGTCAGGAGTGAGATACTTCGTGACCCGTCGTGTGGCCAGCGTTCCTAGCAGTCTTAAGTTGGTGAGTATTTTTCTAAAATAATACTCACACTTGGATCTGTTCAGTCGGTGGTACACGGGAACACAAGGTATCACGAATGCAGAGAGCTGAACTGGTAGATATAAAAGTAGTGTGTGCGTGTGCATGTGAGTTTATCTAAGTGAGGAATCTTTACGTGATTAACTTGGTTAACTTGGACCACCGGTTGCAAAAGTTAACCGACTGTACAGTTTGAGATGCCAGAGTAGGGCGTGTATACTCGTTCGGGAAGCTGCATTTTAGTGTATGCGTTTGCAAGTGTGATCCAAAGGAATACAGCAGGCATCATGAGTTCAGGTACTCAAAAGTGGCAGATTGTGGAATACATACTCTGTAGTCTTAGTTATGTATTGTTTAACTGCTATCCGTCTTTCATATTTTGCGTAGTGTGGGGATATCTCAGGAAGAGGTTTTACCCAGATAGATCTACCAGAATGGCACCTATTGAGGTCAGGCAACGTCAGATTGCGAATCCTGATGATCCGAGTCAGCCCTTGATCTTGGTTACGGCTATTCATAAGCCCATCACCCCTGGGGAGGAACAGAGCATCTTGTCTGAGCTGCCGTCACTTAAAGTTGCATGTGAGAATTCAGAATTCTGGTGTAAGCTCGAGGAAGTGGTTGAAATTCACCAGATGCACCCTAAAGATATACATGTGTTAGTGAAAGCGAAGTGCCCGAGGAGTATATGGGACAGTATGGCCCAGGGGGTGTGGAATGGTACATGAGCAACTGCCGGGAGTGCCAATAATGAAGAAAGATATTGCTCTTTTACAAGGGAAGAGAGGCAGCGACTGGGGGGAGGGAAGAGTAGCTGGGGAACGATAATGGCGGTGATTCAAAAAGCTGACGAGACAGCCATGGATTATGCAGAATGTAAATATCGAGCATCTGAGGAGTATTCAGGGTTGGATAATCCAGCGAGGGACGACCCAGTCTTCCTAAAAATGCTGAAGGAAGACCTGAGATCAGCCCACCAGGAAGTTTTAGATTTAGGCATAACAGTGGGGTCGGACTACTCTGCGATAGTTTTGTGGGCCAGTGAGATAGACCAAAGAAAGGGCAAGAGAATTTGTAAAGTGAGTATACTGGATGCAGCTGCTGTGATGTCCCGGAGAGTTTGTTTTGCTTGCCAGCAGCCAGGGCACCAAGCAAAGGACTGCCGGGCCAGGTATAAGACAGTGATAGAGTTGATATGTTACAGCTGTGGCCTTTCGGGACAAGGCTAGGGACAGTGTCCAAAGGGGAGGGGGGAAAACCCAGGCGAAGGTCACGACTGACACCCAGTCACTCACCCCATCAGCAACCAGTCTGACTGTCGATCGGATCAAAGAGCTAGTAACGGCGCCTCTTAGGGCAGAAAAAGATGTAGCAGCGGGCTCCACTGCCAGCGCTGGTGACTCACGGATGTACACAACGGCATTGTTAGGGAGACGGCAATGCAATATGTTAGTGGACACGGGCATCGGTATCGATAACAGACTTACCCTTACCAACAACTGGACAGACCAGTTATATCGGGTGTAGGAAGAAAACAGTAAAAGCAGAAAGAGGCAAGTCGGAAATACTAGAAATCGGGGGAGTGCAGCTTCCAGTGTGTTTTTGGGTATGTCCAAATAATGTCGACATGATCCTTGGAATAGACATCCTAAGGGAAGCAGGAGCTGGTATAGATTCAGGAAAGGGAGAAATAATATAGACGAGTCAGGGGCAGTGAATGCACACGACCAGCAGAATACACAGCCTGCCTAGCAGAGTCGCAGTTGCCCCGATCATCAGAGACTGCAGCCCGGGTGGGGTCTATGGGTTACCTTGTCAGCAGATTCCAGCAGTGTGAGCTACACACAAGCAAGATTGTGGTTGTGTAAAGATAAACCCAGTTAAAATAGAGGAAGGTCTGTATAAACCCCCTAAGCAGGACCCTATACAAACTGACACACTGAGCGCTGTTCAGGGTATAGCAAAGGAACAAAAACACCAGGGGATACTCAGAGAGACTGCGGTCACTCCAGAACATAAAGTTTTTCCAGTTTCTCTGATGGCAGGCATTACTGCGAATAAGGAAGCCGGGGAACAAGAGGCAATTGAAATTGCAAGTGTGCAGGAGGAAATAACAGAAGCCAGTTTAGTAAAATTCTATGAAGAGGATAAAGGGCTGAAGACAAAGGAATGTGATTAAACTGCAGTTGGCCTGCAGGGAAAGAGCCAACAGGCACACGAAAGGAGCTGCATTCCTAAAGACTTGGAACAGCCTCTCTGCTTATCATTTGGTAGATAGCAATTAGGGAATGCTAGGATAGATATCGAGGTACATAAAATTGGGGGGGAGTTTTGAGACAGGGCATTTTTGCTGCCCTATTTGAGCAGATCCTCCTAGGTTGGCCTTTCCTGGTACAAATTTAATTTTTTGTCCAGGAGGGCCAAGAGGAGGGACTGTTAGAGTGAGTTTTTGGGTAGATGATTCATTTACACTTAAATGACTGGCCACCAGTCTTCTATTTGACAAAGTACTGTGGATTGAGTTCACAACAATGCATTTCCTAAAAGCTGTGAATATCGAGATACTAGCCAGACGCTGCAGATGGAAGTGTGAAGTTTACAGGTAGTTTCGAAGACAGGATTGTCCATGCATTGTCTATAACTTTGTAAGTAGCGATTGCCTTTGTGTTTAGCATATAAATATCGAGCCCACTTTGGGCTAGCGCAGCGGTCCCCAACCACCGGGCAGCAGAGCATGCACTACGGGGCCGCGAGGAAGCAATATGATTTGGTCAGCTGCACTTTTCCTCATTCCCTGTCACGGACACTGATCAGCCATTACGCATGTGAGGTCATGACCCACGCGTCATCCGTGTCAGGGTGGGAGGGCGATCAACTCCTCGAACTTGCAAATAACGACGAGCTGAAAAGTATGTTTGACATAACATCTCTGTCGGCATTTTGGATCAAAGTCAAGGCTAAATATCCTGAGATAGCCACGAAAGCACTGAAAACGCTGCTTTCATTTCCAACATTTTTCTGCGAAGCGGAGTTTTCTGCAATGAATGCAATGAAAACTAAATTACGGAATAGACTGGACATAAGGGACCTCCTTCGAGTATCGCTGTCTCCCATCACCCCTCGATAGGACGGTGTTGTTGCAGGGAAACAAGCCCAGGGCTCCCACTGATTCAGCAATAATGGTGTGTTGCAATGATTTTATAAATTCATACGGGGAAAATATGTGCTGTGCGTTTAATATCCAAATATTACTTATAATGTTATGCTATTGACTTATAAGTGACCTATATAACCATATAACAATTACAGCACGGAAACAGGCCATCTCAGCCCTTCTAGTCCGTGCCAAAGGCTACTCTCACCTAGTCCCGCCGACCTGCATTCAGCCCATAACCCTCCATTCCGTTCCTGTCCATATACCTATCCAATTTTTCTTTAAATGATCATATCGAACCTGCTTCTGCCATTTCTACTGGAAGTTCGTTCAACACTTCAAGCTCCCCTGATAGTTGACTTATCATTATATCCATGCGAGGAAAATATGCGCTGTGTGTTTAATATTAAATTCGTCAGATAAACCCTTTTAGAAACAAAATTGAGTGTATTACCCACTTACCACCTATATTCCGGTAGTGATTAACACCCACCCCCATGAACAGAATCGCCAAAACGGATTTGCTTCAGGGGGAGGGGGGGAATCGGCAGGTCACGACGCGCATGCGCATTGGTACCCACGCAAGGCTTCATGGTCATTGTAGTCTTGGGTAAACAACGCATTTGACTGCTACTCTTGTTCGTTGGCAACCCTACTCCCCTCACCCCCGGTCGGCCGGTCCGCAAGAATATTGTCAATATTAAACCGGTCCGCACTGCAAAAAAGGTTGGGGACCCCTGGGCTAGCGGACCTTTCTACTGAAAGCGTCTCCGTCCGTATGATGCCTGGTGTACCTTGTTGTGTCGAATAAAGAAGCTGCTTTGTATCTACCAGTAACTCTGTCTCTCCGGTAATTTCATCCAAGCCGCAACAATGGTTAAAACTTTAATGTAATTCATTCTTTGACGTCAGCTGCATTACACTCTAGAACATTTCTATGTTCAGATTGTTTCTTTTAGTAGCCAAGCCTCTCTCAGAACACTGCAGTGATTGAGATGAATGGTTGCACACATCAAAGAAAGAAAAAGAAGAAGCATAATATTAAAAAAAAACAAGCAATAAATATCGAGAACATTGTATGAAGTGTCCTTGAAAATGAGTTAATAGGTTGTGGAAACAGTTCAGTAATGCGGTGTGTGAAACTGAGTGAAGTTGTCCCCTCTGGTTGAAGAGCTTGATGGTTGAGATGTAATAGCTGTTCCTGAACCTGGTGGTTGAGTCCTGAGGCTCCTGTACCACCTTCATGTCATAACCAGAATTTAAATTTATATTTGTGCTCTCGTTAATTCAGTTGAAGATTAAAATACATCAAATCAAGATTAATACTCACCATTTTAGCACTATTGAATGAAATTAAACTGTTGTGCAGGAGACGTGATCTAGATGCATCACAAATTCTGACTTGAGATTAGTAAGGCCTAAATGCTTTTATGTGGGGAATTTATAGATGCTCTGCGAGGTTCAGTGGACCCTGTCATCTCTTACTCATTCAAAAAAATATGTAGTTACAAAACTGAAGTACAGTGTTACTCTAAATTTATGGAATAGTCTCCCAGAGCATCGTGGAGCAACAAGTTGTGGAGTTTGCACTGTTTCCCTGTGACCATGTATGGATTTGCTCCAGTTCCTTTCACATCTCGAAGATATAAAACAGAATTAGGTGTAGTATCACTGGTATATGTCACGAAATTTGGTGTTTTGCAGCAGCATTACATTGCAGTGCACAATAATAAAAACTATAAATTGCAATAAGAAATATTTATTAAATAATAAAGAACTTGTGTAGTGCAAAATGAGAGGGAAAAATACTGAGGTGGTGTTCATTGTCCATTCAGAAGACTAATGGCGGAGGGGAAGAAGCAGTTTCTAAAGCATTGAGAGTGTCTCTTCAGGTATCTGTACCTCCTCCTTGATGGTAGCAATGAGAAGAAGGCATCCAATTACAAACAAGAGGAAATCTGTAGATACTGGAAATCCAGGCAACACACAAAATGCTGGAGGAAGCAGGGTAGGGAGCATCTATGGAAAAGAATACTGTCGATGTGAAACCATTTGGCAGGACTGGAGAAAAAAGGATGAGGAGTAGAATTAAAAGGTGGAGGGAGAGAGAAAAACACAAGGTGATGTGTGAAACGGAGGTGGGGGGGAGTAAAGAGTTGGGAGGTTGATTGGTGAAAGATACGAGGCTGTAGAAGTGGAAATCTAATAGGAGAGGGCTGAAGGCCGTGGAAGAAAGAAGAGGGAGGAGGAGCACCAGAGGGAGGCAATGGGCAGGCAAGGAGATGAGATGAGACAGGGAAAGGGGGTTGGGGAATGGTGGGGGTGGGTGGGGGGGCATTACAGGAAGTTCAGGAAATTGATGTTCATGCCATCAGGTTGGAGGCTACTCATACAGAATATAAGGTGGTGTTCCTCCAACCTGATTGCGGCCTCATCGCAAGAGCAGAGGGGACCATAGATGGACATATCAGAATGGAAAATGGAATTACAATGGGTGGCCACTGGAAGATCCCACTTTTTCTGGCAGTAGGCGCTTAGAAAAGCAGTCTCCCAATCTATGTTGGGTCTCACTGATATACAGGAGACCAAGCAGAGGGGCACAGGACATAGTGTTGCCTCACCTGGATGGACTGTTTGGGGTCCTGATTGCTAGTGAGGGAGGAGGTGTGAGGGCAGGTGGAGCACTTGTTCCACTTGCATGGATAAGTGCCAGGAGGAGGATCTGTGGGGAGGACGAATGGATAGCGGGGTCGTGTAGGGAGCGATCCTTGCGGAAAGCAAAAAGTACAGGGAGCAAAAGATGTGCTCGGTGGTGGGATCCCATTGGAGATGGTGGAAGTTGTGGAGAAATATGTGCTCGATGTGGAGGCTGGTGGAGTGATGGGTGAGGGCAAGAGGAACCCTATTCCTGGTGGGGTGGCGGGAAGATGGGGTGAGAGCAGATATGCATGATATGGAAGAGATAAAGCTGAAGGCAGCATTGATGTTGGGGGTAGGGAAGCCCCTTTCTTTGAAGCAGGAGGACATCTCCTTCATTCTGGAGTGAAAAGCCTCATCCTGAGAAAAGATGGTAAATTGAGAGAAGGGGGTGGCATTTTTACAAGTAACAGGTTGGGAAGAGCTGTAGTCCAGGTAGCTGTGAGAGACCATGTGTTTATAATAGACATCAGTAGATAAACTGTCTCCAGAGATAGAGACAAAGATCGAGAAAGCGGAGGGAGGTGTCGGAAACGGACCAGGTAAATTTGAGGGCTGGGTGGATATTGGAGACAAAGTCGGTGAAGCCAATGAGTTTCGCATGGGTGCAGGAAGCGACACCAATGCAGTCGCTGATGTGGCAAAGGATAGGTGAGGGGGGCCACCAGTGTAGGCTTGGAACGTAGACTTCCACGTAGCTGACAAACAGGCAGGCATAGCTGGGACCCTTGCAAGTGCCCATGGCAACATCTTTTGTTTGAAGGAAGAGGAAGAGCCAAAGGAGAAATTATTAAGAACTCTACTAGACAGTAGAAATTGGTGGTGGAGGTGAACTGGTTGGGTCTGGTGTCAGAAAGAAACAGAGCTTTGAGGCCTTCCTGATGTATGGATGTGTATAGGGATTGGACATCCATAGTAAAAATAAGATGATGGGGACCAGGAAACTTGAAATCATTGAAAAGATCCAGAGTGTGTGAAGTGTCACGGATGTAGGATGATGGGACTGAATTCGGGGAAATAAAACAGAGTCCAGGTATGCAGATATGAGTTCAGTGGAACAGGAAGAAGCTGAAACAATGTATCTACATGGTCGAGCGGGTTTGTGGATCTAGAATGGGAGGTAGAAATGGGAGGTGTGGGGTGCGGAAACTATGAGGTTAGTGGCAGTGGATGGGAGATCCCCAGAGCTCATAAGGTCAGTGATGGTGTGGGAAACAATGGCCTGGTGCTCCTTGGTCGGGTCAGAAAGAGGGGGTGTCTGAGAGTTGTCGCTGGGCATCCCCTGCATGATGGGAGACTTAATGGTTGATGCTGAGGCATCACTTTTTGAACGTGTCCTGGATGCTTGGGAGGCTAATGCATATAATGGATCTGGCTTAGTTTGCAACTTCCTGCAGTCCTTTTCTGATCCTGTAGAGTAGCCTCTCCGTACCAGACAGTATTGTAATATGGATTGTTTAGTTAAGGAGTAATGTTTTATGTGCCTCAGATAAAAGTGAATGGCGGAGTCTGGGAGGATGGGCGAAGGAAATGTGCAGAGAATAATTCGGGATTAGTTGAAGTGGGTGTTGATGGTCAATGCAGACTTGGTGGGCAGGGCTTTATGGGCACTGCGGTAACGTAGCGGGTGGTGCGATGCTATTACAGCACGGGGCTTCTGAGGTCAGAGTTCAATTCCGATATCATCAGTAAGGGGTCTGTACATTCTCCTTGTGGAATGCATGGGTTTTCTCTGGGTGCTCTGGTTTCCTCCCACAGTCCAAAGACATACTGGTTAGTAGGTTAATTGTTCATTGTAAATTGCCCTATAATTACGCTTAGGTTAAATCAGAGGTCATTGACCACCATAGCTTGGAAGGCTGAAAGGGCATTTCATACTGTATCTCAAAATAAATAAAATTTTCCCATATTGCATGAACTGAATATGATCCAGATCATTCTGAAATCGTTTGCAGGTATGTAACGCTTGGCATGACTGCACCAATAAATAAAAACAAATGCTGAATGTTTCAGCTGATGGACACCATTATGCTAAATAGTTTGAGAGATCCATTGGTTTGTTTCCATCTTTTTGAGTTTGCAGCCAGATCTTTCAAAGGATGCAGGCAACGCTTAACTCCTGGGGATACAGAAGAGCAAAGTCAACTATCACGCTTCAATTTTTGTTCGCGGGATTTGAGAATAATCCTTGAACAGATAGGCTGCAGGTGCTAGAAGTTCGTGGTTTGGTTACAAGGTTCGGGTGCTTGAATAAAAGAGTTGAGTGATCGAAAGATTAATCAAGGTGAAAGTTACAGTGGAATGTGTGAGGTTTAGCTTCGCTGCATTATACTAACATGCAGTGAATCTTAAGTGAAGTAATTTGCATATTATGATTTCTTGTCTTTGCAGGGCGATCTTGCTTTCAAACAGAAACAGAAGGAAGAGCAGAAGAAAATGGCAGAGTTGAAAGCGAAAGCTGCAGGCAAAGGACCACTTGGTGAGTGATGTGACTGCAAGTAAATTTCACTGACCAGTAAGTTAAAGTTGAGCTTATGTGGAAGGTCAGCAGTGCCAGAATAATCAGTAAGCAAATATGATTGATCTGCTGTGTCTAGTGTGATTCTGGAGATAATCCCATGTGGCATAAAGGATGTTTCTCCACAGGAAGTGCTAACTGGACAATAGTGAGGCCCCACTCCAAGCTGGCAATCTATAAAGTATTCAAACTCATTAATTTAAATTGATAGGCATATTGAACCATTTTGTATGTCAGTCCTTTCTACTTCTGTCCAGTTTCTAGCTGATTCTCAATATAACTTTCTGTGACTTGAGTACAATATATACACACAGTGGACACTTTATTAGATACAGTTTGACGTTCGATGTGTTGTGCGTTCCCAGATCCTCTTCTGCACACCACTGTGGTTGTTTGAGTTACTGTCACGTTTCTGTCAGCTTGAACTGGTCTGTCCATTGTCCTGTGGCCCGTCTTGTTAATGAGGTATATTTTACCCATCCTCACTGGATGCTTTTTGCACCATACTCAGTAAACCTTAGAGATCAGTAGTTTCATGAAACTACCCAATCATTTCACAGTCAAGGTCACGTCGATCGCATTTCTTCCCCATTCTGATGTTTGGTCTGAACATCTTGACCATTTCGGCATGCTTTTACGCATTGAGTTGCTTCCTCGTGATTGGTGATTAGATATTTGCATTAACCAGCAAATATACCTAATAAAGTGGCAATTGAGTGTATATTTAACTATTACTGTATTTTTGTGCTATTTTTCTCTTGGATAATGTTTAATTCTTTTTTTTAATCTATTATTTTTGTCTTTTATTCCTCCATTTCTAATATATTTTACATTTAGTGTTATTTCCCTAACTTATTTTACCTTTGCTCCTTTGCCCCATTATGCAAGGAAGGTTTGCAGATTGCACCATCCTTCCCATTTTGGCGTCTGTGTAGAATGATAGAGCTATAGTAGATTGTATCTAGACTACTTAATGTAACATCCACATACTGATACTACCTTCATTCTTAATGGAATTACTGATTCTATCCATGTCTCCTTCCATAGTGCTTAGACCAATTTCAGAGTTACTTCAAAGTGAATTCATTATCAAAGTACATACAGTACTGTGCAAAAGTTTTAGGCACATACTGTGCCTATAAAAAATATTCACCCCCCCCCCTTGGAAGTTTTCAATTTTTATTGTTTGACAACATTGAATCGCAATGGATTTAATTTGGCTTCTTTGACACTGATCAACAGACAAAGACTCTTTGGTGTCAAAGTGAAAATGGATCTCTACAAAGTGATCTAAATTAATAGCAAATATAAAATACGAAATAATTGATTGTATAGGTATTCCCCCCCCCCCCCCCAATATGACACACCAAATCATCTGGTGCAGCCGATTGGGTTTAGAAATCACATAATTAGTTAAATAGACATCTGTTTTTGGAGACCTGTGTGCAGTTGGTCGAGGCTGTCTTGAGGAGGACTTCATAGAATGCATCCATGATGGCTTTCCTGAACAGCATGTTACTAAACCTACAACGGAATATGCTATTTTAGATCTGGTCCTGTGTAATGAGACGGGTAAAATTAGTGATCTTGTTAGGGATCCTCTTGAAAAGAATGATCACAGTATGATTAAATTTCTCGTACAAATGGAGGGTGCAATAGTTCAATCTAAAACCAGTGTATTATGCCTAAACAATGGAGACTACAATGGGATGAGTGAGGATTTGGCTAGTGTGGACTGGGAACACAAGCTATATGGTGGGACAATTGAGGAACAGTGGACTTTCAAAGATATTTTTCATGATGCTCAACAAAAGTATATTCCAGTTAAAAGCAAGGACAGTAAAGGTGGGGAGAGCCAGCGTTGGATAACAATGGAAATAAAAAGGCATCAAACTAAAAGCTCATGTATACAAAGTCTCCAAGAGTAGTGGGAAACTGGAAGATCAGGAAAATTTAAAAAGCAACAAATACCATGAAGTGAGCAATAAAGAAAGGGAAGCTAGATTATGAAAATAAACCAGCACAAAATATAAAAATGGGTAGTAAAAGTTTTTATAATTTTAATATGTGGAAAAGGATGGCTAAAGTGAGTGTATGTCTCTTGGAGGACAAAAAGGGGGAATTGCTATTGGGTAATAAGGAAATAGCCGAGGCTTTGAATGACTAGTTTGTGTCTTTCTTCATGGTGGAGGACAAGTTTGACGTGCCAAAGAAAGATTTTATGGATGCAATGGGAGGTGAGGACCTTGATACAATAGCTATCACTAAAGAGGTAGTGCTGAGCAAACTTGTGGGCCCCTCGCTGACGGAATACATCCCAGGGTACTGAAGGAAATGGCAGAAGTTATAGTTGAGGCTTTGGTGATGATTTACCAAAATACTCTGGACTCTGGGCAGGTCCTGGCGGATTGGAAGATGGCAAATATCACATCACTGTTCAAAAAAGGATGTAAGTTAAAGGCAGGCCAGTTAGTTTAACATCGGTAGTTGGAAAATGCTTGAAGCTATCATTAAAGAAGAAATAGCGAGGTATCTGGAAAGAAATGGATCTATCAGGCAGACGCTGCATGGATTCAGCAAAGGCAGGTCCTGTTTGACAAACTTACTGGAGTTCTTTGAGAATATAACAAGTGCAGTGGATAAAGGGGAACAGATGGATGTTATTTACTTAGATTTCCAGAAGGTGTTCGATAAGGTACCACATAAGATAAGGGTGCATAGAGTTGGGGGTGATGTATTAGCATGGATAGAGGATTGGTTAACTAGTAGAAAGCAGAGAGTTGGGATACATCAGTGTTTCTCTGATTGGCAATCAGTGCTGAGTGGTGTGCCGCAGGGGCTGGTGCTGAGCCCACAACTGCTCATGATAATACATTAACCATCTGGAAGAGGGGACCAAGTGTAGTTAGTGTATCTAAGTTTGCTGATGACACAAAATTGAGTGGAAAAGCAAATTATGCAGAAGATACAGAGAGAGATTATAGAGAGGTTAAGTGAGCGGGTAAGGGTCTGGCAAATGGAGTATAATGTTGGTAAATGCAAGGTCGTGTACTTTGGGGAAAAAATGAAAAAGCAGATTATTAATTAAATTGTAAAATATTGCAGCACAGTGAAGTGCAGAGGGATTTGGGAGTGCTTGTGCATGAATCACAAAAGGCTGGTTTGCAGGTGCAGCAGGCTATCAAGGTGGCAGATGGAATGTTGGATTTCATTGCGAGAGGGATTGAACTTAAGAGCAGGGGGGTTATGCTGCAACTGTACAGGGTACTGGTGAGGCCGCACCTAGAGTACTGCATACAATTCTGGTTTCCTTGGTTGAAGAAGGATATACTGGCTTTGGAGGTGGTGCAGAGGAGCTTCACCAGGTTGATTCCAGAGATGAGGGGGTTAGACTATGGTGAGAGATTGAGCCACGTGGGACTGTACTCGCTGGAATTCAAAGAATGAGAGGAGATCTTATAGTAACATTAAATTATGAAATGGATAGATAAGATAGAGGCAGGAAAGTTGTTTCCACTGGTAGGTGAGACTTGAACTAGTGGACATAGTCTCAAGATTCAGGGTGTAGATTTTGGACGGAAATGAGGAGGAACTGCTTTTCCCAGAAAGTGGCAAATCTGGATTTCTCTGCCCAATGAAGCAGTGGGGGCTATCTCAGTAAGTATATTTAAGACAAGATTTGATAGATTTTTGCATAGTTGGAGAATTAAAGGCTTTGAGGAGATAAGTCCATGGCCAGAGCAGCCATGATCTTACTGAATGGCAGAGCAGACTGAACGGGCCAGATGGCCTACTCCTGCTCCTATTGCTTATGTTAAGATGTTTCAATTAGTTGTACTTAAAAATACGCCTGTATCTGGAAGATCCAACTGCTGGTGAGTCAGTATCCTGGCCAAAACTACACCATGAAGGCAAAGTAACACTTCAAGTAACTCTGCGAAAAGGTTATTGAAGTGCAAGTCAGGAAGTCAGGAGATGGCTGCAAGAAAATTACGAAGTCGCTGAATATCCCTTGGAGTAGTTAAGTCAGTCATCAAGAAATGGAAAGAATATGGCACAGCTATAAATCTGCCTAGAGCAGGCCATCCTCAAAAACAGAGTGACCATGCAAGAAGGGGACAAGTGAGGGAGGTCACCAAGAGAGCCGTGACAGCTCTGGAAGAGTTACGAGCTTCAGTGGGTGAGATGGGAGAGATTGTGCAGACAATATCTGTTGCCCAGGTGCTTCACCAGTTGCAGCTTTATGGAACAGTGGCAAAGAGAAAGCCACTGTTTGGGAGGAAAAAAAACACATGAAATCTTGGCTTGTGTTTGCCAGAAGGTATATGAAATACTCTGAAGTCAGCTGGAAGTAGGTTCTGTGGTCTGATGAAACCAAAATTGAGCTGTTTGACCATCAGACTAGACTATGTTTGGTGTAAGCCAAACACCGCACATCATCAGAAACACACTATCTCTACCATGCACATGGTGGTGGCTGCTTCATGTTTCACTGCAGCAGGCCCTGGAAGGCTTGTCATGGTAGATGGTAAAATGAATGCAGCAAAATACAGGGAAATCCTGGAGGAAAACCTGAGGAAAACAAGAGAACTGCGACTTGGAAGAAGATTTGATTTCCAACATGACAATGACCCCAAACATAAAGCCAAAGCTACACAGGACTGTCTTAAAAACAACAAAGTTAATGTCTTGGAGTGGCCATCTCAGAGTCCAGATCTCAAACCAGTTGAGAATTTGTGGCTGGACTTGAAAAGTGCTGTTCACTCACGATACCCATGCAATTTGACAGAGCTTGAGCAGCTTTGTAAAGAAGAATGGGGGAAAATTGCAGTGTCGCGATGTGCAAAGCTGATAGAGACCTATCCATACAGACTCAAGACTAATTGCTGCCAAAGGGGCATCTACTAAATACTGACTTGAAGGGGGTGAATACTTGTCCATTCAATTACTTTGTGTTTTATATTTGTAATTATTTTAGATCACTTTGTGGAGATCTGATTTCACTTTGACATGAAAGTCTTTTTCTGTTAATCAGTGCTAAAGAAGCCAAATTAAATCCACTGTGATTCAAGGTTTGTAAAACAACAAAACATGAAAACTTCCAAGGGGAGTGAATATATTTTATGGGCACTGTATATATAGCTTGGCTGCCCAAGATTTTTGCACAGTACTATTTTTGTTAATGTGGAGTGGAGAGCAAGTTTGTACTTCTGGTCGGAGCAAAGGATGTTGGGTATGGTGAGGGTGGAGCACCGAAGGAGGGGTGTGGGAAAGGTGGCAGAGGGGTGCTGGGGCAGGAGGTGGCACGGGTGCAGACACACCCAGCCCTGAGACACCAGGCAAAGTCGTGATTGCAAACCATTGGTTATATGATCATTACAGAATTATCTCTCTGATGCTTCCCACTCCTTGCCCTCTCCCTTTTCTTTTTCCCTAACCATGATTCCTTTCTCTCTACCCCCTTCCCACTCTCAGTCCACAATAGAGACCTGTATCAGAATCAGGTTTAACATCACTTACATGTAATGAAGTATTTTTTTGCATCAGTAGTACAGTGCAATACATAAAATTACAGTACTGTGCAAAAGTCCTAGGCTCCTTAGCTATATTTGTAAACCTAAGACTTTTGCATAGTACTGTATATGTCAACATATACTGTACAGCCCTGGGATTTGTTTCTTGCAGGCATACTCCGCAAATCCAGTAAACATAATAGAATCAATGGAAGGCCACACCCAATGGGACTAACAACCAACGTGGAAAAGACAACAAACTGCAAAAAAAACAAATATACAAGCAATAAATATCAAGTACATAAGATGGTAAATCTGTAGAATTTGTTGCCACAAGCAGCAGTGGAGGCCAAGTCACTGGGTGCACCTAAGGCAGAGACGGATAGGTTTTTAATTAGCCAGGGCAATAAAGGGTATGGGGAGAAGGCAGGGGAGTTGGGATGACTGGAAGAATTGGATCAGCCGTGATTGAATGGTGGAGCAGACTCGATGGGCCAAATGACCTACTTCTCCTCTATCTTATGGTCTTAAGATGAACAGTCCTTGAAAGTGAGTCCAGAGGGTGTGGGAACAGTTTGGTAATGGGGCAAGTGAAGTTATCCCCTCTGTTTCAATGGTCTGGTGGTTGAGGGGTGATGACTGTTCCTGAACCTGGTGGTGTGAGTCCTGAGGTATCTGTGCCTTTCTGATAGCAGCAGTGAGAGAGCATGACCAGAGTGGTGGAGAGAAGAGAACTTGGCTAACATAAATTAATTTCAGTGCCATTTCTTGAAGAATTAGCCTTCGATCTGTGTGCTGAAGTGTCTTCAAAGTTGAAAGTAAATTTATTGTCAAAGTACATATATGTCACCATATACAACCCTGAGCTTTGTTTTCTTGCAGGCATTCACACTACAAAAAAAATGTAGAATCAATGAAAGACTACCGCCAACTGGATAGACATACACCAATGGGCAAATAAAATAAAAAGAAAAATAGATAATAAATAAGCAATAAATATGTAGAACATGAGATGAAGAGTGAGTCCATAGGTTGTGGGAACAGTTCAGTGTTGGAGCAGGTGGAGGAGACACAACATTCTGATTCAAATAAGGATCGTTTGGGCCGAGCTAGGGCTCATTCTAGGATAAGACTTCTGCTTGATGAATGTGTAATTTGGGTTTCCTTTTATAACTTTCCTCTTCAACATGTAAATTATTACAAAAGAATGATGAGCACCTGTGGAAGAATACTACAGCAAGGGAGTAAATGCCTTTAGGAAAGCATAAGCAGTGGAAGGATTCTTAAAGGAACATAAACAATATAGTACTTGAGTTTTTACTGATGATGGTCTTTATGTCTGCAGGTACTGGCGGCATTAAAAAATCTGGCAAGAAATAACTGATACACTGGAACATCCAATTAAACTCGTTGAAGCTACAGTATCTTAAGAGTGGAGATTACATTTGCAAAGTATTGTTTTTAATTGGTTGAGCTTTCTACCTTCCCTTGTAAATTGTAAAATGGTTTAAAACTCCAATAAAAGTCTTTTCCTGATTTTGTTTAAGTAGCTGTTGCCTGCAATTTCACTAAAATGTGGTTTCATTTTAACAACTTGTTACAACTTGTTCTTTAAAGCTAGGTTTGAATATAAAGGCAATTTTGCCTTGTGCAGTGTTAGGCAGACATCTTATTTGAGAAGAATTAAAGATTCTGTCATTGATGTGAAAGTGAGTCGTGATAATATTACTCAAACAAGAAATGTCTTTTGGTGAACTGTACTGTACTCAGCTTAAATTAAACTGGCTAATGGTTTACAGGCCTGGATCCTATCAATGCCCACAGAGCCTGGATTGGGGGCAAGGCGTTTTGGAGGGGAAGCAATAGGTCAACACTTGTTGGGTGTGAACATTTGTTGTTGTCAGTGTTTCTTGTAATAATGCAGATAATTTGATTGCTGCACTATCTGAAAGGAGGTAAGGGAAAACAATCTGATTTGCATCCATCTCACTGTATGCAGGCATTCTGACATATCTGGCCTGCCTTATTCAGTCTTCTAACCTGATATATAAACATCTGCTTTCCCAACTCTTCATCAGTCACCTTGTGTTGGTAAGCAAAAACTCAATTCCAAATTTTTTTTATTGTTTTCGTACAAATCCATGGCTTTCTTCCCTCCCTTGTTCTGCGGTCTGCCCTGGCTAATAATCTTCGGGTATAGTATCTATGTGTACTTCCAGTTCTGGCTTACTGATCATCCCAAATTTAAGCTCTGCCACTGACCCCTAAGGCTTAAGCCAGGGTTACTAACCTGGGATCCATGTACCCCATGCTTAATGGTATTGGTCCATGGCTTAAAAAAGGTGGGGAATTCGTGTCTTAAACTGTCAGGACCCCATAACCTCTGAGATTCCCTAAACCTGTAATGTTCCTTTCAATTTCATCAAAAATTCATCCTTTCACCTCTCTAATTTTCATATCAAGCTGTCAAATTTTGTTTGATAACCTTTCTGTGAAATGCCCTGGGACATTTTGTTTCATTACTTTTGTTTTATTCAATAACTTCATGTTTCATTTCTCTAAGCAGGAAGGCAAAAGAATAGGGGATATTGGCATGTTAGAATGAACGTAGACTTTCATGGGCATTCATAGATTCTGGCTGGAATTCTGCTTTCTTAGCTATCCATCTCCCAACATTTCATGAAATATGATTTGCTAATAAATCCAAGAAACATTTTGATAGAAACTTTGGAACTTATGAGCGGAATAAATAACCTGCTGCCATAAACATGCTTTTGGGGGAAGAAAGATGAGGAAAGCTATAAGGGATGCAGGTAGTGTTGGAAAGGTGGTGGTAGTGGATCATAAATCTGTGTTGAGCTGATAATTCTATTTTTATACAAATTGTATGTGAAACCAGTTATTTTGTATAAAAAGGTTTATGTTGAATTGTAAATTTCTCCCTTGTAGTGCAATCTATCATCCAGCAGATGGTACAGCTGCATCATTCAAAATTTAAATGTAATATTATGGCCCACAGAAAATGTCACTTTTGTCAGATAGCAATTGTTTATTTACATAATTTATTTACTTTTATTTAAAGATACAGCATGGAATAGGCTCTTTGAGCCACTCTGTAGTCAACCTACCGATTTAACCCTAGCCTAATCATGGAAGAATTTACAATGACTAATTAACCTACCTGGCAGGTCTTTGAACGATGGGAGGAAACTGAAGCACCCAGAGGAAATCCATGTATTCCATGGAGAGGATGTACAACCTCCTTGCAGAGGAGCTGAACTCCGAGCTGGATTTCAGATATTCAGCAAATACAACTGTTTGTTTTTCTGAGCAATATTGCACTGAAACAGGCCCTTCAGCTCAGTTCATCCATGCTGAACAAGATGCCAACCTGAGGTGTATGGCCCAAAACCCTCTAAACCCTTCTTTATCTATGTACTTGTCTTAGTAACTTTCAAAATTTGTTACTGTACCTCCCTCAACAACTTCCTCTGTCGATTAGACAGATTAGGAGAATGGGCAAGAAAGTAGCAAATGAAATACAATGTTAGCAAATGTATGGTCATGTACTTTGGTAATAGAAGTAAATGTGCGAACTATTTTCTAAACGAGGAGAACACCCTGAAGGTTAACTTGCAGGTTGAATTGGTGGTGAGGAAGGCAAATAGCATTTATTTCAAGAGGTCCAGAATACAAGAGCAAGGATGTGATGCTGAGGCTTTATAAGGCACCGACGAGGCCTCACTTTGAATATTGTGAACAGTTTTGAGCTCCTCATCTTAGAGAAGATGTGCTGGCATTGGAGGGTCCAGAGGAGGTTCACAAGGATGATTCCGGGAGTGAGAGGGTTAATACGAGGAATGTTTGAATACTCTGGGTCTGTACTCGCTGGAATTCAGAAGGATGAGGGGGGATCTCATTGAAACCTTTCCAATGTTGAAAGGCCTAGACAGAGTAGATGTGGAAAGGATGTTTCCCATGGTGGGAGAATCTAGGACAAGAGAATAGAAGGGTGCCCTTTCTAAACAGAGATGCAGAGAAATTTCTTTAACCAAAGGGTGGTGAATTTGTGGAATTTGTTGCTACGTGCCACTGTGGAGGCCAGGTCGTTGGGTGTATTAAGCGCAGAGATTTGAAGGTTCTTGATTGGACATGGCATCAAAGGTTACGGGAGAAGGCCAGAATCTGGGGTTGAGGAGGAGATTAAAAAAAAGTATCAGCCATGATTGAATGACAGAGCAGTCTCGATGGGCCAGATGGCCTAATTCTACTCCTATGTCTCATGATCAATTCACACCACCCTTTGATTGAAGGTGTTGCCCCTTTGGTCTCTTATAAATCTTTACCTTCTCACCTTAAACTTTAAAGGGTTTATGATTCCCTTTTCCTGGCAAAATATCTTGTGTATTCACCCTTCATGATTTTATATACTTTTATAAGATCACTGTTTAGACTCCAACGCTCCAGTGAATTCAGTCCTCACCTACCTGATCTCTCACTATAACTTGGGTCTTGAGTCCTAGTAACATTCTCATAAATCGTCTTTGCACTCTTTCCAGTTTAATGAAGTCTTTCCTACAACATGGTCATTAAAACTCCAGTCAATGCATGGATCAGAATCACAATCAGATTTTATTATCAATATTTTATATGACATGAATTTGTTTTGCGGCAGCAGTACAGTGAAAAAATTACTGTAAATTGCAAAGTAAATAGCGCAAAAAGATAGGAGGAATGAGATTGTGTTCTTAGTTCAGAAACGTGATGACAAAGGGGAAGAAGTTGATACTGAATTGTTGAGTACGGGTCTTCAGGCTCCTCTGAATCTTTCCTGACAGTAGTAATGAGAAGAGGCTATGTCTAGATGGTAAGGATCTTTAATAATAGATGCACTCTTCTTGAGGTACCACCTCATGAAGACGATGAGGAAAGTTATGTCTGAAATGGAACTTGCTGAGCCTACAACCCTCAGCGGCCTTGTGATCTGTGCATGGCGCCTCCGGACCAGGCTGTGATGCAACCGGTCAAAATGTCTACTGTGCATCTAGAAAATCTGCAAGTCTTTCGTGACATGCCAAATCTCCTCAATGTTGTAACAAAGTAGAGCCACTGGCATGCTTCCTTAATGATTGCATCAATATGTTGGGCTCAAGCTAGATCCTCAGAGATGTTGACACCAAGAAACATAAAGCTATTTATCCTTTACATCAGTGGTCCCACCCTCCGGGCCGCAAAGGGTGCAGCGGTAGCCGGAACACATCCGGCACATCTTTAAGAAGATCTGATCTGGGCCAACGTTTACGTGCCAGGCGGCACCTAATTAATTAGCTTGCTTATTTCGTCTCTTTTCTTAAAGATGTGCTGGGTGCATTCCGGCTACCACTGCCCCACTGCATTCTTCGCGGCCCGGAGGTTGGGGACCACTGCATCCCTCAGTGAGAACTGGTATGTGTTTTCCTGCAAACAACAGGAATTCTGCAGATGCTGGAAATACAAGCAACACACATCAAAGTTGCTGGTGAACGCAGCAGGCCAGGCAGCACCTCTTCCTAGAGATGCTGCCTGGCCTACTGCGTTCACCAGCAACTTTGATGTGTGTTGCATGTATTTTCCTGACTTGCTCTTTCTGAAGTCCACAATAAGTCCCTTAGTCTTGCTGGCATTGAGTACTAACTTGCTGTGACTCCACTCAACCAGCTGATATCTCACATTACTTTAGTGTTAACACCATCCACAGAAAGTAGCAGCCCTCCCCAACCTTTCAGAGATCTGCGATCGGGGGGAGCAGTTGGTGCCAGCTGATGGGAATGCTTTGAAATACACCTCAACTGAGATCCCTTTTGAAGTCCTAGTGTCAGTTACTCCATCTGTCAATCTAGACATGTTGCTATCCTAACCCAATCAGGAAATTGTCAAATAGAAAATAGCAAAGGCTCTGGAGTAGGCACAGTTGTTGAAGTCCTAAAATTCAGTGGAAACAACTTCTGTCACAAATTTGCAACCTCATTCTTCATGTTTAGGAAGAGGAAGCCTGTGGTAAGAAATTCACAGAAAGCAACTCATTTACATTATGCATTTTTTAAATGATGAATTGACCAGGCTCAGCTGTACTATGTCAATCTTATTGCTAATTGCTACTGTCTACCAGTTGCAGTATGGTGCTGTTTTCATCTGTTTAATCCATATCCATTTCACTTCTGGTTAATCAATTTGAGCTCCACTTCAACAGGGTAGTGGTCACTGATTTTCAAAGCCTAATTGTAAAGGAAAGAAGCTTTAAATATCTGAGTAGTATTTGCAATTTTGTTAAGACCATAAGACAGTTACTTAACCATAAATCAACATGTCCACCCACTATCTCCCCCACTACTTTATTATTTCCAGAAAGTCACCTTATATATAGTCTAACATCACCTTATAGTCATTCAATCAATCTATGTACCTAAGCTATCTTAAGTATTTATATTTATTGTGCTTTATGATTATTGTGTTCTTTATCTTTTGTGGCAGGTTTTTTGTCCTACATTGGATCAGGAGTATCAATTATTTTGTTCTCCTTACACTTGTCTACAGGAAATGACTTTGAACAAAATGCTCTACATTTTAAGTAAAATGATGGGCATGAAAGTAGATAGTTCGCAGAGTAATAAATTTCTTTTAGAGCAGTACTGTGGCACAGCAGGTAGAGCCATTGCTTTGTAATCATAAAGACACAGAGCACTACAGCATGGAAACAGGCCCTTTGGCCCATCTAGTCCATGCCAAACTGTTATTTTGCTTAGTTCCATTGACCTGCACGATGGCCATAGCCCTCCATACCTCTCCCATCCATGTACCTATCCAAGTTTCTCTTAAATGTTGCAATTGAATCTGTAACCACCACTGCCGCTAGCAGATACTGACACCACCTCTCTGAGTGAAGGGATTCCTCCTCCGGTTCCCCTTAAGTATTTCACCTTGTGACTGGTTGTTTCCACGGATGCTGCCCGACTTGCTGAGTTCCTCCAGCGTGTTGTGAGTGTTGCTCTTAATCCATGACCTCTAGTTCTTTTCTCACCCAGCCTCAGTGGAAAAATTCTACTTGACTTTACCCTATCTATAACCCGCATAATTTTGTATGCCTCTATCAAATCTCCCCTCATTCCCCTATACTCCATGGAATAAAATCATAATCTGTTCAAAATTTCCCTATAGCTCAAGTCCTTGCATCCTTTAATTTTTTTCTGTACTCTTTCATACTTATTGCTATCTTTCCTATAGGTATGTGACCAGAACTGCACACAATACTACAAATTTGGCTTCACCGTCATCATATACAATACAACATAACACCTGAACTGTTGTACTTAATACTTCCATTTATAAAATTCAATATATGAAAGGCTCTCTTTATGACCCTATCTACCTGTGATGCCACTTTCAAGGAATGATGGATCTGTATTCCCAGATCCCTCAGTTCTACCTCACTCCTCAGTGACCTACCATTTACTGTGCAAGCCCTACTTTGGCTTTTCCTCCCCAAGTGCAGCACCTCACACTTTTCCGCATTAAATTCCATCTTTTGGCCCATTTTCTAACAGGTTTAAATCCCTGCACAAGTTATGATAGATTTCCTCGCTGTCAACTGCACACCCAATCTTGGTGTCAAATATGACCATTCTGATCTCAAGTGGACCAATTTTGTCCCATGTTACCGTTTTGTTCTTAATATAATATGTAGGAGCCCTAGGGATTCTCCTTCACCTTGTCTGGCAGAGTAGCTTCATGCTTTCTTTTAGCCCTCTTGGTTTCCCTCTTAAGTATAACCTTGCATTTCTTATACTCCTCAAGCATCCCATTTGTTCCCTGCTGAATATGCTTGCTATGCATGTCTTAACCAGGGCCTCAATACTCTAAAAACTAACGCTTTCTGTACCTGATAGCCCAGAATTTTATTCTAACAGAAACATTCAAATTCCATACTCTCAATATTCACTTGTGAAGGTCTCCCACTTACCAAGCATTCCTTTACCAGAAAACAAATTATCCCAACCCATGCCATTTCAAATATTCAGGCCTCTGCTGCTGATTGTGCGGTGTTTATGTGTTCTACCTTGGCCATACGGCTTTCATCCAAGTGATCCAGTTTCCCACATCCCAAAAATGTGCTGGTTGTTCATTAATGACCATAAAATCCTCTTGGTGCAAGTGGGTGGGCGGAGAGTTAGGAGCATGTTTAGTCAGAGGGTGCTAAATCTGTAGAATTTGTTGCCACGAGCTGCTGTGGAAGCCAAGTCATTGGGTGCATTTAAGGCAGAGATAGATAGGTTCTTGATTAGCCAGGGCATCAAAGGGCATGGGGAGAAGTCAGGGGAGTGGGGATAACTGGAAGAATTGGATCAGCCCATGACTGAATGGCAGAGCAGACTGGATGGGCCGAGTGGCCAACTTCTGCTCCTATGTCTTAGGGTCTTATGTTATTGGGGCATGTGTGAGAGAATTGGTTTCAAGGAAGTTGGTGAATGGAATTGCCATGGTCTAGTATAGGTGTTGGGCTGAATGGTCTATATCATAGCAAAATATAAGTACAAAAGAATTAGGCCACTCGGCCCATCAAGTCTGCTCCGCTACTCCATCATAGCTGACTTATTATCTCTCTCAACCTCAATCCCCTGCCAAGAATAGGATTCAACAGTCCCTCCATGACTCACTGCAGCACCCCTCCCCTTTTCTCCACAGCCCACCAACCATCTCCATGCCTACATTGCTCCCATAGGAGAGAAGAGTTTACAATTTCACTAACTTGTGTCACCATTCTCCTTACCCTCTCTTCGGTCCATCCCAGCTCATCCTGGATGTTGAAAGGCTTAGCGGAATTTGGAACTATCCCCTGATAAAATGTATTCCCATGAACAACAATCCTGTCAACAGCAACAACAGACATAATTAGAGAGTGCCTACAGCACTGTAAACAGAGAATTCACTGTGGACTTTCGAAATGTCAAGAGAAATACTGCACCACAAAGGCATTTTATACAGGAAAATAAAGAAAAGTACTATTAAAGGCATGCAATCTTATCCAAGCTTTGAATCATAGACAGTGTTGATTTAAATGTAATATAATATCTGTATAACCTGATTTGGTCATAAATTAAGACCATAAGACCATACGACAAAGGAGCAGAAGTCAGCCATTCGGCCCATCGAGTCTGCTCCACCATTTTATCATGAGCTGATCCATTCTCCCATTTAGTCCCACTCCCCCGCCTTTAATAAATTCCATACTATGCACACATAGCTGGTAGATTTTATCTTGTGGCTAGTTCAAAGTTCAGTGTAATTTATCTTGGTCTTCAAAATGCTTTTAATAGTCTAATGATTAATGTAAAAGAATATGCAAAATGACACTAGTGGGATGTATGGTTGTAGCTCTATGAAGCCCTGGTTAGACTACACGGAGCATTGCGTTCAGTTCTAGTCACCTCATTATAGGAAGGATGTAGAAGCTTTAGAGAGGGTGCAGAAGATACTTGGCAAGATGCTGCTTGGACTTGAGTATATGAGGATAGGTTGAGTAAGCTAGGGCTTTTCTCTTTGGATCGAAGGAAGATAAGAAGTGACTTAATAGAGGAGTACAAGATGATAAGAGGTGTAGATCAAGTAGAAAGACAGAGACTTTTTCCCAGGGCAGAAATGGCTAATACAGGGAGACATTTTAAAGTGATTGGAGGGTGATAGATGTAAGTTTTTTTACTTAAGTGAGTGGAATACCCTGCCGGCTATGGTGGTAGAGGCAGATACATTAATGGCATTTAAGAAACTCTTAGATAGGCACATAGTTGATAAAAAAGTGGAAGGTTATGTAGGAGGGAAGGGTTACATTGATTTAGAGTAGGTTAAAACATTGACACAACATCATAGGCTGAAGTGCCTGTACTGAGCTGTAATGTTCTAGGGGAATATGTTGTTAGATGACGTTAGAACAGAAAGCAGAGATGGTATAACGAGGATAGTGGTGTCTCATAGTGATGAGGTTTTAAGTGCCACCATAGCATAGTAGTTAGTTCTGGAGTTTAGAGTTCAATTCCAGTGCTGTTCTGTAAGGAGTCTCTATGTCCTCCCCATGGAATGTGTGTGTTTTCCTCGGATGCTCCTGTCCAAGGATGTCCTGGGTAGGTTAATTGGTCATTGTAAATTGTCCCTTGATTAGGTAGGGTTGAACTGGGGTTGTGGTGTTGGAGTGCGGCTTGAAGGGGCAGAAGGCCCTACTCTATGCTGTATCGTTACATAAATAAAAAATAAATGAAATAAATATAGCTGTTTACAGCTTGCATTCAGAATCTGGAATCTGAGTCACAATGGAGATGATGTAGAATTGGTTGGGATGTTCATTACTGAGGAGGAGTACAATAATTGTAGAACATTAATCAACTTGCAGAATAATTGCAAATGATTTCAATACATAACTATGAGGTAAGAAAAATAGAAGAGCTATTTATCAGCTAGATAGTGATGTAGAACAGAGGGACAGGAACTTGGAGATACGAATGCACCCAGAACTGAAGGTTGCTCTGCAGGTTGGAAATGCCATTGTAAAAGCCAAGCCACACACAAGGATACACACTGAGTGGGATTCTATTAAAATAAGGAAAGTTATGTAACTGCATCATAGGTAAGATAGGGCCATAAAGAGAGGTTTTGGCACGTTGGCCTTCATAAGTCAGGACACTAAGTACAGGAGTTGGGCTGTGATGCTGAAATTGTATCAAATGCTGGTGAGGCTGAATTTGGAGTATTGTATGTCGTTCTGGTCATGTACCTACAGGGAAGAGATCAATAAGATTGAAAGAGTGCAGATAAAATTCACAAGGATGTTGCTGGACCTTGAGAATCTGAAAGAAGAGTTAAGTAGGTTAGAAATTCAAGTAACACACACAAAACATCGACAGTACTTTTTTTCCACTGATACTGCCTAGCCTGCTGAGTTGCTCCAGCATTTTGTGTGTGTTGCTCAGATTTCCAGCATCTGTAGATTTTCTCTTGTTTGTGTTTTAGATTAGAACTTCACTCATTGGCGTGCAGGAGGATGAGTGTAGCTCTTATAGTGGTATCCAAAAGAGGTGTACAGGGAGAAGGGTCCAGACACTGTAGCTCAGGATGGACTAGATGGGCAGAAGGGTTGTTTCTGTGCTATAGGTTACTCTATGAAACCTTGGTTACATCATCCATACTTGCCACTTATAAAAAGAGCCCTAACATTCCTAGCACCTGAATCAATGAGTAGAATACAGTGCAACAGAGCCTGGATCCCAAGCCCTGCCACAGAAAGAGATTAACAGATGGACAGAGGAAAATACTCAATGACTCAAAAATAAGTAACAGTCTCACTGATTCCTAGGATACCCTGATCTACGACAGGGGTCCCCAACCTTTTTTGCACTGCAGACCGGTTTAATATTGACAATATTCTTGCAGACCGGCCGACCCGGGGGGTGGAGGGGAGGTGGTAGAGTTGCCAACGGACAAGAGTAGCAGTCAAATACGTTGTGTTTAGGGTTAACACACAGGGCATATTTTCCTCACATGAATATAGAGATAAGTCAATTATCAGGGGAGCTTGAAGTAAGTGTTGAACAAACTTCCAGTAGAAGTGGTATAGGCAGGTTTGATATTATCATCTAAAGAAAAATTGGACAGGTATATGGACAGGAAAGGAATGCAGGGTTATGGGCTGAGTGCAGGTCAGTGGGACTAGATGAGAGTAGCGTTCGGCACAGACTAGAAGGGCAGAGATGGCCTGTTTCCGTGCTGTAATTGTTATATGGTTATATAAGTAAGTCAATAGCATCATAACATTTTAAGTAACATTTGGATATTAAACATACAGCACATATTTTCCCTGTATGACATACAAAATCATTGCAACGCACCAATATCGCTGAATCAGTGGGAGCCCTGGGCTTGTCTTCCTGCTACAAGATGGTCCTATCGAGGGGTGACAGGAGACAGCGATACTCGAAGGGGGCTCCTAATGTCCAGTCTACTCTGCAGTTTAGTTTTCGTTGCATTCATTGCAGAGATATGTTGGAAATGGAAGCAATGTTTTCAGTGCTTTCGTGGCTATTTCAGGATATTTAGTCTTGACTTTGAACCAGAATGCCAGCAGAGATGTTATGTCAAACATACTTTTCAGCCCGTCGTCATCTGCAAGCTCGAGGAATTGATCTCCTTCCCACGCCGACATGGATGACGTGTGCATAATGACCTTGCATGCGTTCAAGCTCAACAGTGGGCGTGACAGGGAATGAGGAAAGGTGCAGCTAACTCTCAAATTGTTTCCTCGCGGCCCGGTAGCACATGCTTTGTGGCCCGGTACCAGTCTGCGGCCCGGTGGTTGGGGACCGCTGATCTACGACATCTTTGTGGAGAATGAGCAGTCAGAAAACAACTGAGGGCTCAATTCTGAGGCTCAGGATTACACAGAAGCACGGCATAAATGACAGAAGGGGCATAGTACCTCTCAAATTCCCCACCCATCCCCCTTGGCCCACCTGTGGTAGATTGTGTGGGTTCCCCTTGGCCTTATCAGTCTCCAGAGAACCACTGAGCCAAAAGGGTTGGAATTCAGTCTTTCCTGAGACACTGCCTTAGAGGATTTGAAAGATATAGAGGAGATGGTGAGGATGCAAAATAAATACGGAGGGCATACATATTGAGAAAAGATGAACAAATTGACTTCTTTTTGTCTTTAGAAAAGAAAGTCAGGGGTTAGCTATTAGAGGTCATGAAGTGTTTGGACTGAGTAGATACAGAAAGAACATTTTTACTTGTGGGAAGTTAACGTATGATGCTTAGCAAGAAATCTAAATAAGAAATTCAGAAAAACTTCCTCATGCAAAGAGAAGCAAGAATGTGGAACTTACACAGGGCATGGCTGAAGTGAATAGTATAGATTCATTCTGGGGTGACAAGATAAACATGAATTCTGCCATGGATGGTCCCAAGCCCAGCTGTGAAAGGAGGAGTGGTGGATGTGGGGGATAGTAATCCTATCTCGTAAAGACCCAGCGCTACAAAAATGCCAAAAGAAGCTCCGAGACCTCATCCCTGGGCGAAGAAGGATATTCGCCTAGAAGGCATACTGTTTGAAGTTGTGTGGTGGAAGTGGAAACCACAGGGCCGATGAGCCTTAATCCCAGGGCTGAGAACTCTGGCGAGCTGCTGTTGGCAGCCTATGCCCCAGAACATACAAGTCATGTATTAAGAAGCAATAAGCATATGGGAAAGATGTAACCAGATGGTTATGTCGATAGATTTCAAACTCTTTCTGTATATAACTCAATCAGTCCTATAACTTATGTAACCAAAACAAAACCATAATAGATATAAGCAGAGAGATTCTGCAGATGCTGGAAATTCAGAATACACACAAAATGCTGGAGGAACTCAGCAAGACAGACATCACCTAAGGATGGGAATGAACACTCAATGTTTCAGGCCGAGACCCTTCATTGTTTATTCATCTCTTATTACAGAAAGATGACGTTATGATGCAGGGTTTCTGATAAGATGGCTTGGCAGAGAAAAGGCGTAAGTTATAATGAAGCCTGTCAAGAATAAGGAGGGAAAATGCTGGGAGTAAAGGAAAATTGAAATACCTGCCATTTGGTTCCAACAACAATAAAGTAAATCAACGCCTTAAGCACTGACTGATGGGTGTAACCTAAAATGCAAACTGTTTTTCTCTTTCCACATGCTGCCTAACCTGAGAACGTCAGCACCTTATAGCTTTATATCATAAACATTCATTTGCTGCACAACAATCACATTATGCTACATTGAATTTTATCTATGAGACTTCCAACGCTTTCCAAACTTGCAACTTGTACCACCAAGCAGATCGAGGGCAGCAGATGCCTACCAACAACACCACTCGCATATTCCCCTCCCGTGTCAGTGGAAAATATCTCTGTTCCCTCATGCTCACTGGATCTAAATACTAGAATTCTGCCCCGGCGTACTGTGGAAGAACCTTAACCACATGGGTTACCGTGGTTGAACAAGTCATAAACACAAAAGATTCTGCAGATACTGTAAATCCAGAGAAGCACGCACAACATGCTGGTAGAACTCAGCAGGTCAGGCAGGATCTATGGGAAGATATAAACAAACGATGCTTTGGGCCAAGACTACCACTACATCTGTAGATTGGGAGGCTGCTTTGTCAAACACATTCGCTCCATAATCCACAGAAGGTGAGGGGTCCTGCTGGCCACCATTTTAATTCTACTTCCCATTCCCATTCCATCATGTTGGCCCATAGCCTCGTCTATGGTCACAACAAGGCCACTCTCAGTGTGGAGGAGCAACATCTCATATTCCGTCTCGGTAGCCTCCAGCCTGATGGCATGAACATTGATTTCTCTAACTTTCAGTAATTTCTATGCCCTCGCCCTTCTTTCTTATTTCCTTCCCCATTCTGGCTCCTCTCTTACCCCTTCTCTTCACCTGCCCGTCATCTCTCTCTGGTTCCCCCACCCTCCCCCCCTTCCCTTTCTCAATGGTTCATCTCCTCTCTTATCAGATTCTTCCTTCTTCAGCCCTTTATCTCTTCTACCTATCAGCTCTCAGCTTCTCACTTTATCTCACCTCCTACACCCACCCGCCTTTCCCTCACCTGGTTTCACCTATTACCTGCCAGTTTGTACTCCTTCCCAAACCCCATTTTCGTATTCTAGCTTCTTCCCCATTCCTTTCCAGTCCTGATTTTGACTTGGCCCAAAATGTTGACTGTTCTTTTCCATCCATATATGCGGCCCGACCTGTTGAGTTTCACCAGCATTTTGTGTGTGTTGCAGTGGTTGAAGAAGGTGTGTCGGGGGGGGGGGGGGGGGGGGGACAGTGAATGCCAGCAATGTGAGCAGTTTAAGCAGGGCTATTCTTGCAACTGACTCACAAATGAACAATCATGCATCATGTTAAGGGACAGGGGACTTCCGTGCAGGATTGAAACTGCTGCTTCCTTCTACATATTGATGTGCATTGGACTCCAATTTTAAGTTCAAAGTAAAACAAAACAAAAAAAGCACAAAATACATCCCACACAGCAAAAACTGTCAAACAACCAATGTGCAAAAGAAGAACAAATTGTGCAAATAATAAAAAAGTAAACAAGTAACACACAGAACATGAACCGCAGAGCCTTTAGAAGTGTCTCCACAGCCATGGATCCAGTTCAATGCTACAACCAGTCCAGAAGCCAGCAGCTCCAGGCCACAGACACAGAGCCAGTTCTGTTCGAAGGCGAGCACAGCCTCAAGAACGAGTGAACGGAACACCTTGACGCCTTGATTTTTTAATTTTAGTTTGCATCATCACCACTGAGTCAGTAAACTGGAGACTTAAACTCAACCAAGAACAAGCTTAAAATAATTCCATTACTGGACTTCTGTCTTTTAACTAAGATCTTTCAACTACTTAGAAGAATGTAAAAACATCTTAAAGCAATTTAAGCAACACACATCAAAGTTGCTGGTGAACGCAGCAGGCTAGGCAGGGTCCTGATGAAGGGTCTCGGCCGGAAACGTCGACTGTACCTTTTCCTAGAGATACTGCCTGACCTGCTGCGTTCACCAGCAACTTTGATGTGTGTTGCTTGAATTTCCAGCATCTGCAGAATTCCTCATGTTAATGCAATTTAATCAGCCTTGAGTTCTCCTAGGGTCAGCTATGGAAACAGTAATGGATGAAAATTGGATTATAATTCATATGATGATAGTGGTTGGAAGCTGTGGATAAGACACCGGAGAATGGGTGCTCTTTTGGAAAATAGATAGCCCTTTTAGGCACAATGGAACTGCATCATCTCATGTTGTAAGTAAAATATTAGGATTCAATAAACCACATTAATTATGGATTAATATTGCTTAACAGATGGCTAGCAATAGGTTGCTTGAAAAATATCGCATGCTGGAAGTAAGTTTTATTAAGGGTGCCTTTGGGAACACGGTCTTATTGAAGATAATATTACAGCATTCGAGCCTAGGAGTATTCCTTTTTAAAGCAATCCATAGAGAAAAGCGTTTATGAATAATACATTAACTTGTTGCTGCCGGTAACTCTTCGATCTTCTTTTAATGAGATGTTAGGTGTACTAATCAACGTAGCAACAGACTGAGGCAACACACTTTGGGCAACGTGGACCTCAACAATAACTGTCCTCACTTTCAGATAGTTTGTCAGATTGAATTGGCTCATGCCTATTCTGGGTGATTGGCAGCAAGTTAGTGGGTGGAGGGTGGGAACTCTTGTGGGACCCCCTGTCCAGCAAATTAGTATGTTGGGGGAGTGGCAGGATTCCTTTGTAATCCTGGTGCTTGTGCTGCTCTGCTGAAAATTGTGGGCTATGTTAGTGCTAGGGTGCGTGCTAACACATGCAGTTTGCCCCCCGGCACATCCTTTGTTGTGTTGGCTGTTATTGTAAAAATTCAAATTCAGATTTACGGTATTTGTCACATGTACATCAAAGATACAGTGAGATCCATCATTTACAATAACAGCCAACACAACAAAGGATGTGCCGGGGGGCAAACTGCATGTGTTAGCACGCACCCTAGCACTAACATAGCCCACAATTTTCAGCAGAGCAGCACAAGCACCAGCAACAATAACAGAACGAAACAAGAAAACAGCAGCAAAACAACCCACTGTCCCACCCTCACACACATAGACAGGCCTTCAGTCCCAGAACAGGTCACTTCTGGGCCTCCAGTGCTTGGCCCCGGACTCTCAGTCATCAAGCCTCCAACATCCAGGTAACAAAAGCAATAATATTAGTTCCTTTAAAGTAGCGAGAATGTACCAGTGATTCACAGGATGATTACCAAAATGACCCACACCTGAGCTAAAGAAAAAACATGGAATATAGAAAGAACAGGACAGAAAGTGGCCCTCCAGTGCACCATGTCTGCACCAAACACAATGCCAAATTTACTCAATTTCTTTTGCCTGTACATGATCCATATCCATCCATCCCCTGCTATTTCTGTGTCTATCTAACAGCCTCTTAGACATGTCTATTGTATATACTTCCACCATGACCCCTGACAGTCTATTCCAGGCATTTACACCCTCTACTTGTAAAAAAAATGTGCCCTACACATCTCCTTTAAGCTTTCCCCCACTCATCTTAAATGCATTTCCTTAAGAATTTGACATTTCTAGCCTGCAAAAAGAGATTTTTCCTATTAATGCTATCTATGTCTCTCCTAGTCTTATAAACTTCTGTAAGATCTCCTATCAGCCTTCAAAGCTTTGAGGGGAAACAACACAAGTTTGTCTAACTTCTCCTTATATATGATTCTCTCTAATTCAGCTAGCATCTGATAAACCTCCTTCCAAAGCATCCATGTTCTTCCTGTAATGGGATGACCAAAATTGCACAGACATCAATTGAAAAAAAATGTTCAGTCAGATCATCCTAAAGAAAAAAATTGTAGGGAAGTGGGAGATTTTTGGGAATAAATTGCAGAATTTAGGACCGCAGAAGTGGTGAAACAATTACATTTTGTCATAAACAAGAGTAGAGTTTCGAAGATACCTGGGAAAGATATAGGGCTGAAGAAGATTACAGAGGCAAAAATGGATGAGGCTATGGATAACTTTGAAAAAGTTACCATTACCTTATCTTTTTGTTTGTATTTGTACTGTTTGTGTTTTGCACACTGGTTGGTTGTCAGTCTTTGTGTGTAGTTTTTCACTGATTCTGTGTTATTTCTTTGTTGTTCTGTGAATACCCGCAAGAAATTGAATCTCAGAGTGGTATATGTACTTGGGTAATAAATTTACTTCCAACTTTTGAAGTGGTGAGAGACATTTCAAACTAGAGCTTTTCCACACTGCCACTCATTGGTGCACCAAGTACTGAAGGACTTGGCTGTTGTTTAAGACACAGGCAGTAGGGTTTGGGACAAGTTAGTTGAGGGTGGAATAATAGAGGCATCGGGAATAGTCAAGTTGAGAAGTAACAGGTACATGGATGAGAGTTTCAGCCAGCGATGATCTAAAGTAAGAATGAGGAACAAAAGATTGTTTTTGCAATCTCATGATAAGTATAAACTCCTCTCAGTGGGGAAGGGGGTGTACAAAAACTAAGCCGACAAACAGTTTGCTTAAAAATTAAACAGTTTCCAGTTACAGATATAGAGTAGAGACACCTTTTTATTCTGGTGTCTTCCCCCTTAGTTTCCGGTACTGAAGAAGTGTCTTAGCCCGAAACATCGACTATTTATTCATTTCCATAGATGCTTCCTGACCTGATTTCTTCCAGCATTTGGTGTGTATTGTTCAGTACATCTTTTTGAAGCCATTGAGCTCTTGAACCAGAGGGGATAACTTCACTTAACTTCAGTTAACTTCATCTGCCCCATCACCGAATTATTCCCACAACCTATGGACTGACTTTCAAGGACTCTTCATCTCATGTACTCAATATTTATTGCTCATTTATTATTATTTCTTTTGTTCTTTCTGTATTTGCACAGCTTGTTGGCTTTTGCCATCTGTCCATCTGTCCATCCTGTTGGGTGCAGTGTTTCATTGATTATATTGATTTTCTTGTTATCTACTATGAATGCTTGCAAGGAAATGAATCTCAGGGTTGTTTATAGTGACGTACATGTACAGTACTTCAATAATAAATTTACTTTGAACTTTGAATATTTTTGAACTTCAATGAAATAAAGTCATAGAGCCGTGCAGCGTGGAAACACACCCTTCAGCCCAACCAGCCCGTGCTGATCATGACTCCCATCTAAGCCAGTCCCAATTTCTCATATTTAACCTATATCCCTCATATCGTTTCCTATCCATATCCAGGTACCTGTTCAAGTACCTTTTAACTATCATTTATGTATTTACCTCAGCCACTTCCTCTTGCTGCTCATTCAATATAATAACCACCCACTGAGTGAAAATATTGGGTAAACTAAAACCAATCATAATTGATCCCCATTGAAAATATTGGATTGCAAATATCTTCCTGACCCCATTCTCCACACACCCCTGTGATCTTCACCTGTCATAGGCCTGGTCTGTGCTTAATCTTGTAGTAGTGTCCTCCTCATCTCCGATGAGCCAGTAGAAATTCTTGTCTGTTCGGAGCCGTATAGTTTTCATCTCGTTCTTCGATACATACCTTCCGTCAGCATTGAAGTCTCCAAGTATCATAATGTTCTGTAGAAAGGGAAAGCTGTGATTTAAGGTGTGATCAATTAAGCTCCTGCTGCGTGGTGTCTGATTAAATTAAGCTGGTTGCACCCAGAAATAACTGTCATGAAATATTAATGGATGATGCTTCAATGTGCTTGTATAACATTCCTCTGCCCACTATTTTAACACTACAACTCATTTACTTCAACATTTACTTCAGATATGTTAATTCCTCTCAAAGCAGAGAGATTAACTAAACATATTAAGCATGTTCTTGCTAATGTATTCCCTGGCGCAAATGTTTTATTTTAATAATGTGTAAAAGAAACCATAAAGGTTTTCACTCTTCTTTTCTAACAGTTACTTGTACATTTTTGTAGGATTCCTTTTATATTTGTATTCATTGTGCTCCTTATAATTACTGTACTTTTTTTAATGCTGCATTGGATTTGCAGTAACAATTATTCTGATCTCCTTTATGTTTGTGTACTGAAGAATGACAATAAACAATCTTAGATCATTTTTTAGTTTAGTAGTTGCCTAGTTGGGCCTCTAACCTGGCAGTTCCCAACTCGCACACTGGCAGGGTATTAAATACAAATGTTAGGATGTAAGATTTTAGATTATTGTGCCAGCAAACCGCAAGTGAAGAGAGGCAAACCCCTTACAAAAGCCTGAATGCATGTACCACCAAGTTCAAGGGGCAGCTTCTACCCACTCTTATGACTATTAAATAGTTCTCCAGTATGATATTTTGTACTCCTAATATCATAATCTCCCTCATTATGATATCACATTTTTTGTTGAGACCATAAGTCACTGGAGCAGGTTTAGGCCATTTGACCCATTGGGTCAACTCCACCATTCCATCATGCTTGATTTATTCTCCCTGCCTCAACCCCATTTTCCTGCCTTCTGATTACATTTGATACCCTGGCTAACCAAGAATCTATCAACCTCTGTTTTAAATATATTCAATGACAACCTCCACAGCTGTCTGTGGCAATGAATTCCACAGATTTGCCACCCTCTGGCTAAAGAGATTCTTCCTTAACTCTGGTCTCCACACTTTCTCTGTCGTTGTTACACTTTATCCTGCATTGTTATTGTTTTCTGTGTTTTCTTCGATGCGCTGTGTACTGAATTGGTCTGTATGAACAGCTTTCCACTGTATCTTGGTACATGTGACAATAATAAACCAATCCCAATTCTCTTGAAATGGATACTTTCATCTATAGTTGAACCTGTCCAATAAAGACTTGCATTTATATATCACCTTTCATGTCCCAAAGAACTTAATGAAGAGTAGCCATTATAATCTATCAGACTGTAGCTGCCAATTTACATTCAGCTAGCTTCCACCACGATCAATAACAAAATGCTGGAGGAATTCCGTGGGTCGGAAAGCAACTGAGGAGGGAAGTGGACAGTCATTGTTTGGGGTTAAATCTCTTCATCTCATCTGGATGAAGGGTTGTGATATGGTATGTCACTCTCTCATTACTACATCAGAGTGGCCATCTGGACTTTAATGTTTGTGTGGGATTTGCAACTACATCATTCTGATTCAACACCATAAACCAATGAGGCATAAGTCAAATCAGGATTTTGATCCTGGAGACAAGGGGGATGGTGGTGGACTTTAGGAAGACCAAGCCTGCACTGCTCCCTATTACTATTGATGGTGAGGATGTGGATGTGGTGAAGACCTGTGAGTACCTGTGGGTGCACCTGGATGACAGACTTGAGCGGAGCACCAACACAGGGGCTGTGTACAAAAAGGGCCACAGTCATATCTACTTTCTGAGGATCGAGGCACGACTGCGCAAGCGCATAGATGTCAGCGAGTTAGACCAGCGGGAAGGATTTGAAGTCAGCTTTATAGAGCGGGTGTTGAAGTAGAGGGAAACAGAGTAGGAGGGCTTTGGCTCAATGGGGCTTCAGTAATAACGGGTCGAGGTGAGGGAAGTTACTTGTGAAGAATAGAAACAGGAAGTATGTCTGTGAGACCAATGTTCTGTACTGGGTGTCAGATGTGGGAAGTCCGGGAGACTCCCAGCTTTCCGGACGGCCACATCTGCGCCAGATGCATCGAGCTGCAACTCTTTAGGGAACACGTTAGGGAACTGGAGATGCAGCTCGATGACCTTTGTCTGGTCAGGGAAAGTGAGGAGGTGATAGAAAGGAGCTATAGACAAGCAGTCACACCAGGGCCTCGGGAGACAGATAATTGGGTAACAGTCCAACAGTCCAAGGCTAAGGCTAACAGGAGAGCGACTGGCAAGAGTCAGATACTAGAGAGTACCCCTGTGGCTGACCCCCTTAACAATAAGTACTCCTATATGAGTACTGTTGAGGAGGATGACCTACCTGGGGGAAGCAACAGTGTCTGTGCCTCTGTCACAGAGTCTGGCCCTGTGGCTCAGAAGGGTAGGGAAAGGAAGAAAGCAGCAGTGATAGGGGACTCTATAGTTAGCGGTCAGACAGGCGATTCTGTTGACGCAGGGGTAAAACATGGATAGTAGTTTGCCTCCCAGGTGCCAGGGTCCGGGATGTTTCTGATCGGGTCCATGATATCCTGAAGGGGGAGGGTGAACAGCCAGAGGTCGTGATACATATTGGTACCAAGGACATAGGAAGGAAAAGGAAGGAGGACCTGAAAATAGACTACAGGGAGTTAGGAAGGAAGTTGAGAAGCAGGACCTCAAAGGTAGTAATCTCGGGATTACTGCCTGTGCCACGTGACAGTGAGTTTAGGAATAGAGTGAGGTGGAGGATAAATGCGTGGTTGAGGGATTGGAGCAGGGTTCAGGGGTTCAGATTTCTGGATCATTGGGACCTCTTTTGGGGCAGGCGTGACCTGTATAAAAAGGACAGGTTGCACTTGAATCCCTGGCAGGGAGGTTTGCTAAGGCTATTGGGAGAGTTTAAACTAAAATTGCCGGGGGATGGGAACCGAACTGAAGAGACGGAGGAACGGGCAGTTGGCTCACAAATAGAGAAAGCTTTTAGGCAGTGTGAGAGGGAGGATAAGTCAGTGATTGAGAAGGGAAGTGCTCAGACTGATGGTTTGAGATGTGACTATTTTAATGTAAGGAGTATCATGAACAAAGCAGATGAGCTTAGAGCATAGACCAGTACTTGGAGCTATGATGTTGTGGCCATAACAGAGACTAGGATAGCTCAGGGGCAGGAATGGCTACTTACAGTGCCAGGCTTTAGGTGTTTCAGAAAGGACAGGGAGGGAGGCAAAAGAGGTGATGGCACTGCTGATCAGAGACAATGTCACGGCTGCAGAAAAGGACGAAGTCATGGAGTAATTGTCTACTGAGTCTCTGTGGGTAGAAGTTAGGAAAAGGAAGGGGTCAATAACTCTACTGGGTATTTTTTATAGAGCACCCAATAGTAACAGGGACATCGGGGAGCAGATAGGGAGACAGATTCTGGACAGTTGTAATAATAACAGGGTTGTCGTGGTGGGAGATTTTAATTTCCCAAATATTGATTGACATCTCCCTAGAGCAAGGGGTTTAGATGGGGTCGAATTTGTTAGGCGTGTTCAGGAAGGTTTCCTGACACAATATGTAGATAAGCCTACAAGAGGAGAGGCTGTACTTGATCTGATATTGGGAAATGAACCTGGTCAGGTGTCAGGTCTCTCAGTGGGAGAGCATTTTGGAGATAATGATCACAATTCTATCTCCTTTACCATATAGCATTGGAGAGGGATAGGAACAGACAAGTTAGGAAAGTGTTTAATTGGAGCAAGGGGCAATATGAGGCTATCAGACAGGAACTTGGAAGCATAAATTAGGAACAGATGTTCTCAGGGAAATATAGGGCAAAAATGTGGCAAACGTTCAGAGGATATTTGTGTGGCATTCGGCATAGATTCATTCCAATGAGACAGGGAAAGAATGGCAGGGTACAGGAGCCATGGTATACAAAGGCTGTTGAAAATCTAGTCAAGAAGAAAAGAAAAGCTTACGAAAGGTTCAAAAAACTAGGTAATGATAGGAATCTAGAAGATTATAAAACTAGCAGAAAGGAGTTTAAGATTGAAATTAGGAGAGCCAGAGGGAGCCATGAGAAGGCCTTGGCGAGCAGGATTCAAGAAAGTTCCAAGACATTCGATAAGTATGTGAAAAGCAAGAGAATAAGACATGAGAGAATAGGACCAATCAAGTGTGACAGTGGAAAAGTGTGTATGGAACCAGAGGAGACAGCGCATGTACGTAATGATTACTTTGCTTTAGTATTCACTACGGAAAAGGATCTTAGCGATTGTAGGGATGACTTACAGCGGATTGAAAAGCTTGAGCATACAGTATAGACGTTAAGAAAGAGGATATGCTGAAGCTTTTGGAAAACATCAAGTTGGATAAGTCACCGGGACTGGACAAGATGTACCGCAGGCTACTGCGGGAGGCGAGGGATGAGATTCTGAGCCTCTAGCAATGATCTTTGCATCATCAATGAGGACAGGAGAGGTTCTGGAGGATTGGAGGGCTGCAGATGTAGTTCCCTTATTCAAAAAAGGGAGTAGGGATAGCCCAGGAGCCTTACTTCAATGGTTGGTAGGTTGATGGAAAAGATCCTGAGAGGCAGGATTTATGAACATTTGGAGAGGCATAATATGATTAGGAATAGGCACCATGGCTTTGTCAAAGGCAGGTTGTGCCTTATGAGCCTGATGGAATCTTTTGAGGATGTGACTAAACATGTTGATGAAGGGAGAGTAGTAGATGTAGTGTATATGGATTTCAGCAAGGCACTTGATAAGGGTCCCCATGCAGGTCTTATTGAGAAAGTAAGGTGGCATGAGATCTTAGGGGACCTTGCTTTGTGGATCCAGAATTGGCTTACTCACAGAAGGCAAAGAGTGATGGTAGACACGTCACATTCTGCATAGAGGTCGGTCACCAGTGGAGTGCCTCAGGGATCTGTTCTGGGATCCTTACTCCTTGTGATTTTTATAAATGACCCAGATGAGGAAGTGGAGGGATGGGTTAGTAAATTTGCTGAAGACACAAGGGTTGGGGGTGTTGTGGATAGTGTGGAGGGCTGTCAGAGGTTACAACGGGACATTGACAGGGTGAAAAACTGGGCTGAGAAGTGGCAGATGGAGTTCAACCCAGGTAAGTGTGAGGTGGTTCATTTTGGTACGTCAAATATAATGGCAGAGTATAGTATGAATGGTAAGACTTTTGGCAGTGTGGAGGATCAGAGGGATCTTGGGGTCCAAGGCCATAGGACACTCAAAGCTGCTGCTTAAGAAGACATATGGTGCATTGCCTTCATCAACTGTGGGATTGAGTTTAAGAGCCGAGAGGTAATGTTACAGCTATATAGGACCCTGGTCTGTCTGCATTTGGAGTACTGTGCTCAGTTCTGGTCACCTTACTACAGGAAACATATGAAAACTATAGAAAGGGTGCAGGGGAGATCTATAAGGATGTTGCCTGGATTGGGGAAATGCCTTACGAGAATAGGTTGAGTGAACTTGGCCTTTTCTCCTTGAAGTGACAGAGGATGAGAGGTGACCTGATAGAGGTGTATAAGATGGTGAGAGGCATTGATTGTGTGGATAGTCAGAGGCTTTTTCCAAGGGCTGAAATGGCTAACACAAGAGGACACAGTTTTAAGGTGCTAGGAAGAAGGTACAGAGGGGATGTCAGGGGTAAGTTTTTTACACAGAAAGTGGTGAGTGCGTGGAATGGGTTGCCAGCGACAGTGGTAGAGGTAGATACGATAGGGTCTTTTAAGAGACTCCTGGATAGGTACATGAAGCTTAGAAAAATAGAGGGCTATGGGTCACCCTAGTTAATTTCTAAAGTAAGTACATGTTCTGCACAGCATTGTGGGCCAAAGGGCCTGTATTGTGCTGTAGGTTTTTCTATGTTTCTATGAAACTGAGGTCCTTTGGAGTATGCAGGCCTCTCCTTCACATTTTCTACCTGTTTGTTGTCTGAAGTAGAGTCTTCATTGCGATGGTGTGCTGGGACAATGGTGATGCCAACAGGCTCAATTAACTGATTCGAAAGGCTGTTTCTGTTATAGGAGTCAAACTGGACATGCTAGAGTCTGTGATAGAAGAAAAGACCCTACAGAAATTCCTGCCAATTCTGGAAAATATTTCTCACCCCCTGCATGCCACCTTGGCTGAACAGAGGAGCATTTTTAGTAATAGACTGAGACAACTGTGCTGCTCCAAAGTGTGCCATATGAGGTCATTCTTACCCTTGGCCATTAGACTCTGTAACCTATAGCTGGGGAATGACGACCCCCTCCTGTTAGACCATTATTAACCTTTGTTTACCAGAACTCTGAGGCTATGTCCACACTACGCCGGATAATTTTGAAAACGCCGGTTTCGAGTAAAAACGACAGGCGTCCACACTAAGCATTTTTCAAAATATCTCTGTCCACATTAGACGGATATTTGGGGGAATCTCCTCCTACTGGGCATGTGCAGGACACACAGAAAACAAGCGAAGAGGAAACGGTATACTTGGTGCACGTTTGTCCAGTTACAGAGTAGAAAAAATTAAAAGGAATTGCTCTTGGCTGTCGCGCAGGAGGACTTAAAACTAAAAAAAACAAATACTGGAGCGTATGGAGGTAACCGACAGGGAGTTCACGGACAATATGACCTGGCTGACGACGAACATTGAAAAACTGACTAACTCCATTGCATTAATAAAGCACCTTGTTAAGTATATAAAACATGACTGCATCAGTGTTATCTTGTACTGTATTTCCATACAATGTTACATTAGACTGTTACACACTTATTGTCAGAGAAGTACTTGCATAAATAGGTAAACCACCTTGGTTCTTGATCCTCCAAAATATTCTGCATGGGATTTAAACTGGAGGTGGCGGATGGTGTTTTCTGTCCTTACCTTCATACAAGCAAGGACAGAAAACAGGGCAAAGTGAGTGTACTTAGTTATTCAGTAAGCGATGGGTCAAAGTATTTGGTGAGTACATTTCTAACTCTTCTGGCTTCAGTCTCGTTGCCGTCTGTTCTGAAATTGTTAGGCTCTGCGAAATGCAGAATCAAATATCGCTGTGATGATTGTACGCTCTAGTATCAATTGTTTGGCGACAATAAAGTAATAATAATAATAAAACAATGAAATGCCGTGCTGCTGCCATCTGTTGCGGCACGTCATGACAGCGGTTTTAAAAAGCTCCATTTACCATGTACACGCTGCAATGGATATTAGGCGTTTTCAGATTAATTCACTCTGGAGACCGTTTCTGAAAATCTCTATTTTCAGGGGATGAAAACGCCGTTTTAGTGTGGACAGAGGGTCAAAACGAAGAGAAAAAGCTTCGTTTTCAAAATTATCCGGCTTAGTGTGGACGTAGCCTGACTAGCTCTGTTTACCACACCCTGTTGTCGTGGACACCCTGTGCAATACTACCATCACTTCTGATCTGGATGGTGTGAATGTGCATCCATTACTGTGTAGTATTACTGTAATTCTTGCACTACCATCTTAGCAATATGAACTTAGAAATCCAGTAAATCTTGTAATCTTGTAATCTTTGAATTGTAAATCTTGTAAATCTTATTTTTAAGGTAACTTTTTATTCTTTCTTACTTCTCTTCTGCTATTTATATATCTGTGCACTTGTAATACTGCGGTGACACTGTAATTTCTTTTGGGATGAATAAAGTATCTATCTATCTACTGATCTATCTGGTGCAATGGTGATTTAAGCAGCAGGAGAAATGTTAGAATCAATGATGAGGTTTAGTGCCATAGCTAAGGATGAGGGCAAAATAATGCCAGGTTTTATTCATCGGATTGTCACCCAAAGCTCTAGCTGACATCTGTGGAAGATGCAGCATGGACTCAGGGAACACTGAAAGCCAGAATTTGAGTTGTGATCACGATTGAGCTTATTTGAAATTTCAATGCTAATTTATTGCTGACAATGCCAATTAAAAAGTTTTCTCTGGAATTCTCGCTGTTAAGAAGGTGACATCTCCCACCAAGACTACCTCTTGTTCAGGTTTATTTTATCACTTCATGCACTTTGGAAATTCCATCTCCAACCCACCTCCACTCGCCAACTCATCCAAACCTCTCCGTGACTTCCTTAGCCAAATGTATTTATTTATTTAAAGATACAGAATGGTAACAGGCCCTTCCGGCCCACAAGCACTCACCAACCAATTACAACCATATGCTCAATTAACCTTCTTTGGAATTGGGGAGGAAACTAGAACACCCAGGGAAACCCACACAGGCACAGGTAGAATGTACAACGTTCTTACAGTCAGGGATGGGAATTGAACCCAGATCACTCACTTGTGCTGTAATAGCATTACACTAACTACTGCACCACCATGCCACCCCTAGTTCCATGTAGTTCTTTGCTGCTTTCTTTCCTGGTATTTTCCTTATGCTTTGCCTAACCTGTGTCCACATCTATTATTTCCAGAAGGCGTTCGATAAGGTGCCGCACAAGAGACTTATAAATAAGATACGGATGCATGGAGTCAGAGGAAGTGCGTTGGCATGGATAGTGGATTGGTTAACTGATAGAAAACAGAGAGTTGGTATAAATGGGTGTTTCTCTGGTTGGCAGTCAGTGGTGAGTGGGGTGCCGCAGGGGTCGGTGCTGGGCCCGCAGCTGTTTACCATTTACATTGATGAGTTGGAAGAGGGGACTGAGCATAGCATAACAAAATTTGCTGATGACACTAAACTGAGTGGAAAAGCAAATTGTACAGAGGATGTGGAGAGCCTGCAGAGGGATATAGGTAGGTTATGTGAGTGGGCCAAGTTCCGGCAGATGGAATACAATGTTGGTAAATGCGAGATCATCTGCTTTGGAAGGAATAATAGAAGAGCTGATTATTATTTAAATGGTGAAAGATTGCAGCATGCTATTGTGCAGAGGGACTTGGGAGTGTTTGTTCATGAATTGCAAAAAGTTAGTTTGCAGGTACAACAGGTTATTAAGAAGGCAAACAGAATGTTGGCTTTCATTGCTAGAGGGATTGAATTCAAGAGCAGGGAGGTCATGCTGCAACTATACTGGGTACTGGAGAGGCCGCACCTGGAGTACTGTGTACAGTTCTGGTCTCCATACTTGAGGAAGGATATACTGGCTTTGGAGGCAGTGCAGAGGAGGTTCACCAGGTTGATTCCAGGGATGAAGGGGTTAACCTATGAGGAGCGATTGAGTCGCCTGGGACTATACTCTCTGGAATTCAGAAGAATGAGAGGGGATCTTATAGAAACATACAAAATTTTAAAAGGGATATATAAGTTAGAAGTAGGAAAGTTGTTTCCATTGATAGGTGAGACTAGAACTAGGGGACATTGCCTCAAGATTCAGGGGAGAAGATTTAGGACAGAGATGAGGAGAAATTGTTTTTCCCAGAGAGTGGTGAATCTGTAGAATTCTTCACTAAATATATTTAAGATAGAGTTAGATAGATTTTTACATAGTAGGGGAATTAGGAGTTATGGGGAAAAGGCAGGTAGGTGGAGCTGAGTTTACAGACAGGTCAGCCATGATCTTATTGAATGGCGGGGCAGGCCCGATGGGCCGGATGGCCTACTGCTGCTCCTAATTCTTATGTTCTTATTTCCACCCTGTTCTTTATTCACTCCTATAACTTCTCCCATTCTATGTTTCTTACTAATATTGGAAAATTCCTTTCTGCCCTTGTCTGTCCACCCCTCTCGGTGAACTAGTATGGTCAATTTTCTCCCTCTTCCTTGAGCTGGGAAGTTGCGATTGTTGACCCTGATGGATAGTCCCCACTAGAAAGTTGTATCAGAATCAGGTATATTATCACTGACATGATGGTGTTTTGTGTCAGCAGACACAAAAAAAACTCAAAGTTACAATTATAAAAAACATTCAAAGGATGAATACTGCAGTAGTGTTCTTGAGTAGGTGGATTGTACACAAATCTAATGGTGAAGGGGGAAGAAGCTGTTCCTAAGTATCTTCAAGCTCCAGTACCTGTCAGAATGCTCTTCATGATACATCCATAGAAATTTGCTAGGATCTTTGGTGATGTACCAATCAATATGATTTGAAGCATCGAAGCATCTAGGCAAGCAGCTGAACCCGTTTCTAGCTCTTCATCACCCTTTTAGCCAGTGAATTACCACCACTCTTTGGATAAATTGCAATTTAAAATAGTGATGACACTGTTAGTACTTAAGATTACAAGTATTTTAGACTACACCTATGTGCATTTAAAAGTGCATTCTGAACGTATGATATCAATGACTTCCATCTTCTCCACAGGGCCAAAGTTTTCATCATGGCAATGAACGCAGTGTTAATGAACTGATGAAAATACATTTATAAATATTTACACATAATATTTTGTTCCAATAAAAACTGAAAAAAATTGCACCTTGATGAATAAAGAACAAGTACGTTGTTCACAGCATTATAGACTGGTAACTGCTGAACAATCTTTCAAGTGTTGTAAAACTAATTTACTATGTGTAGACTTTGATTCCTTCAATATATTTATTTCAGACTTCTGTGGCTTTATTTGTTCACTTTATAAAGTTTGTTCATAGTGATAATGGTTGTTGGGTGCTTTAGAAATGAGTCAACAACAAAACAATATTCAGGAAAGGAGAAATGTAATCTACAAATCCCTCAGAAAATTTGTGGGAGGTTTCTTCAAGGTCAGTGGCAGCACTAAACCCTTGACTTCTGATCATAAAACCCAAGCTACTGAATGCAGCACCTAATTAAAGGGAGCAGGTGACCACTGTGAGACTGCTGGCAGTCATTACTCAGTGTCTATTTACAAAAATATGGGAGCATGGCAAGAAAAAAAGTTATAATTGCTGGTGGGTTTTTGATGGTGATTCTCAGATTTTATGCTCTAAAATATGATCCACAAGTGACACAATACAGCATATATAACACTTCTATCTAGAAATATAGACATACCTCTGTATTCCACTCTTCTATGATTTTCAAGACGACATCATAGAGTTCATCAATTTCTTTGACTGCATCTTCAGGTGCTGTGTGCTGAGAAATGAGTACAAAATCCTGCACCACTGCGATACAATGAAATCCAAAGCTGAAGTCAGTATAATTATCCAGTGCTACGGCCTGAACATCAACTTCATCATTCTATCCAGTTCACCAGGTCCCGCAGTTACATTTTCACCCATTATCCAAAATATGCCCAGACTTGCAACTAATGATAGCAGCCTAAGTGTCATATAGGGAAACGATAACCATGAAAATATTCTGCAAGAGAAACTAATTCTGGGAATGAAAGGGTTAATGTATGAGGAGAGTGTGATGGCTCTGGGCCTGTATTTGCTGGAGTTTAGAAGTACGACGGGGGGTTATTGAAACCTAACGAATATTGAAAGGCCTAGAAAGAGTGGATGATCCCTCTGGTGGGGCAGTCTAGAATCAGAGGACACAGCCTCATAATAGAAGGACATCCCTTTAAGACAGAGATGAGGAGGAATTTTTTAGCCAGACGCTAATGAATCTGTGGAATTCATTGCCACAGACAGTTGTGGAGGCCAAGTCATTGAGTATGTTTAAAGCAGAGGTTGATAGGTTCTTCATTAGTCAGGGCATCAAAGGTTACAGGGAAAAAGCAGAAGAATGGTGTTGAGGGGGAAAATAAATCAGCCATGATGGAATGGCAGAGTAGTGTCAATGAGCCAAATGATCTAATTTTGCTTCTATGTCTTTTGGTCTTATGGTCAAATCTGCTGAATAATAAGTTGGTATTGGCAAGAACAATACAAGTTTACAATGGTCAAGCTTGGTATCACACAGTTAACATAGGATCTGTACAGAAACAGTAATTGTTACTTAACAGAATCTGTGTTCTTATCTCTATTTTTTAACCTCTTTTTTATTTTTCGCATTCGATGCAGGCAACCAGGTCTATATCATCATGCGTTTGTTAGCTTTCAGTGCTACCAATAGAGTTCCACAGTATGGAAACAGGCCTTTAGGACCAACCATAAGCCCATAAGACATGGGAGTAGAACTAGGCCATTTAGCCCATTGATTCTAATCTGCCATCCAGTCATGGCTGATCCTTTTCTCCCCTTCTCAAACCCACTCCCCAGCCTTCCTCCGTAACCTTTGACACCATGTTTTAAATGGATGCCCCTCTATCCTGAGGTTGTGCCCTCTTGTCTTAGACCACCCCTCCCCACCACAAGCTGGAGGAACTCAGCAGGTCGGGCAGCATCTGTGGAAACGATGAGTCGATGTTTCGGGCCAGAACCCTTCATCAGGACTGAAGAGGGAAGGGACAGAGGCCCTATAAAGAAGGTGGGGGAGGGTTGGAAGTAGAAGGCTGGTAGGTTCAGTTGAAAAACCAGTAATTTGAAAGACAAAGGGGTGGGGGAGGAGAAGTACGGAGGTGATAGACAGGAAAACAATGGGTAGTAGAAGGAGGCGGAACCATGTAGGCAGCTGGGGGAGGGGGCAGAGTGAAATAGGGATAGAGGAAGGGAGGGGGAGGGAATTACTGGAAGTTGGAGAATTCTATGTTCATACCAAGGGGCTGGAGGCTACCTGGATGGTACATGAGGTGTTGCTCCTCCAACCTGAGTTTAGCCTCATCATGGCAGTAGAGGAGGCCATGTATGGACATATCTGAATAGGAAAGGGAAGCAGAGCTGAAGTGGGTGGCTACTGGGAGATCCTGTCTGTTGTGGCAGACGGAGCGGAGGTGCTCGACGATGCGGTCCCCCAATCTGCGTTGGGTTTCACCGATGTAGAGGAGGCCACACCGGGAGCACCGGATGCAATAGATGATCCCAACAGACTCACAAGTGAAGTGTTGCCTCACCTGGAAGGACTGTTTGGGGTCTGAATGGTGGCAAGAGAAGAGGTGTAGGGACAGGTGTAGCACTTACGCTTACAGGGATAAGTGCCGGGTGGGAGATCTGTGGGAAGGGACTTGTGGATAAGGGAGTCGCGGAGGGACTGATCCCTGCGGAAAGCAGAGAGGAGTAGACAGGGAAAGGTGTGCTTAGTGGTGGGGTCCTGTTGAAGGTGGCGGAAGTTGCGGAGGATAACGTGCTGGATCTGGAGGCCGTGGGGTGGTAGGTGAGGACAAGGGGAACTCTGTCCCTGTTGTCGTGGCGGGAGGATGGGGTGAGGGCCGAAGTGCAGGAAATGGAGGAGATGCGGGTGAGGGCATCATTGATGATGGTAGAAGGGAAACCACGATCCTTAAAGAAAAAGGACATTTGAGATGTCCTGGAACAGAAAGTCTCATTCTGGGAGCAGATGCGGCGGAGACGGAGGAACTGGGAATAGGGAATGACATTTTTGCATGTGGCGGGGTGGAAAGAGGTATAGTCAAGGTAGTTATGAGAGTCAGTGGGCTTGTAGAAGATGTCAGTGGACAGTCTGTCTCCAGAGATGGAGACCGAGACATCGAGAAAGGGGAAAGAAGTGTCCGAGATAGACCAAGTGAATTTGAGGGCTGGGTGGAAGATTGAAGTAAAGTCGATGAAATTGACGAGCTCAGCATGGGTGCAGGAAGCAGCGCCAATGTAGTCGTCAATGTACCGACGGAAAAGTTGGGGAGCAGTACCAAAATAAGTTTGGAACACAGACTGTTCCACATAACCAATGAAGAGGCAGGCATAGCTGGAGCCCATGTGAGTTCCCATAGCTACACCCTTACTCTGAAGAAAGTGGGAAGAGCCAAAAGAGAAGTTATTAAGTGTGAGAACCAGTTCCGCCAACCGGAGGAGGGTAGTGGTGGTGGGGAACTGGTGAGGTCTATTATCCAGGAAGTAGCGGAGGGCTTTGAGGCCTTCTTGATGGGGAATGGAGGTGTACAAGGATTGGACATCCATAGTAAAAATGAAGCGGTTGGGACCGGGGAACTGGAAGTTATTGAAGAGGTGGAGGGCACGGGATGTATCCCAGATGTAGGTGGGGAGAGACTGAACTATGGGTGACAAAATGGAGTCCAGGTAGGCAGATACAAGTTCGGTGGGACAGGAGCAGTCAGAAACTATGGGTCTACCGGGACAGTCAGGCTTGTATATCATTGGGAGGAGGTAAAACCGAGCGGTGCAGGGTGTGGGAATAATGAGTTTAGCGGCTGAGGATGGAAGGTCTCCGAAGTTGATAAGGGCGGTGATGGTGCGAGAGACAATGGTTTGAAGTTTTTTGGTGGGGTCCTATTCCAGGGGTAAGTAAGAGGAGGTGTCAGAGAGCTGCTGTTTGGCCTCAGTGAGGTAGAAGTCCATTCGCCAGACTACTGCGGCACCACCTTTGTCAGCAGGTTTGATGGTGAGGTTGGGATTAGTGCGGAGAGAGTGGAGGGCAGTGCTTTCAGAGGGAGTGAGGTTGGAAGAGGAGAGAGGAGTGGTGAAGTTGAGACGGTTGATGTCTCAGCGACAGTTGGAGGTGAAGAGATCGAGTGCAGGTAGAAGGCCTGGGCGGGGTGTCCAGGAGAAGGAGGAGGGTTGAAGACAGGAGAAGGGGTCATCAGTAGGGGGAGGGGAATCCTTGCCAAAGAAGTAGGCTCAGAGACGTAGGCGACGGAAGAAGAGTTTAGCGTCATGGCGGGCACGGAACTCACTGAAGTGTGGACCGAGGGGGACAAAAGTCACATCAACTCTGTCTATGCCTTTCAACATTCAAAAGGTTTCAATGAGATTCCCTGCCATGCGATCCTTCTAAATTCCAGTGAGTACAGACCCAGAGCAAACAGAAGTTCCTCGTATGATAACCTTTTCAATCCCTGAATCATCCTTGTGAACCTCCTCTGAACCCTCTCCAGTGCCAGCACATCTTTTCTTAGATGAGGAGCCCAAAACTGTTCACAATACTCAAGGTGAGGCCTCACCAGTGCCTTATAAAGCCTCAGCACCACATCCCTGCTCTTGTATTCTAGACTTCTTGAAATGAATGCTAACATTGCATTTGCCTTCCTCACCATGGACTCTACCTGCAAGTTAACCTGTTCTGTACAAGGACTTCCAAGCCCCTTTGCGTTTCAGATTTTTGCATTTCCTCTCCATTTAGAAGATAGTCTGCACATTTATTTCTGCTACCAACATGTATGACCATGCATTTTCCAACATTGTATTTCATTTGCCATTTTCTTGCCCATTCTCCTAATCTGTCTTAAATCCTTCTGCAGCCTGTTTCCTCAACATTACTTGCCCCTCCACCAATTTTGGTATTATCTGCAAACTATCATCTAAATCATTTATATACAGCATAAAAAGAAGCGGTCCCAACACCGACCACTGTGGAGCACCACTAGTCACTGGCAGCCGACCAGAAAAGAATCCGAGCAACACACATCAAAGTTGCTGGTGAACGCAGCAGGCCAGGCAGCATCTCTAGGAAGAGGTGCAGTCGACGTTTCAGGCCGAGACCCTTCGTCAGGATCTTTTTGTTCCAACTCACTGCCTCCTACCAATTAGCCAATGCTCTAACCATGCCAGTAACTTTCCTGTAATACTATGGGCTCTTCACTTGGTAAGCAACCTCATGTCTGGCACCTTATCAAAGGCCTTCTGAAAGTCCAAATGTACAATATCTATTGCATCCCCTTTACTTGTAATCTCCTCAGGAATTCCAACAGGGTCATCAGGCATGATTTTCCCTTAAGGAAACGATATTGACTTTGTCTTACCTTGTCCTATGCCACCAAATACTCCATAACCTCATCCAACATCTTCCCAAACACTGAGGTCAGGTTAACTGGTCTATAAATTCCTTCCTGCTGCCTTCCTACCTGCTGACTAAGCTCTTACCTGAGTTCATCCCCTCCTTTTGTGTAACCAATGATGCAAATCTGCTGTTGGGTGTATTTCCCTGGGATAAAAAACATTCTGATAGACAAATCACCATCTTTGGAGTTGTTAATATTGCAGTTAGCACAATGCTATTACAGCTCAGGCATTGGAGTTCAGAGTTCAGTTCCAGTGCCGCCTGTAAGGAGTTTATATGTCCTCCCTGTGACTGCACAGGTTTTCTCCTACAGTCCAAAGACATACCAGTTAATAGGATAATTGGTTATTGTAAATTGTCCTGTGTTGAGTTGTCCTGGTGTTAAATAGTTGGGTTGTTTGGTGACATGGCTCGTAGGGCCAGAAGGGCCTGTTATATGTGGTAACTTTAAATAATGTAAGTCTAAATAAATGAAAAAAAGATTGCAACATAAAAATCCACCAACAAAGGTTCCCCACTAGCTGGATAATGTCATCTTCTCACAGCTACCATCAGGCAGTGGGGTAGAGTCCCACACCAGCAAGTTCAAGAACAGCTGCTTCCCTTCAACCAGTTGGTTCATGAACCAACTGACACAATCGTAATCATTAGAATTTAGCAACCCTATGACTACTTTGACAACTATGCAATAAAATTAACTTCTTTTTGTTCTAATCATGGTCTTTATTATAAAAATCTTGTTTATGTTTTCCTTAGGAATGTTGCTTAGAAACATAGAAAACCTACAGCACAATACAGGCCCTTGTGCCAAACATGTCCTTACCTTAGAAATTACCTAGGGTTACCCATAGCCCTCTATTTCTCTGAACTCCATGTACCTGTCCAGGAGTCTCTTAAAAGACACCTATCCGCCCCCACCACCATTGCCGGCAGCCCATTCCACGCACTCACCACTTTCTGCATAAACAACTTACCCCTGATATCTCCTCTGTACCTTCTTCCAAGCACCTTAAAACTATGCCCCTCTTGTGCTAGCAATTTCAGCCCTGGAAAAAAGCCTTAACTATCCACACGATCAATGCCTCTCATCATCTTATACACCTGTATCAGGTCAGCTCTCATCCTCCGTCTCTCTAAGGAGAAAAGGCCGAGTTCACTCAACCTATTTTCATAATGCAAGCTCCCCAATCCCGGCAACATCCTTGTAAATCTCCTCTGCTGTCCTCTGCACTCTGTTTATATGATGTTATGTGTATTTAGCGATACAGTGCTAAGCAGGCCCTCCTAGCTGCACTTCCCAGCAGCCCCTTACAACCCCCAAATTAACCCTAACCTAATCATGGGACAATTTACAACGATCGCATAAACACCTAACTGGTACTTTTTGGACTGTGAGAGGAACCCAGAGCACCAGGAGAAAACACACGCATTCCACGGTGAGGATGTACAGAGACTCCTTACAGAATGGTGCCAGAATTGAACACAAAACTCCAGAATACCCCGAACTGTAATAGCGTCTCACTAACAGCTATGCTACCTGCTGTGTATTTAATATTTTGGTACTATTTGAGTAATATTGTAAATATATAGTTTGGTTCAACATTCTTTGTTGTTTACATACCGCATTGCATGTTATCTGTACATGGCATACGTCAGCACACCATCACATGATATGTTCATGCCTTGCTTAAAGTAAACACAAAGTCAGACTCACATTTCGGACTCTCGTCTTTTTCTTTCATTTAGTTTACTGTTTTGGAGTTAAAGAACATATACAGTGGCATGAGGAACTTTTAAGCAAACCTGAAATGGTTACTTGCCTGTTGAAGCACAGCAAGATGATCCAGTTAAAAAAAACAGTGAGAAATAGTTGAGAAAACAATCAGCGCAGCATGTATTTTTCTTCACAAGGGAAGGAAGTCAGTTAAGTTAAAGATACGGCAGGAAATGGACAAGTTCATAGGTTCATCAACAGTGAGTACTGAGTGATAATAATCATAAATTTAAAAAAGCGGAAATGGCTAGCTACATCAGAAGAATAGATAGATTTGATTGCTCAATGGATAACAGGCTCATGTACATTAAGCTAATTGAGCAATATTTTGATGCAAATAAAATAGCCAATGAGAAGTGAGTGCCAGTTTTGTTGAGTGCATTGGATTTAAAGGCAAACAGTTTGCTTCAAAATTTAAGTGCCCCAACCAAATCAGCCGTAATGAGCTTTGCTGATACTGTGAAAGTAAGGTAGGAACACTGTGTACCAAAACTATTGTTGATTCCAGAATCACTTAGATTTCATAAGCGGATTCAAATGGAAGTGGAGTCTATTTCAGCTTACATGGTGGAATGGAAGAGATTGTATAAGCATTGTCAGTTCAATGATGGACTGAATAATGCACTGAGAGATCATTTAGTTTGTGGAATCTTACAAGAAAGCATTCAAAATGGCTTCTAACTGAAGCACAACTAACATTTAAAAGAGCAGTTGACATTGCTGTATCAATGTAAACAGCAGGCACAATTGAACTGCAGTCTGGAAGGAAAGTGATCATGAACAAAATTGTAATGTCTAGTTGGAGGCCTGCCTGGCCAAACAAATTATGTTAAGGTGTGGCAGGGGCTCACATGCACCAGAGTAATGCAAGTTTAATGGTGAAACTTGCAGATAACGTAACAAAGTTGGACCCATACAAAGAGTATGTTGGGCAGACAAAAAAAATGAATGTCACAGGGCAGCTAAAAAGATATAAAATCAAGCTGCAGCTTCAAAAAGAGCACTAACCTGCACACTGTTGATGAAAAATCTGATAATGATGACAGTGACTTGAGACTGACTAGACCTGTGATTTTCAATGTGAAAGCTAACAATAGACAAGCAGTATGGCTTACACCAAAAGTGAATGGCAAATTTATTAATCAAAAATTGGACACTGGCTTGCCTGTTTCAGTCATTGCACAAAATGAGTATGAATAGCATTTCAAAGATACTAAACTGAAGCTTGCAGATATCCAACTAAGAACTTATACTGAAGAAAAGATAACACCTGTGGGATTGACATTCATAACAGTGAAATACAACAACCAACAAGTCACATTCAGTTAATGTAGGATGGCCAGCATTGTAGTGATGTGATTGGCTGAGACAACTGCAACTTGATTGGAGATAAAGAGAGAGAAAGAAGCTGGACCAGGAGAGGAGCAAGGTCCAGAGAGAGAAAGGCCAAGAAAAGGAGAACAAATGTGTCCAGAGCTGTCAGAACCACTTCATGTAGCCCCAGAGTCAACTGCAACCTCCACAGAGGAGACTCCAGAACCTGAGATTGTTTCACAGCCCAACCCTCACCTGCCAAAGAGGAGAGAGGAACTGGCCCAAGTCGATTGGAAAAATAAGCTAGATGGAGGGACAGTAGAGCAGAATTGCATGAAATTCCTACAAGAAGTAAGGAAAGTGCAGGAAAAATATATACCAAGAAAAAAGAAAATTACAAGTGGAAAAATGGCACAAATGTGGCTAACGAGAGAGGTTAAGGCTAAAATAAAAGCAAAAGAGATGGTGTACAAGGAAGCAAAAATTAGTGGGAAAACTGAGGACTGGATGACTTTTAAAAACTTACAGAAGGAAACTAAGTAAGTCATTAGGAAAGAAAGGATGAATTATGAAAGGAAATTAGCAATTAACACAAAAAAGGATACTAAGAGTTTTTTTTTAAATATATGAAGATTAAAAGAGTGACACGGGTAGATATAGGACCAATTGAAAATGATGCTGGAGGAACTATAATGGGTAATAAAGAGAAGGTAGAGGAACTAAATGAGTATTTTGCATAAGTCTTCACAGTGGAAGACATTAGCAACATACCTGATAGCAAGACATCTCAGGGAATAGAATTAGGTACAGTCAAGATTACTAGAGAGAAAGTGTTTGGGAAGCTAAATGGACTAAGAATAGATAAGTCTCCCAGATCAGATGAAGTGCACCCACGGGTTCTGAAGGAGGTGGCTTTGGAGATTGTGGAGGCATTGGAAATGATCTTCCAGGAATCAATAGACTGGCATGGTTCCAGAGGACTGAAAAGTCGCAAATGTAGTTCCGCTGTTTAAGAAAGGAAGGAGGCAGCAAAAAGAAAATTACAGACCTATTAGTCTGACATTGGTAGTTGGAAAGTTATTGGAGTCGATCCTCAAGGACGAGATTATGAAATACCTCGAGGTGCATGACAAGATAGGCCCAAGCCAGCATGGTTTCATGAAGGGAAGATCCTGCCTCACCAACCTATTGGAATTTTTTGAGGTAATCTCCAAAAAGATTGACAAGGGAGAGGCTGTGGATGTTGTGTATTTGGATTTTCAAAAGGCCTTCGACAAGGTGCCGCATAAGAGGCTGCTTAATAAGATGAGAGCCCATGGAATTACAGGAAAGATATTGGAATGGGTGGAGCATTGGCTGATAGGCAGAAAGCAGAGGGTGGGAATAAAGGGATCCTATTCTGATTAGTTGCTGGTTACTAGTGGTGTTCCGCAAGGGTCGGTGTTGGGGCCGTTTCTTTTTACAATGTATGTCGATGATTTAGATTATGGATTAAAAGGTTTTGTGGCTGAGTTTGCAGATGACACCAAGATAGGTGGAGGAGCAGGAAGTGTTGAAGAAATGGAAAGTTTGCAGAGAGACTTGGTCAGTTTAGGAGAGTGGGCAAAGAAATGGCAGATGAGATACAATGTTGGGAAATGTACAGTTGTACATTTTGGAAGAAGAAATAATCGGGCAGATTATTATTTAGATGGGAAGAAAATTCAAAAATCAGAAGTGCAAAGGGACTTGGGGGCCCTCGTGCAGGATACCCGAAAGGTTAACCACCAGGTTGGATTGGCAGTAAGGAAAGCGAATGCTATGTTGGCATTCATTTCAAGAGGAATAGTATATAAGAGTAAGGAGGTGTTGACGAGGCTCTATGGGGCACTGGTGAGACCTCATTTGGAATACTGTGTGCAGATTTGGGCCCCCTATCTTAGAAGGGGTGTACTGATGTTGGAGAGAGTTCAGAGAAGATTTACGAGAACGATTCCTGGAATGCAGGGGATAACATATGAGGAGCGTTTGTCAGCTCTTGGACTGTATTCATTATAGAAGAATGAGAGGGGATCTCATAGAAACATTTTGAATGTTGAAAGGGTTGGACAGAGTAGATGTGGAAAGGCTGTTTCCCTTGGTGGGTGAGGCCAGGACAAGAGGCCACAGTCTTAGAATTAGAGGGTACCCATTTAAAACAGAGATGAGGAGAAATATTTTTAGCCAGAGGGTTGTGGATCTATGGAATTCATTACCACATACAGCTGTGGAGGCCCGATCATTGAGGGTGTTTAAGGAGGAGATTGATAGGTATCTAATTAGTCAGGGTATCAAGGGATATGGGGAAAAAGCTGGGAATTGGAACTAGATGGGAGAATAGTATAGCTCATGGTAGAGTGGCGGAGCAGGCTCGACGGGCCGAATGGCCTACTTCTGCTCCTTTGTCTTGTGATCTTGTGATATGTAAATATATGTAAATGCCACCAATATATGTGCACGCCTTGCTTTAAGTCAAAACTAAGAACATACATGAGTTATTCCTGACTCCCTTATTTTCCTGCCAATTAGTTTTTATTTTTTGGAATTAACATTACCATGGCAACCAGTTCCTGTGATGTTGCTGCAAGTATGTTTTTCATTGCATCTGTGCCAAAGTATGTACTTGTGCATGTGACAATGAACTTATTTTTGACTTTTATCTTCCATTATTTGTGTCCTAACTTGCATAGATGCATTTTAGGTGTTTCACTGCCTTACAGGCATAGCTGCAGGCTTTGGCATGCGTGCAATGATATTTAAATGGCAGTCTGATAGAAGAGAAATCATGTTTCTGGACCAGTCTCAAGTGGTATATAGCACTGATTCTTCAAGATATATGAGTTTGAATCCCAACAAAGCAATTGGCCCATTTATAATCTTGTAATTAAATGTGAAAACAACAGTTACTGTCACAACCACAGATTCAGCCGCGGAGAATCGGCACTCTCACAGGTGGGCAGCTGCAAGCGGTTGGGAATCACACTCATGAGAACTCAATTTCCAGTCAAGAAGGATTTCCTTGTGGTTGTGTTTAACTCCCTTTCTTTCATTTCAGTCTGGTTGAGTCTTGACCAAAGCATAGCGACGGCAATGTGCCCTGCTTACCTTGGCCCACGTTCCGAGAAAGAAGACCACAATTTAGATTGACACTGTAAAGGAGCAATTTTTATCTATTATTAAGTTACTGCTTCCGAGTCGCAGTGTTGGCGTTAGATTTTTAGCTTAAGAGTTTTAGTTAACAGCCATGTTGACCTGGAGTTTATTATTTGCCTTTTGTTCTGTACTTTTCTTATTAAAACTAAGCAAACTGTTCATTCTGTTTCAGCGCTTCTCCCTCCACCTTTGGGCCATCACCGCACCCCCTGTAAATACCAGTAGGAGTAACTGTGAAGCCTGTAGACAGTAATCCAAAATAAGACAACTGAATCACTAAACACTCCACTGAAATTGACTCATATGTAGTTACAGGTAAACAAATATTATTAGCTCCTAACTCTTAACTCCTCACAATTCAGAGTAAGGGTGGACAGTGGCATTTCCAGTGAAATCTATATCCGAAAAAAAATTAGAGACCTTCCCAATTTCTCCTGAGGGTTGACATCTGGAGGTAAAATTTATCAACCAGAATGCTGTACAAATCCATGAGTATGGTGATAATTTTAGATAATGTGCTCAGTGTAGTGCCAAATAGAATGTGCTCATAAAATATTCAAATAGTGACATAGGTATACAGACAGTGAAATCTCACCTTTGTAAGAGCCTGACTCACTTTATGTTTAAACACTCCCAATGCTTTTTATTGGAAGCATTTCTTTTTGAAACTCCCCTAGCACATTTATGAAGATCTGTTTAAGAACTGATAAAAACAACCATCTGCTTATTTTCAGCAGATAGAAAATCTGCAGATGCTTGAAATCTGAGGAACACACACAAAATGCTGGAGGAGCTCAGCAGACCAGGCAGCATCAAGGTTTCCTCTATCACCTGGTTGTTCTCTCTCCCCTACTCCCCTACTCCTTAGCTTTTTTAATCCAGTCTTGCTGAAGGGTTTTGGCCCGATACGTCGACTATACTCTTTTCCATAGATGTTGCCTGGCCTGCGGTGTTCCTCCAGCATTTTGTGTGTGTTACTTACTTTCATCAGATTTATTTTTGGGGCCTCTTGGATTAGAGCACTGCATTAAGATGTCCAGTGTTTAAAATAAAGTTAAAATATTTTCATGCGTCAGAAGCACCAGCAAATTGGGGTTGTCGGGTGTTGCTGAGCAGTGAGAATCAAAGGGCTGGAAGGACTTATTTCATGCTGTATCTCTAAATAAAATAAAATATCTTCTATGTCCTGTTAGAAAAAGAGATTACCATCAAGCTTTGCCCTGACCCTCAAACATTACTTTCTCACCCTTTTAAGGACTAATGACTTATCCATTATTTTGAATGTAGACAGTTTCAGGGGGATTGAAAGCATTTTCTATCTCCTGATCTGTGTGGGAACGTTTTAGGAACATTTATAATGTAAATATTTCATTTCTGCTTGTAATCACCTTTTTTACCTTGCTCTCTTGTCCCATTGTCCATGAACATGGACTAAATCTTTAGGCAATACACTAGTATCAAAACTGGATGTTTCTGCCTGTCATAATTTTGGTTTAGCAAATTTTCCTTTTTCTATTGGTATAGTCTAGCAGCCTTGCTACCAACAAAGATTCACACAGACAAAGAAGTATAATTTATTTAGTTATTTAGAGATACAGTGTAGAATAGGCCCTTAGAGTCGCACCGCCAGCAGCCCACTGATTTAACCCCAGCCTAACCACAGACAAATTACAATGACTAATTCACTTTTGGGGTTTGCTTTTGGGCTGTGGGAGAAAACTGGAGCACCTGGAGGAAACCCAGGTGACGTCAGAGTTGAACTCCGAGCTCCGACACCCGGAGTTGTAATAGCGTCAAGCTAACCGCTACGCTACTGTGGTGCACTGATTCTAACTGCTGCACTAACTCATCTAACTCCCTCAAGGTCATGGATCAGACATGGTTGTTTTTTAAGATGGTAGGGGTTGTTTTGAGGGTGGGGGGGTGGGGTTTAGGGTTTATGAACAGGGATGTGTGGAGCAGTCAGTAGTCAGACCAGCATCTAGGCCTCCACATTGCGTTTCAAGGCCAGCAATGTGGACGGAATGAAGGACATCTGTGGATGCTGGTAGAGCAAGTGCTGTGGAAAAGGACAAGCACCCATAGTCCCCCAGGTTAGTGAGTCCCCCTATATCAGTGGGTTCAGGGATTGGAGTTCCTTGAGGGCAAGAGGTGAGAGAGATTTTGACTCCCTGGTACATGACCAAGCAAGACTGGACTGTCTGTTTGTGGATGGGTGGGTAGGTGGGAGAGAGGAAAGGGGGCTTGTTTTACTGATGTTGTTTTGTTGCTGTTGTTGGTGTTGTTTTTGCTTGTGTTGTTCTACTGAACATTGTGGACAGGCTATGTTGGCACCGCAATGTGTGACGACTTTTGTGGGCTGCCCCCAGCACATCCTTAGGCTGCACCAGTTGTTAACAGAAACAACGCATTTCACTGTGTATACATGTGATAAATAAATTAATCTGAAACTAATTACACCTTTTCAGAGATATTCTGTCTGTTCTACTCATTCCTTCACCACCCGCTCGGCTACTGAAAACAGCTTGCTCTTTTCTTTTAACCAGTTCTGATGAAGGTTTCAGACCTAGAAAGTTAGCTGTGTTTTTGTCCACTGATATTGTCTGACCGGCTGACTGTTTCCAGCATTTTCTGTTACAGTATTGGAACACAGAACGTAGAAGAGTACAGCACAGAAACATCCTGTCTACCATCATGATTGTGCCAATAAAAACTAATCCTATATGTCTGCATACAGTCAGTACATCGCTGTTCCCTGTCTGTTCATGTGTTATCCAGTAAAGAGCACAGTAGTGCCACCACAGCACGTTCACAATATCCAGTAGACCCCTCAGCATACCTAGTCCACACCAGCCTGGTCCTGCCTAGTCCCATAGAACACAGCCCTCCATATCTCTCTCATCCATGCACCTATCCTTTCTTTTTCAATCTTTTTATTAATTTCAAAATATAGAAACAAAACATAGCAATAATACAGATAATTTGAGATGTATTGTTACATTTAAAAAAAGAGTAATTGCAAAACCAAATAGTGGAAATTACCAAAACTCCCATACATGTAGAACTGATCACGGATAATATAAAGCAAAAAAAAAGAAAAAAGAAAGAAAAAGAGAAAAAAAAAACCATCCCAAAAGAAAAAAAAACAACTAAACTAAACTAAAAGACTTGGACAAAACTAACAACTTAAAAATGGAAAAAAAGAAAACCTCAACGTCGACGATTCCATTCCCCTCCAACAACAGTACAGAGAAATAAAACAAGTTTGGAAATGATCAAATTACATCAAATGAAAATGCTGAATAAATGGCCTCCAAATTTTTTCAAACTTAATAGAAGGGTCATAAACTGCACTTCTAATTTTCTCCAGATTCAGACACACCATAGTTTGTGAAAACCAATGAAATACTGTAGGAGGGTTGATCTCTTTCCAATTCAACAAAATGGACCTTCTAGCTATTAAAGTAAGAAATGCAATCATCCTTCATGATGAAGAGGTTAAATTATTTGAGTCTATCATTGGTAGTCCAAAGATAGCAGTAATTGGATGAGGTTGTAAGTCTATATTTAGGACCGTTGAAATAATATCAAAAATATCTTTCCAATATTTCTCCAACAAGGGACATGACCAAAACATGTGAGTTAGAGAAGCAATCTCAGACTGGCATCTGTCACATATTGGATTAATATAAGAGTAATAACGAGATAGTTTATCTTTGGACATATGAGCCCTGTGAACTACTTTAAACTGTATCAACCTATGCTTAGCACATACAGAGGATGAATTCACCAACTGAAGAATTTTTTCCCATTTTTCAGTCGGTATATTAATCTCAAATTCTCTTTCCCAGTCAGCTTTAATTTTATTAGAGGCATCAGGACATAAATTCATAATTATATTATATACAATTGCTATTACACCTTTCTGAGAAAGATTTAAGTCTAAGATTTTTTCCAAAGTGTCCAGCCATGCACCTATCCAAACTTCTCTTAAATGTTGCATTTGAACCTGCATCAACAGTCACAGAGAGTCATAGAACACTACATCACAGAATCAGGTCCTTCTGTTCATCTAGTCTGTGCTGAGCTATTAATCTGCCTAGGCCCAGCAACCTGAACCATAGCCCATCCATACCCTCCCATCCATGTACCTATCCAGATTTCTCTTAAATGTTGAAATCGAACCCGCATCCACCACGTCTGCTGGCAGCTGCTTTCACACAGAAAGTGAAGAAGTTCCCTCTCATATTTCACCTTTCACCCTTAACCCATGACCTCTAGTTCTATTCTCAGCCAATCTCAGTGGAAAAAGCCTACTTGTAATTACCCTATCTATAGCCCTCATAATTTTGTATATCAAATCTCCCCTCCTCCTCCTGTGCTCTAGAGAATTAAGTCCTAATCTATTCAATTTTTCCACATAACTCAGATCCTCAAGTCCTGGCAACATCCTTGTAAATTTTCTTTGCATCCTTTCAATCTTATTGATCTTTCCTATAGGTACATAGGTGACTAAAAATGCACACATACTTAAAATTTGGTCTCACTTAATGTCTTAAGCAACTTCAGCATAACATCCCAACTCTTGTACTCAATACATCGATTTATGAATATCAACATGCCGTATTCAATATTTTGATTTATGAAAATCTTTCTTTATGACCCTATCTACTTGTGACACCACTTTCAAGGAATTATGGATCTGTATTCACACACAGAATGAAGAAGTTCCCGCTCATGTTCCCCCTAAATATTGTTGGGTCTAGACAGATTAATAGCTCAGCGCAGACTAGATGAACAGACCTTTGTTCTACCGTACTCCTCAGTAGCCTACCATTCACTGTGTAAGTCCTCCCAAATCTTCTCTGCATTAAATCTACCTGCATTTTCAGCACATACTATTTATTACAAATTACTATAATTTGCACATTGCACATTCAGATGGAGACATAATGTAAAGATTTTCCTTTACTTTACTTTATAGTCACCAAAAAATTGATACTAGAGCGTACAAACATCACAGCGATATTTGATTCTGCACTTTCCACTCCCTGGAGTACAAATCGATAGTAAATATTAAAAATTTAAATTATAAATCATAAATAGAAAATAGAAAAGGGTAAGTAAGGTAGTGCAAAAAAACCGAGAGGCAGGTCCGGATGTTTGGAGGGTACGGCCCAGATCCGGGTCAGGATCCGTTCAGCAGTCTTATCACAGTTGGAAAGAAGCTGTTCCCAAATCTGGCCGTACGAGTCTTCAAGCTCCTGAGCCTTCTCCCTGAGGGAAGAGGGACGAAAAGTGTGTTGGCTGGGTGGGTCGTGTCCTTGATTATCCTGGCAGCACTGCTCCGACCGCGTGCGGTGTAAAGTGAGTCCAAGGATGGAAGATTGGTTTGTGTGATGTGCCGGGCAGTGTTTTACTCCTCATGTATATGAAGGATGTAAGAAATAAGGTCATTTCAATTCAATTTCAGCTGGTTTTGATCCTGCTGCAAGCTTTGATAGTCTTCCTCACTGTCGACTATACCCCCAATCTTGATGTCATCCACAAATTTGCTGATCCAGTTTACCACATTATCATCCAGATCATTGATATCGATGACTGATAACAAAGGACCCAGCACTGATCCCTTGGCACACCACTAATCACAGGCCTCCAGTCAAAGAGGCAACCATCTACTACCATTTCCTAGTGTAACTCCTGAAGCCAATGTCTAATCCAGTTTATTACATCATCCTGAATGCCAAGCAACTGGACTTCCTGACCATCTTCCCATGTAGGACCTTGTCAAAAGGCTTTGTTCACTTCAGTTGGCAGCTCGCTCACCACACATTTAAATGCCCCCTTAGAAGTTGTTATCAAATCAGCTTTTATAATCTCCCCTGAAAGCACATTCCAGACACCTACCTCTCTCTGTATTTAAAAAAACTTGCCTCAGAAATATTCTTTAAACCTTCTCCGTTCACTTTAAACCTCTATCCTCCAGCATTTGACATTGCCACTTAGTGAAAAAACACTCTGATTATCTACCCTAACTCTGCTTTTCAGATTGTTCAGTTCTTTTTTCTGTTCACGCCTCAGTCTCCAATGCCCCAGGGAAAACAATCGAAGTTTTTATGGTCTGCTCATATGGCTAATACACTCCAAACAAGTCAACGCTCCACTGAAATTCTTCTGCTCTGAGTCGCTAGGCACAGCTCAGATGCCATCTATAAATTTGCCAGTACCACCACTGTTGTTGGTAAAATTTCAGATGCCAATAAGGAAGTGTACAAGAGTGAGATAGTCCGGGAACCAAGCAACATGATCTCATTACTCCTTTTTTTTTGCACTATACATTTATTTTGTAACTTATAATAATTTTATGTCTTTGCATGACTACTGCCACAAAAGAACAAATCTTTCGTCACATACGACAATGATAATAAGCCCAAGCAACACATAAAATGCAGGAGGAACTCAGCAAGTCAGGCAGCATATATATGGAGGGGAATAAATAGTCGAAGTTTCAGGCTAAAACACTTCATCAAGACTGGAAAGAGGGTAGAACCCAGAATAAGAAAGTGGTGGGAGGGAAATGAGTACAAGCTGGCAGGTTATAGGTGAGACCAGGTGAGGAGGAAAACAGGTGAATGGGAGAAGGAGTATAGGTGGAAGAGATAAAGGCCTTGAAGAAAAAGGGTAGCACAACACTTTACAGTATCAGTGACCCGGGTTCAACTCCCGCCACTGCCTGTAAGGAGTTTGTACATTCTCCCTGTGATGGCGTGGGTTCCTCCAGGTGCTCCTGTTTTCTAGCACAGCACATCTTTCCTTCCAAAGACGTACCAGTTGATAGTTCAATTGGTCATTATAAATTGTCCCATGTTTAGGCTAGGGTTAAACTGGGAGTTGCTAGATGGTGTGGTTCGAAGGGCTGTAAGGGCCTATTCTGCACTGTATCTCAATAAACTTTTTATTAAAAATTAATTAAAAAATAGGAGAGAACAGTGAACCATAGAAGAAAGCAAAGGAGAAAGGGAACCAAGGGGTGGTGATGGGCAGGTGAAGAGAAGGGGTGAGAGGGTAACCAGAATGGGGAAATTTAAAAGGAGAGGGTGAGAAATTAATGGAATTTAGAAAAATCCGTGTTCTTGCCATGAGGTCAGAGGTTACCGAGGCAGAATATCAGGTGTTGCTCCTCCCATCTAAGTTTGGCCTCATCATGGCAGTAGAGGAGGCCTTGGTCAGACATGTTAGAATGAGAATGGGAATGGGAAGTTGAATTGAAATGGGTAACCGCTGGCATAAGCCTGATTCTGATTGTGATTCTCTCCAGTGCTCCCACAAATCTTCCTGTTGTATGATATCCTGAACTGCACACAACACTCTAATTGTAGCCTAACCACTTTAATGCTAGCAATCTGGTCCAAGTGACTGACTCCTGTGTTATTCACAAAGCTGGTATCAAAAGCAGGCACATGGAAGTGACACAGCAGGACGTGAGCTTGCATTTCCATTTTCCCTCCACACCCCTCCATTTACCCATTGAGCACATCACAAGGAATGCAGCCACAAGAAAGCAGCATCCATTATCAAGGACCGCTACCATCCAGGCCAGGTCCTCTTCTTGTGACTACCATCAGGCAGGAGGTACAGAAACCTCAGGTTCCACTCCGCCAAGATTAGGAACAGTTATTAGCCTTCAACCATCAGGCTCCTGAACCAGCATGGATAACTTCACTCACAACAACACTGAACTGACTCTACAGCCTACAGACTCACTTTCAAGGACTCTTTATAACTCATGTTGCAGTATTGTTCCTATTTTCAGAATTTGTCTTTTGCACACTGGCTGTTTGTCAGTCCTTGTTTATGTATAGACTTTCATAAATCTATTATATGTTTTTATTTTTCTGTAAATGACTGCAAGAAAATGAGTCTGAAGGTAGCATTTGGTAACATATATATACTTTGATAATAAGTTTGACTTTGACCCCTAGCTTCTTCATCTCTGACTCACAGCTTATGTTGGTCAAACTTAAATTGGTTTCCCTGAGCTGTCAGAAGAGTCTGAAGAGCAATCTGATATAAGTACTTAAAATTATGCAAGGTATAGGTAGGGTAGATAAACTCATTTTCCCAGGGTGGAAATGTCAAATACTAGAAGGTGTGAGGGGGAGGTTTAATGGAGATTTACAAAGCAAGTTATTTTTACACAGAGCCTAGTAGTTGCTTGGAGCATGCTGCCAAGGGAGGTGGTAATAACAGATATAATAGCAGTATTTTGAAGCATTCAGTCAGACACATGAAGAGACAGGGAGATGGAGCGATATACATAGACATGTGCAGGCAGATGGGATGAGATCCAGATGGCCTCATGGTCAGTGCAGACATGGTGGGCCAAAGGATCTGTTCCCGTGCTCTATGTTCAAAAAGCAAAAAAATGCTGGAAACAATCAGCAAGCCAGGCAGTATTGGTGAAAAGTGACACAGTTAACTTTAATGTCTGAGACCTTTAGTCGGAGCTGGGAAAGAAAACAAGTTGTTTTCAGTTGCAGAGAACAAGAGGGAGAAATTGGTGGAACAGAATACTCTCAGTGGCCACTTTATTAGGTAATCCTTTTTACCTGCTCGTTAATGGATATATCTAATCAGCCAATCATGTGGCAACAACTCAATGGATAAAAACATGCGGACATGGTCAAAAGGTTCTCTTGTTGTTCAGACAAAACATCCGAATGGGAAAGAAATGTAATAAGTGACTTTGACAGTAGAATGTTGGTGCCAGATAGCATGGCTTGACTATCTCAGAGACTGCTGATCTCATGGGATTTTAATGCACAACAATGTCTAGAATTTACAGAGAATGATGTGAAAAACAAAAATACATCCAATGAGCGGCATTCAATGATTATTAACAGCTAAAGTTTAATTAGATTCTCTACACGTTTATGAAGCTGCAAAGACTTTTACCTGTGGTTGGTGATTTGAACTGAATCACAAACGGTTCCCTGGAGAAAGCATCCTCATCACCCGGCTGTACGTCATCATACTGAAAGACTCTTTCCACTTGCACGATATCATCACTGCAGGAAGAATTGTGAATTACTTCAGCTGGATACACGTACTGAGCCGTATAGAGCTATGATCCATGAAGATCTCTGTCTTGATGAGAAAAATGGCTCAGAAATGAAGACTTGTGCTTGAAATAAACTTGCAATTAATTAACGTGGAATCCCATCATTGGCATATTGTAAATGACAGATAATATTCCCAGTACAATGACGGTATCAATAAAGGCAGTAAAAATCATGTCTCCCCAGTCACCACTAATGTTGCAGACTTTAAGAACTTGGTTTGCAGATGACAGAACAGTGGTTGGCTTCATCAGGAATGATGACGAGACGGAGTACAGAGAGGAAGTGGAGAGGCTGGTGGATTGGTGTGAGAAATACAATCTAAGCCTAAATATGGAAGAGACAAAGGAAATCACTGTGGACTTCAGGAAGGTGCAGATGAACCATCCCCCTCTGTGAACACACAGCTCCTCTGTAGAGAGTTAAGTGCCCCAAACTCGTGGGAGTTCACATCACGGATGACCTCACCTAGTCCCCTAACATCACCTCCCTGAACAAGAAGGCACAGCAGATTGAGACAAGCAAGGCTCCTACCTTAACTATGTTTTACAGGAGCACCATTGAGATCATCCTGACATGTTACACCTCCATCTGGTATGACAGCAGACAAACATAGACCAGAAGTCCCTGCAAAGGACTGTGAGAACAGCTGAGAGGATCATGGGGGTCTCCCTACCATCCATCGGGGACAATAATCAGGAGTGCTTCAAATGCAGGGCCCTTAGTACTATTAAGGATCCATCGCATCCTCTTTAATTTTCTACCATCAGGCAGGAGACTACGATGCATAAAAGCAATAATGGTCAGGATGAGAAACAGCTTCTTTCCCCAGGCCACGAGGCTTCTGAACACCCAGCCGCATTGTATTCGAAGTGTCACTGGCCATTCCGTTCCAAACCTTGTGATATTTAATATTAATGCACTTTAGTTTGTTATTTATGTGTGATTCACCTGTGGATTTTATCCTTACCCTCATAAGTTATTGTGTGTTATGTGTTTATGTGTTTTACACCCTGGTTCAAAGAAACATCTCATTTCTATATACATTATATATGTTATATACATGTATGTAGTTAAATGACAATAAACCTCACTTGTCACTTGAAAAGGACGGTTGAAGTTTTGGAGCAAGACACTTGCACTTTTTTGTATGCTGCTCCAGATTTTCAGCAATTGTGTTAAAACCTGTCTATTGTTACTGATCAAAGTGAAAATTGTAATCTAAACTCTCTTCCTGAATCTGTATGAAGTCAACATTTTTATATCCGACTGATCTGTAGAACTTCCATGGTATTTGCTGTTGTCCTGTGCTAACCACAAGTTGCATTAAATGGGACATTTACTCATAGCTTTTCTACTTTACAGTTTGATCCTGCAAATCACTTTTTTTTTTAATTCCAGAGGTTTTATCCCAATAATTACTATGTTTAGTTGTACCAACACAATTGGGCAGGACAGTGGCATAGCTTGTAAAACTACATGCACACAATGTTGGAAGAACTCTGCACCCTTAGGCAGTATCTATGGAAATGAATAAATCATGGGTAAATCCCTCCCAAAGGAAAAGATATATTAATATATTTCATATGTAGTACAAAAAGAGAGCAAGAAAAGAAAAAAAATAGGCAGTGTACACATAAATCTGAAGGTGGTGGGGAAGAAGCTGTTCTTAAAACATTGAGTGTGTGTCTTAAGGTGCTTGTGCATCCTCCTTGAATGTTACCAACGAGAAGAGGGCATGACCTGGGTGATGAGGGTCCCTAATAACAGACGCTATATTTTTGAGGCATCATCTTCTGAAGATATCCTCTATGCTGGGGAGGCTTGCATTAATATGTTGGGTTGGGGTAGATCTTCAGAAGTGTTCACACTCAGGAACTTGAAACTGCTCACCCTTTCCACTTCTGCTCCCTTGATAGCTTGAAGTTCACAGTCAAGCCCTTAGTCTTAGAATTTATTCTGGCCATGATCAACCTCTCAAGATGCTTCATTATCGGGACATTGCTCAACCAGCTGAACTATAGACCAGTTTTAGAACATGTTAATTAGAACTAAGTGTATGATTGTGTTGAACACTGAGCTGTAGTCAATAAACAGCAGCCTGACATAAGTATTACTATTGCGCCGGTGATCTAAGGCCAAGTAGAGAGCCAATGAGAATGCAACTGCTGTATAACTTTGTGGCAGTAGGCAGATTGTAGTGGGCCCAGGTACTTGCATAGGCAGGAGTTTATTCTGGCTATGATCAATGTCACAAAACACTTCATTGCAGTAGATGTGAGTGCAGCTAGGTGATGGCCATTGAGTCAGCTCACCCTGCTCTTCGCCACTGATATGATCGTCATTCTTCTGAAGCAGGTGGGAACCTCTTACTGTAGCAGAGAGGGACTGAACATATTCTTGAACCCTCCTGCCAATTGTTGGCACAAGTATCAGTGCACTAGCAGGTACACCATCAGGACCTGATGCCTTGCAAATCCTGACAAAGGGTCTCAACCTGAAACGTCAACTGTACTTCCTATAGACGCTGCCTGGCCTGCTGCGTTCCACGAGCATTTTGTGTGTGATGATTGAATTTCCAGCATCTGCAGATTTCCTTGTGTTTGCCTTGTAAGTGTTCATCCTCATGTGTGATGTCCTGATGTTGGCCTCCAAGACAGAGATTACAGGGTCACAAGATGCTATAGAGATTCGCACAGATGTAGTTTTATTCTCCCTTTAGAAGCTTGCATGAAAAGCATTCAGCTCAAATGGGAGAGAAGCATCACAGCCAGGTTAGCTTTCACCTTGTAGGAAGAAATGGCCTGAATCTTGAGTCAGAGGGTGATGAATCTGTAAAATTCATTACCATCAATGCTGTAGAGGTCAACTGATTGGGTATATTTAAAGCAGACTATATTTCCTCCTTAAGAATACATCTTTCGCCACTTAACTAATCCCATGCAGTCGTCATAGATTCATAGATGGAAGCTGGCCATTCATCTATGCCAATTACGTTGCCTATTGAGCTGGTCACATCTGCCTGTGTTTAACCCACAGCCCTCTAAACCTCTCCTATCCATATACTTATCTGGCATCTCATTCCAAGTACACTTCGCCCTTTTGATAAAGAGTCTGCCTCTGTATCCTATTGATCCTCATTTCTGTTATTCACTGATTGATGCTGAGTTTTTCTGACCTCAAGATGTACAAACAACTTATTTTAAATAATGATCAGCATTGGGTAATAGGAATGATTTAAAAATGGGAGTAAAATTTACCTAATAGTAATAATTTAAGAAGGTGTGTGAATTATTGTCATTGCAGAATTAAGCTTGCCGTGTTCCAGAATTCCACAGTCACCTCTGACTTTAATCAAGCACACACATGCTAATGACGGAAGTGAGGAATAACCATATGTTAGATCCAATTCCACTTCAGACTTAAGTCTAATCAGTCTTTATAATGGCAGCTAATACAGGCATATAATCCAGTTAGGATCATCTAGTCATCCCAATAAAAAATTCTTCTGCATCCTTTTGATTCATTACCCCAGTCATTCAACATGCATTTCTCTGCTGAACCTTGTAACTACTCTCATCTATTTGTATGCTGCAGCAAGTGATTTGATTATCAGTTTGCCCTGCAAGTGGCTGGTGTCTTACAGAACTGTAAGAGAGGCTTGGACTAACAATATTGAACAGTACAGCACAGCACAACACAGTGTGGGCCTTTCAGCCCCTTGATGCTGTGCTGAGCTATATAAACTTATTCCATGATCAATTTAACCTTCCCCCTTACAGAGCCCATACGCCCCCCCAACCATTTTTCTTACGCCATGTTCCTACCTCTTAAATGTCCGTATTGTATTAGTTTTTACCACCACCCTGTGTCAAAAAAACATACCCCTGACATCTCCCCTAAACTTTTCTCCACTCTCCTTAAATGCAAGTTCTCTGGTATTGGCCATTGCCGCCCTGGGAAAAAGGTGCTGTCTGTCAACTCTATCTGTGCTTTTAATAATCTTATACACTACTATCAAGTTCCCTCTCATCCTCCTTCACTGCAAAGAGAAAATCCCTAGTTTGCTCAACCTTTCCACATAAGGCATGTTTACCACTCCAGCCAGCATCATGGTCAATCTCTGCACTCTCTCTAAAGCTTCCACACCTTTCCTATAATGAGGAGAGCAGACTATTCCAAGTTATCTTCTTATCTGCCTATCACTTCCCTCCGGTGCCCCTCTTCCTTCTCATTCTCTGATGGTCTACTCTTCTCTTCTATCAGATTCCTTCTTCAGCCCCTTACTTTTTCCACCTGTCACCTGCCAGCTTCTCATTTCACCTTGCTCCCTTACCTACCAACCTTCCCCCTCATGTGGCTTCGCCTATCACCTGCCAGCTTGTATTCCTAACCCACCCCCACCTTATTATTCTGGCTTCTTCCCTCTTCCTTTCCAGTCTTGATGAAGGGTTTCAGCCTGAATTATAGATTGTTTATTTCTCTCCAAAGATGCTGACTGACCTGCTGATCTCCTCCAGCATTTCGTGTGTGTTACTCTATTCCAAATGTGGTCTGACCAGACTTGATTGCAAGACTTTTGTTTATTTGTTTTTTTTTGCAGTTAAACAATTAATTATCTGTTCGTATTTTTACTTCTTATATGCATATAACAGTTTAACATGCCTCTAGTGCCTATACAAATTATAATTCTGGAAAGCTCTGGAAGTTTCCTTGTTCTGTATTTCTTAAATAAGTGCTTTCTCATTGGTCAACTGTACTGTAGTATTTAAATGCTGTAGTATTTAAATGCTAGCCTTCTAAATGGTTAATTCTTATTGATACATTTGAATGGAATTTTTCCTTATCTCTGTAATATAAAATAGCTAAACGCAAAGCAACATTTTAGTTTCTGTCTCTCTTCAACTAGTAGACATCTATCACGCACAAAATGCTGGTGGAACACAGCAGGCCAGGCAGCATCTATAGGAAGAGGTACAGTTGACGTATCGGGCCGAGACCCTTCATCAGGACTGAATATAGGCCACTGAAAGCATCTCGCCAGAGTCTTCTGAGCTGGGCCAGTCTTTCAAATTATCCCAAATGTAGCCCATCTTCTCCATCCTCTCCCAGGGATGAGGTCTTTGGAGCTTCTGTTGGTGTTTCTGTAGCTCTGTGCTTTTACAGGATGGGGCTGCTACTGTAATGTATTGTGTGAGTATTCGTAAGGTCAGAGTATGTATATGTCAGAATGTAGAGAAGTAAAATGGAAGTCTGGTGAATAAACGTGGTTGTTCAATCTACAGCGGTGCCCGAGTCACATCAATATTACATGGTGTCAGAAGAAATCGCGGAAAAATAAAAAGGAAGAGAAGACACGTAAAAGATGTCACAGTTACAGCCACCGTCAGGTTTAAGCCTACAAGGTAATCTTGCTGAGAACTGGAAAATATGGATCCAGAAGTTTGAGCTGTTTTCACCGCTAGCGGCGTAGCTGAAAAGACGGAGAAAGTGCAATGTGCTACATTTCTGCATGTGGCGAGAGAAGAGGCAATAAAGGATTGCAACACATTTGTCTTCCAAGATGATGAGCAAGATAAAGTTGAAGTGTTGAAGAAAAAGTTTCAAGATTACTGCGAACCGAGAAAAAACCTACCGTACATCTGACACAGATTTTTCACGAGGGCTCAAGGACCAATAGAGACCATAGTTACCAACAGTTACGAGATGACAGACTTCGGAGGAAGGGAGAGGGACAGCAAGGGGAAAGAGTTAAAAAGTATGGAAAGAGCCATCACAGAGGCTAACAAAGGGATGTGTGAGTAATAGTGCACAATACACAGTGAGAGATGCATAACTAACAAAGCTAAAGTGAAAATAATGTGACAATGGTCTTAGTAAGGAAAGTTAACAAATGTGATAGTGCTAGTGCTAATGAGGACTGGGAATCACATATCACGAGGGTTGAACTGAATTGTAATGTGAACGACATGGATGAGGAAAAGAAAGTAGCCACACTTCTTAGCTCCTTCTTTCACTCCTCCCATAAGCATGCTTTTATTTAATTGATAGCAGTTGTACAGACACAACAAAATGTTACTTTGAATCTTCAGTCTTCAATAACCTTATAAAATCATCCAAAGTCAGTGGAAAGAGCAGTACTTCCAATCAGCAACTCTTCATCAGTGGTTTATTTTTGTTTCAAATTTCTCCTATTTACATCTTCTTTAAAAACTAAACTCCATATTTCTTTATTTAATTTATTTGAATGTTTAGAGTGACCATTCAGTTTTGCAATATTTGATCCAGTAAAGCAAACTAAGACGGTGTTCACTAGAAATCTGGAGATACAGGAGATTGTGCAGTCGTTGGGAAACTTGAGCAAAGGGTTTTGGTCTGAAAATGCTGGCTCCAGAGATGCTGCCTGACCTGCTGAGTTCTAGGTCAGCAGATACCTTCGGGCCGCAGTTTAGTTTGATTCCTTTGATCGAAAACCCACTGGACTTGCTCCAGAACTGGTTTTAAGTGCTACACTAAGTTGATTCTCTTTTGATTCCTTTGTGAGGATTGGTTTGTGTTCCCCTTCCCAAAGTCTATAATCAGACCTTTTGTCTACTGAAGCAACACACATAAAAAATGCTGGTAAGCTTGAATTTCCAGCATCAGCAGATTGCTTTGTCGTTGCTTTTGTCTACCGACTCTGAGTACAAGGTTGTTTCTGTGGCACCACTCAACCAGCTGGTATAAACAAGAGAAAATCTGCGGATGCTGGAATTCCAAGCAACACACACAAAATATTGGAAGAATTCGGCAGGCAAGGCAGCACCTATGGAAAAGAGTACAGTCGATCCTTCAGGCCAAGATCCTTCAGCAGGACTGGTATATAAAGCGAAAGCCAATAGCATGAATGGCAGTGATGCTTCGCTACCAGATGAGCTCAATGCCTTCTATGCCCGCTTTGAAACTGAGAATATAACTACAGCTATGAATATCCCTGCTTCACTTGGTGACCCTATGACCTCTGTGAGACTCTATATATAACTAGCTGGTATATCTCACTCTCATCTCCATCTGATATTCTGCCAATAATTGTTGCACCATCAGCAGTTTTACAGATGGTATTTGAGTTATGCCTAGCCATACAATCATGGGTATAGAGGGAGTAGAGCAGTGGGCATACCCCTGATGTATGGCAGTGTTGATTGTCAGTGAGGAGGAGATACTATCTCCTGCCCGCATTGATAATGGTCTTCCAGCTAGGAAGTCAAGGGTCTAATTGCAGAGGGTGGTAAAGGGGCCCAGGCTCAGTAGCTTATCAATCAGGATTGTGGGAATGATGGTGTTAAATGCTGAGCTATAGTCAATGAACAGCATCCTGACATAGATGTTTGTATTGTCCAGGTGACCTAAAGCCATGTGAAGAGCGCTTGATTTTGCATCTACCGTAGACCTATTTTGGTGATAGGCAAATTACAACGGGTCCAGGTCCTTGCTGAGGAAGGAGTTCATTCTAGCCATGACCAACCTCTCAAAGCATTTCATCACCATAGATGTGAGTGCTACTGGGTGATAGACATTAAGGCAGCTCACACTACTCTTCTTGGGCACTGGTGTAATTGTTGCCTTTTTGAAGCAGGTGGGAACTTTATACTTGTATTTATACTTTATACTTTATTGTCACCAAACAATTGATACTAGAACGTACAGTCATCACAGCGATATTTGATTCTGCGCTTCCCGCTCCCTGGATTACAAAAATTAAATATTAAAAATATTTAAAATAGTAAAAATTAGTAAATATAAAAATTTAAATTATAAATCATAAATAGAAAATAGAAAAATGGAAAGTAAACTAGTGCAAACAAACCGAGAGGCAGGTCCGGATATTTGGAGGGTACTGCTCAGATCCGGGTCAGGATCCATTCAGCAGTCTTATCACAGTTGGAAAGAAGCTGTTTCCAAATCTGGCTGTACGAGTCTTCAAGCTCCTGAGCTTTCTCCCGGAGGGAAGAGGGACGAAAAGTGTGTTGGCTGGGTGGGTCGTGTCCTTGATTATCCTGGCAGCACTGCTCCGACAGCGTGCGGTGTAAAGTGAGTCCACGGACAGAAGATTGGCTTGTGTGATGTGCTGCGCCATGTTCACGATCTTCTGCAGCTTCTTTCGGTCTTGGACAGGACAACTTCCATACCAGGTTGTGATGCACCCTAGAAGAATGCTTTCTATGGTGCATCTATAAAAATTAGCGAGGGTTTTAGGGGACAGACCAAATTTCTTTAGTTTTCTCAGGAAGTAAAGGCACTGGTGGGCCTTCTTGGCAGTGGACTCTGCTTGGTTGGATCAAGTCAGGTCATTTGTGATATTGACCCCAAGGAACTTAAAGCTTTTGACCTGTTCCACTTGCGCACCACTGATGTAAATTGGGTCGTGCGGTCCACTACTCTTTCTGAAGTCAACAACCAATTCCTTCGTCTTGCTGACGTTGAGGGATAGGTTATTGTCTTTGCAGCATGCCACCAGGATCTTAATTTCCTCTCTGTACTCAAACTCATCATTACCCGAGATACGGCCTACAATTGTTGTGTCATCAGCAAACTTATATATTGAGTTCGATGGAAACTTGGCAATCATGGGTGTACAGTGAGTACAGCAGGGGGCTGAGTACACAGTCTTGTGGAGCATCAGTGCTCAGAGTGATTATAGAGGAGAGCTTGTCCCCTATTTTTACAGCCTGGGTCCTGCCTATGAGGAAGTTGAAGATCCAGCTGCAGATCTGAGTGCTAAGGCCCGGGTTCCGGAGCTTAGGAATCAGTTTATTTGGAATGATGGTATTAAAGGCAGAGCTGTAGTCAATGAAAAGGAGCCTTATGTATGCGTCTTTATTCTCCAGGTGTTCTAAGGAGGAATGTAGGGCCAGAGAGATGGCATCTGCCGTTGACCTGTTGCTCCAGTAGGTGAATTGCAAAGCGTCGAGGTTGACCGGTAGGCTGTGGTTGATGTGTGCCATAACCAATCTCTCGAAGCACTTCATAGCAATTGATGTCAGAGCCACCGGTCGATAGTCATTCAGGCATGCCATCTTGCTCTTCTTCGGCACTGGGATTATCATTGCCTTCTTAAAACACGGGGGGATCTTAGACTGAAGCAAGGAGCAGTTGAAGATGTCAGCAAACACTCCAGCTAGCTCGCTTGCACAGGCCCAGAGAACCCATCCTGGGACGCCATCTGGGCCCATCGCCTTCCTTGGATTTATCTTCAGGAAGGCTCTTCTAACATCCTCCTCGGTGACGATGAATCTCGATGCCACCAGGTCCGGTTCATCCGGAGGGAGCGGGATGCTCCTCTTCTGTTCAAATCTTGCGTAGAATATGTTAAGTTCCTCAGGAAGAGAAATGCCACAGTTATTGATATTCCCAGCCTTTTCTTTGCACCCAGTGATCTCATTTAGACCCTGTCATAGTCTACTGGCATCCCTCTAGTTAGCCTGGGCTTCCAACTTGGCTCAATATTGCCTCTTGGCGCCCTTAATGGCTTTCCGCAGTTCACGCCTAGATTCCGTGTAGCGACTGGTATCCCCGGACCTAAACGCTGCAGCTCTAGCCTTTAAAAGTGACTTGACCTCATAATTCATCCAAGATTTCCGGTTAGGGAATACCCGGATCGTCTTGCGAGACACACAGTCCTCCGTGCATTTCCAAATAAAGTCTGTAACAGCTGAGGCATACTCATCGAGGTTAGCTGCCGAGTCCTTGAAATATTAACCAGTCCACCGATTCAAAGCAGTCACGGAGGACCTCATCTGTTTCCTCTGTACAACGCAACACTACTTTTGACACCGTGGTCTCCCACTTCAGTTTCTGTTTGTATGCCCGGAGGAGGAGTACAGCCTGATGGTCCGATTTTCCGAAGTGAGGTCATGGGACGGAACAGTAGGCATTCTTGACTGCTGTGTAGCAGTGGTCAAGTATATTTGGGCCTCTAGTGGGGCAGGAGACATGTTGGTATAACTTTGGCAGTGCCTTACTGAGGTTGGCCTGGTTAAAGCCCCAGCTGTAATGAGCAAAGCCTCTGGATACCTGGTCTCAAGTTCACTGATGTTGGCATACCGTATGTTCCGAGCACACTCCACGTCCGCCTTGGGGGGAAATGTAGACCGCTGTCAGTATGACCGAGGTGAATTCCCGTGACAGATAGTAGGGACGACACTTCACTGACAGGTGTTCCAGGTCCGGGCTGCAGGAGCTTGTCAGTGCCACTGTGTCCGAGCACCATGCAGTGTTGATCAGTAGGCAGACACCACCTCCCCTCATCTTGCCCGAAGATGCAGTGCGGTCCATCCGATGGATTGAAAATCCCTCCGGTTGGATGGCACAGTCGGGGGTGGCAGGGGAGAGCTGGGTCTCGGTGAAACAGAATACACAGCAGTTCTGCATCTCCCTGCAGTAGGTGAGTCTCCCTTTAAGATCATCCACCTTGTTCTCTATGGCTTGCACATTAGCTAGTAGGATGGTGGGCACAGGGACCCTGAAGCCCCTCAGCTTCAATCTGACCAGCAGCCCAGCTCTTTTCTCACTTCCAACCATAGCAGTGAGAGGTTGAAAATGTCCTTGAATACTCCTGCCAATTGGTTGGCACAAGTTTTCAAAGCCTTACCAGGTAGTCCATCAGGACCCTTTGCCTTGCGAGGGTTCACTCTCTTTAAAGACACCTAACATCGGCCTCTGAGATGGAGATCACAGTGTCACTGGGTGAAGCAGGGATATTCACAGCTGTAGTTATATTCTCCCTTTCAAAGTGGGCATAGAAGGTGTTGAGTTCATCTGGTAGTGAAGTGTTGCTGTCATTCATACTATTGGGTTTCGCTTTGTAGGAAGTAATGTCTAGCAAACCCTGCCAGAATTGACATGCATCTGATGTTGCCTCCAATCTCTCTCGGAATTGTTTCTTTGCTCTAGAAATAGCCCTCAGCAAGTAATACCCGGTTTTCCTGTGCAGGCCTTGATCACCAGACTTAAGTGTCACTGATCTACTACTCAGCAGGCATTGAACCTCCTGGTTCATCCACAACTTTTGGTCTGGGAATGTACAGCCAGTTTCTGTAGGCACATACTCATCCATACAGACTTTAATGAATTCAGTAACAACTGCGCATTTTCATCCAGATTCAAGGATGAATCCCTGAATACAGTCCAGTCCACTGATTCAAAACAGTCCTGTAAGCGCTCCTGTGCCTCCCTTGTCCATACAGTACCTCCTTGGTCCTCATTACTGGTGCTGCAGTTTTCAGTGTCTGCCTATACTCAGGGAATAGAAGTACATCTAGGAGAGGGAAACCCTGATCTGAAGGCTTCAGGAGTAAACCCAGAGGAAAAGTTCAGACTACTGTCCCTAGGGCAGTCCTACATTGAGTTCTCTGCTGACTGGCAACTCGTGCAGCACCACGGGTTAAACTGTATCGATCTCTGCCAATCCCTTGGATTCATCAGCTGCATGGAGAGGAGGAGACTGCTGCTTAGGCAACAGCTTGCTTTCCATATCCTACTGCCCTGGTTTGCATACTGACTTGCATGTCACGTAGACTGCAAGGCACAACATCCATAGTGGACCCTGGGCAATGGAGGGCTTTGTCTTACTGGTGAAAAACTCAACAAATTTAAACTGCATGATGAGTTTGGATACAGCTTTGAGTTTGAAATGTTTGCTGCCGTTGTTTCACTCACCGATAAATGAAGAGGTATTGTTCCTTGTACCTTCCTCGCCCCAGGGGTTTGCTTACTTTGTAAGAGTAATGGTATGTAGACTGTCTACAAATGAAAATCAAAGGGAAGTTAAACAAAAAGGGCAGCAAAATAACAGAAGGATCACAAACCTATTCATTAATGTCCTTAAGTTAGTCACACTCAATCTTTATATCCTCAGCATAAGCAAATGAATCAATAACTCTTATAATGATAAGACTAATTATTTTTATATATTACATAGGTCACAGGTAGATAGAGTCATAAAGAGAGCTTTTGGTACATTGGCCTTTATTAATCGAAGTATTGAGTATAAGAGCTGGAATGTTATGATGAGGTTGTATAAGGCATTGGTGAGGCCGAATCTGGAGTATTGTGTTCAGTTTTGGTCACCAAATTACAGGAAGGATATAAATAAGGTTGAAAGAGTGCAGAGAAGGTTTACAAGGATGTTGCCGGGACTTGAGAAACTCAGTTACAGAGAAAGGTTGAATAGGTTAGGACTTTATTCCCTGGAGCGTAGAAGAATGAGGGGAGATTTGATAGAGGTATATAAAATTATGATGGGTATAGATAGAGTGAATGCAAGCAGGCTTTTTCCACTGAGGCAAGGGGAGAAAAAAACCAGAGGACATGGGTTAAGGGTGAGGGGGGAAAAGTTTAAAGGAAACATTAGGGGCGGCTTCTTCACACAGGGAGTGGTGGGAGTATGGAATGAGTTGCCAGACGAGGTGGTAAATGCGGGTTCTTTTTTAACATTTAAGAATAAATTGGACAGATACATGGATGGGAGGTGTATGGAGGGATATAGTCTGTGTGCAGGTCAGTGGGACTAGCCAGAAAATGGTTCGGCACAGCCAAGACGGGCCAAAAGGCCTGTTTCTGTGCTGTAGTTTCTATGGTTCTATAAGACAAGCTGCAATCATCTTACCAATGATTAAAAAAGCATAAAGGTTTTTTCAATAGTTAGAACTTCATAGCTAATAACGTACTATGCTAAAGTTTTACCAAGGATAAAGTGGTAATGAATCGATACACAAAATGCTGGAGGAACTCAGCAGGTCAGGCATCATCTTCAGACAGAATAAAGAGACAATATTTTGGGTTGAGAACCTGAACACAGTCTGGGGATTATGCTGGGGACAGACTGCAAGTGTTGCTGCACATTCGGTGTTTACACAACTCACTAATGCTAATCATGTGTCTTTCAGATGTGGGAGGGAAATGCAGCACCTAGAGAAGCCCCACACGATCACAAGGTGAACTTGACCTAATGTAACTCCAAAGCTTCTTTTGCTTAGTTCAAATTCCTTACAGGCAGCTGCAGAAATCAAACCCTGATCGGTAATCGCCGTCAATGTAAAGCAATTGCACTAACCACTATGCTGCCTTGCCATCCTACAGAGTAAAAGTGAATTGATGTGATTGATCTCATGACTTGCCAGATTTAATTATCTGGAAAACATTTCTCCATTAAAGCAATTGTAATATTTTTATTGTAATGTATCCAGGTGAACTGCTTTAAGGTATTTCTGAGACATATTGAGGAACTCTTTTATTGCTTTCAACCCAGATAAGTGTGAGGTGGTTCATTTTGGTAGGTCAAATATAATGCAGAATATAGTAGTAATGGTAAGACTCTTGGCAGTGTGGAGGATCAGAAGGATCTTTGGTCTGAGTCCATAGGACACTCAAAGCTGCTGTGCAGGTTGACTCTGTAGGTAAGAAGGCATATGGTGCATTGGCCTTCATCAACCGTGGGATTGAGTTTAAGAGCTGAGAGGTAATGTTACAGCTATATAGGGCCCTGGTCAGACCCCACTTGGGGTACTGCGCTCATTTATGGTCACCTCACTACAGGAAGAATGTGGAAACTATAGAAAGGATGCAGAGGAGACTTACAAGGATTTTGGCTGGATTGGAGATCATGCCTTATGAGAATAGGTTGAGTGAACTAGGCCTTTTCTCCTTGGAGCGGTGGAGGATGAGAGGTGACCTGACAGAAGTGTATAATATGATGAGAAGCATTGATCATGTGGATAGTCAGAGGCTTTTTCCCAGGGCTGAAGTGGCTAAAACGAAAGGGCATAGTTTTATGGTGCTTGGAAGTAGATACAGAGATGTCAGGGGTACGTTTTTTACGCAGAGAGTGCTGAGTGCATGGAATGGGCTGCTGGCAACGGTGGTGGAGGCAGATACAATAGGGTATTTTAAGAGACTCCTGGATAGGTACATGGAGCTTAGAAAAATAGAGGGCTATGGGTAACCCTAGGTAATTTCTAAAGTAAACACATGTTTGGTACAACATCATGGGCCAAAGGGCCTATATTGTGCTGTAGGTTTTCTATGTTCTATGTTCTATATTAAGCCAGAGAGTTTCTTATTGTTTGTAGGGTGTGAATAATCATCGGAGGGCTGCAATGACTCCTCATCATTTGCTAGGGTATAATGATTTGCATTAGAGTCCCATGTAGGCCATACGTGAAATGGCAGACACACCTCCCTGAAGAGCCACTGAAAGCATTGAGGTTTTATGGCATTTGCTACAATATTAAGTTTATTCCACCAATTGCTATTTCATGACTTTCAGCCAAGCAGTAACAGTGAAGCAGAAGTTGTTGAGGCAGGTTCAATGTTGTCATTTAAAGTTAAGTTGGATAGCTATATGGACAGGAAAGGAATGGAGGGTTATGGGCTGAGTGCAGGTCGGTGGGACTAGGTGAGAGTAAGAGTTCAGCACGGACTAGAAGGGCCGAGATGGCCTGTTTCCGTGCTGTAATTGTTATATGTTTATATGGTTAACATACCAACCCACTCTTTTTCCCCACAGTTGAATTATTATGACACTACTGCAATGTAGCAGTTAACGCAGCACTATTACAGCTCAGGGTGCGGAGTTTGGAGTTTAATTCCGGCATTCCAAACATAAGGTTTGTATGTTCTTCCTATGTTCGTGTGAGTGTGGGTTTCCTCCAAGTGCTCTAGTTTCATCCCACAGTTTAAAGGTTTACTCATTAGGTGGTTAGTTAGACATTGTAAATTGATCCATGGTTAGGCTAGGATTGATAGGTGGGTTGCTGGGCGGCACGGCTCGTTGGATTGGAAGGGCCTGTTCTGCAGTGTCTGAGTAAGTTAGTAAGAAATAGTCATGACTTACTTATTGAGCTCCTCCTGCAGCTGTTCGGCAACTTCTTCAGACTTGTCTCTGTATTCCATTATTAAAATGATGTCATAACGTAAAAGAATCTATTTAAATATAGCATAGCATGTTGTTATCATGTTAACTTGGTCTGACACAACCTTACAGCTCTTAAAGACTCATTGGTTAATAGGAACAACCCAATTCCAAGGCTTGAAGTCTCTACCTTGGTTGGGGAGGAAACATTAAAAACCTTTTATATTCTGTAAAAACATTATACATTAAATATTTTCATATTTTTATGGGAAAGTTCAGAAGGTGGGCTCTCCCCAGCAAAATGAGGCTCTTTGAACAACCCAGAATTTAATTCTAGCCTAATCACAGGGCAATTTACAATGACCATTTAACCTACTAAACACTACCTCTTTGGACTGTGGGAGAGAATTGGAGCACCTGGAGAAAACACTCATTCCACAGGGAGGACCTACAAATTTCTTACAAATGACATTGGAATTGAACTCTTAGCTCCTTATCAATTAATTAATCTGATTGATTATAAAGCTCTTGGAGTTGGAATATGAGTTATTTCAAAATACATATTATAGATCTCTGGACACAAAAGTTTTACAGTAAGTTATTGAGAGCCTCTAAAATGAGCTAATCCCATTTGAACTGAGTCACACTAGCTCTATAATATTACACAATAACCACCTGTCTGCTGAATATCTGTTAAGAACATATTGTACAGTTAATTATTGTTACCTACCAAGATACAGTGCATATCCTTTATACAAATCAATTAATTAGATAGTGAACAGAGAATGAAAATCTGTCTGAGTGTTGTCATAACAACAACCTTTACTCAATGTTGACAAGACCAAGGAGCTGATTATTAACTTCAGGAGAAGAAAACCGAAGGTTCATGAGCCAGTCCTCATCAGGGAATCAAAGGTGGAGAGGGTTAGTTACCAACTGTAAATTCTTTGGTGTTATTATTTGGAGGACCTGTCCTGGGCCCTGTAAGTAGGTACAATTATGAAAAAAGCATAGCAGTGCCTCAACCTCCTTAAGAGTTTGTGGAGATTCGGCATGAATTAAAAATTTTGACTAACATATATAGAAGTGTAGTGGAGAGTACATTGACAAGCTGCATCACAGCCTGATATGGAAATACCAATGCAGTTGAAAGGAAAATCCTACAAAATGTAGTGGATATGGCCTGACCCATCGTGAGTAAAGCCCTCCCAACCATTGAGCACTTCTACATGAAACACTGTCACAGGAAAGCAGCATCCATTGTCAGGGACTCCCACCACCCAAGAAATGCTCTCTTCTCACTGCTGCTGTCAGGAAGGAGGTACAGGAGCCTCAGTATTCACACCACCAAGTTCAGGAGCAGTTATTACCCCTCAACCATCAGGCTCTTGAACCAAAGGGAATAACTTCACTCGACATCACTTGCCCCATCATTGAAATGTTCCCACAACCAATCGATTCACATTCAAGGACTCTTCATCTCATATCCTTGATATTTATTGCTTATTTATTTATTATCATTATTTCTTTCTTATTTTATTTGCACAGTTTATTGTTTTCTGCACTCTGGTTGAACATTCAAGCTGGCCAGTCTTTCATTGATTTAGTTATGGTTATTATTCTATGGATTTATGGAGTATGCTCACAAGAAAAAGAATCTCAGGGATGTATATGTTGACATATACAGTATGTAGTTTGATAATAAATCTACCTTGAACTTTGAGCTAGAAGAAGCTAAAACTATAACAATGCTGAATAGAAGTTACTAAAAAAAGTGCAGTGCGTATAAACAATAAAGTGTCAAATCATAGCCAGATAGATTGTGAGGCCAATGGTCCATCTTATTGTTCAGGAGTCTGATAGCAGTGAGACAGAAGCTGACTACAGGCTGGTGGTATGTGCTTTTAGGCTTTTGTATCTTCTGCCTGAAGGGAAAGGAGAGAAGAGAGAGTGTCTATGATGGGTGAGCTATTTGATTATGTGGTCTGCTTTGTTAAAGCAGAAGGATGTATAACAGAGTCCATAGAGGGGAGGCTGGTTCCTTTGAACTACTGAGCTGTACCCAGAATCCCTCTACAATTTCTTGTGGTCATGTGCAGAGCATTGCCATACCAAACCATTATGCATCCAGACAGAGTGTTTTCTATGGTGCATTGACAAGAGATGACAGAGACATGTTGAATTTATTTAGCCTCTGGAGGAAGCAGAGACACAGCTGAGCTCTTGTGACCATGACATCTGTGACATCAGCATGGATGGACCAGGACAGACTCTTGGTGTTCTTCACACCAAGGAACTTGAAGCTCTCAACCCTCTCAACCTCAACAGTGTTGCTGTGCGATGCTGAGATGAATAGTTCTGCCAAATATGCGTCAATCTCTGAATCCTTTCCCCTCCAAGGAAACCTGCTGTGGGAACTAGTTACGGCATCAATTAATTTGGACCATCTTCAGGCATTATATGCAAAGACATAGAGAACTTAAACAGAGATGGGTGTATGGGCAGCATGCAATGAGATGCATATTGCAGGGTAGCTTGAAGAGGGAACATTTGGAGCAATTTCAAATAGTGAGAAGAAAGCAACCAAGACCATGCAGAGACCGTTGTCCGCTCTATAGTCAAATGAAGAAAAGGAGTCAACTGACTGCTTTCTCCAGACCTACTGTTCCAGATGAGCTGATATTAAAAACAACACGCAAAACACTGGAGTAACTCAGTAATTCAGTCAGTATCTATGGTGTGCTTTAAACCAGTTGGTATTTATTTATTTATTTTGAGATTCAGTGCAAAATAAGCTCCTACTGTTCTTCAAGCCGCGCCAGCCAACACCATTCTAACCATAGAACAATTTAAAGTGATCAATTAATTTACTGACTGATACATCTTTGGACAGTGGGAGGAAACAGGAGCACCCAAAGGAAACCCACACATTCCACAAGGAGGACATAAGGACTTCTTACAGATGACGTCAGAACTAAACTCTGAACTCCAATGCTCCTGAGCTGTAACAGCATCACAATAATCTTTATGTCTCAGAGCACATTGCTGTTTGTTATGTAAACAGCATTTATAGTGCTTTTACATTTTAAATACAAGGTGATATTTATGTATTTATGCATGTTTTATTCCATATCTGTTCATCTAACCTTATTTTGAATACAGTAATTCTTCTGTTTATTTGTTGAATGTTGTCATTTTTTTTTATTGCATGTCACATCAATAACCACAATAATTTCCTGATACGTGCACAGTACTGCAAATTCTCGAATGGAATCGGAATTGGAATCAGGTTTATAATCACCAGCATGTGTCATGAAGTTTGTTAACTTAGCAGCTGCTGGTCAATGCAATACATTATATAGATTAACAAGAAGAAGAAAATAAATAAGTAGATCAATGACAATATACGTACATTGAATAGATCAAAAATCATGCAAAAAGCAGAAATAATATATACTAAAAAAGCGAGGTAGTGTTCACAGATTCAATGTCCATTGAGGAATCATATGGCAGAGGGGAAGAAGCTGTTCCTGAATCGCTGAGTGTGTGCCTTCAGGCTTCTGTATCTCCTACCTGATGGTAACAGTGAGAAAAGGGCATGCCCTGGGTGCTGGAGGTACTTAATAATGGATGCTGCCTTTCTGAGACACCGCTCCCTGAAGATGTCCTGGGTACTTTGCAGGTTAGCTAGTATCCAAGATGGAGCCAACTAAATTTACAACCCTCTGCAGCTTCCTTTGGTCCTGTGCCGTAGCCCCTCCATACCAGACAGTGATGCATCCTGTCAGAATGCTCTCCACAGTACATCTATAGAAGTTTTTGAGTGTTCTTGTTCACATACCAAATATCTTCAGACTCCTAATGAAGTCTAGCCATTGTCTTGCCCTTCCTTGTAACTGCATCGATATATTGGGACCAGGTTAGGTTCCTTCATCTTACCCTTGCTGAAGCCGACAATCAGCTTTTTTGTCTTACTGACGTTGAGTGCCAGGTTGTTGCTGTGACACCACTCCATTAGTTGGCATATCTCCCTCCTGTACACCCTCTCATCTCCATCTGAGATTCTATTAACAATGCTTGTATCATCAGCAAATTTATAGATGCACAATTTGGCTCACGTCTGTGGAGTGAAGTGGATAACCACAATTTACAACATCAAAATACACAAATGCTCACCTCAACGATATCTGAGACAATTTCCTGTTTGGAGATTTTAGCTTCCCCCAGTTGTTTGATATTAAATGCAGCAATCTTCATTTTCATTCAGAAGTTGGATCCGGGATTATAATGCAAGCCTGCTCTTCACAGTGATGGCTACAAAAGCAATAGATACAACAATAGACAATAGTCTAAAATTAACAAAACCAAACCCATTACTCTCAGTCTTCATTGTTGTCACAGATATATCCCCATCTACAAGTAATTCAGAGCCAGGGCTCAGAATGTGCATTTATGCTCCCTGATACTGGTTAGCAAAGAATAATCCTGGTTGGACTTAGGTTCGAGCTGTTATCTACATAGGATTAGTTGGCCTTGGCTAGTAAATCTATAATAGAGCCCCACCTTCAAATGAAAATTTGACCAAATGTCTTGCTCTAATCTTTATCTCTATGAAATATACGTTTGAACTCATAATCAATACTTAAATATGACATTGGAGCTGTGCTTAGCCTCACAGTCATAGGTATAAAGTGAGTAGAGCAGGGGACTAAGCACACAGCCTTGTGGTGCACCTGTGCTGATGGAGATTGTGGAGGAGATGTGGTTGCCAATCCAAACTGACTGGGATCTGCAAGTGAGGAATTCAAGGATGAGGTTACACAAGAATTAGTTAACACACATAAAAGTTGCTGGTGAACGCAGCAGGCCAGGCAGCATCTCTAGGAAGAGGTGCAGTCGACGTTTCAGGCCGAGAGCTGGCCTGCTTCCTGACGAAGGGTCTCGGCCTGAAACGTCGACTGCACCTCTTCCAAGAGATGCTGCCTGGCCTGCTCCTGACGAAGGGTCTCGGCCTGAAACGTCGACTGCACCTCTTCCTAGAGATGCTGCCTGGCCTGCTGCGTTCACCAGCAACTTTTATGTGTGTTGCTTGAATTTCCAGCATCTGCAGAATTCCTGTTGTTTACAAGAATTAGTTGTTTGTCTGTCTTGTTAGATGCGTCTTTCATTGATTCCATTGTGTTTCTTGTACTTACCTTGAATGCCTGCAATAAAATTAATCTCAGAGTTGTATATAGTGACATTTATGTACTTTCAATAGTATATCATACACATCAGCTAGCTCACAAATAATATTTGATCAGATGACATCCAGAAATGGCATTCTGAATAAGTAGAGTCTTTAGAAGATAAAGGTAACTCTTCCTCCTGACCACTGAATAAGAAATCAGATAATATTTTACCATCTGTCATTTCTGATAATCAGACTGGATTTATCAAAAATCGATATTCTCATTTTAATATTATTCAATGTTATCTATTCTCCTTCTAAGGAGATATCAGAATATGTGGTATCCCCAGACGCTAAGAAGGCTTTTGACAGAGTTGAATGGAATTATTTATTTAAAATTTTAGAGAAATTCAATTTTAGACCTGATTTCGTTCAATGGATTAAATTACTTCATTTAGCTCCCTCCGCCAGGAGTTATTACTAACTCTCAGAACTCCAACCCATTTAAGCTTCAGCATGGCACCAGACAAGGCAGTCCGTTGAGTCCTTTGCTTTTTGATCTGGCTTTAGAACACTTAGCCATAGCCTTTCGAGAATCTAATGATATTACTGGTATTTTAAGGAGAGGCACTACCCACAAAGTTTTGCTTTATGCTGATGATCTATTGCTCTATATTTCTAATGTTGAGACTTCGTTATCCCATGGGCTTCCTTTACTCTCCTGTTTTAGCCAGTTCTCAGGTTATAAACTGAATTTACGTAAGAGTGAACTTTTTCCTTTGAATAATTGGATATCAACTAATTCTAACCTTCCTTTTAAAATTGTAAGAAACCAATTTACTTACTTAGGTATAACAATTACTAAAAATTATAAGTGCTTATTTAAAGAAAATTTTCTTACCATATTGAATTATGTAAAAAGGACACTATCAAATTGGTCGCATCTTTCGTTATCATTGATTGGTCGAATTAATTCTATTAAAATGAATATTTTACCTAAATTTACATATCTTTTTCAGGCATTACCTGTTTTTATCCCTAAATCTATTTTTGATTCTCTTGATTCTATTATATCATCCTATAAATGGAAAAAGAAGCGTTCTAAACGAAACAAAATTCATCTTCAGAAAGCTAAAAAGAATGGAGGGCTAGCTTTACCAAACTTTAGGTTTTATTACTGGGCAGTTAATATACGTAAACTTACATTTTGGTTATATTACATTAATCGTGAGGATTGTCCGATGTGGATTTCTTTAGAAGTTAACTCTGTTAATAAATTTTTAATTATTTCTCTTCTTGGATCCTCACTTCCTTTATCCCTGAGTAAGTTAACTGACAATTTGGTAGTTAAACACACTATGAGAATTTGGGTACAATTTCGAAAATACTTTGGTTTATTGAGATTTTCTCTTTCAAGTCCCATTTTTTCTAATTATTTTTTTAAATCTCCTATGATAGATGTGGCTTTTAAAGAATGGGATAGATTAGGTATTAAATGCTTCCAGGACTTGTTTGTGGAGGGAAGATTCCTTTCGTTTGAGCAACTGTCAGTGAAATATAGCTTACCCAAAACTCACTTTCTTCAATTCCTACAAATAAGAGACTTTTTACGGTCTCAAATATGTACATTTCCTAAAAGTCCTGATAAGAATCTACTAGACGTAATTTTTAATTTTAAACCTTTTTATAATGGATCTATATCTAATATTTATAATATGTTGCTGGGAATGAGAAGTGTTCCTTTAGATAAAATTAAAAATCTTTGGGAACAAGACTTACAGACTTTAATTTCTGAGGAAACTTGGAATGAAATTTTAAAATTGGTTAACACTTCATCGTTATGCGCTCACCACTCTCGCCTACAATTTAAAGTGGTCTATAGGGCCCATATGACCAAGGATAAGTTGTCTCGCTTTTATCTGGATATATCTCCTTATTGTGATAAATGTAATAATGGAGAAGCTTCACTCATTCATATGTTTTGGACATGCCCAAGTCTTAAAAAATATTGGAAAGAAGTATTTCAAACCTTCTCGGTGCTTTTTAAAATAAAATTTTAGCCTAATCCTTTGACCGCTTTATTTGGTATTGTTGGAGGAAAGGATATTATTTTGGAGAAATCTGATTTGCACATTTTGGCTTTATTTCTCTTATGGCTAGGAGGGCGCTCTTGCTTAAATGGAAAGATGCGGCCCCACCCACTCACGTTCAATGGCTGCGTGATGTGATGTCATGTTTAAACTTAGAGAAGACTTGGTGTTCAATTTCTGAATCTAATCAAGACTTTCAAACATTGTGGGGACCTTTTTTGAACTATTTTCAAAACCTTTGATTTGCCGTTAAAGCACAGATGATGGTCAACAATATACTTTTTTTTTCTTCTTTACTAATCAGCTTTGGTCTTGGTAGTGGGTTAGATTTTTTTTCTATAATAATAAACTTACTATATTTCAATATTATGAATTAATCAATTTGTATTAATATAGAGTAAGGAGTTTGTATGTGCGATACAGTATAATGTATTTGATATATTTCTTCTTTCTTGAACTCTATTCTCCTATGTGGAAAATTAATTTAAAAAATATTGAAAAAAAATCAGATAATGTTCAATGCAATAAGCTACTGTATCATATTATAAAACAAAGGACAAATTTTTGCAGGTGCTAGAAGTCTGAAATAAAAACCCTCTCTGCAGCACCTCAGTAGTGAATTCAGCAGTTGAAAAGGGGTGAAGTGGACTGGAATCTGACCACATCATTTCAGGCTTACATGATTGTCTAGGCATGAATGGCAATCTAAAGGAAACTGAGCTACACATGGCTGACAGCAGCCAGCTCCTCTCAGAACCATTGGTTAAGTCCCACTCAGTGGGTGCCATGGTAAAGTGGCGGTTAGCACAATGCCATTACAGCTCAGGGTGTCTGAGTTCGGAGTTCAATCCCTGCATCCTCTGTAGGGAAGCTGTACAACCCCTTCGTGGAATGTGTGGGTTTCCTCTGGGTGCTCCAGTTTCCTTCCACCGTCCAAAGACGTACTAGTTAGTACGTTAATTGGTCTTGGTAAGTTATAGCCTTGGATAGAAAACTAACAGAATAGCATTTGCTGATGATCAGGTAGTGACAGAAGTCATAGGCATCTGAAGGAAGCAAAGATTACAATATTCCGCTTTACCCATTTTTCCACAGGTAAGATGAACATAGAACTGAGCACCTGGAGAAAAGCCACACGTTCCACAGGACATACATACAGACTTCTTACAGTGAGGGCCAGGATCGAATTCCAAACTCTGACACCCCGAACTGCAATAGTATCGTGGTAACCGCTATGCTATTACGCTACGCTATGCACAGGTGAAATGAAAAATTTACTTGCTGCAACATCGCAGGCATATAGTATTACCTATTCACAAGAAAAAAATCATAAATTGAACATAAATTATACATAGTTTTTTAAGAAAGAACGCAATTAGAACAAAAATAAGGTCCATTATACTGCAAAGTTTTCAAGATGGTCAAAGGGTTTCTTTCCATATGGTAGTGTTTAGAGTTGTGACATGATGCCATTGTTTGAAGTTGAATAGCTCTTTTTAAATCTGCTTGTTTGAGCCCTTGTTTTTAAACTTGCTTGTGTGAGACTTTAAGTGTCTGTACCTCCTGCCAGATGGTAGCTGCAAGGAGATGTAATGGCTCAGGTGGTGAGATCTTTAAGGATAGATGATGTATTTTTGAGGCAGCTCCTCAGTAGATACCTCTGATGGTGGGGTAGGATCTGCCAGCGATGTATTGAGCTGAGTCCACAACTCTTGTGAAGTTTCTTTAGAGTTAAGTTTTTATTTGGATTGTCCTCTTCTGTACGTAACCCCAACCTCTGAACCTTACTTTCTATTGCAATGTGTCAACTTGTTTTCTTTTGGATAAGACAATTAACTTCATTAAAATATGTGAGCAGCAGGATATTCCTTGGGCTACTTTGTGCTAACCACAATTTACGCTGAAGTAGATACTCAAGTTGAAGGATAAGTATCATACCAGGTGATTTACAGTAAGTAGTTTTTCTCTCTGGATTCCCCACAGTTACAGGAGTGGAGATGAGATTCTGCGGACCCAGATGGCATGTTGTTTCCCAGGTGCCAGGGTCAGGCATGTCCTGGATTAGGATAGCAGCATTTTAAATGGGGAGGGTGAAGTAGGTACTCTCAAGACCGTAAAGAATGATACTATTAAGAAAGTCTTTGACTTCAAGTACCTCAGGTCAAGAATGATGAGTTCGGAGAAGGACATAAAGATTCGGGTGGTGCTGGCGTGGAGGGCTATGAACGACATGAAGGAAATCTGGAAGTCGAACTTAACCAGAGGGCTTAAAAAGAGGATCTTCATAACAGTCATAGAGTCCATTCACACATACAGATGCGAGATGTGGACCCTCACCAAGACTATGCGGAAGTCTCTAGATGGTTGCTATACACAAATGCTCCAGTTGGCTCTTGACATGGGTTGGCAACAACACATGACGAACATCGAGCTCTATGACGACCTACCAATGCTCACCACTAAAATCGAGGTGAGAAGACAGCAACTAGCAGGGCACTGTCTATGCTGCCCCAAGCTACCTGCCAGCCTAGTCATCCTGTGGGAGCCCAAGCATGGGAGGATGAACCCTGGGCGCCCTCCCAAAACAATGGTCAACACGCTCCTAGAAGACAGCGGCGTGGCTAATGTAGATGAACTGAACACACTGATGAGGGAGAGGGAGAAGTGGAGAGTCCGTCATCGTGCCCGATGCCAGTCCCTAGGCCTGAGTCGATGTTGTAGTAGTAGTAGTGATGTAGGTAGGAAAAGTAAGGAGATCCTGAAGAGAGATTTTAGGGAGCTAGACAGCAAGACAGTTGTGGATCTGCTCTGCCTCAGAGGGCAGTGGAGGCCAATTCTCTGCATGCTTTCAAGAAAGAGTTAGATAGAGCTCTTAAAGATAGTGGAGTCAAGGGATATGTGGAGAAGGCAGGAACTGGGTACTGATTGTGGATGATCAGCCATGATCACAGTGAATGGTGGTGCTGGCTCGAAGGGCCGAATGGCCTACTCCTGCACCTATTGTCTATTGTCTATAAAGCTGAAAAGCAGGACGTCCTGGGTGGTAATTTCTGGATTGCTGCCTGTGCCATGCGCTAGTGAGGGTAAGAATACAATAATTTGGCAGATGAACATGTGGGTGAGGAACTGGCACAGGGGTCAGGGGTTCAGATTTCTGTATCATTAGGATCTCTTCTGGGGGAGGTACTGTATGGCCTGTACAAAAGGGCCGGAATACACCTGAACCCTAGGGGGTCCAATATAGTTGTGGGCAAGTTTGCTAGAGCTGTTTGGGAGGTTTAAACTCATTTGGCAGGGGGATGAGAACCGGAGTGATAGGGCTGAAGGGGGTAATTATTTTACAAACAGAAACAATGTTTAGTGAGACAGGGTGCTGACAAGGAAAAATTGCAGTCAACAGGATGAGTTGCAATGTAAAATGGGGACAAAATCAAAAAGGGTGATGAATGCAGGACTGTTATGTGTGAATGGACACAGTATATGGAAATAAGGTAAATGAACTTGCAGCACAGTTACAGATTGGCAGTTTTGATGTTGTAGGCATCACTAATTGTAGCTGAAAGAAGAAAGTAGCTGGGAGCTTAACATCCAAGGATACACATTGTATCAAAAGGACAGGCAGGTAGGCAGAGGGAGTGGGGTGGCTCTGTTGGTAAAAAATGAATTCAAATCCTTAGAAAGAAGTGACTAAGGATTGGAAGGTGTTGAATCATTGTGGCTAGAGCTCGGAAACTGCAAGGGTAAAAAGACCCTGATGGGAGTTATATATAGACCTCCGAACAGTAGCAAAGATATGGTCTCCAAATTACAACAGGAGAGAGAAAATGCATGTCCAAAGGGCAATGTTACAATAGTCATGAGGGATTTCAGTATGCAGGTAAATTGGGAAAATCAGGTCCGCGCCGGATCCAAAAGAGAGAATTTGTGGAATGCGTAAGGGATAGCTTTTTAGAGTAGCTCATAGTTGAGCCCACCCGGGAATCAGCTATTCTGGATTCGATGTTGTGCAATGAACTGAAGTTGATTAGAGAACTTAAAGTAAAGGAATGCTTACAGGACAATGTTCATAATATGATAGAATTCACTCTGAAATTTGAGAAAGAGAAGCTAAAATCAGATATATTATTATTACAGTGGAGTACAGGAATTACATAGGCATGAAAGAGGAGATGGCCAAAATTGATTGGAAGAGAACACCAGCAGGGATGCAATAAATAGAGTTCCTGGGAGTAATTTGGAAGGCACAGGATAGATACATCCCAAAGAAGTATTCTAAAGGCAGAATGATGGAACCGTAGCTGACAAGCGAAGTCAAAGCCAACATAAAAGTGAAATTGGCTGATTGGCAGCAAAGAGTGGGAATAAATGGAGCCGGTTTTGGTTGGCTGCTGGTGAATAGTGGTGTTCCACAAGGGGTCGGTATGGGAAATGCTTCTTATTATGTTATATATCAATGATATGGATGATAGAATTGATGGCTTTGTGACCAAGTTTGCAGATGATACAAAGATAGGTGGAGAGGCAGGAAGTTTTGAGGAAGCAGAGAGGCTACAGAAGGACTTAGATAGATTAGGAGAATGGGCAAAGAAATGTCAGATGGAATACAGTGTTGGGAGGTGTATGGTCATACACTTTAGTAGAAAAAATAAAAGTGTAGACTATTTTATAAATGGAGAGAAAATTCAAAAATCTGATGTGCAAAGGGATTTAGGAATCCTTATGTAGGATTCCCTAAAGGTTAATTTGCAGGTTGAGGTAGTGGTGAGGAAGGCAAATGCAATGTTAGCATTCGTTACAAGAGGACTAGAATATGAAAGCAAGGATGTAATCTTGAGGCTTTATAAAGCACTGGTGATGCCTGACTTGGAGTAATGTAAGCATTTTTGGGTCCCTTATCTAAGAAGGGACATGCTGACATTAGAGGGGGTTCAAAGGAGGTTCACAAAAATGATTTCAGGATTGAAAAGATTATCATATGAGGAGTGTTAGATGGCTCTGGGCATATACTCACTGGAACTCAGAAGAATGAGGGGGGTAACTCATTGAAGCCTTTTGAATGTTGTAAGGCCTCGAAGAAATCGATATGGTGTGGATGTTTCCTGCAGTGGGGGAGTCTAGCATCAGAGGACACAAACTTGGAATAGAGAGACGTCCATTTAGAACAGAAATGAGAAGGAATTTTTTTAGCCAGAAAGTGGTGAATCTGTAGAACTTGTTGCCACAGGAGGCTTTGGAGGCCAAATCATTGGGTATATTTAAGGAAGAGGTTGATAGATTTTTGATTAATCAGGGCATGGACAGATACGGGGAGAAGGCAGGAGATTGGAGCTGAGGGAAATGGATCAGCCATGATAAAATGGCAGAGCCAACTGGATGGTCCAAATTACCTAATTCTACTCCTATATCTTATGGTCTTTGTTTGCTTCAGTTCGCAACAAGAGGAATACAAATTTTTTCTTGCTTTGTTCTGCATAAACATGGTTTATTGTAAAATGTTTCTCAGGCTATTTCTGTAAGTCATCTTATAAATTATTCACAGAACACGTTGTAGTGTGAGGCCATAAAAACAGAAGACACAGGAGCCATTTTAGGCTATTCAACCCATTGAGCCTGCTCCACCACTCCATCATAGCAGATTTATTATCCATCTCAACCCTTTGTTCCTGCCTTCTCCCTCTAATCTTAGATGCCCTGACTATCAAGAACTTATCAATCTCCGCTTTAAATATACCCAACGACTTGTCCTCCACACTATCTGTGGCAAAGAATTCCACAGGTTCACTAGCCTCTGACTAAAGGAATTGGTCTTCATCTCTGCTCTAGTTTGAGGCTGATATCTCTGGTCCTAGACTCGACCATTATAGGAAACATTCTCCCCATATACACTCTATATAGGGTTTTCAATATTTGATAGGTTTCAATGAGATTCCCCACCCCCATTCTTCTAAACTTCAGAAAATACAGGCCCAGAGCCATCAAATGCTCCTCATATATTAACCCTGTTATTCCCCTGAAGGATTGGACTTCAATCATACAATGATGTGTGTTTTTTCTGTGATCTGAAAACAAGATCTCAAAGTCTGATGAGCATCAGTGAAAAGGAGAAGTAGTTTCAAATTGAATTTATTTTCATGATTTTCTATTCTGCTGGGTTTCCCTATATTGTTGCCAGCTCTACAAGCTAGGGTTACAGAAGGCAGCAACTCTTCCGTTACATTAATAGCAAAGACAAAACTAGGACATGTCTTAGAGAGTTGTAGTGTCAGTGGTCTATACAGATTCACCTTCCTGAATGCAATTAAGTATAGAGTGAAATGAGTAGCTTCTCTTTTATAAAGTTCACTTTTAACTCGACTGTCAATACTAATTAATTAAGCAAGTGAATGAAATAAAATAATTACTTACCTGTCGCCTGCTGAATCTGCTCTGTGATCCTTTGATGAACGAGTTAAATTTGCATCGCACTTAACCAGACGTTGAAAGTTGTGGAGCCTGATGAATGACTCCTGTAGCTGGATTGAGGAAGTAACGGGCAATTTTTTTTTAATCTGTCTTCATGCTTAAGTAATATGGGCAAAGTTCGAAGAATTCAAATTCTGTGGCAATGTTTTACCTGTAACAACACACCTGATAGCTCTGGAACTTCTAATTTCAGTCACACAGGGTCCAAAGCGTCTACTCTCTGTATACCGATGACTGTGTCGCCACCCACAGCTCCAAACTGCAGATTAAATTTGCTGAAAACACTGCACTGATTGGCCTAATCTCAAATAATAATGAGGCAGCCTACAGAGAAGAAGTCTCTACCGTAGGAGGGTAGTGGTGGAACTGGTTCTCACACTTAATAACTTCTCTTTTGGCTCTTCCCACTTTCTTCAGACTAAGGGTGTAGCTATGGGAACTCGCATGGGACCCAGCTACACCTGCCTCTTCATTGGTTATGTGGAACAGTCTGTGCTCCAAACCTATTCTGGTACTGCTCCCCAATTTTTCCTTCGTTACATTGACGACTACATTGGTGCTGCTTCCTGCACCCATGCTGAGCTCGTCAATTCATCGACTTTACTTCAAACTTCCACCCAGCCCTCAAATTCACTTCCTCTATCTCGAACACTTCTCTTCCCTTTCTCGATGTCGTGGTCTCCATCTCTGGAGACAGACTGTCCACTAACTTCTTCTACAAGCCCACTGACTCTCATAACTACCTCGAATATACCTCTTCCCACCCCACCACATGCAAAAATGCCATTCCCTATTCCTAGTTCCTCCGTCTCTGCCACATCTGCTCAGAGGATGAGGCTTTCCATTCCAGGACATCTCAAATGTCTTCTTTCTTTAAGGATCGTGGTTTCCCTTCTGCCGTGATCAATGATGCCCTCACCTGCATCTCCTCCATTTCCCACACTTCGACCCTCACCCCATCCTCCCACCACCACAACAGGGACAGAGTTCCCCTCGTCCTCACCTACCACCCCACCGGCCTCTGGATCCAGCACACTATCCTCCGCAACTTCCGCCACCTTCAACAGGACCCCACCACTAAGCACATCTTTCCCTCTCCACCCCTCTCCGCTTTCCACAGGGATCGGTCTCTCCGCGACTCCATTATCCACATGTCCCTCCCCACGGATCTCCCACCTGGCACTTATCCCTGTAAGCGTAAGTGCTACACCTGTCCCTACACCTCCTCTCTTGCCACCACTCAGGCCCCCAAACAGTCCTTCCAGGTGAGGCAACACTTCACTTGTGAGTCTGTTGGGGTCATCTATTGCATCCGGTGCTCCCGGTGCGGCCTCCTCTACATCGGTGAAACCCGACGCAGATTGGGGACCGCTTCATCAAGCACCTCCACTCCGTCCGCCACAACAGACAGGATCTCCTGGTAGCCACCCACTTCAAATCTGCTTCCCATTCCCATTCAGATATGTCCATACATGGCCACCTCTGCTGCCATGATGAAGCTAAACTCAGATTGGAGGATCAACACCTCATATACTGTCTAGGTAGTCTCCAGCCCCTTGGTATGAACATAAAATTCTCCAACTTTCGGTAATTCCCTCTCCCTCCCTTCCTCTGTCCCTATTTCACTCTGCCCCCTCCCCCAGCTGCCTATCACCTCCTTTGTGGTTCCGCCTCCTTCTTCTACTACACATTGTTTTCCTGCCTATGACCTCCCTGCTTCCCCTCCCCCACCCCTTTGTCTTTCAAATTACTGGTGTTTCAACTGAACCTACAAGCATTCTTCAAGTCCTTCCCACTCCTTCTTTCTTCAGTCCTGATGAAGGGTTCTGGCCCGAGACATCAACTGATCGTTTCCACTGATGCAGCCTGACCTGCTGAGTTCTTCCAGTGTGCTGTGAGTGCTGCTTTGATCCCAATCATCTGCAGATTATTTTGTGTTTAAGATGGTTGAGGAAGTTTGGTATGGACCCCCAAATTCCAAGAACTTTCTGTAGGGTTACAATGAGAGCATCCTGACTGGCTGTATCACTGCCTGGTATGGGAACTGTATCTCCCTTAATCGCAGGACTCTGCAGAGAGTGTTGCGGACAGCACAGTGCATGTGGACTTCCCACTATTCAGGGCAGTTGTGTAAAAAGGACCCAAAGGATCACTGGGGACCTGAATCACCCCACCCACAAACTGTTCCAGCTGCTACCATCCGGGAAACGGTACTGCAGCATAAAAGCCAGGACCAACAGGCTCCAGGACAGTTTCTTCCATCAGACTGATAAATTCATGCTGACACAACTGTAGTTCTATGTTATATTGTTGTATATACTATTTATTAAAAATTACTATAAATTGCACATTGCACTTTTAGACGGAGATGTTTACTCCTCGTATATGAAGGATGTAAAGTCAATTCAAAGTATCTTTCACATCCACATATATCCATTCTGTCACACTTAATTTCACTATCTCTCTCTCTCTCTCTTTCTCTCTCTCTCACACACACACACACACAGTTCCTTAGATCAATATAAAATCCTGAAATTATGTAAATTGCTCTACTATGATGTAGTAATTTCAATGTTATACCATTATAACCCTATATATTTCCAATCTTTTTGAATATGAGATTTGTTTCCGTGCAAACTGTTGTCGGGGAAAGAATACTGAGGGCTAATAACTATTAAACAGGGATGTAACTTGTGCTGATGGGCAACAGGGAACTGCAGACAAAGCCTAGAAGTAGAGGCATGGAATTCAACAGGGACAGCATCCACGTTGCAGGAATTTCACTAATGATGTTACAGTGTGCACCCATTGTTGTAATAGAAAATTGGATTTACATTTAGACCAGTGGATAATTATTTTATATAGTAATTAGGACCTAGTCTGTTACTTAATTAAGTCTTCCTGTTGCCATCATTCTGTTATCAAGATGTAATTTTACTGGTAATTTCATCAACTGAAAATGTAAAAGCTCTACCAAATTCATGCTCAGGTAGATTAGTTTTGACTGGTCTTGTCTGTATTGCCATGAGCTCTTGTTTGTTTTCATGCCCCATTTGCTCCTGTCCCCACTCCTGCTCTACTCCGGCCCCTGTATTACTGAGTATTCCGCCTCACCTGCTTCTCATTATTACCTGTTTTGCTGCTGCTTGTGTCTCATTGCGCTCCACCTATCATCTGCCTCTCTGTTTATTGTCAGTGTATTTCAGTCCTGTGTTTTCACCTGTCTGTTGCCAGATTGTGCCAATGAATTTTCTTAAGCCTTTCTATCTGAACTCCGTCTGTCTGAATATTGACTCTGCCTATTTCCCGATTCTGGTTGTTGGATTTCTCTGGAATTTTTGATCTCCGCCTGAACTTTGATGCCGACTTTGTTGCCCCTCTGGATTTGCTACTCAGTAAATATCACTGTGCGCACAGTACTTAGTCTGCAATTGGAGTCCCTGCATCAGTGTCCAGGCAGGTCTCCTGGCACGCACCAGTTTTTAATAGGTCGCTCATTATTTGAAACACCATCTCTGTGTGATCTTTTAGTCTGTTCTTACACACACTACATGTATGTTCTGTAAGGAGTTTGTATGTTCTACCTGTGACCATGTGGGTTTCCTCCAGGTGCTCCAGTTTCCTCCCACGTTCCGAAGATTAGTAGGTTAATTGGTCACTGTAAATTGTCTTCTCATTAGGCTAGGGTTAAATAGGAGGGTTGCGCTCAGACCCCCCCCCCCATAATACTGATTCATTACAATGCAGTTATCAATTCATTGTTGAAATGTTTAAAAATGACAAAAATTCATTTTAAACAACACAAAACTTCTCAAGAGTGGCGGCCATTACCGTAAACATTCAGTCAAAGAGCGTGCTTTACATACGCTTTGAGCCACTCACAGCCAATCTCGTATTAGTTCACACTCTACTTCCTCCAAATATGTAAACATTCATGCTCCCTCACCAATTTATTCCTTTTTTTCGCCCATAATGTTTGCAAAATGGCCTGCAACTTCCAGTGAGAGTAGTACATCTAAGAAGTCTAGGAAAAGTGTTTGCACCATAGCAAGTGATATGGTGTTTGGAAGTTGGTGAGTGTCAGGTTGATGTTGGTTCCTCTTTGAAATTTGCAATGTTCATCAATAATGACTCTGACTGGGAGCAACTCAATAAGACAAAGAGAGGGGTTTGCGACATGACTGCCTGCTACGGAGAACTGTTTCATGGGTGAAAACCTAAGAAAAGGCAGTCAAATCTTGACCCCTACTTGAAGAAGTCAAAGTTAGAGAAGGACCCACAGCCTCCAAGATGTAATTATCACCCGCTTCCCCCGCTGCTGCTGCTCCATTGATGTACCAGTTAGGTGTACTTACATGTTAGTTACTCCATGAATTAGTGTGTGTGTATAAAATAATAGATCACATATTTCAGGTTTGATTTTTTAATCAGGCACACGTGTCCATTTACGTAATGTTATACTGACCCCGTATAGCGCTGACTTACATAGCACTCCACCTCTGAGGAACACATCTTCAGTATTTAGTGGGGTCTGAGTGTATTAGATGCATTGAGGACATGATGAACAGTAACAAGAAATCAAATTTCAAAAATTCAAAACTGGAGAAGTCATGGGAGATTAGAACATTTATTGTACCTTTACCATAAAAGTTTAGGACATAGGAGCAGAATTTAGACCATTTTACCCATGAGCCCACTGTGCCATTTCATCATGGCTGATTTATTATCCCTCTCAACTTCATTCTCCTGCCATCTCCCTGTAACCTTTGACAACCAGACTAATTAAGAACCTAGCAACCTCCTCTTTAAGTATTACCTTCACAGCAATCTGTGGCAATGAATTCCACAGATCTGCTACCCTTTGTTCAAAGTAATTTCTCCTCATCTCTGTTCTAAAGAGGGTCCTTGTTTTCTAAGGCTGTGCCTTCAGGCTCTAGAATGCCCCACTATAGGAAATACCCTTTCCACATCCACTTTGCATAGACCTTTCAAAATTAGATAGATTTGATTGTGATACCCCCCTCATTCCTAAACTCCAGTAAGTACTTGCACAGAACCAACAAATTCTATTCATACGTTAGCTCCTTCATTCCCTGGATCATCCTAGTGAGCCACATCTGGACCCTTACAATACAAATGTAGCTACCCGTCAAATGTATTCAAAGATAATCCTTGAAACACTTGGTTTTGAAGCTCTCTACTCCCAGGAGCAATAGAGGCTGAATTGATGAAGGGTTGTTCAAATGCAGAAGGTTTTTAGACTGCTGAGGACTTCGAAGGCTTGGGAAACCCTACCACAATATATTACCTCTGCCACTGTGGGACTGATTGTTCAAACTGCACCCATTTTCAGAGTATTCCATCATAGCATAGCCAATTGCAGGTTTCCCAAACTTCCACTCTCCATGTCTGGAGATTTGCTTTCTATCTTCCCAATCTCGGACTCCAGATTCATTCATTTCTGCAGCAGATCCCACAAAACTAACCTATTGTATTTCTGGATTCAGGCAATGTACTTCACCAAGTGAATTATGTTGAAAAAGAACTAATGATAATTATTAAAGTAGAACAGCCTACAAACGTGATATAAATGTTCAGATGAGCATAAAATGAGTTCAGGTAATGTAATCTGCCTTCCCCCAGAAACAAATCAGTTTACACTCTGTTCTGTAATTAAAATAACTATTGTTGTTCTGCAATTGTGTTTATCTCATGTGCAATTTTTTATGAAGTTCATCCCCCAGTTTATGTAAAATCTTAGCAAAAGAAGATGGTGAAGCTGAGGTCAATATCAGGTCAACTGTGTGTTTTGCTGAATGGTAACAGGTTTAAAGGACAATGTGACCAGCTCTTGATTGCTCTTATTTCCCATGTTATGTTTTCCGTAAATATTGAATAACTTGCCCCATTCTCAAATCAGTTTTTACCTCTCCTTGACAACTTCAGTGCTCTATCACATGAAACTGAAGAAACCTATGTCCAGCGAGCCTTACAAGAAACCTATTGATAATATCAGCTCGGGATGTGATGGCCAATTGCTGAGCATTGATTGTAACGTAGCTCCCTCCCACTGCTCAGATTACAACGACTCCAGGGTCAAATTCCCCACCTGAACTGTGCTTCTGTTGCTGGCGTTTCAAATCCCACAGAAACATTAAAATTCACATGGACACTCTTAATGTAATAATGAGAGAGGGGCATTACAGGTCACGAGGCTTCCTCCCTGTAGAAGTTGGACAAAATCAAAAAGGGTGAATACAAGACTGAAAGTGTTAAATTTGATTGCATGCAGTATGTGGAATCAGGTAGACGAACTTGCAGCACCGTTGCAAATTGGCAGGTATGATGTTATAGACATTACTGAATCATAGCTAAAAGAAGATTATAGCTGAGAGCTTAATGTCCAAGGATACACATTATATTGAAAGGATAGGCAGGAAGACAGAGGGGTGTGGTGTTGCTCTTTTGGTAAAAAATGAAATCAAATCATTAGAAAGAGGTGATATAGAGTCAGAAGGTGTTGAATCATTGTGGCTAGAGCTAAGGAACTGCAAGGGTAAAAAGATCTTGATGGGACTTGTGTACAGACACCCAAAGAGTAGTTAGGATGTGGTCTGCAAATTACAAAGGGAGATACAAAATGCATGCCAAAAAGGCAATGTTACATAGTCAAGCTGGACTTCAATATGCAGATAGATTGGGAGAATCAGGTTGGTGCTGGAATGCAGGAGGGGTATTTCCAGAGTGCATACAAAATGGGTTTTTAGAGCAGCTTGTGGTTGATCCCACTAGAAAATCAGCTATTCTGAATTGAGTGTTGTGCAATGAACCGAAATTGATTAGAGAGGTTAAGGTAAAAGGATGCTTTAGGGCAAGTAATCATATGATCAAATTCACCCTGAAATTTAAGAAGGAAAAGCTAAAGTCAAATGTGTCAGTGTTACAGTGGAGTAAAGGGAATTACAGAGGCATGAGCGAGGAGTTGGCCAGAAATGGAAAAGAACGTTGGCAGAGTAGCAATGGCTCGGAATTTGGAAAGGACAGGATATACACATCCCAAAGAGAAACAATTATTCTAAAGGAAAGATGACACAACCATGGCTAACAAGAGAAGTCTACTCCAACATAAAAACCAAAGAGAGGGCATATAATAGAGCAAAAAAATTAGTAGTAAGTTAGAGGATTGGGAGGCTTTTAAAAACCAACAGAAGGCAACTAAAAAGATCAGTTAGTCTGACCTCAGTGGTTGGGAAGATGTTGGAGCTGATATTTAAGAATGAGGTTTCAGGGTACTTGGAGGCCCATTATAAAATAGACTGTGGTCAGCATGGTTTCCTCAAGGGAAAATATTGCCTGACAAATCTGTTGGAATTCTTTGAAGTATAACAGGCAGGATAGACAAAGGAGAATTGGTTGATGTTGTGTACTTGGATTTTCAGGAGACCTTTGACAAGGTGCCGTTAATAAGACTGCTGAACAAGCTATAAGCAAGTGATATTACAGGAAAGATTCGAGCATGGGTAAAGCAGTGGCTGATTGGCAAGAGGCATAGAGTGGGAATAAGCGGAGCCTTTCAGATTGGCTGCCGGTGCCCAGTGGTGTTCCACAAGGGTCTGTGTCGGGACTGATTCTTTTTACGTTATCTGTCAGTGATTGGGATGATGGAATTGATGGCTTTGCTGCAAAGTTTGCAAATGATATGAAGATAGGTGGAGGGGCAGGTAGTTTTGAGGAAGCAGAGAGGCAACAGAAGAACTTAGGTAAGGAGAATGGACAAAGAAATAGCAGATGGAATACAGTTTCAGAAAGTGTACGATCATATACTTTGGTAGCAGAAATTAAAGGGTTGTCTGTTTTCTAAATGGAGAGAAAATATAAAAAACTGAGGTGCAAAGGGACTTGGGAATCCTTTTACAGGATTCTCTAAAGGTTGATTTGCAGCTTGAGTCTGTAGTGAGGAAGGCAAATGCAATGTTATCATTCATTTCAAGAAGACTAGAAGATGAAAGCAAGGATGTAATGTTGAGACTTTATAAAGCACTGGTAAGGCCTCACTTAGAGCACTGTGAGAAGTTTTGGATCCCTTATTTTACACAGGTTGTGCTGAAACTGAGGAAGTTTAAAAGGAGGCTCATGAAAATGATTCCAGGATTGAATGGCTTGTCCATAAGACCATAAGACAAAGAAGCAGAATTACGCCATTCAGCCCATCGAGTCTGCTCCGCCATTCCATTATGGCTGATCCCGAATCTCACTCAAACCCATACACCTGCCTCCTCACCATATCCTTTGATGCCTGACCGATCAGGAAACTATTAACTTCCACCTTAACTATACCCAAGGACATAGCCTCCACCGCAGTCTGTGGCAAGTATTCCACAAATTTACTACTCTCTGGCTAAAAAATTCCTCCTAACCTTTTTTCTAAAGGGTCACCCGTCAGTTTTGAGGCTGTGCCCTTTAGTTCTGGATACCCGCAGCATGTGGATCCTTTCCACATCCACCCTATCTAGTCCTTTTAACATTTGATAGGTTTCAATGAGATCCCCCGCATTGTTCTAAATTCCAGTGAATACAGGCCCAGATCTGCCAAATGTTCCTCATATGTTAACCACTTAATTCCCAGAATCATCCTGGTGAACCTCCTCTGAAATCTCTCCAATAACAACACATCCTTTCTGAGATATGGGGCCCAAAACCGTTGACAGTACTCCAAGTGTGGCCTGACTAGTGTCTAATAAAGCCTCAGCATTATGTTCTTGCTTTTATATTCTATTCCCCTTGAAATAAATATCAATATTGCATTTGCCGCCTTTACCACAAAATCAACCCATAAGTTAACCTTCTGGGAATCTTGCACAAGGATTCCTAAGTCCTTCTGCACTCCTAATGTTTGAACTTTCTCCCAATTAAAATAATAGTCCGCACTATTGTTCCTTTCGCCAAAGTGCATTATCATACATTTCCCAACACTGTATTCCATCTGCCACCTTCTTGCCCCATCTTCCAATTTGTAATTGCATTGCTTCCTCAGTACTACCTACCCTTCCACTTATCTTCATATCATCTGCAAACTTTGCCACAAAGCCATCAATTTCATTATCTAAAGCACTGTCAAATAGTGTGAAAAGTAGTGGTACCAGTACTGACCCTTGAGAACACTACTAGGCACAGGCAGCCAACCCTTTATTCCCACTCGCTGTCTGCTGCCTGTCAGCCATTCCGCTATCCATGCCGGTATCTTTCCTGTAATGCCATCGGATTTTATCTTGTTAAGCAGCCTCATGTGTGGCACCTTATGAAACACCTTCTGAAAATCCAAGTAAATGACATCCACTGCCTCTCCTTTGTGCACCCTGCCCTGCTTGTTACTTCTTCAAAAAAATCCAACAGATTTGTCAGGTAAGATTTCCCTTTACAGAAACCATGCTGAATTTGACTTATTTTATCATTTGTCTCCAAGTACCTCGAAACCTCATCCTTAATAATAGATTCCAACACTTTCCCAACCACTGAGGTTAGGCTAACTGGCCTATAATTTACTTTACTTTGCCTTCCTCCCTTCTTAAAGAGTAAAGTGACATTTGCAATCTTCCCAGTCCTCCAGGACCATGCCAGAATCAAGTGATTCATGAAAGATCATGACTAATGCATCCATTATCTCCTCAGCAACCTCTCTCAGGACTCTGAGATGTCGTCCATCTGCTCCAGGTGACTTATGCACCTTAAGACTTCTGAGTTTGCCTAGCACTTGTTCCTTTGTAACAACAATGGCACTCACTCCTGCTCACTGACACTCATGGACCTCTGGCACACTGTTAGTATCTTGCACAATGAAGACAGTTGCAAGTTACCCATCAAGTTCATCTGCCATTTCTTTGTCACCCATTACTACCTCACCTGCATCATTTTCCAGTGGTCCAATATCAACTCTCACCCCCCTTTTACTCTTTATATAACTGAAAAAACATTTGGTATCCTGCTTTATATTATTAGCTAGTTTGTCTCATATTTCACCTTTTCCCTTCTTAGAGCTCGTTTAGTTATCTTTTGTTGGATTTTAAAAGCTTCACAATCATCCAACTTTCCACTCACTTTTGCTACCTTATATGCCCTTTCCTTGGCTTTTATGCAGTCTTTAACTTCCTTTGTCAGCTATGTGTGCCTACCCCTGTCATTTGAGAACTTCTTCCTCCGTGGGACATATCTATCCTGCACCTTATGAACTATTCCCAAAAACTCCAGCTATCTCTGCTCTGCCGTCATCCCCACCAGTATCCTGCTCCAATCCAGCTGGGCAAGCTCCTCTCTCATGCCTCTGTAATTCCTTTATTCCACTGTGATACTGATACATCTGAGTTATGCTTCTCCCTCTCAAACTGCAATATGAATTCATATTATGATCACTGCCTCCTAAGGGTTCCTTTGCATTATGCTTCCTAATAAGATCTAGGTTATTACACAACACCTAATCTAAGGTAGGCTTTCCTGAGTTGGCTCAATCACAAGCTGCTCTAAAAAGCCATCTTGTGGGCATTCAACATATTCCGTCCCCTTACATATTGAAGTCCCCCATTACAATTCTGTCATTACCCTTATTACATGCCTTTGCCAGCTCCCTTTGCAATCTCATCCACATCTTGTGTTTGAAGGCTCTGGGTCTGTATTCACTGGAATTCAGAAGAATGAGGGGTGACCTCATTGAAACCTACCAAATGCTGAAAGGCTTTGATAGGATGGACGTGGAGAGGATGTTTCCTATGGTGGGAGAGTCTAAATCCAGAGGACACAGCCTCAGAATAGAAGGACATCCTTTTGGAATGAAGACGAGGAAGAATTTCAGAGAACAGTCAGAGAGTGGTGAGTCTGTGGAATTCTTTGCCACAGATAGCTATGAAAGCCAAGTTTTAAGTAAGTTTAAGGCAGAGGTTGATAGATATTTTATTGGTCATTGCATGAAGGGATACAGTGAGAAGACAGGAGATTTGGGCCAAGAAGAAGTGTTTTCCTTCAGAAAGATTTGCAAAGATATCCTCTATCCTGGGCACAGGATTTTGATCTACTTTCAGTACTGTGATGATGGTGACCTTAAACTCACCACAGATCCTGACAAATCCATTCTTCTTGGCTATTGGAACCAATGGTATCGCCCATGTGTTCCATTCATCCTTGAAAAGAATTCCTTCTGACTCCATGTGATTTAGCTGACTGGCTACTTTAAAAGAAACCAGAAGGGCTTTGTAAAAATTGAGTGTGGCATTGTCATAAGAACATAAATAATAGGAACAGGTGTAGACAGTCTGGCTCATTGAGCCTGCTCTGCCATTCATAAGATCATGGCTGATCTGGCCATGGTCTCATCTCCATCTACCTGTTTTTCCCCATAACCTTTAATTCCCCTACTATGCAAAAATCTACCCAACCTTGTCTTAAATATATTTACAGAGGTGGCCTCCACTGCTTCATTAGGCAGAGAATTCCAGAGATTCATCACCCTCTGGGAAAAGCAGTTCCTTCTCATCTTCGTCCTAAGTCTACTCCCCCGAGTCTTGAGGCTATGTCCCCTGGTTCTTGTCGTACCTACTAGTGGAAACAACTTTCCTGCCTCTACCTTATCTATCTCTTTCATAATTTTATCTGTTTCTTTAAGATCTCCTCTCATTCTTCTGAATTCCAGTGAGTACAGTCCCAGATGACTCAATTTCTCCTAATATTCTAACACCTCATCTCTGGAATCAACCTGGTGAAACTCCTCTGCATCGCCTCCAAAACCAGTGTATCCTACCTCAAGTAAGGAGACCAGAACTACCCCGTACATCTGCAGCATAACCTCCCTGCTCTTAAATTCAATCCCTTTAGCAATGAAGGCCAACATCCCATTTGCCTTCTCGAAAGCCTGCTGCACCTATAAACCAGCTTTTTGTGATTCATGCACAAAAACTCCCAAGTACCTGCAATTTTTTGCCATTTAAATAATAATCTGCTTTTTATTTTTCCTTCCCATGTAGATGACCTCTCATTTACCAACTTTGTATTCCATCTGCCAGACCCTTGCCCACTCACTTAAGCTATCGATATCTCTCTGCAGACTCTTTGTATTTTTTGCACAATTTGCTTATCCACTCAATTTATTATCATTAGCAAACTTGGATACACTACATGTCCAGGTGAGGCAACACTTAACCTGTGAGTCACCTTCCAGGTGAGGCGACACTTCACCTGTGAGTCCCTTCCAGGTGAGGCGACACTTCACCTGTGAGTCCCTTCCAGGTGAGGCGACACTTCACCTGTGAGTCGGCTGGGGTGATATACTGCGTCCGGTGCTCCCGATGTGGCCTTCTATATATTGGCGAGACCCGATGCAGACTGGGAGATCATTTTGCTGAACACCTACGCTTTGTCCACCAGAGAAAGCAGGATCTCCCAGTGGCCACACATTTTAATTCCACATCCCATTCCTATTCTGATATGTCTATCCACGGCCTCCTCTACTGTAAAGATGAAGCCACACTCAGGTTAGAGGAACAACATCTTATATTCCGTCTGGGTAGCCTCCAACCTGGTGGCATGAACATTGACTTCTCTAACTTCCGCTAATACCCCACCTGCCCCTTGTACCCCATCCATTTTTTTATTTATGTACACACATTCTTTCTCTCTCTCTCCTTTTTCTCCCTCTGTCCCTCTGACTATACCCCTTGCCCATCCTCTGGGTTTTTCCCCCACTCTCCCTTTTCCTTCTCCCCGGACCTCCTGTCCCATGATCCTCTCGTATCCCTTTTGCCAATCACCTGTCCAGCTCTTGGCTCCATCCCTCCCCCTCCTGTCTTCTCCTATCATTTTGGATCTCCCCCTCCCCCTACTACTTTCAAATCTCTTACTCACTCTTCCTTCAGTTAGTCCTGACGAAGGGTCTCGGCCCGAAGCGTCGACTGTACCTCTTCCTATAGATGCTGCCTGGCCTGCTGCATTCACCAGCAACTTTGATGTGTGTTCCCTCTTCCAGATCGTTAATGTGTATCATGAACTGTTGCAGGCCCATCACTGACCCCTGCAGCACACCGCTCACCACTGATTGCCAACCAGAGTCACCCCCATGTATCCCAACTCTCTGCTTTCTATTAGTTAACCAATCCTCTGTCCATGCTGATACATCAGCCCCAACTCTATGCATCCTTATCTTATGGATAAGTCTTTTATGCAGCACCTTATAGAACGCCTTCTGGAAATCCAAGTAAATAATGTCCATCTATTCCCCCTCTATGCACTGCGCTTGTTATGTCCTCCAAGAAACCAGTAAGTTTGTCAAACAGGACCTGCCTTTGCTGAATCCATGCTGCATCTGTCTGATGGATCCATTTCTTTCCAGACCCCTCGCTATTTAGAACATAGAACAGAGAACATAGAAAACGTATAGCACAATACAGGCCCTTCAGCCCACTAAACAGTGCCAGACATGTCACTACCTTAGAAGTACCTAAGCTTTACCCATAGCCCTCTATTTTTCTAAGCTCCACGTAGCCATCCATGAGTCTCTTAAAAGACCCTACTGTTTCTGCCTCCACCACCGCTGTGTCAGCCCATTCCACGCACTCACCACTCTCTGCATAAAAAACTTATCCCTGATATCTCCTCTGTACCTACTTCCAAGCACCTTAAAACTATGCCCTCTTGTGCTAGCCATTTCAGCCCTGGGGAAAAAACCTCTGACTATCCACACAATCAATGCCTCTCATCATCTTATACACCTCTGTCAGGTCACCTCTTATCCTTCGTCACTCCAAGGAGAAAAGGCCGAGTTCATTCAACCTATTCTCATAAGGCATGCTCCCCAATCCAGGGAACATCCTTGTAAATCTCCTCTGCACCCTTTCTATGCTTTCCACATCTTTCCTGTAGTGAGGTGATCAGAATTGAGCACAGTACTCCAAGTAGGGTCTGACCAGGGTCCTATATAGCTGTAATATTACCTCTGGGCTCTTAAACTCAATCCCATGATTGATGAAGGCCAATGCACTGTTTACCTTCTGAACCACAGAGTCAACCTGCGCAGCTGCTTTAAGCGTCCTATGGACTCGGACCCCAAGATCCCTCTGATCCTCCACACTGCCAAGAGTCTTACCATTAATACTATATTCTGTCATCGTATTTGACCTACCAAAATGAAACACCTCACATTATCTGGGTTGAACTTTATCTGCCACTTCTCAGCCCAGTTTTGCATCCTATCAATACCCTGTTGTAACCTCTGACAGCCCTCCAAACTATCACAACACCCCCAACCTTTGCATCATCAGCAACTTTACTGACTCATCCCTCCACTTCCTCATCCAGGTCATTTATAAAGATCACAAAGAGTAGGGGTTCCAGAACAGATCCCTGAGGCACACCACTGGTCACAGGCCTCCATGCAGAATATGACCCTTCTACAACCACTCTTTGCCTTTCTGTGGGCAAGCTAGCTCTGGATCCACAAAGCAATGTCCCCTTGAATCCCATGCCTCCTTACTTTCTCAATAAGCCTTGCATGGGGTACCTTATCAAATGCCTTGCTAAAATCCTTATACACTACATCTACTGCTCTTCCTTCATCAATGTGCTTACTCACATCCTCAAAAAATTCACGACCTGCCTTTGACAAAGCTATGCTGACTATTCCTAATCATATTATGCCTCTCCAAATGTTCATAAATCCTGCCTCTCAGGATCTTCTCCATCAACTTACCAACCACTGAAGTAAAACTCACTGGCCTATAATTTCCTGGGCTATCTCTACTCCCTTTCTTGAATAAAAGAACAACATCCGCAACCCTCCAATCCTCTGGAACCTCTCCCGTCCACATTGATGATGCAAAGATCATCGCCAGAGGCTCAGCAATCTCCTCTCTCACTTCCCACAGTAGCCTGGAGTACATCTTGTCCAGTCCCAGTGACTTATCCAACTTGATGCTTTCCAAAAGTTCCAGTACATCCTCTTCCTTAATATCTACATTCTCAAGCTTTTCAGTCTGCTGCAAGTCATCCCTACGATCGCCAAGTTCCTTTTCCGTAGTGAATACTGAAGCAAAGTATTCATTAAGTACCTCTGCTACCTTCTCCGGTTCCATACACACTTTTCCACTGTCACACTTGATTGGTCCTATTCTCTCACGTCTTATCCTCATGCTCTTCACATACTTGTAGAATGCCTTGGGGTTTTCCTTAATCCTGTCCGCCAATACCTTCTCATGGCCCCTTCTGGCTCTCCTAATTTCATTCTTAAGCTCCTTCCTGCTAGCCTTATAATCTTCTAGGTTCCTATCATTACCTAGTTTTTTGAACCTTTCATAAGCTCTTCTTTTCTTCTTGACTAGATTTACAACAGCCTTTGTACACCACGGTTCCTGTACCCTACCATCCTTTCCCTGACTCATTGGAATGTACCTACTCAGAACCCCACGCAAATATCCTCTGAACATTTGCCACCATTTCTTCGGTACGTTTCCCTGAGAACATCTGTTTCCAATTTATGCTTCCAAGTTCCTGCCTGATAGCCTCATATTTCCCCTTGCTCCAATTGAACGTTTCCCTAACTTGTCTGTTCTTGTTCCTCTCCAATGCTATGGTAAAGGAGATAGAATTGTGATCACTATCTCCAAAATGCTCTCCCACTGAGAGACCTGACACCTGACCAGGTTCATTTCCCAATGCCAGATCAAGTAAAGCCTCTCCTCTTGTAGGCTTATCTACATACTGTGTTAAGAAACCTTCCTGAACACACCCAACAAACTCCACCCCATCTAAACCCTTCACTCTAGGGAGATGCCAATCAATATTTGGGAAATTAAAATCTCCCACCACAACAACCCTGCTATTATTGCTCCTTTCCAGAATCTGTCTCCCTATCTGCTCCTCGATGTCCCTGTTACTATTTCTTCTTTAATGACAGCTTCAAACATTTTGCCAACTCTAACTGGCCTATAGTTACCTGCCTTTTGCCTACATTCTTTCTTAAACAGTGGCGTGACATTAACCATCTTTTAATCTACCAAGACCTGCCTAGAGTCCAGAGAATTTTGGTAAATTATCACCAATGCTTCTACTATAACCTCTGCCATTTCTTTCAGTACTCTGGAATGCATTTCATCAGGACCAGGGGACTTGTCTATTTTCAGGCTCACAAGTTTGCTCAGCACTACCTCTTTAGTGATAGTTATTGTATCAAGGTCCTCACCTCCCATCACATCTCTCTTTGGTGTGTTAGACATGTCCTCCACCGTGAAGACCAACACAATCTAGTCAATCAATGGCTCTGCCATTTCCTCATTACCCAAATTCAATTCCCCCTTCTCGCCTGCAAGCGACCTATGTTCACTTTATCCACCCTTGTCCGTTTTATATAATTATAAAATCTTTTACTATTCATTTTTATATTTTGTGTTGCTTTATTTTCATAATCTATCATCCTTTCTTTATTGCTTGCTTAGTGGTTCTTTGTTGCTTTTTAAAGTTTTCCCATCTTCCAGTTTCCCACTACTTTTGTTGACTTTGTATGCCCGAGCTTCTAGTTTGATGCCTCCTTTTATTTCCTTAGTTATCCAAGGCTGGCTCTCCCCACCCTTACTGTCCTTGCTTTTAACTGGAATATACTTTTGTTGACCACCGTGAAAAATCTCCTTGGAAGTCTTCCACTGTTCCTCAATTGTTCCACCTGTGTTCCCAGTCTACACTAGCCAAATCCTCCCAATCTTAATTCATTTTCAGCTGACTCTACTGCGGGGGAAGTGTGGCTCAGTCACTAGTGACCCAGCCACTCATGACACCTATCCTTCTGTTTTTACCACACCCCAGTTAAATCCTTGTAGCTTGTTGGGTGTTGCATTTCACTGTTACAAAATGCCATTCAAGAGTTACCTTTTCTCCAGTATAAGTTCTTAGTTGGATATCTGCAGGCTTCAGTTCAGTATCTTTGAAAAGCTGTTCAAAATCATTTTGTGGAAATGAGCCAGTGTTCAATTCCATTTTAATTAATTTGCCATTCACTTCTGGTAAAAGCCATATTGATTGTCTATTATCTTTTACATTTTAATTCTCAAGGCTACTCAGTCCTAATCACTTTCATCATTATCAGATTTTTCATCAACCGTATGCAGATTGGTGCTCATTAAGAAACTGCAACTTCACTTTTTATTTTTTTCACTACACTGCAGTCCTTTTGTTTTTGCCTACCCAACATGCTCTTTGTATATATCCTACTTTGTAGCATTTTCTGCAAGTTTTGCCTTTAAACCTGCATTGGTCTGGTGTATGTGAGTCCCTTCTGCAATAGTAAGACAACTTGTTCGGCCAGACCTGTTTCAGTTTAGATGTTGCCATTTTGTTCACGTTCACTCTCATTCCTGACTGCATCCAGTTGCATCTCTGTAGTTTCCATCAAAACAACAGTTTCAACTTCTCTTTTAAATTTGAGTTGTGCTTTAATTAAAAACCACTTTTGAATGCTTTCTTGTGAGGTTCCACAAATTAAATGATCTCTTAGCCCATTTCCTGACCAACAATGTTCAGACCACTTCTTCAATTCAGCCACATAAGCTGAAATGGTCTTTCCTTCCTTTCGATTCCACTTTTGAAACCTAAGGTGTTCTGTAATCAACAATGGTTTTGTTTCCAAATGTTCCTGCATCACTTTCACAATATCAACAAAGCTAATTTTGGCTGGTTTAGTTGCAGCAAAGCAAACTACATGCATTTACATCTTCAGCACTCAGCAAAGCCTTGGTTATTTCTCATTGATTATTCCATTTGCTTTAAAATACTGCTCAATCCATTCAGTATAAAATATCTAGTTATCTTTTGTGTGATTAAACACATCAATCTTGTGTAGCCAGCAATTTCTACTTTTTTATTTATGATTGTTATCACTGTTTATGAGAACATGAATTTGTTCATTTTCTGCTCTCTTTTTTACTCGACCCTATTCTTTCTCTCCCTTCCAAAGAACACATGTGCACTGCTTTTTTTTAATGTGAACAACTCACTGTATTTTTTTAACACAACTATCTTGCTGTGCTTCAAAAGTTAGGTATTCATCCTGGGTTCATTTAAGACTTTCTCATCATTATTATGTTTTGTAACTCCAAAACATAAAACGAATTGGAAGAAATATGAAATGTGAGTCTAACTTTGCTTTTACTTTAAACGAAGTGTGCGCATACAATGTGGTGACATGGTGTATGCCGTTCATGTACTTTTACATATAACCATAATGAATTATTTAAACAAACAAGAATGCTCAATCAAACAATAGTAATAGGCATCCGTTAGTCTCGTGACACCATGGATTTGTGCCTTGGAAGGTTTCCAGGGCGCAGGCCTGGGCAAGGTTGTATGGAAGACAGGCAGTTGCCCATGCTGCAAGTCTCCCCTCTCCACACCACTGATGTTGTCCAAGGGTAGGGCATTAGGACCCTTACAGCTTGGCACCAGTGTCGTCGCAGAACAATGTGTGGTTAAGTGCCTTGTCCAAGGACACAACACGCTGCCTCAGCCAAGGTTCGAACTAGCGACCTTCAGATCACTAGGTGAACGCCTTAACCAAACAATATATTTACAATATTACTCAAATATTATTGAAATATTAAAATCACAACAACTACTGTTACTGTTTCTGGAAATTCAAGATTGTCAGAGGGCAGAAGTGAGTGTAGTTGCTATTGTATTATATCACAAATAAAACAATGTGCGGTGTTTTATGTTTAAGAAAAACCCATAACAAATCATTTATTGAACTCCAAAAACCTGAGCACAAAGCACGGTAAAAGTGCTTTATGTAATTATGTAATCACATATGTCTTGCCGCTTAACGTGAACCTCAGCTTAATGTCGGTGGTTGTGAATTCTGTATGTTTCCACCAATTACATTTCCCTACACAGGCCCACCCCCCTTAAATTCACTAAAACCAGCATTGTGAGCCTGTCTGGACTCAGGCCAGCTGCCTGGATTGGGTCCTGTGTTCCATGGTTGGAGGAATAGCGGAGGCCTCTGGCTCATCCAGGGGTGTGTTGACAGACTTGTAGCAGAATCCTCCAAAACTTGGTGGGCCGGTTTAAGGCGATCTACCGAAACACATTCTACCCCTCTTATCTATGATAAAAGTCTTTTTCCACTGTTCCAAAATGCCGAACAGGCGATCATATTGGGTCCCAGGGGGTTGCTGGTGTGCACCATGGTGGATGAAAACAAACGAGGCAGGATGAAGATCAACAGGAACCTAAGAGTGCTGTACACCATGGTGGAAGATAGGAATAGGTGCAAAGGATTTGAATTTACTGAGGAGGGTGGAATGCTGTTGAGATTCTGACCAGGTGGTTGTGGCATCAGGAATAAAATCACCTGGCCATTGTAGTGCTTGACCGTATACCAACTGAAACATGGACGACTATAGGTCCTCTTTTGGAGCTGTTCTAAGCCCTAGCAGGGCCCACGAGAGATGATCATGCCAACATTCATCTGCCAGAGAAGCTGTCAGGCAGCCTGTAAGGAGTGGAGAAACCACCCACATAGGCCATTGAACCGCGGGTGTAGCCTAATGCCGAGGTTTTGGGCTAACACAGCCCAGAGGTCTATCGCGAATTGGGGACAGCAGTCAGAGGAAATGCCAGATGGGGTGCTAAACTGAGCAGCCCAATGCTGATGAATGTCCAAGCCACATCTGCGACCATCGTTAATGCTAAGGTATGAGCAATGGCTACCTGATCCACCAAGGTAAGGAGATGCATGAAACTGTGAGAAGAGGGAAGAGGATCAACAAGGTCCACATTGACATGGTCAAAACGTCACTCAGGGATCTCAACAGGTGACAATAGTGCCTGAAAATGACAGTAATTCTTGCCCGCTGGCACTCCACACCAGCTGCAGTCCAGTCACACACGTCCTTTCTAAGGCAGTGCCACACGAACTTCAGTGTAACCAGTTTCTGCGAGGCCCGGCCTAGCTGTGAGAGGCTGTGTATAGAGTCAAAAACATCCATATCCAGTTTATGGGCACAATAGAGTGAGGGTGACCAGTTGAGACATCGCACAGAAGAGAAACCCTAACTTTCCTGAATTTAATGTCAGCCAACTGCAGGCCTGTGACTGCTACTCGTTACGTCTGGACCTGGGTCAGCAGCTTGGTTGGCTGCCATGCCAGCACAGTCAACCCTGATATGTATGGCCTCAACAGCTGGCCGTGAGAGGCAAACAGCCACGGCATTGTTTTCCCTCTTGATATGTGGTATATCAGTTGTGAACTCAGATATGTAATCCAGGTGGCATTGTGCCACTGCCATACAGACCAAGTGTCTGATATTTTAGCCATCGCGTGCACGAGGGGTTTTTGGTCAATGAATGCTGTGAAATGGCGACCCTCTAGAAGAAAATGAAAATGAAGGACAGCCAGATAGAGACCGAGAAGCTCATGGTCAAACGTGCTGTACTTCCTTTCAGGGGGACAGGGCTGCAGACTACAGAAGGCAAGTGGCTGCCATACACCAATGACCAACTGTTCATGCACATCACCCACATACAGTCTGAAATGTCAGCAGTAATGACTATAGCTGTGCCGGGGAGTGGGTGTGATAAAGGAGCTCATTTGGTATCATCGAGTGCCCTGGTCACAGCCGTCAAGCAAATGATTAGGGGTATTGCCTGTAAGCATCCTATACAGGGAAGCATAAGCTCGGCAACTCGTGAAATGAAGTGATGGTAGAAATTCACCATACTTAAAAACCCCTGTGGTTATGTAGTAGTGTGGGGTCGTGGGAAGTGCATAATAGTGGCTAGTGCTGATGCAATGGCTGAGAAAGTCAATGGCTGACAACCCAAACTGGCATTTAGCAGGGTGAATAATCAACCCATGTTGGTTTAAACACTCAAAAAGTGTGCAGAGATGCGATGAGATATGTGTTCGGATTTGGTGCGCTAGCAACAAGTATGTCATTCAGGTAAACAAAAAGAAAAATTTCAGTCTTTTAATACGGAGGCTATCAGCCGTTAGAATGTCAGGGATTCATTTTTCAACCCAAACACATACATAGAAACTCAAAGAGGTCAAACAAGGTTCTAACAGCCATTTTGGGAATGTCCTCTGAGCACACAGGTACCTGATCAGCTTTGAAAAATATTAATTTTCTGACAAACGTGCCAAAAAGTCTTGGATGTGTGGGACCGGGTAGCAATTGGGGGGGGGTGTGGTGGCCTTGTTCAGACGTCAGTAATTGCCACATGGACGGCAACCACTGCTGGACAATACGGAGGGGAGAAGCTCAGGGGCTATTCAACCGCCGTACAGTGCTGAGTCTTTCCACATTGACAGAGTCAGCCTTCACAACTTCCAGCTTCTCTGGGTCCGGTCTACGCACGTGGGCACAGACTGGCTGGCCAGTTGTGGGAATGTGGTGCTCAGCCCCATCTTTTGTGACTGGTGGATAATGTGGGCTTGGTGAGGTCTGGGAATTCACCCAGCAGTTGAATAAAATCACGTTCAGTGCTGCAGACATTTGATAGGGTCTTTGTGGGGAACTTACTGGGGAAGCAGGGTAACACCCAAAGGCCTTGACATCCACAAACCGGCAGTTCTTAAGATCGACTGATAGTCCTTGGGCACACAGGAAATCTGCAGCAAACAGACGTCTAGCCACTTTATCCGGGACGAAGACCCATGTGTAATGGCACCCACTGAAGCAGAGCACCACCCGTAAGTCTAGATCCTGCCGCCATTGGTGGCCTCCAGCGAGGTTTTGTCACTCTGTGTCTTCTCATCAATAGGCGATGTTGGTAGCATACTCACTTGAGTACCCATGTCACACAGGAAGTGTCGCCCTGAAAGGGTGTCCATAATGAATATTGGACAACCCTGGCGCTGGAACCTACGGTGTTCACAGACCTCTGATGTCCCAATGCGTTAGCACAGTCAAAGCTGCAAGGCAGTGGGAACTTTCCAGCATTCATACCAAAGCGTGTGTGGTAAAAACACCGACCTGGTGTTGTCTATTTCACAGCATTAGTCAGTCGTCTTGTGACCAGATCCTGAATTATCCCTTTTGGACTCTGCCTTTAAAAAGAGAGAGAGAGAGAGAGAACTGTACAACACAAATACCTTGTTATTAAGAGAGAGAGAGAGAGGCGAAGTCTGCTCACAGATTGTTTGGAATTTCTGCAAGGATGCTGCCAGCTTCTGAGTTCCTACAGAGAGAGAAGGGAGGAGCTACTTGATGGACAGCCGGTGTTCAGCATGCCGAGATAAATAGAAGGTCAGCTGATAGACAGACAGACACATGATTTTGGACACTGGGTGAGCTTTGTTGTGCCCACAGAAAAGTGGGTTTTTAGAGGATTGATCAGGAGAATCAATTAGTGGCTCTCGCTGTGTGGAAAAGCTGTGACCGGTGAGAAGTTATTGGTGTGTCCAATCCTCACCTGCGTTGATAACTCCACCGCATAAAATAGTCCCCTTGTTGTGGTCACATTCGGTGACTTCTAAAGGATTTCGGAGCACAACGGAAAGATCGATGGCATCGGCTTACTCGAACATCCACAACACCTCTCTCTCTCCATCACTACTCGACTCAATACCACGAACTGAACTGAACTTTACTCATCATCGTAAGACTGTATCCATTTATCCCCTAGGCTTGAAGAAGCTTTGTTTTATGCTTCCACACACACACACATATATATATATAATCATTGCTAACCTGTTTGATATATCTGAATCTATATGACTGTATTGCGTAGTTACTAGTAAATACCATTAGTTAACAGCAATACTGGACTCCAAAGTGTTTTCCATTTCTGCTGGTTCTTTAACCGGTCATGGGGTATGTGACAAAATGTTTCACATGCTCATGTTGGAGGGCTTACTGAGCAGACATACTGAATAAAGGAAAAGAGGAGGAATTATGTATTGCCTCCTGGCTGAGTGTAGACAATCAGCCATTTTAGTGAGCTCTTACAGACCTTCACGGGTGCATTAGTGAGGGATGTTGAACTTGAGCAGACTTGCTGCTGAGGAGTTTTTTTAAAAACTAAAACAAGGATGGTGATTTCCCTGAACGTGGTCCATTAGCTCTGATGGGTTAGCACTGTTGACGCCAGGCAAAGAGGGCAACTGGCGCGCTCAGACTCGGATAATCCAAACATCTATAAAAGGTGAGTTTTTCGCAATCAGTATTTACCATGTTCAGTCAGGTGTACTAGTAAACTCAACACTCTTACTGCCGTGGAGTTTTCAACTGGCGCAACAACATAGAAATATTTGGTGTGCTCCGCAGTGGTTTCTTGCAATGCGAATGGGTCTCGGCCTGTACAAGCCAAGTGACAGCATTTTGCTCCCAAAACTCCGGTAATTTTAACGCAACTGATTTGGCCAAAATGTTCAATTACTCCTAGAGCATTGGGGTCACCAATGTAAAATTTTGCAAATAAAATGACATGAGGTAGTTTATGTTTAAGAGAAAGCTGTAACAAATCATTTATCGAACTCCAATAAACTGAAAAGAAAGTGAGGTAAAACTACTTTATGCAATTACGTAATCATGTTAGATCCACCTCTCAAAGGTGAACCCCAACTCAATGTTGCTGGTTGTGAATTCTGGACATTTCCACCACTTACATTACCCTACACTAGTGATTCCCAACAGGTGTGGTACTGTCTCCCAGTGGGGCAGTTACATGTCCTAAGGGGGTGTTAGGGGAAATAGAAGTCGTTAGGGAGCATTCAAGATTCTTAGGGGGCCGTAAGCAGCACCCTAACTTGAGACACGAAAACTGCCTGACTGTTAGTAGAACAAGCACTTCCAAAAATAATGATGAGGCACTGGAACACAGGAAGAACTATAGCTGTACAGGCAGTGAGCACACGTCATCGTAACATGTCTGTATTTCGGCAATCTCACCTGATCTTACCAACTAAGGAAGCATTTTTGGGGATACATAAATTGGCAAACAGAGTGCTCAACAGTTCCCTTTGACTCACAGCACAGGAGTTAGTGTCAACTACATCTTTCTTTACAGACCTAGAGAAAATTGGGCACACAATGCTGCAGCACTGGTGAAATAGAGCCAATCAGTGAACCTGCCGACCCCGAGGATTCCTCTTGAGGTGTTCAAAGAGATTCTCTTTTGTAAAAAGTTAAAAACAAATATCAATCTATGATGAGCTCAAAATGTATATTGAAGATAAAAGGATTCCAATTTGGAACATGATTTCTTGTGCAACAGATGGAGCACCATATATAACAGTTGCCATGCTGATTGAGTAGCATTTATATAAAAAAAAATCTGTTTGCAATCCACTGTGCAATCCATTGTGAACATCTTGCAACCAAAAACTTCAGCTAGCAACTGTTTTCAAGCATGACTCTTATAATATCTGCTATCAACAAAATTAAAACTCATCCATTAAATACCAGAATATTTCACCAGTTATGCCAAGATAGTGATGAAGAGTTTGAATTCTTGCTTTTTCACGCTGAAGTGTGTTGGGTGTCAAAAGGCTGCAGCTTAAAACATTTCTTTAATATTTTTGACACTGTGGTTGAAGTTTTACTCAAAGTCAACAAAAGCTTGGGATTGAGCTTCTACATGGAGATGCATCATGCCTAGCTGATCTGTTTGAAAAAAATGAACTGCAGGGTGTTAATTTGAATTTAATCCCGGCAAAAAGTGTGGTGTCCTATTTGATTGGAAAATTGGAAATATATAAGGAAAACATTGGGGAGAGAATTTTCTCACAGTTGCCCTACATGGAAAATATGACAAGCTCTTTCACAGACAGTGATTTGCAAGAGTACTTTGCTTACACCTGCAATCATTGAAGAAGGATTTTCAGAATCAATTCAAGGATTTGAACAATCTTGAAATGCTGAACTGAATAATTAACCAATTTCTTTGCAAGGTGGAAGAACAGGAAGAGAACTTGCAAGAAGAAATTATCAAAATTCAGAATGATGAAGAAACAAAAATGCTTTCAAAAATGTTGTTTTTTGTGACTAGTTTCCTGGTCTTTGGAGAAGAGCCAAACTGCTCTTCATTGCACTTCCATCCTCCTACCTTGTTGAAAGAGGCTTCAGTGCAGTGAACCACATACTCACAAACAAACGGGAACCACTTGGACATTGTTACATGTGGGACTTAAAGCTTTGGCTGTCATAACTTGAACTAGATATTTCAACGCTTGCTAAAAACCATCAAGCTTAAGGACCACATTGATATCAAAGCTGCTGTACAGAGCACAGGTACTTTGTAAGCTGGGTTTAAAGTCAAATAAACATTTAAAGCAGAGTCATTTTTCTCATAATAGCAAATGGTCTACATGTTTTTACAGTGGGGTGGGCAGTCAAGTATGAAAGTGCTTTAATAGGACATTGGTCTAAAAGGGTTGGGAAACACTGCCCAACTCTATTTCTAATGAAAAGGTGTTAGGGAAGCTGAAAGGTCTGAAGGTAGATAAGTCACCTAGACCAGATGGACTACAACCCAGGGTTCTAAATGAGGTAACTGGAGAGATTGTGGAGACATTAGTAATGATCTTTCAAGAATCACTAGATCCTTGAATGCTTCCTGAGGACAGGAAAACTGCAAATGTCACTCCATTCTTTAAGAAAGGAGGGAGAAGAACAAAAAGAAATTATAAGCCAGTTAGCTTGACTTCATTGGTTGGGAAGATGTTAGAGTCTATTATTAAGAATGAGGCTTCAGGTACTTGCAGGCACATGATAAAATAGGCCAAAGTCAGCATGGTTTCCTTAAGGGGGAAACCTGCCTGACAGTATTCCGGAGTTTAAATATACCCCTTTAGTTATAGTGTTGAGGGATGGCTCCATGAATATAAAACTAACCAGGTGGTTAAGAAATAAAACCGATCTTTCCTAAACTGTGCATTAAATATCAGGGATAGACCGTTATCAATGTGGAAATAGCAGGAACACTCATCTGTTGTCATCCTCTAAGTGGTATCAATGGTACAGAATCAGAATGTCCCATTAAATTGCGTTTTGGTTTTATTTCCAGAAGACAAGATTATATTTAGTTAATCCATAATTATGCTATCCATAATGGCATAATTCCAGATTAAAGGTTGAATCTAGTTTCAGCCAATTAAATATACTTTCAGTCTATTCAGCCAGTTCAGATCAGTTTGGGCATGCTCAAGGTGGTTCAAACTGGTTTTGACCAGATCAAACCTTTTTTAACCAGTTAAACTTGTTTTGACGAGTTCAAACTGCACTACTACTTTTTGCATTGTATGTCAATGATTTGGTTGTCAGAATTGATGGATTTGTGGCCAAGTTTTCAGACGATACGAAGATAGATGGAGGGGCTGGTCGGGTTCGAGAATCAGGGAGTCTACAGAATGATTTGGACAGTTTGAGACAATGGGCAAAGAAGTGGTAGATGGAATACAACCTCTGGAAGTCTATAGTCATGCACTCTGGTGGAAGGAATAAAAGAGTAAACTATTTTCCTAGCGGGCAGCAAATTCAGAAATCAGAGGTGTAAAGGGACTGGGGTGTCATTGTGAAGGTAAATGTAATGTTAGCGTTCATTTCGAGAGGACTAGAATACAAATGCAAGTATGTAATTCTGAGGCTCTATAAGGTATTGGCCAGACCGCACTTTGAGTGTTGTGAGCAGTTTTGTGCTCCTTATCTAAGAAATGTTTTGGCATTGGGGAGGGTCCCAGGAATGAAAGGGTTAGCATATGAGGGGTATTTGATAACAGTGGGCCTGTGCCCACTGGAGTTTAAAGGAATGAAGGAGGGACCGGATTGAAACGTATCAAATTAAAGATCTGGATAGTCAAAGTGAAGAGGATGTTTCCTATAGTTAGAGAGTCTGGAACCACACAGAACAGCTTCAGAATTGAAGGACTTCACTTTAGAACATAGGTGAGGAGCAATTACTGCTTTAAACCTCTGCCTTAAATATACCCAATGACTTGGCCTCCACAGCCATCTGTGGCAATGAATTCCACAGATTCACCACCCTCTAGCTAAAGAAATTCTTCCTCATCTCTGTTCTGAAGCGATGTCCCAGTTTAGGAAACATTGTATACTGTATTGCTTCAAGTGTTGTTCGAGTGTTTCTCAGTACTGAAATCCAGAAGGTTCCATTAGTGATGCAACATGCATTTGGAATTTCTGCTAACTGCTGCCTTCTCTGCTTCATTCAGATCTGTGCTGCTGTGTGAAATAAAGCCATTTACTAACTACTCCCACTGCAAAATGCACTGTAAAGATTCTACTTTTTGTATGATGTCAGTGTGATTTTTTTTTTACGAGTGCATCCAACCACAATTGCTTCTTCACAGGCAATCCACCATGCTTCATTGTAGCACCAGTCTCCCTGGAATCCAGGACACCTTCAAACTGCGATGCCTCAAAAAGACAAAGTCCATCATTAAAGATCCCCATCACCCAGGACATGCCCTCTTCTCATTGCTACCATCAAAGAGGAGGTACAGGAGCCTGAAGATACACACTCAGTGTTTCAGGAACAGCTTCTTCCCCTCTGCCATCAGATTTCTGAATGGACAATGAACCCATGAACACTATCCTAGCATTATTGTCCCTCTCTTTTTGCTCTACTTATTTAAGTTGCTTCCTTATATATTCTTATTGTAATTTATAGTTTTTATTATTATGTACTGCTGCCATAAAACAACAAATTTCATGATATATGTAAATCATATTCAAATTAAAAATAACTGACCTAAACGTACTAATTCTGGACATGCATATTCTAAGTTGTTTCCATGAATATATCAAAGCATAAGAAAATTTAGTAAATTACATTTTAAAAATGATTTATGATAGTTCAGCTTCTAGGTTAATCATATGTATATGATCGAATCTTTATCCAAGCACTCTGTATACTGTTTTATATTAATGATTCCTGATCTGTCTGTGAGATCTCCTCAGCTCAGTTATCTTGAAAACTGTTTTGTCATTGTTTTTGGAATACAGCAATCGCCTTGGATTGATTCCTGGTAGTGGCAATGTTGTAAAAATAAAGGAACATGATCACTCCAGAGATCATAAGATCATTACCAGGAAGGGAAGTCAGCAGGGAGTGTCATCACATTATGGCTGATAGTCAAATTTGGGTCATTACAAGGATGCTTCACTGCAGTTCGTATGGTTGGAATTAGCATGCCACTTTTTTTCATTTTCAAAGCCAGTGTTAGGAATCCAATCAGTTTATCTGCCTAGTTCTGGTCATCTATAACTGCTTAACCCATTTTGCCCTTTAATAATGGTTCATTAGCTGCTGAGACGATGAAAGAAGCTGTGACGCCTCCAGAGATGGAGGACTTCATTGCTGTCCTGAATGCCAGCAGTGTAACAGACAAACGAAGAGAAAGAATGGTTCATTGATTTTCCTCCTATTAGGATATCTATTTTGCTCCTTTCCTGCAGTTCGATTAATCTTTCTAATTCATACTTTTCTATTCCCTTAATATGAATTCATCCTTAAGTCGTCTTTATCTGCCTTTTGTGTGAATCCAGATATACTGTCTTCAATTAAATAAGTCAAAAAATTTAATAGTTCTGATGAGTAATTAAGTCTAGTAAACCATTACACCTATAAGACCTCCCTCCTGCAGATAATCAAAGTTCAAAGGTTCTGAGGGGTCCCGGCATCTGTCACCCATGTGTGGCTTAGTTCCTTTTAGATTGCTGTTCAGGTCTGGGCAATCATGTAATTCTGAAATGATGTGGTCAGATAACAGTACACAGCACTGATTGTCAACTGCTGAATTCACTACTGATGTGCTGCAGCGAGGGTTTTTATTTCAGATTTTTAGCACCTGCAAAAGTTTGTTCTTTGTTTTATAAAAAGATACAGTAGCTTATTGCATTGAATATTGCCTAATTTCTCATCCAGTGGTCAGGAGGAGGAGTAACCTTTGTCTTCTAAAGATGCTGCTTATTCAGAATACCCAATCTGGATGTAACCTGATCAGATATCATCCGTGAGCTAATTGGGGTACACAGATATACTACACAAAATTCAAAGTTCTAAGTTCAGAGTAAATTTATTATCAAAGGATGTATGTATATGTCGCCATATACAACTCTTGAGATTCATTTCCTTGCAGGCATTCACAGTAAATACAAAAAAAAACTATAGAATCAATAAAACACATAAACAAATAAGAACAACAACCAATATGCAAAAGACAATAAATTGTGCAAATGCAAAAATAAAAACAAAATAATGAATAAATAAATGCATACATACTTGAGAACATAAATTGTGGAGTCCTTGAAAGTGAGTCTACAGCTTGTGGAATCAGTTTAGTATTCGCGTGAGTGAAGTTATCCACACTGCTTCAGGAGCCTGACGGTTGAGGGATAGTAGAAAGTGAGTCCACAGCTTCCACTTTGAAAGTGAGTCCACAGCTTGTGGAATCAGCTCAGTATTCGCGTGAGTGAAGTTATCCACACTGGTTCAGGAGCCTGACGGTTGAGGGATAGTAGCTGTACCTGAACCTGGTGGTGTGGGAGTGAGATAATCTCACTCAGTTTAGATTTAGATCATATTAAATGTTACTTTTCATACTAATTCAATTTTTTTCTATTTCCTTTAATCATTTTTATCTGTCTTTTTTTGGAATCCTTGATCTATTGTCTTTAATGAAATAAGTCTTAAGGATTAATAATTCCAATGAGTAAACAAGTCCATCAATTTATTTCAGCCACAAGACCACTTCCTGTAGACAATCTCACACAGGTTAGATATGGATAATGTTAAATTGTTATTTTTCATGCTGTTTTAACCATTTTACTGCAATATGGTCACTTCTCAGTTCTACGTACTTTTTATACTGGGAATACACTTTCTTTCATTGTGTGCTGCTTATTGTGCATGGTCCCCTATTTATTTACCTTAGCTTCCGAGTATCTGTTGTTGCAAATCTGGCAGTCATTAAAACTGAATCTAAAACTAGCTTGTAAGAAATTACCTCTGGGAGATGCTCTGATTAAGTGGAAAAAGGTGAAGTGTTATTGAACTCCAGTGGCTTGTTTAAAGAATGTTGTAAACACAAGAGATCCTGCAGATGCTTAAAATCCAAAGCAATATGCACAAATAGCTGCAGGAACTCAGCAGGTCAGGCAGCATCAACATTTTAGGCAGAGATCCTTCATCAGAATAATTATTGCCTGGTCCACCTCAGTCTGGAGAGAAGTAAAGAAAAACATGAAAATAAACATGTTTTATTCTGTGAATTTTTTTTTAAATTTTGGAAATCTAAAATGAAAACAGAAAATATGGGAAAATCTCAGCAGGTCAGGAAGCTGGAAAGAGAAACAGTCAATGTTTCAGGTAACACTGACTAGTTCTCTGTTGACAGATGCTACCTAACCTGCCCAGAGTTACCAGCACGTTTTGTTTTTCTTATATTTTAATGTGCATTGTGCAACGTATGACATGCTTCCTTGATTTAAAATACAGTGGATTCTGGTTAATCTGGCCATCAGAAAATCTGAGCAGCCATTTATTTTGGACAACTCTTAAAGAACAAAAACTAAAGTGAGAAAATGGCTGGGGTTCCCCTTGTTTATTTGGGACACCATGGCCAGGCAACCGTTGCCGAAGCTTCTGACTAGCATCAGTTGCGTGCACTTGCATGGCTGTTGGACGCTACAGCATACTTAGAGCAAACAGTTCTGTGTGTTTGTGTTCAAAAGCCAGTGATTTTTATCACTGATAGTTGGTGAGAAATAAGCTGTAAGACAACCAGAACAGGCTTGCTTACTGCAGTTTGAAACATTCAGACTTGGAGATTCCAGAGACAGCCAGGAGTGACAATGAAACTGTTTCACCACTTTAACAGATAGGAATTATGAAGGTATCGACGATAATCTTGAATATTTGGAAATGAATATTTAGAGGATGTGACTTTCTAAAGCATTGTATGAAAGCAGTTCATTATCAGCACTAGGTGTCTGCGCTGATTTTGTTCGTCTACAGTCAATCGAAAGAACACGGCAGATGAATTCCTCCATTGATAACTATTAGGAACTAATGCACAGTTTTATAGTACTTTAAAGGTATTAGTAGTATTCTAATTTATTCAGTATTTCATTTAAATACATAAATTGCTACCCAGTTAAATGAGAGTTTGTCTTTTTTACAACTTCTAACTATTTCTATGAAACGTCGACTAGTTGAGGCAGCCATTTATTTGAGCCAAAGTGTAGTAGCCCAACATGTTCCAATTAACCAGAATCCACTGTATTGAAGACATCTGGCCACACCTAAAGCTCCAATCACTTTCTCAATGACGAAAGTTCCTTCCCTAAGTGCAGAACACCATGTATTGAATCATCCTGTGTTTTAACCCCATCCTTCATTCAATCAAACATAGATGATATTGGAGACATGAGAGACAGCAGATGCTGAGACCTTATGCAAAAAACAAACGGCTGTTGATCTCAGCAGGCCAGGCAGCACCTCTAGGAAGAGGTACAGTCGACATTTTGGGCCGAGACCCTTCGTCAGGATTAACTAGCTCTTACTAGCTCTTCCTTCAGTTAGTCCTGACGAAGGATCTCGGCCTGAAACTTCGACTATACCTCTTCCTAGAGATGCTGCCTGGCCAGCTGCGTTCACCAGCAACTTTGATGTGTGTTGCTTGAATTTCCAGCATCTGCAGAATTCCTTGTGTTTATGCTGTTGATCTCAATGGGTCAAGTGGAGAACTGATGGAGACACAGACTGATGCTGTATCAATCAATGAAGTAATATTTCAATTATTTTCCTTTTACTTGATATCGAACTGGAATGTCAGGAGATAATTAGTAAATCAACATGCCAAACAGGTGCATCAATGTGTCCTTTGCCAATATATATTAATCAACAAAATTAAAGGAAATAAATGCTAGTTCCTTAGATATCAATTTAGAACAGAGATAAGGAAGAATTTATTTAGCCCAAGAGTAGTGAATCTGTGGAATTTATTGCCACAGATGGCTCTGGAGACAACTTCAGTGTGTAGCAGAGGTTGATAGGTTCTTGATTAGTCAGGGCATCAAAGACAGGAGAAGGCAGGAGAATGGTATTGAGGGGAATGGTAATTCAGCCATGATGAGATGGTGCAGCAGACTCAAAATGGCAAATGGCTTCATTCTGCTCCGATATATTATGGTCTCCTAGCTGTCTGCGCCAAGCCTCCCGACTGACACTCTGGTCTGCTGAGGAAATGGAATTCTGCTCTTTACTATTTCAGAAATATTGTTTGTTGATGGTAGAAATCTTGTGGCATTAATTCCATCAACACCTGCATACAATCATTAAAATAACTACAGCTCAGCTCAACCATGAGGAGTTTCTAACAGTCAGTTAAGTTTTGGCATGTCTGACATTATTCTTCTTCTGTCCTGGTGTTGGTATTGCATCAGTAACATCAAAGAAATAATGAACAGCTATGCACATTTAGTTCCTGTAGATCACTGTGATTGAAAGTTCATACTTTTGTTCTTCATTTGATCCTTGTGAATTTTCTTTGTTGCACCCTCTCTAATTTATTTTTATCTCTTCTTTCTGTAATATGACAAGCAAAATAATGAATACCTAAAAAACACAAGAGATTCAGCAGACACTGAGGCAGCATCAATGGACAGTAATAAACAGTCGATGTTTCAAGCTGAGACCCCTTCATCAGGACTCAGGATTGTCTAATAAAGTTTGGCAAAACTCTACTTTTCAGTTCTACAAATCAATCTGGGTGTTTAATTTATCATGGCCTAATTAATCTACTTAGAAAGATTTGTGTACTTATTCCGCAACCCCCGTTTATTTTACGTTATCATAATATCTTTTGTTAATTTATTGTTTTCATTTATCAATTTATTCTTTTAATTATTGATTTAAGCCTCTTTGGGAGTAATCACTTAGAGGATGGGCCTCAGGATTCACTCCACCTCTTCAGAAATTTCTCATGTGTGGTGGAGTTTTGTTGGATATCTAGATCCAGATCAGTTATATTGAGCGCTGGACGATGTGGCCAGTGAAGTGAATCAAGGTTTATATCAGGATAATCCAGTCCAATATAAACTCTGAGCAGCTATAATCTTCATGGGCCTCCATTTTCCACATGCCATCAGACTTAGTAACTAGCCTTAGCAACTACCGTCACGATAATACCCAGGCTACCGCTTGGCTATCCATTCTATTGTCTGTTCCCTGGTCTGGATTTACTCAGCATTCTGTCGTGTGCTATTGTATCCATTTTCGATCTCCAGCATCTGCAGTTCATTGATTTTTCAATCCATTGTGTGACCCTGTAGAAAGTGTTTTCAAGATCTATATAAATTACATCGACAGCATTTTCCTTACTGTCTCTCTCCATTACCTCTTCCAAAAAGTCATTAAGTTGGCCAAGCTGGAATTTCACATGTGAGCTATTCATTATTGCATTCTTGGACTCCATTATGGCTTACCAGTTTCTGGGCATCTTCTGTCTCCCTTCTAACATAATTCAGCAATCCTTACCTTTCTGAATGGTAATTGTGCCATATTCTCTTGAATCTTTTAAAATTACAAGATGTGGTCTCAGTGGGCTGGGCTTTTCACTCTTTTGAGTTTCATTAAATGTTATTTCTCTTTGTTTTGTTTTAAATACAAATATAGCATTTTAAAAAGAATATTCTGATAATATGTTCATTTGATCTTTCTTCTTGGTAATGCTGAAACAGATTTAATATGCAATATCCAACAGTGATTTTATGCTTTCCTTTCCTTTGTAGTCTTATTCCCAGCAATACTTTTCATTTGTTACTTATACATCAGTAGATATTTTCACTACTTTGTTCATCTTCTTTTAACACTTCTGTCTTTTCTGTTGTTTTACTGCATTCAGATTCTTGGGAGAAGAATCAGAATCAGGTTTATTATCATCGGCATGTGATGTGAAATTTGTTAACTTCGCAGCAGCAGTTCAATGCAACACATAATATTGAAGAAGAACAAGAAAAAAGTAATTTAGGAAAGATAAATAAATAAAAACAATTACAGTATATTATATTGAATAGATTAAAATCATGCAAAGAAATAATATATATTAGAAAAAGTGATGTAGTATTCACAGGTTCAATGTCCATTTAGGAATTGGATGGCAGAGGGGAAGAAGCTGTTCCTGAATCGCTGAGTGTGTGCCTTCAGGCTTCTGTACCTCCTACCTGATGGTAACAGTGAGAAAAGGACATGCCCTGGGTGCTGGAGGTCCTTAATAATGGATGCTGCCTTTCTGAGATACTGCTCCTTGATGATATCCTGGCTACTTTGTAGGCTAGTACCCAAGATGGAGCCGACTAAATTTACAACCCTCTGTAGCTTCTTTCAGTCCTGTGCAGTAGCCCACCCATACCAGACAGTGATGCAGCCTGTCAGAATGCTCTCCATGGTACATCTATAGAAGTTTTTGAGTGTATTTGTTGACATACCAAATCTCTTCAAGCTCCGAGTGAAGTCCAGTCACTGCCTTGCCTTCTTTATGGTTGCATCAATACATTGGGACCAGGTCAGGTCCTCAGAGATCTTGACACCCAGGAACTTGAAACTGCTCACTCTCTCCACTTCTGATCCGTATATGAGGATTGGTATGTGTTCCTTTGTCTCACCCTTCCACAAGTCCATAATCAGCTCTTTTGTCTTACTGACATTGAGTGCCAGGTTGTTGCTGTGACATCACTCCACAAGTTGGCATATCTCACTCCTGTACACCCTCTCATCTCCATCAATGGTTGATTCATCAAGATTTCAGAGCCTTACCAGTTGCTCCATCAGGGCCTTCCGCCTTGCGAGGGTTCACTCTCTTTAAAGACAGTCTAACATCAGTACATGGATGAAAGAACATAGAGCATGGAACATTGCAGCACAGGACAGATCCTTCTACCCACAACGTTGTGCTGAGCTTTTAACCTAACCCAAGATCAGTGTAAGCCTTACCTCCCATATAGCTGTCTATCTTTCTATCATCCATTTGCCTAAGAGTCTCTTAGATGTCCTTAAAAGTATCTGCCTCCATCACTATCCCCAGCGGTGTGTTCCATGCCCACCACTCTGAGTAAAAAACCTACTTCTGATATACTCCCCCCATCACCTTAAACGTATGTCCTCTTGTATTAGCCATTGTCAGCCAGGCAAATGTGAGAAGGTGTAATATTAAGGTGATTGGATGAAAGTATAGGGTGATTTTTTTTGCACAGAGAGTGCTAAGTGAATGGAACACACTGCTGGGGTGGTGGAGGAAGCAGAGACATTAGGAACGTGTAAGAGACATTTAGATAGGCACATGGATGAAAGAGAAATGGGAAGCTATGTGGGAAGAATGCACTTAATTAATCTTAGAGTCATGGGACAAAGAGCCTGTCCTATACTGTACGGTTCTATGTTCTGTGTTCTTTGTAATAGAGGTTCTGATTGTTGTGTTCTCCACTTTGAAAGTAATGACCCAGGAAAGATTGAAAAAGATGCTCAATACTTGAGTTAAAAGTTAAATTGAAAAGTAGTAATTCACAGAATAATCTCAGGATTAGTTCTTGAGCTGCTTTGAAATAAGTACAGCGAGAAAGAGTTCAGGGAAAGCAAATGTGTGGAGTGGGATGCAGAGGCTTCATTTTTCAGGACTTGGGCATCAGTTATGAGACAGACCTTTGTACCTGGACTGATGGATTAGGTGCCAAGTAGAAGAGATAAGTGGGATTGTTAGCAATATTTCAATTAGCAATGTAGGATGGAGTGAAGTATTGGAAAATAAATAATACCTATTGATAAAGAGAGTTAAAGTAAAAGCCAAACTGGAAGAAAGAATAAAGGTAAACCAATTGTGCAATGTAAAGGCAAAGTAACAGAATTAGAAACAGGTTTAATATCACCTGCAAATGTTGTGAAATTTGTTGTTTTGTGACAGCAGTACATTCCAATGCATGATAATAAAAAGTATAAATTACAATAAAATATATTAATAAGAGACGGGAAAATAGCAAGGTACTGTTCATGGGTTCATTGTCCATTTAGAAATCTGATGTTGAAGGGGATGAAAGTGTTTTTGAAATGCTAAGTGTGTGTCTCCAGACTCCTGTACCTCCTCCTTGATGGTAGCAATGAGAAGAGGGCACCTCGTGAGTGATTAATGATGGATGCCGTCTTTTTGAGGCATTGCCTTTTTGAAGGTGTCCTGGATGCTGGGGAGGTTAGTGCCCATGATGGAGCTAGCTGAGCTTACAACTTTCTGCAGCTTTTTCCAATCCTGTACAGTGGCCCCTCCATACCAGACGGTGATGCAGCCAGTTAGAATGCTCTTCACAGTACATCTGTAGTCATTGAGTATGTCTTCAGGCTCCTGTACTGTAATGTTTTGTAACTCCAAGACTAATTGAAAGAAAAACATGGGGAGCCCAGGGATAAACATTCGTACTTCTTAGTTTTTGTTCTACTTAATTGAATCACACACATCTGACATGGTGGCATAATTACAAATGCCATTCACATACTTGTAATGAACTATGCAAACAACAAAGAATGCTTAATCAAACAATATACTTACAATATTACTGAAATATTAGATACACTACATGTACCTCCACCCTGATGGTTGCAATGAGAAGACCATAAGACCATAAGACAAAGGAGCAGAAGTCGGCCATTCGGCTCATCAAGTCTGCTCCGCCATTTTATCATGAGCTGATCCATTTTATCTTATTTAGTCCCACTCCCTCGCCTTCTCACCATAACCTTTGATGCCCTGGCTACTCAGATACCTATCAATCTCTGCCTTAAATACACCCAAAGACTTGGCCTCCACTGCTCCCCGTGGCAACAAGTTCCATGGATTCACCACCCTCTGACTAAAAAAATGTTTTCGTATTTCTGTTCTGAAAGGGCGTCCTTCAATCCTGAAGTCATGCCCTCTCGTACTAGACTCCCCCATCTTGGGAAACAACTTTGCCACATCCACTCTGTCCATGCCTTTTAACATTCGAAATGTTTCTATGAGGTCTCCCCTCATTCTTCTAAGCTCCAAGGAATACAGTCCAAGAGCGGACAAACGTTCCTCATATGTTAACCCTCTCATTCCCGGAATCATTCTAGTGAATCTTCTCTGTACCCTCTCCAACATCAGCACATCCTTTCTTAAATAAGGAGACCAAAACTGCCCACAGTACTCCAAGTGAGGTCTCACCAGCGCCTTATAGAGCTTCAACATCACATCCCTGCTCCTATACTCTATTCCTCTAGAAATGAATGCCAACATTGCATTCGCCTTCTTCACTACTGACTCAACCTGGAGGTTAACTTTAAGGGAATCCTGTACAAGGACTCCCAAGTCCCATTGCATCTCAGAACTTTGAATTCTTTCCCCCTTTAAATAATAGTCTGCCCGTTTATTTTTTCTGCCAAAGTGCATAACCAGACACTCTCCAACATTGTACTTCATTTGCCACTTCTCTGTCCATTCTTCCAATCTATCCAAGTCTCTCTGCAGACTCTCCGTTTCCTCAGCACTACCGGAAGAGGGTACGTCCTGTGTGATAGGGGTAACTATTACAAAGTGGAGAGGAATAATAAATTATTAAAAAAGGACAGTGATGATGAAGTATCCAAATCAAAATAAATAAGCTGGAGGAAATAATTTAGAGGATCAAGATTTTGTAGGATCACCAGAGGTAACTCTGTACAGAGTTGGTTAGTAACTAAATGTCACAGGGTCAATGTCAAGGGCTGCAGCAGCACTGAACAAAATCATATACTGGTGATAAAATCTCAATTTCTGCTTGAAGAACAGCTCATAATGTTTCAGTTAAATATGTTGTAATATTCCCAACTTTATGTTAAGTTTAAGCAATTTCATTTGACTGTGCTCTTCCCATTTTTACCTTTTTTACACTGTTGTTTCTTCAATTGTTCGATTGCCTCCATCTTTCCTGCCCTCTAACCTATTACAGATAAGTTGAATGAGGGACAACCACTTTCATCTTTTCTTTTCCTCCGCACTTTAAATTCTCCCATTTCTGATATAAAAAAATCATTGACCTGAAATGTTAGTTCTGTTTTCTCTCCACAGAGATACTCTTTTTTTATGTGGGCATCACTGGCAAGGCTGGGAAGCCAGACTTGATGAAGGGTCTCAGCCGGAACCATTAACTGTTTATTCCCCTCCACAGATGCTGCTGAGTTACTCGAGCATTTTGTGTGTGTTGCCCTGAATTTCCCCCGTCTACAGAATCTTTTGTGTTCTAGGGCAGAGATTTACTATCTGCCCTCTCTTGATGCCTAGCCATTTCAAATGGCAGTTCATACTAAACCCCATTCTGAGTTAAGAGTCACACAAACACAGGTCAGGCTGAGTGAGAAAGGTGTATTTCTGCCATTTATTATTAACACTGCAAAATAACATATGTCCCAGTCAGATACAACATGTTGAAAGTTAACTAACAAATCAGCACATTCATCATATCTCTTCTGGAATTCACACATAGTAAGGCTTCAACAATCACTCATGTACTTTGAGGTGTTTTGTTCATTGAACTGAATATCACTGTTGCAGATGTTGTTCCAGACCCATTGATTATCCATCAGAAGATTGATAATCTTCTGTTTGATAGAGTTATAAGATATGCTTTTGTAGTGGCTATAGTTGTAACACATTACTGTGGAGTCTATATATCTGCCTCTTCTCCTGGCAGGAGTTTCATACATTAACTCCCTTACATAGTTTGTAAAGATTAGTATCTAACTGCTTCCTTTGAGATTATCATTCAGATATGCCCCATCTAACTGTTATTTTTGTTAATGGTAGTAGTGCCATCACTTGAGTTGAGCATGATGCTCCCCCAAGAGGGTCAATGGAGAACGCCTGTGCATGACTTTGTTTACTGTGGGGAGGCTGATGCACGGACAGCCACCGCACGGTACTTGACAGATCAGGGTCAGAGTCCAGTGGTGTGGAAAGCAAGATGACTGGGGACCCTTTACAGCTGAAGCCCTTCTCTGCCTTCACTACCACTGAGATGTGTCATCATCTTCTGCTAGATCCACCACTGACGTCTGGGATGAATTACTCTTTGTCTGGAACCTGTCCCTTGATCTTACTGCCATGGATGATGCTACCAGGAGCTAAATCCTTGGGAAATTTGGCACTCACAATCCGCTCCAGCATGACAAGGAGAAGTTTGGTAATGAGAATTAGGTGTCACTGGTAAGGCAGGGGCAATGACCCACCTCCTTTACACATTGGGACCGATAAAGTGAAAATATTCCCACAATACTTTCTGGGTAGGATGTTCCGAGTACTAAACCAGCATCAGAGAAAGGTGCAACACACACAAAATGCGGTGGAACGCAGCAGGCCAGGCAGTATCTATAGGAAGAAGTACAGTCGATGTTTTGGGCTGAGACCCTTCGTCAGGACTATCTGAAAGAAGAGCTAGTAAGAGATATGAAAGTGGGAGGGGGAGGGGGAGATCCGAAATGATAGGAAAAGACAGGAGGGGGAGGGAAGAAGCTAAGAGTTGGAAAGTTGATTGGCAAAAGGGATACAGAGTTGGAGAAGGGAGAGGATCATGGGTCAGGAGGACCATGGATGTCCAGTCCCTATATCCCTCCATCCCCTACCAGGAAAGTCTCAAAGCTCTCCGCTTCTTTTTGGATTCCAGACCTAATCAGTTCCCCTCTACCGCCACTCTGCTCCGTCTAGCGGAATTAGTCCTTACTCTTAATAATTTCTCCTTTGGCTCTTCCCACTTCCTCCAAACTAAAGATGTAGCCATGGGCACCCGTATGGGTCCTAGCTATGCCTGCCTTTTTGTTGGCTTTGTGGAACAGTCCATGTTCAAAGCCTATACTGTTATCCGTCCCCCACTTTTCCTTCGCTACATCGACGACTGCATTGGCGCTGCTTCCTGCACGCATGCTGAGCTCGTTGACTTTATTAACTTTGCCTCCAACTTTCACCCTGCTCTCAAGTTTACCAGGTCCATTTCCGACACCTCCCTCCCCTTTCTAGATCTTTCTGTCTCTGTCTCTGGAGAGAGCTTATCTACTAATGTCTACTATAAGCCTACAGACTCTCTCAGCTACCTGGACTATTCCTCTTCCCACCCCGTCTTTTGCAAAAATGTCATCCCCTTCTCGCAATTCCTCTGTCTCCGCTGCATCTGCTCTCAGGATGAGGCTTTTCATTCCAGGACAAAGGAGATGTCTTCCTTTTTTAAAGAAAGGGGCTTCCCTTGCTCAACCATCAACTCTGGTCTCAAACACATCTCTCCCATTTCACTCATCCCATCCTCCCGCCACCTTACTAGGGACAGGGTTCCCCTTGTCCTCACCGACCACCCCACCAGCCTCCGGATCCAAAATATAATTCTCCGTAACTTCCACCACCTCCAATGGAATACCACCACTAAGCACATCTTTCCCTCCTCCCGCCTCTGCTTTCCGCAGGGATCGCTCCCTACACGACTCCCTTGCCCATTCGTACCCCCCATCCTTTCCCACCGATCTCCCTCCCGGCACTTATCCTTGTAAGCGGAACAAGTGCTACACATGCCCTTACACTTCCTCCCTTACCACCATTCAGGGCCCCAGACAGTTCTTCCAGGTGAGGCGACACTTCACCTGTGAGTCGGCTGGGGTGATATACTGTGTTCGGTGCTCCCGATGTGGCCTTCTATATATTAGTGAGACCCGACGCAGACTGGGAGACCACTTTGCTGAACACCTACGTTCTGTCCGCCAGAGAAAGCAGGATCTCCCAGTGGCCACGCATTTTAATTCCACAACCCATTCCCACTCTGACATGTCTATCCACGGCCTCCTCTACTGTCAAGATGAAGCCACACACAGGTTGGAGGAACAACACCTTATATTCCGTCTGGGTAGCCTCCAACCTGATAGCATGAACATTGATTTCTCTAACTTCCGTTAATGCCCCTCCTCCCCTTCTTACCTTATCCCTTCTTTATTTTTATTCCCCTCCTTTTTTCTCTCTCTGTCCTTCTCACAATCACTCCTTGCCTGCTCTCCATTTTCCTCTGGGTTTCCCTCCCCTTTTCTTTCTCCCTAGGCCTCCTGTCCCATGATCTTCTCCCTTCTCCAACTCTGTATCCCTTTTGCCAATCAACTTTCCGGCTCTTAGCTTCTTCCCTCCCCCTCCTGTCTTCTCCTATCATTTCAGATCTCCCCCCCCCCACTTTCAAATCTCTTACTATCTCTTCTTTCAGTTAGTCCTGACGAAGGGTCTTGGCCCAAAATGTCGACTGTACTTCTTCCTATAGATGCTGCCTGGCCTGCTGCGTTCCACTGCATTTTGTGTGTCCAGCTAATTAAGTAAAAGGCTGATGCAGGAACAGGAGATGTGCTGTAGCTGCACGATGTGGGAGCTGGTGGACCCCAATGTGGTTCCTGGTGACCACATCTGCAGCAAGTGTTGGCTGCTCGAGGAACTCAGGCTCAAAGTTGGTGACCTGGAATCTGAGCTTCAAACACTGCGGCAGATCAGGGAGGGGGAGAGTTACCTGGAGTCTCTGTTTCAGGAAGTAGTCACACCCGTTAGATTAGCTGCCTCAAATTCAGTCTTTGGTGAGGGACAAAAGGGTGTGAGTGCGAGTGAGACAGGTAGTAGGATCCAAGAGGCAGTGCTGGAGGAGCCTCAGCCCTTGGGCTTGTCCAACAGGTCTGAGATTCTTACCTCATGTTGATGAGAGTAGGGACTGTAGGAGGGATGAGCAACCTAACCGTGGCACTGTAGTTCAGGGAGCCATTCAAGAGTGGGAGAGAAGAGAAATGTAGTGATAATTGGGGATAGTAGGTTCGAGACATCTTATCTGACCTGCAGAGGAATTTGCAGTGGGAGGGGAAGGATCCAGTTGTCGTGGTCCATATGGGTACCAACAACATAGGTAGAACGAGGAAAGAGGTTCTGCTGAGGGAATTTGAGCAACTAGGGACTAAACTAAAAATCAGAAACAAAAAGGTGGTAATCTCTGGATTACTACTTAGGAGGCGTTAGGAGGCGTTAGCATCATGGGCAGGAGATAGAGGGTGGTAATCTCTGGATTACTACTTAGGAGGCGTTAGGAGGCGTTAGCATCATGGGCAGGAGATAGAGGGAGTTTCTTGCTCTTGTACTGAATTTCCCTTTTGTTGCTTTCATGGCAAATTGCAAGCACCATGACTTCTACAAACTTCTATAGATGCACAGTGGAGAGTATCTTAACTGGTTGTATCTCAGCCTGGTGTGGAAACACCAATGCACAGGATGGAAAAGCCTACAAGAAGTGGTGGATACAGTCCATTCTGTCTCAGACAAAGCCCTCCCACCACTGAGCACATCTACACGGAGTACTGTCACAGGAAAGCAGCATCCATCATTAAGTATCCCACCATCCAGGCCATGCTCTCTTCTTGCTGCTGTCATTGGGAAGGAGGGACAGGAGCCTTAGGACCCACACCACCAGGATCAGAAACAGTTATTACCCCGGAACCATCAGGTTCCTGAACCAGTGTGGAAAACTTCACTCACCTGAACTCTGAACTGAATCCATAACCCATGGGTTCACTTTTAAAGACTGTAAAATTCATGTTCTCAGTACTATTTATTTTCTTATTTATTTATGCACTATTTGTCTTTATTTGCACATTGATTGGTTGTCTGTGTATGTGTGTTGCTTATTATTTATTCTATTGTATTTTTTTGTTCAATAGTGAACACAAAAAAAAATCCAAATATGCTGTCACTTTGGTAATAAATTTGCTTTGAACTTTTACCATACACACCACATCACTTTATCTTTCTGATTTAAGTATTTGACTTCATCTTGCATGTTATCTTTGTTTAAAAGAAGTGCATTTATGCAGCTCTTTTCAGGATGGTAAAATTATTTCACAGACAGAAAGTTCTTTTAATCATCATTTTTATATGGCAACTGTGGCAGGCCGTTTGCACACAGCAAAGTCTCAGTAAAAAACAATGTGATAATAAGCAGCGAATCCATTTCATTGACATTGAGGAATAAATATTGACCAGGGCATCAGAGTAATCCTAGACTATCATAGCATTGCCATAGAATCTCTTTTCAATGTCTTAGAAAGGAAGAAATACTTCAATTTTAATTCCTCAATTAAAATAATAAGTAAAATAATTTTCAGTTGCAAACAAAAAGTTATGATATAAAATATTATCTGGTCATTGTCAGTGTGGGGGCTCGCAGGCCTTAATTACCTGCCATTTTTCCTATATAATATCAGTCGTGAAGTTTCAACAGTACTTCTTCAATGGGAAATATTTTAAGATGTCCTGTTGCATGAAAGCTCTATATACAGAGATTTATTTAAGTTTTGCAGTAAAAATGCTAAGGAAAATGTAAATCAAAATGTCTTTTTACCAGCGGTTTCAATGTATAAGCCATGATTGCCTTTCACAGTTAAAGCATTTGGTTGAGGAAAACCAAAACACCAAAAAATGCATCAGCACATTTATGTAAAATAATAGAACAATCATTTATAATAATTAAGTCTTAAAATAAGATAATGAAAACACATTTTAAAAATTTATTCAAGGATGTGGGCTGTGCAAGCTGAACCATCAATTAATGAGGGTGCCACAGTACCGCAGAAATTAGCGCAATGCCATCACAGCGAGGGATAGCGGATTTAGGAGTTCACTCCCGGCGACACCTGTCAGGAGACTGTACATCCTCCCGTGGGATATGTGGGTTTTGTCTGGATGCTCTGTTTTCCTCCCACAGTCCAAAGATGTACCAGTTAGTAGGTATATTGGTCATTGTAAATCGTTCCATGAATAGGCTAGGGTTAAATTGAGGAATGCTGGGGCAGCATGGCTGGAAGAGATCCCAATGATCCAAGAACCTGATGCCCTGCCCCCTGTACCAGCTTCTCAGCCACACATTAATTTGCCAGATCATCCTGTTTCTACCTTCACTAGCATATGGCACAGGCAGCAATCCAGAAATTACCTGGGAGGTCCTGCTTCTCAGCTTTCTACATGACTGTCTAACTTCTCCTTTCAGGACCTCTTTGCTTTTCCTTCCTATGTCATTGGTACGAATATGTACCAAGACATCTGGCTGCTCTCCCTCCCTCTCCAAAATGTTGTGGATGTGATCCAAGATGGTATATTTATTATTGAGGAGAATGGCCACAGGGGTGCTCTGTGCAGGACTGAGAGAAGATTGATCGGCCCTGTGGCTTCCGCTTTCACCACACAGTTTTATACATCTGAATGTCCTTCCTCCCCCATGGGTAAACTCTTTGGAGCTTCTGTTGGCATTTCTGTGGCTCTGGCTTTTTACAAGGCTTAGTTGTTTAGGATTAAAACTTTGCTCCTATTAATTATCCACTGCTGGTATCTCAGCTAAGAATAGTTAACCAAACACAGGTAAGTGCCCACCTTCAGTGACTTGGTGAAGTATCAAATGCACCTGCCCCCAGTTTCACTAGGGGTGCTGGTGGTGGGATAGTTGGTGATGGAGAGATTTGCGTGGAAGGGAGAGTGTTAGCTAAAAACTAAGAAGGAGCAGCTATGGCTGCTAAGCACAACTGATTTCATTTTCCAAGCTTGAGATATCAGTAAATAATCAACTTCTAACATGTGCTGTTCAATGAATCAATAACTTCCAACTAACAGACAAAAGTAAACATCAGTTAACAAATATTAGGCGATCGTTGTTTGGCCGGTACAGGGTGAAAAAAATGAAGGTTTAATAAATTATTTTAGACAGCTGATCAATTTGAGCTGTTTGACATGACAGAGAAAAATTAATGATATGCTAACTGAAGTACAAGAATAACGATCAATATCCAATTTAAATTTGAATGAAATACTTGAACTAATGAATTTTTCACAGCTCTTAACCAATTGGCTGGAACTAATAAAGCAATATAGACAATAACTTGTCTCAAAGGTTTCCAATTAATCACTCTCAATAAGCATTTGCCTTGTAAAATCCTGCAAGCTCCCTCCCATTTCCATAGTTCTCCGCATAGTTTCACTGTGACCGTTTTATTGCCTTGGAGAACAGTGATCTTACCTCTACCTTTGTCCTGTATGATGTCTACAGTTTTCACAAATCTGGAGTTCATCTTTTTATCCAACTTCAGTTTGGATTTTGTCTCCATGTACCAATAAGCCCAGATTGCTGGTATTCTCTCAAGGAGGTACAGGAGCCTTAGGTCCCACATGACCAAAGTTCAAAGTAAGTGTTATTATCAAAGTACAAATATGTGACCATATACAACCGTGAGATCTATTTTCTTGTGGGCATTCTCAGCAAATCTATAGAATGGTAACTACAACAAGATCAATGAAAGGTCAACCAGAGTGCAGAAGACAACAAACTGTGCAAATGTAAATATAAATAAACAGCAATAAATAACAAGAGCATGAGATAATGAGATAAAGAGTCCTTAAAGTGAGAACTGTAGTAGTGGGAACATTTCACTGATGGGCAAGTAAGTGTCGTTATTGTGGCTTTCTGAAGATTTACACAAATATTGCTATGTCGGCCTAATTGCTTAATACTGTTGTGTAGTGACTTTGGGATGACCCCAGTTGTAGATATTACTGCTGTGACAATGTATACCCTGTTCATGTTTTTCTCTTCTAATTTCCTTTTCTCATTCAGTATATTTTTCTGTTGTTTACACTTATTGACTTCTGTATGCTATGTGTGCTTGGAATGACTATACCTATTAAGTAAGTTGTCCTTGCTTGTTTATCCTGTATTATTATATCCAATCGGTTATTACGGATTGTTCTATCTGTAATAATGTAATGGTTGCAATATAATTTGTAGGACTCTGACTCTAAAACAGGATCAGGCTTGTTTTTATAGTAAGGTAAGGTGTCTTTTATGAGATTGCATTTCAAAGCAAGATTTCGGTGTGTGATGTGCCCGTGTAAGTAATCAGATTGAGTTAAATTGCTGCAGGATCCTGTAATGAGTTGTATTGTTTGTGGTTTCTCTTGTCATTTTCTACATTTAGTGTTTTGAATTTGTTGGTCTTTTATTATGTGTTTTTGATCATTTATTGTGTTAACCACCTGTATGGCCACCAGGGAATCCCTCTGTTTCTGGAAAGAGGTCTCAACTCTGCCCTAGGTGTTCAACCTTCTTTGTTGACATCTAGGCTGCTCAGATCATGGAGGTGTCTTCCATGGAGTGTCATGCTTTTCCATTGGTTAACTTTTTCTTCTGTAGTGATAATTTCTTTATGTTTCAGGGTTGTGCTTTCTTTTCAATTTAGTGGTGTGTAATTTTTTATCAGAATTGAATAGGCTCGCATGAAGTGCTCAATCCTGCTTTTGTTGATGAAAATATATCCTTAGAAGTTTTATCTGACTGTTGTGTAAATTTTTTATGACTGTTATTCCTTTTCCTCCTTTTGTCCTAGGTAGTGTTAACCTAAGCGTGTTCGAGTGCAGATCGTGTTTTCTAAGATCTGTCATTTCACTTTTTACTTTTCTTTATTATATTTATATTTTTGTTTTCTCAGTTCAAGCTGGTAAAACCCAAGGTACAGGCACAGCCAAGCACATTCATTGCTAGGAACTTTCCGACTGTTCTAGTGGTGTTTATCAATGTGGCTTTCCAGAGATTTACATAAATATTGCTGTATAGGCCTAATTGTTTAGTGATTGTGTAGTGACTTAGGCTGCGTCCACACTAGACCGGATAAATCCATAACCGAAGCTTATCCTCTTCGTTTTGACCCTCCGTCCACACTGAAACGGCGTTTTCCTCCCCCGAAAATGGAGCTTTTCTAAAATGCTGTTCAGAGTGTATAAATCTGAAAACCCTGGTTGGGCAGTGTAGTGTGTACGGGGTAACCGGAGCTTTTTAAAAACATTGTCATGACGTGCTGGAACAGATGGTGGTAGCAGCACAGCATTTCATTGTTTTCTTGAACGCAGCCTCAAACACCACAACAACAATGGTGGACGGCTTCATGCGTGTGTTGTTTACTTTATTGTCTACGTTAATAGCTTTGTAGTCATTTGTAACTGGCAGAAGCAGCTCGACTTCATCGTCTGTCCAAACAAAGAAGTCCGGTCTGCTTTTTCCAGCAGAGGTTTTCTTTGTATTCCTCGAAGACATTGCTGAAAACTTTCTTTCGCTGTTGTTGTAGGTACTCTAGTATTTGACCAATGGAAATAGCACAACGCCGCTGCGGAAACAGAATAGTATATCATTTTCTCTTCGCTTGTTTTCTGTAGATGTGTCCTGTGCATGCCCAGTAGGAGGAGATTCGCCCAAATACCTGTTTTAGCATTGAAGCGTGTGAGGAGAGAAAAATGAGTGCAGTTACTATTACAAGGGAGGAGGTGCTCAAAAAATTGAAAGACCTGAGGGCACAGAAAGGAGGAAGGCGGCAGAAAGGAAATTATAGACCAGTTAGTCTGACCTCAGTGGATGGGAAGATGCTGGAGTCAATTGTTAAGGATGAGGTTATGGAGTACTTGGTGACACAGGACAAGGTAGGACAAAGTCAGCCTGGTTTTCTTAAGGGAAAATCTTGTCTGACAAACCTATTGGAATTCTTTAGGGAGATTACACATAGAATAGATAAAGGGGAATGAAGTGGATGTTGTATATTTGGATCTTCAGAAGGCCTTTGACAAGGTACCACATATGAAGCTGCTTACCCAGTAGGGGTGACAGGCTTAACAAGAAGAAGCCTGCTTATACGGTCAAGAAACAGTCAAAGTTAATAGCATTGCTGCCTATGAGTTTGAACTACTTATAGTATTTAATTTAATTTTTTATATATATTTCATACTGTAATTTATAGTCTTTTTAAATATAGTGCACTGTACTTCTGTCACAAGACACAAACTTCATGACATCTGTCAGTGATATTAATTCTGATTCTGATTCTGAACAAGACTTCTTTTTAACCATGAGCTTGTGATGGAGGGAATCACAAAAAGAAGCTGCATCAATCATACAAGTACAGATAAAGTATACGTCAGAGCTACAGATGATTGTTCTATAAATGCTGAAGACTGTTATGCAGTATGTGTCCATAAATACTTAAGGGTATAGGGGGCTCTGGATAGAGGTAGTCCCTTTGATGTCTGGCATGCTGCTCCCTACCAGACAGGGTGGACGGGCATCACTGGACCTCATCTATCTCCTAAATCTCTCACGTGTTGGCTCCAAGCACCATACCCTGGTAAACCGCTTCAGCTGGCGGGCTAAACCACGTGAGGGGTTGGTGTTAACACGGCACCACTGGGCGAAAGACTTCCATGATGAAGTCACCGGCCGGGGCAGAAAAGTTGTCAGCTGAACTATAACGGCCATGTGTTCACAACCATGGCGAGCCACCTAGTTGGAGGAAATCGGCTGTGGTCAAACCTGGAGAGGGATGGGCCCCGCCAGGTTTCAGATGCCCAAGACACACCGCATAATGAGCACACCAAAGAGCTGGTGCAAAGTTTGTCATGATGGCGCCCCGACAACTCCACCAGGAATTAAGGGCACAGGAAAAAGAAGAAGAAGAAATACTTAAGGCCTAAAACTAAGCCAAAGTGGGAGGTATTAAGTGGATAACAGCATAGGTGTAGAATCTGCTCCACCATGGCTGATATATTATCCCTCTCAACCCCATTTTCCTATTTCAGCATTTAATACCATCATTCCCACAATCGTGATTGAGGAGTTGCACAACCTGGGCCTCTGTACCTCCCCCTGCAACTGGATCCTCGACTTCCTAACCGGAAGACCACAATCTGTACGAATTGGTGATAACATCTCCTCCTCACTGATGATCAACACTGGTGCACCTCAGGGTATGTGCTTAGCCCACTGCTCTACTCTTTGTATACACATGACTGTGTCGCTAGGCATAGCTCAAATACCATCTATAAATTTGTTGATGATATAACCGTTGTTGGTAGAATCTCAGATGGAGACGAGAGGGCGTACAGGAGTGAGATATGCCAACTAGTGGAGTGGTGCCACAGCAACAACCTGGCACTCAACGTCAGTAAGACGAGAGAGCTGATTGTGGACTTCAGGAAGGGTAAGATGAAGGGACACACACCAATCCCAATAGAGGGATCAGAAGTGGAGAGAGTGAGCAGTTTCAAGTTCCTGTGTGTCAAGGTCTCTGAGGATCTAACCCAGTCCCAACACATCGATGCAGTTATAAAGAAGACAAGACAGCGACTAACCTTCATTAGGAGCCTGAAGAGATTTGGTATGTCAACAAATACACTCAAAAACTTCTATAGATGTACCATGGAGAGCATTCTGACAGGCTGCATCACTGTCTGGTATGCGGGGGGGGGGGCGCTACTGTACAGGACTGAAAGAAGCTGCAGGGGGTTGTAAATCTGGTCAGCTCCATCTTGGGCACTAGCTTACAAAGTACCCAGGACGTCTTCAGGGAGCGGTGTCTCGGAAAGGCAGCATCCATTATTAAGGACACCCAGGGCATGTCCTTTTCTCACTGTTACCACCAGGTAGGAAGTACAGAAGCCTGAAGGCACACACTCAGCCATTCAGGAACAGCTTCTTCCCCTCTGCCAGCCGATTCCTAAATGGACATTGAACCCTCGGACACTACCTCGCTTTTAATATATATTATTTCTGGTTTTTGCACAATTTTTAATCTGTTCAATATACGTATGTTGTAATTCATTTACCGGTGTTGGCACGTGGCCAAGTGGTTAAGGCGTTTGTCTAGTGATTTGAAGGTCACTAGTTTGAGCCTTGGCTGAGGCAGTGTGTTATGTCCTTGAGCAAGGAACTTAACCACACATTGCTCTGCGATGACACCGGTACCAAGTTGTATGGGTCCTGATGCCCTTCCCTTGGACAACATCGGTGGCGTGGAGAGGGGAGACTTGCAGCATGGGCAACTGCTGGTCTTCCATACAACCTTGCCCAGGCCTGCGCCCTGGAAACCTTCCAAGGTGCAAATCCATGATTTCATGAGACTAACGGATGCCTATATAATTCATTTACTTACTTATTTATTATTATTATTATTTTATTTATTTTCTTCTATATTATGTGTTACATTGAACTGCTGCTGCTAAGTTAACAAATTTCACGACACATGCCGGTGATAATAAACCGGACTTTGATCTTCTCAATGTACCCTTTGATGCCCTGCCTAATCAAACTCTGCTTTAAGTATTCCCAATGACCTGGCCCCCACAGCTGTCTGTGGCAATTAATTCCACTGATTCAGCATCCTCTAGCTAAACAAATTCCTTCTCATCTCTGTTCTGAAGGGAGGTCCTTCTTGGCCTGAGGCTATGCCCTCTGGTCCTTGAGTACAATTCAATTATTGGGTCTACAATTTTAAGTCAATACTTACAAGCTATAAGAAACATCTCAAACGTGGTTTCTTTGATTTTATAAAATGGCCTCAGGTGGCCTGCTACATAGTCATGGAGCCAGTCTCAGCGTGAAAATAGGCCATTCAGCTCACATAGTCTGTGCTGATCATCAAGAACCCATTTTGTTCTGACTTCCAAGTTCAGACAAAGAATCTCTGATCTGAAATGTTAGCTCTGTTTCTCTGCCACAGACATGTCCTGACAAGCTGGGTGTTCACAGTATTTACTGTTTGTGTTTCAGATTTCTACAGCTTCAACGTCTGCAGGGAATTGCAATGTGCAAATTAGTAGCTATGTTTACAATAGGGACTCCAGTTGTCTGTGAAGTAATTCACATCGGATTGCATTAGCTTTATTTATCACGTTCATTGAAACATCAAAACATATAGCAATCAACAGTATGAAGATTGTGCTGGGATTTTGCCTGCATGTGTCGCCATGCTTCCGATGTCAACGTAGCATGCCCACAACTCACTTACCCTTACCCTACCCACATGTGTTTGGAGTATGAGAGGAAACCCGAGCACCCCAAGGAAACCCACATGGTCATGGACAGAATGTCCAAATTCCTTAAAGTCAGCGGCTGGAACCAAGCTCTGATCGGTGATTACTGGCATGGTAAAGCAATTATGCTAACCACTACTCTATTGCAGGACTCTCACTGTCTGGTACATACCCTCTAAACTTTACAGGGAGGAGATATAGTCATTTGAAAATGCACATTCAGTACTCTTGAATCAGCTTCTTCCCTTCTCCATCAGCTTTCTGAATGAACACTACCTCATTATTCCTCTTTTGCAGCATCTATTTGTTTTTTCTAACATAATAGTAATTTTTTATGTCTTGCAAAGTACTTCTGCTGTGAAACAACAATTTTCACAACAGATGTCAGTAGTAATAAGCCAGATTCCGATTCTGAAGTTCCTTCTTCATACATCCCAATCATTCTTTGTCTGTTGGTTTATTCAGACCATGTTTTCCCAAAACTGAATATGGCAGTAATTGCCTTCTCCCATTTCCCTTTCAAATGCTTCCTCATCTTTAATGAATCAACTTTACCTTTGTTCATAAATTGTTCACTGCAATTACATTTTCAATGATCACTTATAAAAACCATCTGACTCATGAATTTATCCTGTGCCTGGAAGAATGTAATCTACCTGAAAAGTCCTCCTTTAGAGTTGAGCTGCAAAAGAATTATTCCTCTAAACAGGTCTGTCAAATGGACCATCGGAAGGATATTCTGTTGCAGGAGGAAATAAAGGCAACCTTTTCTGGTTGACTGTGACTACTTGATGTTCCACAGGGGTCAGTGTTAGGACCGCTTCTTTGCATGTTATGTGTCAATAAATTGAATGACAGAACTAATGGCTTTGTGGCTAAGTTTGGGAACAATACAAAGTTAGGTGGAGGGGCAGGAAATGTTGAGAAAGCAGGAAGTCTGCAGTGCAACTTAGACAGATTGGGAGAATAGGCAAAGAAGTAGCAGATTGAATAGAGTGTAGCAAAATGTATAGTCATGGACTTTGGTTGAAGGAATAAAGACATAGACTATTTTCAAGATGGGAAGAAAGTTCAAAAAATTGGAGTATAAAGGGGCTTGGGAGTCCTCATGCAGCATTCCCTAAAGGTTAACTTGCAGGTTGAGTCAGTGGTAAGGAAGGTAAATGCAATGTTAACATTTATTTTAAGGGGATTAGAATATAAGGGCAAGGATGTAATGCTGAGGCTTTGTAAAGAATTGGTCAGGCCATGCTTGGAGTTACGTCAGCAGTTTTGGACCCCTTATCTAATGTGCTGGCATTGGAAAGGGACCAGAGGTGGTTTCACAAGAGTGATTCCGGGAACGAATGGGTTAACATATGAGGACTCTGTGGAGTTTAGAAGGATGATGGGGGATTTCCATGAAACCTATCTAATATTGAAAGGTGTGGATAGAGTGTATATGGGGTCGTTGTTTTCTATAGTGGATAAATTTAGCATAACGTCAGAAGAGAGGGATGTCCATTTAGAACAGAGATGAGGACGAATTTCTTCAGGAATTTTTTAGGAATAGAAAATATAGGATGAGGAATTCTTTAGGAATAGAAAGTTCTTTAGGAATTTTGTGGAATTCATGCCATAGGTGGCAGTGGAGGCCAAGTCATTGAGTATATTTAAAATGTGGTTGAGAGGGAAAATAAATTAGCCATGATTGAATGGGCCAAATGGCCTAATTCTGCTCCTATGTCTTATAGTCTTATATTGCACCAAGCAGCACAATTACCGCAGCAGAAGCAAAGGCTGAAAATAACATCCTTCAAAGCCATGACCCCACATTTCTGCTTGTGAGCTGATTAAGAGAATTTTCTTTGTTCTTCCTTCCCTCCATTCTCTCATTTGCAGGGCTGCTCCTTTATTTCTGCCTACTTTCCATTTCAGCTACTCTCCAATTCATCAATGTTTCAGAGGTAAACATTTGTCTCTCCTTAACCTTTTGTGAATATTGTTTTCATTTGGTTGTTCCCTCCTCCTAGATTTCCTTTTTCTACATTTGTTTCTCATATACCTCCTTCAGTGATGACTTATTTTTGATTGACTTTTCTTGGGCTCATTTCCATTCTGAATCGTTGAGACTGTCAGTCAAAAACAGGATGGTGCAAACATTAATTATTCTGTGTTTGCTGTTGTATTCTTCCTGTCCTTCCTCACACATTCACTCTCAATCAAAATTGTCTCTATCTATTTTCACTCATGTATAGGACATAACTGGATGTCATCGTCTGCATGCTAACATGAGTTCATAATACCTCACATCTTATTCTAATACAGCAATCACCCACAAGTTCATTCTCCTGGGGGGTGGAGATTAAAACAGCAATTGTGTTTAATATAACTACTTTAGTACAATGATATACCTCTGTAGATTGCATGCAGTAAAAAGAAATGTTTTCACCAGTGGCTTCGTTCCTTTCTCAAAATCTGGTCTCAACAGTCCTTATTTCTCTGGGTCATTCTTTAGGTTGCTGCACCCGAGAGGTTGCACCAATATCTGAGATCTGTCTCCATCCAGTAGACAGTCTTATTTTAAACAGGGGTCTGAGACTCGTATTTTAACTGATAATTTTAATAATTTTCAAAGTTCAAAGTAAATTTATTATCAATGTACATATATGTCACCAGAAACAACCCCGATTCATTTTCTTGTGGGTATTCACGGTAAATCCAAACTACAATAATAACTATAATAGAATCAATGTAAGAGCACACTAACTTGGGCATTCAGCTAGTGCCCTGGGTGGTGCTTTCCTGTGACAACGCTCCATGTAGATGTGCTCAATGATGGGGAGGGCTTTACCCGTGATGAACTAGGCCGTGTCCACCATTTTTTTTGTTGGATTTTGACATAGCTGAACTTGTGAGGAAATGCATTAATAATAACCTCAATATCTAGTGTCCTCAGCATTCCCCTGGAGTTCAGTCACTCAGAAATTCACTCCAGCCTTGTTCCTCAGAGATACCCTCATGCCCCTCAGTCTACGCCACATTTATAAGGTTGTTGCCAGCACTTGGGGATCTGAGTTATAGGTTAAGGTTCAAAAGGTTAGGACATTTTTCCCCAAAGGGCATTGGAGAATGAGGGCAGATTTAATAGAGGTATATAAAATTATAAGGAGTATAGATAAGGTAAATGTAAGCAGGCTTTTTCCACTGAGGTTGGGTGAAATGAGATCTAGAGGACATGGATTAATGGAGAAAGGTGAAATGTTTAAATGGAACCTGAGGAGGAGCTACTTCACTCAGAGGGTGGTGGGAGTGTGGAACGAGCTGCCAGTGGAAATGGTGGATGTGGGTTCAATTTCAACACTGCAGAAATTTGGATAGGTATATGGATGGGAGGATTATGGAGGGCAATAACCAGTTGCAGGTTGATAGGATGAGGCAGATTAGTAGGTCAGCATAGACTAGATGGGCTGAAAGGCCTGTTTCTGTTTCTATGCATGAAGCACGGCTCCTCAGTATCTTTCTGTTGCTGCATCCAACTGTTCCTCAGTAAACCCTTGCAGGCTTGTCCCTCAAGATTCCTCTGTACCTGTGCTGCTCAGTATACTCTCTTAGCTATGTCTTCATTAGGCCTTTTTATATATGCCCCTCAATATGCTCTTGTTGCCACACTGTGCGGCTCTGTCTCTCAGAAGACCTCGAACCCTGGCTTCTTAGTATTAATCTGTAGCTATGTTCTTAAGTAATCTTTTGCAGCTAACTCCCACTGTAAACCTTCGCAATTATGTCCCTCAAACACGAGAAAATCTGCAGATGCTGGAAATTCAAGCAACACACACAAAAAATGCTGGTGAATGCAGCAGGCCAGGCAGCATCTATAGGAAGAGGTAAAGTCGACGTTTCAGGCCGAGACCCTTTGTCAGGATTAACTGAAAGAAGATATAGTAAGAGATTTGAAAGTGGGAGGGGAGATCCAAAACGATAGGAGAAGACAGGAGGACGAGGGATGAGCTGAGAGCTGGACAGGTGATTGGCAAAAGGGATACAAGGCTAGAGAATGGAGAGGATCATGGGACAGGAAGCCTGGGGAGAAAGAAAGGGGGAGGTGAGCCCAGAGGATGAAGAGCAGGCAAGGAGTTATAGTGAGAGGGACAGAGGGAGAAAAGAGAGAGAGAGGAAAAAAGGGGGAAAAAATAAAAAATAATTAAAAATAAATAAATAAGGGATGAGGTATGAAGGGGAGGAGAGGCATTAACGGAAGTTAGAGAAGTCAATGTTCATGCCATCAGGTTGGAGGCTACCCAGACGGAATATAAGGTGTTGTTCCTCCAACCTGAGTGTGGCTTCATCTTGACAGTAGAGGATGCCGTGGATTGACATATCAGAATGGGAATGGGACATGGAATTAAAGGTCCTGCTTTCTCTGGTGGACAGAGTGTCGGTGTTCAGTAAAACGATCTCCCAGTCTGCGTCGGGTCTCGCCAATATATAGAAGTTCGCACCGGGAGCACTGGACGCAGTATATCACTGGGGCCCTGAATGGTGTTGAGGGAGGAAGTGTAAGGGCATGTGTAGCACTTGTTCCGCTTACAAGGATAAGTGCCAGGAGGGTGATCGTTGGGAAGGGATGGGGGGGTACGAATGGACAAGGGAGTCGCGTAGGGAGCGATCCCTGCAGAAAGCAAAAAGACGGGGGGAAGGAAAGATGCGCTTGGTGGTGGGATCCCGTTGGAGGTGGTGGAAGTTGCGGAGAATTATATGTTGAACCTGGAGGCTGGTGGGGTGGTAGGTGAGGACCAGGGGAACCCTATTCCTAGTGGGGTTGCGGGAGGATGGGGTGAGAGCAGATGTGTGTGAAATGGGAGAGATGTGTTTGAGAGCAGAATTGATGGTGGAGGAAGGGAAACCCCTTTCTTTAAAAGAGGAAGACATCTCCTTCGTCCTGGAATGAAAAGCCTCATCCTGAGAGCAGATGTGGCGGGGACGGAGGAATTGCGAGAAGGGGATGACACTTTTGCAAGAGACAGGGTGAGAAGAGGAATAGTCCAGGTAGCTGTGAGAGTCCGTAGGCTTATAGTAGACATCAGTGAATAAGCTGTCTCCAGAGATAGAGACAGAAAGATCTAGAAAGGGGAGGGAGGTGTTGGAAATGGACCTGGTAAACTTCAGGGCAGGTTGAAAGTTGGAGGCAAAGTGAATGAAGTCAACGAGCTCAGCATGCGTGCAGGAAGCAGTACAAATGCAGTCGTCGATGTAGCAATGGAAAAGTGGGAGACGGATACCAGTATAGGCTTGGAACATGGACTGTTCCACAAAGTCAACAAAAAGGCAGTCATAGCTAGGACCCATACCGGTGCCCATGGCTACACCTTTAGTTTGGAGGAAGTGGAAATAAGTCCCTGCTGCATTTCCCTTGGTATACTCTTGTTTGGTTTTCAGTACAGTCATTTGTGGCTGTGTCATTCAGTGCACCCCTGTTATTGTAACTAACACTGTACTCCAGTGGCTATGTCCTCAGTATACCCCTGTGTCTATGTCAGTGTCCCCCTGTGTCTATGTCCTCAGTGTACCCCTGTGTCTATGTCCTCAGTGAACCCCTTTGTCTATGTCCTCAGTGAACCCCTGTGTCTATTCCCTCAGTGTACCCCAGTATCTATGTCCTCAGTGAACCCCTTTGTCTATGTCCTCAGTGTACCCCTTTATCTATATCCTCAGTGTACCCCTTTCTCTATGTTCAGTGTACCCCTGTGTCCGTCTTCAGTGTACCCCTTTGTCTACGTCCTCAGTGTACCCCTATGTCTATGTCCTCAGTGTACGCCTGTGACTATGTCCTCAGTGTACCCTTATGTCTATGTCCTCAGTGTACACCTTTGTCTATGTCCTCCGTGTACCCCTTGTCTATGTCCTCCGTGTACCCCTTGTCTATGTCCTCAGTGAACCCCAGTGTCTATGTCCTCAGTGAACCCCTGTATCTATGTCCTCGGTGAACCCCTGTGTCTATCTTCAGTGTACCCTTATATCTATGTCCTCAGTGTACACCTGTGTCTATGTCCTCAGTGTACCCCTGTGTCTATGTCTTCAGTGTACCCTTTTGTCTACGTCCTCAGTGTACCCCTTTGTCTATGTCCTCAGTGTACCCCAGTGTATATCCTCAGTGTACCCCTGTGTCTATGTCCTCAGTGTACCCCTGTGTCTATGTCCTCAGTGTACCCTTTTGTCTATGTCTTCACTGTATCCCTGTGTTTATGTCCACAGTGAATCCCTTTGTCTATGTCCTCAGTGTACCCCTTTGTTTATGTCTTCACTGTACCCCTGTGGCTATGTCCTCAGTGAACCGCTGTGCTTATCTCCTTATTGTGCCCCTGCGGCTGAGTTCTCAGTATGTTCTTCTGGGTAATCCTCAGTGTATCTTTTTGATTCTGTCTTAAGTGTATCCCTGTGATTATGTCCTCCGTGTGTCCCTGTGGCTATGTATTCAGTATGTATCTGTGACTATGTCCTCAGTATATCACTGTGGCTAAGACCCCAGTGTGTCCTTTTGGCTATGTCCTCAGTGTGTCCCTGTGACTATCTGTGCAGCGTCTCCCTGTGACTATGTCCTCTGTATGTACCTGTGCTACATCCTCAGTATGACTCTGTTACTATGTCCTCAGTATGTCTCTCTGGCTATGCCCTCAATATACCGCTGTGGTTATGTTTCACTGTTACCCTGTGGCTGTGTCCTCAGTGTGTCCCTGTGGCTATTTCTCAGTGTGTCCCTGTGGATAGGTCCTCAGTGTGTCCCTGTGGCTATTTCTCAGTGTGTCCCTGTAGGTATTTTCTCAGTGTGTCCCTGTGGCTATTTCTCAGTGTGTCCCTGTAGGTATTTGCTCAGTGTGTCCCTGTAGGTATTTGCTCAGTATATTCCAGTGGTAACAATGCTCATTATGGTCCTGAATCCTTGATATACTCCTGTCATTTTGTCCCCTCATCATCTGCTATGCAATACCTCCTCATTTCTTTTAGCATAGTCCTGCCATCCAATCTCTTGTTACAATTCTATAACTTGTCTTCAGCGTTGTCCCTCTGACCAAGATGTAAACTAACCCTTCGGTTATACTGTTGCCCACTCTCTACCTCCTTGCAGCTCAGTCCCTTGAGCCTTTCCGTGCAGCTTCCCCAGGGAAGTGTGATCTCTTTTGAAATTCGGCATGACTTTCCTGTGAGACTACAACTCATTCTCACAGCTATCATTTGAATTTTTATAGTTCCATTCCTGTTAGCATTTCTTTCAAAATTCAGATTTTCTCACTGATTTATGCCATTGAGCTGTTCACATGATGAATTGTGATAACGTTTCTGGATGTGGACTGTAATATCTCATGAATGATCGTTAGATTTTGCAATCGTATTTCACAGAATTTTTATTGTAAAAGTACATGACAAAGGAAGCCATGAGTCTTGAGGAAAGAAACACAACCAATGTCAAAAACATGAAGAAAGCCCATAATCAAAGATTTGCCGATGTTTTGATCTGGAGATTGATTTAGAGACAAGTCTGCTCTGAAATATTAATCTTAATTTTTTATTCCAGAAAGTGGCAATTGGTGCTGATGTTATTAGCGTGATAAAAATATAATGATTTTCTCTATCAATTTCAATTTTAATTCATCCATATCTGTTTCTGTATATATGCAGATTTATCTATATTTATATAGAGTGCTACCCACTTATTTTGCCCTCACATAAGTTGACATGCTGGTTCTATCAACCATACAGTAAGGTACTGCTTCATTTCTTTACTTTCCTTGGCCACTTGCACCTTACTACTTTGGCATCTTTTTTATTCATCCAATGCCCTCTATTTGTAATAGCCACATTCAATATTTTGTTCCAAGCCAGTTAGTTTTGGAAGCATGTTTCAGTTAAAATCATTGTAACATTATACAATGAACACATCAAATAAACTTGGGTGTTCAGGGTGCAGGGCAGTTAAGAAAGCTTATGGGGTGTTAGCTTTCATAAATCGAGGGATAGAGTTTAAGAGTCGTGAGGTAATGATGCAGCTCTATAAAACTCTGGTTAGGCCACACTTGGAGTACTGTGTCCAGTTCTGGTCACCTCACTATAGGAAGGATGTGGAAGCATTGGAAAGGGTACAGAGGAGATTTACCAGGATGCTGTCTGGTTTCGAGAGTATGCATTATGATCAGAGATTAAGGGAGCTAGGGATTTACTCTTTGGAGAGAAGGAGGATGAGAGGAGACATGATAGAGGTATACAAGATATTAAGAGGATTAGATAGAGTGGATAGCCAGCGCCTCTTCCACAGGGCACCACTGCTCAATACAAGGGGACATGGCTTTAAGGTAAGGGGTGGGAAGTTCAAGGGGGATATTAGAGGAAGGTTTTTTACTCAGAGAGTGGTTGGTGCATGGAATGCACTACCTGAGTCAGTGGTGGAGGCAGATACACTCATGAAATTTAAGAGACTACTAGACAGGTATATGGAGGAATTTAAGGTGGGGGGTTATATGGGAGGCAGGGTTTGAGGGTCGGCACAACATTGTGGGCCGAAGGACCTGTACTGTGCTGTACTATTCTATGTTCTATGTTAATAGTTTTAAGGCTAGTGTGCTTCTGGGAACTTAGAGTTAACTTTTAAAGTGATGAAGATCATGACTAACCATGATGACAAAAGAGAACTTTTGGGAATTGAAAACCAGGTCAAGGGCTCTGAAGGACCTTGATGAAATGCAAGCTAAAATTTGCTGTTAAGCTGAGTGACTGCACAAAGAATGCAGAGAAAATGAAAGAAGAATTTGGAAATGGAGAATGGAAGATGAACACCACAAGAATGCAGTATACAAAAAATCTGAGTCTGGCTATCTCCTTCCTTGGCATAAAAGAATGATAATGTCACAGTCCGGTTCGTTGACTCCTCATTTCAGTTAATTTCCTTTTCCCCGTGTCCCACTGGGCTCCTTGATTTTCGAACCAGCAGCATAAAAACTCCAGTTTACATCTACTGTCGGCTGGTTCTTCACCTCAGCACTGCAGCTATGCTCGTTCCGGGCTGCCGAGAATGAGTTGAGTCGAGAGCCTGCCGTTCACAGTTCCTGTGTCGAGTTGAGAGTCGGCCGTCCAGCTGAGTTTCGCCGGCTCTTTGCTGCTTCACGTGCTACCCAGAGTCGAGATATGAATGGACTGTCATTGTTTGGTTTTGTCGCTCTGTGTTCCAGTCAAGTCGAATTCCTGGCTCCGAGTCCAAGTCAAGTCCAAGTCATGTCCTGGTCCATCTCCGTGCCTGTGTCCTGCACTTGGGTCCGCTCTCCAACGCCCCATTGCAGCAGGTAAAACCAACCCAAGTAACAAATTCATCCTAAGACAGTTTTCTGGAGAAAGCTAAAACTTTGCAAAGAAGTTGGACATGGACATCTTTAATGCAGTTTAAATGACCATATAATCTCATCTACAAAATATCTTTGTGGGGAACGGATAACAGTCCGACTCTGGTTAACTGGCATAAGCATACCGAGAAACACAAGAGGCTGCAGATACTGGAAATCCAGAGCCAAACACACAAAATGCTATGTTAGTCTTGATGAAGGCTCTCAGCCCAAAAGGTAGTCTCTTTATTCCTTTCCATAGGTACATTTTAATTATGTCAGTCATTTGACAGTCAGCATGTAAGAGAGTATTCTGGAGTTATGTGAATATATCAGACATTAATTCAAGCAAGAACCAGGCAGACAGTAAATTGAATTTAAACTGGCCCACAGACAAAGAGATTACATATGCAAGAACTAAACATTAAGGCAATGGGTTTGTGTTAATTGGCTTGCATCAAACCAGATAGTTATTTGCACATTGTTTGAGTGCAAACTGGCAGACCAGACAGTTGTTGTCCCTTACCATATCAAACATAGTCACAGGTATAGGCGATCAATAGTTCTTGTGTACTTACCATACCTGTGTACTCAGAGACAGTCCTGACAACATTCATTTTGGGAACCTGGTTCTCAGTCAACAGGAATTCTAGATTATGTGTGTAAATTAGTTTCCCCTGAAGGCACTTGGACCTTCAATTACAATGTGCTTTCACTATGTATCTCATTTGCCAGCACAAAGTACTGATATAAACAACGTCATTGTAACTATCGAAATTGTGTTGAATCACCTCTGTTACTTTGATCTTAAGGGTGTAAAAATGTGATGTACTTTGAGATTGTAAGCCTCTACTGAGTGTGTCTCCAGAATGATGCCTCACTCCTGTATCACCAGCTTCACTATCTCTCCGCTGTTTTTGATCACAGTCACAACACAGCTCTGTGGTAAATCAGTAGAAATGAATGACGTAACTATTATTACCTCATGGGTTCAGCAATTTGATCACATATATAATTCAAGAAATGAATAATTATTGTGGAAAATTACTCAGCCCATCCCAGCATCCATGGGATATAAACCATGCAATTGTATTTTTTCTCTCTACTATTCAGTTCAATCTTAGTTACTCAGCCAATGGACCAAGGATTTTATCCCCAAATCCTTGTCCTTGAGAAAACCACCTGCTTGGAATCTGGTAAAAATTTCATTGTAGATTTTCTTCAAGCAACTAATAAAGCCAGTGATATGATGTATCAGGAAACATTTTTTATTTAAAGAAACAGCACAGCAATGGGCCTTCTGGCCCAACAAGCCTCCACCACCAATTACACCCATGTGACCAATAACCTGTACATTTTAGGAATGTGGGTGGAAACTGGAGCACCCAGACAAATCCCATGCGGTCACGGGGAGGACATACAAACTCCTTGCAGACAGCAATGGGAATTAAACCAAGGTCTTGGTGCTATGCTAACCATGACATGACCATGCTAGACACCCAATCTCCTACTCATCACAGAATCTGTTTTAATATTAACATTCAGAAGTTGTCGTGGTTTCAACCTGATTCTGCAAGGCACAAAGTATTACATAGTATAAGAAGTTGCTTACTTGAAGTCAGCAAATTGACAAAACATCTGCTAATGACAACACAGGAACATTGTGTCACAGGTCACGATTCTGAGGCCTGAAATGGAACCTATGCTACCAGACAATTGTCCTCAGAATTCTTATTGCAGGAGAAAGGATAGTAGGGAGAATGCCAGTAATAATCCGCTAATTGTACGCCAGCAATGTAATTCCTATTCCGGGAATTTGTTTTGCAACTTAATAACATTAGAACTCAAAAAAATTGATATGAATGCATTTCACTTTTTAAACAACCTGAATTATTGCTTGTACTGTTCAAGAGGCTGATGAATACACTTAGCTTCAGCCTATCTACATTGACTTTCAATAGGATTTGGCTAACGTGCCTGTGCTGTAGCACCATTGATCATCATTGGTCTATAGCAAGGGTTCCCAACCTTTTTTATGCCATGGACCCCTACTATTAACCAAGGAGTAGCTTAATTTGTCCTTGTAAATTGTCCCATGATTATGCTGGCATTAAATTGGGGGTTTCTGGGTGGTGTGACTCAAAAAAAACCAAGACCAACTATAGTGTCCCTCACCAAGAAAACCACCCCCTAATCCTACCATTCTAATTGGATGGCACACATTCCTCATCGTCCCTTATCTTTGACAATAACCCAAGCAAGGCTGACAGCAGAACAGACTGCTCTTACAGAACTGTTAAATGAAATACATACTGCATAACAGTAAAGATGTGAACCAGGGCATTACACTCCCCCCCCACCAACTAAAATAGTCATGTCCTCATGACTTGTAAATAATCTGGCATCCCATCATTAATAATACAGTTTTCAAAGGAATTTCATGATGTCAAAACCTCTAATCCATTTGTAAATGGTAGTGACATATCTCACTTGGGGGATAGTCACAACCCTCTGTTCCCTGGTGCTACATAAGCCAGCCTACCTGGGGTTTCCTGACTCTTTGAGACCTCCTTATCCCATCATCTTCTCCTTCATTTTCAGGCACTCCTTGGGATACTTCTGGTCTACATGGTGAGGCCTCCTCATGCCCTCCAGCAATTAAGGTCCCCCGTGACTTGACTGAGCTCAGCTTCATCCCCAGATACTTTAGAGCCCAGCCCCCTTTCAAGGTCCAGCTGCATGCCTGCCTATCCACTACTAGTCTCCCCCTCCCCCCACCATTTCACCTGACTCAGCGTGAGAACAGTTGGGAATCTCTTCCTCAATTAGTGGGGAGTTAGCAAAAGGAAGCATATACTTCACCCCTATTTCCTCATCCTCTGAGTCCGTGTCCCATTCAGGGATGGGAGCAGATCTAATCTTTCCTGCTGCTGGTCCTTCAGTCTCCCCATGTCGCCACGGAGTCCTCTTACTAGGTGCAGGGTCCAGGTCAGGCTCTGGGTCAACACGCACCTCTTGTCCCAAAGGTAGAAGGTGGATCCAATGGAGAATCTTGACAGGCCCATTCCCATCCACTGGTTTCACCCAGAAAGTTGGTTTGTTTAGCAACTGACTCTCCACTACATCGGGCATAGCCACCCAGCGGACAGCCAACTTATGCTTCCCGGGTTGCCTCCAAGTTCTTAATGAGGACTTGGTCTGCAGCCAGGAGTTGGGAGAACCTCTCCTTTTGATCATGCCTCCTGTTATTTCATTGATTCTGTTTGGTTGCTGAGACCTCAGCTAGTTCATAAGCCTTTTTCTGCTCCCTTCTCATATCAGACACATAGTTCAGAAAAGTCTCCTGTGGTAGATCTTCCTCATCAGTCACCAAACAAATGTCAACAGGCAATCTCGCCTCGCGTCCAAACATCAGATAATACAGTGAGTACCCAGTAGCTTCATCCTATGTAAAGTTGTAACAGTGGACCAGATATCCAATATGTTGACTCCACTTATTCTTTTTGCTGATCTCCAAGGTTTCAAACATGTCTAGCAAGGTCCAACTGAACCTCTCGGGCTGAGATCACCCTGCAGGTGATAAGGCATAGTCCTCAACTTCTCGACTCCAAGTATGCTCAGTAACTCATGTATGAGCCTACTCTCGAAATCCCCTCCTTGATCAATATCTATCCACCTGGGGATGCCATAATAAATTAAATACTTCTCCCATAACACTTTGGATGCCTCTGAACCTTGGTAGGGAAGCTTGTGCATATCTGGTATAGTGATTCGTAATAACCAAGACTTTCGCCATGTTGCTGGCATCTGGTTCGATTGACAGGAAATCCATACACAGCACGTCAGGGAACAGAACTGAAAAAGCGTGTGCAAGCAAGGAGGCCAACAAACCTGACTCAGTCACACCAGTTCTGTCTGGAGGAATGGAACAAAATTCCAGCAACTTACTGTGAGAAGATTGTGGAAGGCTACCCAAAATGTTTGACCTTAGTTAAATAATTTAAAGGCAATGCTACCAAATACTAATAAAGTGTATGTAAACTTCTGACCCACTGGGAAAGTGATAAAAGAAATAAAAGCTGAAATAAATCATTCTCTCTACTATTATTCTGACATTTCACATTCTTAAAATAAAGTAGTGATCCTAACTGACCTAAGACAGGGAATGTTTTCCCTAAGGTACTTGTTTGGCTAAGGTGTATGTAAACTTCTGACTTCAACTGTACAACCCTGAGATTCATTTCATTGCAGGGATTCACAGTATGTACAAAAAAAAAGAATAAATGAAAGACTGCCCCCTATAGAATGGTTAAATAACAAAGGCAAATAGCTATGCAAATACAGAAAGAAGAATATGAAGTAATAATTATGTATTATGCATCTTGTGTTAACACCTGGTCCTTTATTGCCACAAGGAACCCTTCTCTTCTCAGAAACAGAAGGGTTCCTTGTTGCAATACAAGACCAAGTGGTTAACACAAAAAATATCAAAGATACTTAATAAAAGAACAACAAATTCAAGATGATAAATGTAGAAAATGCCAAGGAAAACCAGAAACAATCCAACAATTACAGGATCCTGTAGCAATTTAACTCAATCTGATTACTTACACAGGCACAATCGAGTGATAAACATCCTTCACCAGAATCTTGCTTTAAAATGCAAGCTCATAAAAGAAATCATACCTTAATATAAATACAACCGTGATCCAGTTTTCAAGTCAGAATACCACAAATTATTCTGTGATCGATCCATTATTACAGATAGGGCAATCCAAAATAACCATCCAGATATAATAATGAACATGAACAGGGTATACGTTGTCCTGATAGTAATAACTGCAACCGCTATCATTCCAAAGACACTGCACAATAGCATTTAACAATTAGGGCTACACAGCAATATTTATGTAAAAATTTCAAAAGCCATAATACTAAAAACTACTAAAATAGTCCAGAAGTTCCTAGCAATTAAGAAAGGAATGTGCTTGTCTATGCCTGTACCTCAGGTTTCACCAGCTTGAGCTGAGAAAAATTAAGTAATACTAATGAATAAATAAGCAATAAGTATTGAAAACATGAGATGAAGAGCCATGATCATAATAAATGGCGGTGCAGGCTCGAAGGGCCGAATGGCCTACTCCTGCACTTATTTTCTATGTTCTATGCTCTCTAAGAGTTCTTGAAAGTGAATCCATAGGTTGTGGGAACAGTTCATTGATTGGGCAAATGAGGTTGAGTGAAGTTCTCCCCTCTGGTTCAAAACCCTGATGGTTCAGGGGTAATAACTGTTCCTGAAGTTAGTTTCCATTTGCAATACCATACTACTGTTCCTATTGTGACAGGTAGGCATCAAAGTAGCCTGATGATTATTGACATTTTAGCATTAAATAGATTTGAACTTCTCCTATGTTGGCAGTGACAGAAATGGCGGATGATGCTGAGGAAGTTTGTAAAGCACCTTATAACCTTATTCATGCTAACTGTGCCTAAAGTTCCAAGGATGTGTCTGTCACTAACTCCATCACAGGACTCTCCGACATTACCCTAAGGAATCCACTTCTCCAAGCCTATGGGAAGCAGATTGGTCATAGATCACTACCTCATTTAACTGAACGAATAATATATTATTATCGAGTCAAACAGTGTGGAAACAGGCACTTTAGCCTAACTTATTCATGCCAACTAAGATGCCCATCTGAGCTTGTCTCATTTGCATGTATTTGACATGTATCACTCTCAATCTTTCCAATCCGTGTACCTGTACAAGTGTCTTCATAAAATGTTGTTATAGTGCCTGCCTCAACCAGTTTCTCTGGCACCTCATTCCATGCAGCTACAACCCCCTATGTGAAAAGCTTTCCTCTCAGGTTCCTATGAAATCTTTACCCACCAGTTCTTGAATCCCTTTCCCTATGAAATTCACACTATCTGTCAAGCCTGCACAGACATGCACCTCCAGTCTCCACCCAGCTAACAAGAGTCACCAAACATTTGTTTCCAACTAATCACCTGCACCCTATTTGAACACAACTCTCATCCACAATCACAAACAAGAGAAAACCTGCAGATGCTGGAAATCCAAGCAATGCATACAAAAGCTGGAGGAACTCAGCAGGCCAGGCAGCATCTATGGAAAAAAGGTGTAGTCAACTTTTCAGCCCAAAACGTCGACCGTACTTTTATCCATAGATGCTCCCTAGCCCGCTGATGTTCCTCCAGGATTTTGTGTGTGTTGCTCTCATCCACAATCTTTGTTCACTCATAAGAACCAGCCAGCCTCAACCAGTTGCTCCTTGCCTTCAGTTACCTTGTTGCTTTGTTGTGTATGTATTTGTTCTCTTTTGTTTTTAGCCCCTCATGGATTGTCATTTTGCAGTTTATTATTAAAGTGATCATTTACTGCAAAATCGTTTCCACCTCTGCGCTTGGGTGAAACCTCCTCTATAGTTCCTGACATTATCTATAAGATTTTTACACCTCTGTAAAACCACCCCTTTTTGCCTCCTCAGTTTTGTCTCCTGTCAGTGGTTGTCTGGACTTACTTGGATTGGGCCTTCATGTTAGGTCACCTGAAGTCCATTCCCACAATCTCTTGGGTGTAGTGAGCCAATTTGGTCAGTGATCCAAATTTGAACAGGAATAGCACAAACAAGCCAGGAAGGAACTTCTTGTGGCAAGTTGCATCAAAGGCCAGAACAGCACACACAAAATGCTGGAAGAACTTAACAACTCAGGTGGCATCCACAGAGAGGAATAAACAGCTGATGTTTCAGACTGATCACCTTCATCAGGACAGTCAAAGGACAAACCTAAACGAGTTTGTCACAGTAAAGAACAGGAAAATGCAATGCAGGTGGATATTTGGTCTTTATTCTCAATTAACTGGAGACCTGAAATAAATATTACCTGTCTTTTGTAAAGTAGGTTCATCTGTGATAGAGAGAATAAAGCCTATGGCTTACAATTCTAACATCAATATCTTAATTCTTTATGAAGTCCAGCTGCTGCTGCATGAGGTAATGGCAGTATCACTCTCATGGTCGAACATTGAACATCACCACGACAAATACTTTGAGGATTAACATCAACCAGAAATGTAATGAATCAACGACATATAAATACTGTGGCCTTAAGATTAGGTCAGAATGCTCCACAGAAAGTGAGTCATACCTGAACTCCCTAAAGGCTTTCCAGCATTAGCAAGATACAAAACAGGAATATGATGGATTACCTGCCACTTGTCTGGATGAGTGTAGCACCAATAACACTCAAGAAGTTTGACACTTTGGTGCTGCTCTCCAGTGTTTGCTTGGTGGAAGTACAAACGGTACAAACTGGACCAGAATATCTCAGAGGCTTCAGCCATATATTTTTTTCCTCTTTGTGACTATGCTTTTCTGAAATTGTAACTATATGTGCTATTTGTGCAATGCACTAGCTGCAGTGTGCTAGTTTGCACCTTGGCCCTGGAGACACACTGTTTTATTTGGTTATATTCATATATGGATGAACAATAATTAAACTTGAAACTTGAACCTGAACCGTTTAGGACAAAATAGTCCACTTTATTAGTATCTAACCTCCTGACCTAAACATACATCCCTTCATCACTGGCATACAGAGTTCAGCACTTAAAATATGTTGCAACGGTTCTCAAGTTCAAGCTCTCATACAGAGAAAGACAATCTGACCATTAACTACATAGTACCCACCAAGCAAACCCATTGTGACTTGGAAAGTATCACTATTTCTTTAATATCACAGGGTCTCCACTTCCTGATGTGTTAGAGGCAATCACATCACCCTCCCCCCCAATTTTAACCAATTTTTACAGGAACACCACCGAGGGTGTTCTGATCAGCTATATCACCAACTGGGATGAAAATTGCAAGGCATCTGACCATGAGTCCTTACAAAACATTGCGAGGATGGTTGAGAGGATCATCAGAACCTTTCTTCCACCCATTAGAGATATCAGGAGCGGGGCCATTAGCATTGTCAATGATCCCTGCCATCCATCCAACAATCTCCTTGACTCCCTACCGTCAGGCAGGAGCTACTGTACCATTAGCACAAGAACTGCTAGGATGGGAAACAGCTTCTTCCTCTAGGCAGTAGGATGACTGAACTCGCTGCCACCACCCAGATCCCATCATATATAAAGTGCCAGTAATGTTACACTTTTTACTTTTCAACTTGTATGCAGTATTCATCTTATTATTTGTTAATTTATTTGTTGTAATATTACTCTAGATGTTTTGCGTGTAGGTTAGGGGGTTGCTTCATTTGGTGATTTACATGTGTATGGTTAATTGACAGTAAACTGGACTTGAACTTGAAATGCATCTAAATACTAGACCTCTTGCCCCAAATTCTTTGTGGGGTACCTTCACTAGAAAGGCTGAAGTGGTTTAAGAAGACTCACACTGCTACATTTTCCATGGAAATTAGGCCATAGAGCTAGTGTTGACAGCACGGATTCATAAGAAGAATACATAGTAGGACAACATTTTGAGGTTTACTGTAAAGTGACTGCAAAGTAGTACTGAAATACATGCATTATGAATAAAGTACTGGATAACAGGGCTCTGCAGGGCATCTAGCAAAGCACAATATAGCAGGATACTACAAGATGAAAAATGCAACACAGAGGGACAATTACACTATACAGAGTAAAAGCTTTACGCTACGTAAATTGTAAGCACTACTGTACAATGGATAAACACAATTATTATTCTACAAAACTATATTTACATTGAGGTATAAATGTTTTGTGTATGGAGCTGTAAGCTTTGTATAATAGGCTGCATATTAAAAGCTGAAAGATTAATATAGTGTGCAAAGCATTTGAAATATAGTTATTAATATTATTCAAATGTTTTTGGATTTATATTTCCCAAATAGGCAACTTTTATATCTAAAATGAATGCATATACATCAGGACTAAGGTTAGAAGATCCTGTCTCTTCCATCTTTGAGAGGAGGAAATAGTCCTTTTCTTTGGAAAAAGTAGCAAAACTGGCATAGCTGGTTTGTTTTATGAAAAACTGACAGTTCCTGCTTGAAAAATAAGGCTGAAATGGAGGGAATTCTATTTGAAGTCATTGTACTCAAAAACTGTGGTTAAAAAACATAACATTTAAAAAGCTTAGGTTTGAAAGCAGCAACTTTCAGAAGATGGCAGCGCGCCTGTGTGTGCGCAGCTGTCCGGTGAAAAACGATGTTGTATCTGTTAAATAGGGGCCGTGGACAATTCTGATTTGATGGAGAATGGACATGAAAGCACAGAGTAACATCTGGAGAAATTTCTGAAACTCCCGTCCTCTGTTGTCGTTACGGTGTGGCCGGGAATCGTTCGGAGGGTAGGCCTCAAAATCCCCGGCCTTGCTTGCTTTTGCCGATATGGTGCTCAGTACTCGATGTCGGAGAGCTGATCAGAGCTCGAAGTTTTCGGATTGTGGTCGGCTTGGCAGGGAGAGTTTTTCTTCCTTCTCCCATCTGCGTGAGATATGGGATATTTGAGAAACTTTGAACTTTACTGTGCTCACAGACTTCTTCATCAAGTTATGGTATTGTTACACTGTTTGTAACTATATGTTATAATAATGTGGTTTTGTCAGTTTTTTCAGTCTTGGTTTGTCCTGTGTTTTGTGATATCTCACCGGAGGAATATTGTATCATTTCTTAATGCATGTATTACTAAATGACAATAAAAGAGGACTACGTGTCTTCATAATCATAAATATCTGTAATATTTCTTTATTTATTTTTATTTTGAGATACAACATGGAAAAGGCCAGCACACCACCCAGCGACCTACTGATTTCACCCTAGCTTAATTGCAGGACAATTTACAATATCCACTTAACTTACTAACCAGAACATAGTGAAGTTCAAGTTCAAATTCAATTTATTGTTATTCAGCCATTCACGTGCATGCCACCAAACGAGACAACACTCCTCTGGACTAAAGTGCACAACAGTGTACATATAACTCACACACATAACACATAAAGAAATACTACCACAAATAATTTAACAAATATTAAGGTTCGTAGATGATAGAAGCTAAAAATAAACAGTATAAACCTTCATGCGTGATGAGGCTGGGTGGTGTCAGGGAGTTCAGCTGGGGAGAAGAAGCTGCTTCCATCCTATCAGTTCTTATCCTAATATTACAGTACCTCCTGCCTAATGGATTGTGGGAGGAAACCAGAGCACCCGGAGGAAATCCACGTGCACATGGGAAGGGATGTAAAAACTTACTTGCAGACAACACCAATATTGAACTCTGAGCTCCAATGCCCCGAGCTGTAATAGCATCAGAGATACGTCAGACAAGGTGTGAGATCACGGACAAAAAGCAAATAGCAGGCTAAATTGGGAGAGAGACAGGAGCATGTTTCAAGACCAATGTATTTATGAGCTTAAAAAGATGTATTTTTGTTGAGAAAGGAATACACGTGAAACATTAGTTCATGTGCAGCATCTCATGCATTGTCCATTATTTAATTAGTGTTGATTCAATATAAGGAATGAGCTAGAATTTATAAAAGTGCTTGCATTGACATAGTGCCTTTCACAGTCCCCAAGAGTTTTACAGGTCAATACTTATAGTATTCTATTGTCATCAACCCTACTGACAAAACAGCATTGGCATGATTTGTGGAATTGACACTACCTCGTAGAATTTGAGCCTTGGTTCTTAGATACCTTGTCATAGTTCCTTCTGGACTCTGACTCCACCACTAAATATTAGACCTTTGTCTCCCAGAGATTCCTGGGTAGATTTTCCCTCGCCATTCTCCAACTTCATAGCTCTCCACCATGTACTATACAGCCTGTCTTATCTCCTCCCCAACACTCAAAAGCATGATAGTGATTGTTGTCCTACTGTTTCAACCTGCTCCTGTTGCACAGAATTAATTTAAGTCCTGATGGAAGTGTAACTCTCAGGCTCGGCCAGCTCGTGTTCATCGGGGGAAAAACAGCCTTTGGTCCTGCCAAACTGAGAAATCACGTTTTTGTTGATGCTGTGTAATGTACCGCCCAGTTACAAACCCACAACGCAAAATATCAGACAGTACATCATATGCAATTAAATAATTGAGCTTTATGAATCTTAATCTGAATATTGGTTAGTAATGAAAATAAAAAAGGGCCCATTTCAAGGAAAAGTCAAAAGTGCACGTCAGGGCTCACTCATTCGCCATTCTTCCACCATCGATCTCCTCTGAGTGTCACCAAGCTTCAGGCCTTCAAATCCCAGTCCATTCTGTCCGGTGGTCTACCAGCTCTCTCCACGTGTGTCTTCCCTCTTCATCTCTCCCTAGCAAAAGATCGCAAAAAATCTCCTTCCAGATCCACAAGACAGAGCAACAATCTCCTGACTGGCTAACATGCATACCACAGTCCTGTTATCTCTTGATGCTGCGCAGAACCAATTACCTCAACAGTGAACGTTGCAGAGAAGCAATTTCATTATCCTTAGCAGTGAATTCTTACAGCGTGTTATAGAGGGTTTCAGCATTGAATGTCGACTGTTTCTTCCCTCCCATAGACGCTGCTTGACCTGCTGAGTTCCTCCGGCATTTTGTGCATGTTGCTTAAGAGTGCCAGCATCTGCAGGATCTTTTGTGTCATTAATTTCTTCTTGCCTAGCGTTCACTGCTCATAATACAATCTTCTTTCCAAAAGGAAACAAGACACAGAATAGGTGTGAATTTTGCAGAACACATTGGTTTCATCCAGCTGCCAAACAGTTAGCAATTTAATTCTTCATCCCACTGCCACTCTAGCCTTTTCCTCCTCTCTCACTACTCAGTGAAGTTCATAGAAGCTTGAAGAACAGTACCCCATCTCCCATCTGTGCATGTTACAGCTCTTGGGATTCAATACTGACTTCAACTATTTCAGAAAACCAGCCTTTCCTGTTTGTCTGCATGGATGAATATTCCCATCACTTTCTGTTTTAATACCAAATATCTTGAAAGATCGCTATTTGGGAAGTAAGACTGCAAATCTGTACGGACATACACTATAAACAGCAAAGTGATAAATAACTGGGTAATCCAGTAATTTTGGTTGGGGTGGAGGGTGGAATAGGCATTAGTTAGAATACATGGGAGAATGAAATGGCTTTTTTATGCCTGTTTTGGGGGGAAGCCTCAGTTTAGTATGTCGCCTGAAGACTGTAGCACTATTAAAGCACACAACACAAGAGTTAGGCTTCATTTTATTTTTGCCTTTGTGCCTCGAGAAATGACCCCATAAACTGAATCAGAAGTACTGGTGCCATCATTGAGCCATGGCTTTCAGTAAAGGATAAACAGCATAAAATCCTGTTGTTGCCTGGTGGAAACTATTTACATTGATGATGACTAATATAACCCTATTCTACATTAAACAAGATTGTAGTACTTGATTGTAGATCTATACTTTGTGTTGTTTCATTCGTATTCTTTCATTACCAAATACACAGCTCCTTTGTCCTTCACATGTTTGCTTTGCTCAAAGTTCAAAGTAAATTTATTATCAAAGTACATAAATGTCATCATATACAACAATGAGATTCATTTTCTTGCAGGTATTCACAGTAAATACAAAGATACACAATACAATCAATGAAAGACTGCACCAGACAGGACAGACAAACAAGCAATGTGCAAAAGACAAAAAACAGAACAAGTACAGAAAAACAAAATAATAACAATAATTAAATAAATAAACAATAAAACATTGAGAAAGTGAGTTCTAGAGTCCTTAGAAAGGAGTCCATATTTTGTGCGAACAGCTCAGTGATGGGGCAAGTGAAGTTGAGTGAAGTTATCCCCATTGGTTCAAGAGCCTGATGGCTGTTCCTGAACCTGGTTGTGTGGGTTGTGAGGCTCCTGTACCTTCTTGATGGCAGCATTGAATAGTTTAACACCGATGATTACAGACATAAATTGAAACTCAAAACCTGGATTTAAAAGGGACATTCACAGCAAATGCAGCATCTTATGAAGCAGCTTCAATCAACATTAATGTACTCCTGGGGGCATCCTAGTTTTTGATTAGGTTTATTCACTGCAGCCTGTGTAGTCAAAAAGAGCAGCCAATTTGATCTTAGCTGGATCTTACAAAGAACAAATAAAATGAATGATTATGTCAGCTGTTTTTAGAAGCATTTGTTATGGGAAGAAATAGAAAATACAACAAAATAGAGTGAACGTGGAGCAGGTATTTCCTAATGCGGGAGAGCCTAGGACCAAAGGGCACTGCCTCAGAATAGTGGGACATCCAATTAAAACAGAGATTAGAAGGAATTTCTTTAGCCAGAGGGTGGCAAATATGTGGAATTTATTGCCACAGATGGCTGTGGAGAACATGTCATTGAGTATATTTAAAGCAGAGGTTAATAGGCTCTTGATTAGTCGGGGTGTCAAAGGTTACGAGGAGAAGGCAGGAGAATGTGATTGAGAGGGAAAATAAATCAGCCTTGATGGATTGGCAGAGCAGACTCAGAGGCCGAGTGGCCTAATTTTGCTCCTACGTCTTATGGTCTAACAATACAACACAGGAACAGGCCCTTCAGCCCTTGATTTTTCTGCCAACCATGAGGCCAAATTAAACTAATGCCATCTTCCCATTCAGAGTCTTTATCTACATGCCCCATCTGTTCATGCACAACAAGTCTAAATGCCTTTTAAATGTTGTTGTCATATCTGCTTCCCTGACAGCACATTCCAGGACCTTAACACACTTCGTATAACAAGCATGCCTTGCAAATCTCCTTTAACGTTACGCCTTATATACTTTATACTTTATTGTCACCAAACAATTGATACTAAAATGCACAATCATCACAGTGATACTTGATTCTGCGCTTCCCGCTCCCTGGATTACAAATCGATAGTAAATACTAAAAATTTAAATTATAAATCATAAATAGAAAATAGAAAATTGGAAAGTAAGTTAGTGTAAAAAAAACCCAGAGGCAGGTCCGGATATTTGGAGGGTACGGCCCAGATCCGGGTCAGAATCCGTTCAGCAGTCTTATCACAGTTGGAAAGAAGCTGTTTCCAAATCTGGCCGTATGAGTCTTCAAGCTCCTGAGCCTTCTCCTGGAGGGAAGAGGGACGAAAAGTGTGTTGGCTGGGTGGGTCGTGTCCTTGATTATCCTGGCAGCACTGCTCCGACAGCGTGCGGTGTAAAGTGAGTCCACGGGCGGAAGATTGGTTTGTGTGATGTGCTGCGCTGTGTTCACGATCTTCTGGTTGTGATGCACCCTAGAAGAATGCTTTCTACGGTGCATCTATAAAAATTAGTGAGGGTTTTGGGGGACAGGCCAAATTTCTTTAGCTTTCTCAGGAAGTAACACCGCTGGTGGGCCTTCTTGGCAGTGAACTTTGCTTGGTTGGACCAAGTCAGGTCATTTGTGATTTTGACCCCAAGGAACTTAAAGCTTTTGACCTGTTCCACTTGCGCACCACCGATGTAAATTGGGTCGCGCGGTCCGCTCCTCCTTCTGAAGTCAACAACCAATTCCTTCGTCTTGCTGACGTTGAGGGATAGGTTATTGTCTTCGCACCATGCCACCAGGTTCTTAATTTCCTGTCTGTACTCAAACTCATCATTACCCGAGATACAGTCTACAATTGTTGTGTCATCAGCAAACTTATATATTGAGTTCGATGGAAACTTGGCTACACAATCATGGGTGTACAGTGAGTACAGCAGGGGGCTGAGTACACAGCCTTGTGGGGCACCAGTGCTCAGAGTGATTGTAGAGGAGAGCTTGTCCCCTATTTTTACAGCCTGGGTCCTGTCTGTGAGGAAGTTGAAGATCCAGCTGCAGATCTGAGTGCTAAGGCCCAGGTTCCGGAGCTTAGGAATCAGTTTATTTGGAATGATGGTATTAAAGGCAGAGCTGTAGTCAATGAAAAGGAGCCTTACGTATGCGCCTTTATTCTCCAGGTGTTCTAAGGAGGAATGTAGCGCCAGAGAGATGGCATCTGCTGTTGACCTGTTGCTCCGGTAGGCGAATTGCAAAGCATCGAGATTGACCGGTAGGCTGTGGTTGATGTGTGCCATAACCAATTGCTCGAAGCACTTCATAGCAATTGATGTCAGATATGTATTCAAACTAGTATTTTACGTTTCCACACTCAAAAAATTCAGAAGTTAAAAAGTTCAAAGTAAATTTATTATCAACAAATATATATATTACATATACAATCTTGAGATCCATTTACTTGTAGGCATTCACTGTAAGTACAAGAAACACAATGATAAAACAAACAAGAGAAAATCTACAGATGCTGGAAATTCAAGCAACACACAGAAAATGATGGAGGAACTCAGCAGGCCAGGCTGCATCTATGGAAAAGAGTAAACAGTTAATGTTTCAGGCCAAGGTCTTTCATCAGGACTGGAGAAGAAAGATGAGAAGTCAGAGTAGGAACATGGGGGGGCGGGGGGAGTGCGGAAAGGGACGTAGAAGTACAAGGTGATAGGTGAAACTGGAAGTTGTAGGGGGAGAAATAATGAGCTGGAGCACCAGAGGGAGGTGATGGACAGGTAAGGAGATAAGGTGAGAGAGAGAAATAGGAATGGGGGATAGTGAGGGGGCAGGGCCACTACCAAAAGTTTGAGAAATTGATGTTCATACCATCAGATTGTAGGCTACCCAGATGGAATATAAGGTGTTGTTCCCCCAACGTGAGTGTGGCCTCATCGCGGCAGTAGAAGAGGTCATGGACAGACATGACAGAATGGGAATGGGAAGTGGAATTAAAATGGGTGGCCACCGGGACATCAGATAGCAACCAACAGGACAGACAGACAAACAACCAGTATGCAAGTACAGAAAGAAAGAAAAATAAACAAAAATAACAATAAATAAATAAATAAGCAATAAATATTGAGAACATAAGATAAAGAGTCCTTGAAAGTGAGTCCAGTTTAGTGGGAACAGTTCAGTGATGGGGTGAGTTAAGTTGAGTGAAATTATCCCCTCTGGTTCAAGAGCCTGATGGCTGAGGGGTTATAACTGTTCCCAAATCTAGTGATGTGAGTCCTGCGGCTCCTGTATCTTCTTCCTGATGGCAGCAGCGAGAAGGAAGCATGGCCTGGGTGGTGGGGGTCCTTGATGATTGACACTGCTTTCCTGGGACAATACTCTGTATAGATGTGTTCAGTGCTGGGGAGGCCTTTACCTGTGATGGACTGGGCTGTATCCACTACTCTGGCAGTCCACTCTATCTATGCCGCTCATAATTCAATCGGTCATCCCTCTGTTTCCGAAACTCCAGAGGAAATAATCTTAGTTCTAGGGAGGCATGGTAGCATAGTATAGTAGTTAGTATAATGCTACTACAGCACCAGCAACCCAGATCCAATTCCACTGTTGTCTGTGAGGAGTTTGCATGTTCTCCCGGTGACCACTGCTCCAGTTTCCCTCCCACATTCCAAAGACATATGGGCTAGTAGGTTAATTGGTCAATTGGGCAGAGAGGTCTTGTTGAGCCTGAAGGGCCTGTTAACATGTTGTATCTCTAAATTTAAAAAAATAAGAATGCTGCTGCTGAGCTTTTAACCAAATCCAAGATGAGGAACCATATCACTCCAGTCCTAGCTACTCCACATTGGCTTCCTGTATCTTTTAGAACTGACTTTTCTCTTACTTGTTTTTAAAGCTCCTAATGGTCTATGACAAAAATACATCACAGAATTGCTTTTGTTTTATAATCTGCTCGAGCTCTCAGGTCTTCTTCTCGTATAGTCAAACAATCTCCCTCAAAAGATAATTGGCAGGTCAGATTTTTTAAACTACGCCCCAACTGTAGACTTCAATACTTAAATCTATAAGGAATGCAGACTCAGTTGATGCTTTTAGACACAGCTCAAAACCTATTCACTTAACTGACATTTTTTTCTCTTTTAATTTTATTTTTAGTTTTTAGTTTATCTTCATGCTTGCAGTTTATTCCATTGCAAAGAACTTTGAATGATATTGTCTGTATGAAAAGTCCTCTATCAATATGACATGGCTAGGGGGAGGGAGAAACACAAGCTCATTCAGGGGGAAGTGAGAGCAGCCGTGGGTGAAGGCAGATCAACTAAAGCAGTGGGCATGAAGCAGCAGGGAGCTTGAACCAGGGGGACCAGGCCATGGAAAGGAGAGTGACATGGACTGCTCTCTGGTGACCTGGGGACACAACAAATCAAGTTCCTTGTCCAGATGATGTACGACATCTTGCCCAACCCATCCAACCTGTAGCTGGGGGAAGGTTATGCCCAGACTGTTATGTTCCAGGAGAGGAAGCATGGTACACATCCTGAGCTACTGCCCAAAAGCTCTTGGAGAGCGTCAATACCGCTAGAGACGTGGCCAGGTGTTGAGGACCCTCACGGAAGCAACCTTAAGAATCAGTAACAGCAAACGAGCTGAACCCTGTAATTGAGCCATCACCTTTGTGAGAACCAGAAACAAGAGCAAAGCCTCCCACAGGGATTCTGGCACCCACTCACAACTGGCAACTCACAAATGACGCAGAGAAACTACTAAAGTTCGCACAGCACATCCACCTTGAAATCCACAGCAAGACCACCTTGAGATCAGACAACCTCCTGGTCTCAGACGCAGCAAAATATATCATCCTGCTGGAGTTGACAGTGCCACGGGAGGAGCATCTGGACGAGGCCCACGAGAGGAAGCTTGCCAGATACGAGGGGCTGGTCAGTGACTGTCAGAGGCAGGGATAGAAGACAAACTGCGTGTCTGTTAAAGTGGGCTACCGGAGATTTGCTGGACAGTATCTTCACTGAGACCTCAGCACATTGGGCATGACTGGTACAAGGAGGCAGAGAGCTATCAGCACCATCACCAAGTCAGCAGAGAAAGTCTGAAGATGGCTCTGGATGAAGAGAGCAGGTTCATGGGGACCTGCAGCACGTGCTACCTGAACACAACTTGTGACTTGATCAACCACGGCTGGTGAGGGTGTCTGAAGTTGAAAGACCTGAAACACCTGATGACCCTAGTTACATCACTGATGATGTGTTCAGAGCATTGTGAGATGTATTCCTCATATTATTACCTGTTATGTGACTGCCACAACTGCACACAATGCTCCAAATGTAAATTAACAGAAGTTTTTCCAACTTAACCAAATGTAGAACAACCAAATGACTTGAAGAAGAGAGTTCTCTCTCTTTCAAATGGAACAGGAAACCTCTGATAGCTGCTTGGTATAGGAAGTACCTAATAAAGTGGTCAATGAGTGTAGATGATGACTAAGATGCATTCTTGTCTTTACAAGCAGAACGTTAAAGAAGTGTAACCTATGAGGTAAGTTTGTTGGCTCTGAGCCTGTATTCGATGGTCTTCAGAAGGATGAGGATGAACCTTATTGGAACCTACTGAATACTGAAAGGCCTGGTTAGGATGAGCATGGAGAGAATGTATCCATTATAGGGGAGTCTGTGATCTGAGACCATAGACTCACAATAAAGGGACAATCCTTTAAATTTGAGAGGATGAGGACTTTCTTCAGCCAGAGGATGGTGACGCTGTAAAATTCATTGCTTCAGAAAGCTATGGAGGCTATCATTGTGTGTACTTAAGGCAGAAATTGACATGTTCTTGATCGGTCAAATGCTAAAGGATTATGGGGTGAAGACAAGAGAATGGAGTTGAAAAGATTAGCTATGATTGACTGACAGAGCAGGGTCAATGAACTGAACAGGCTAACCCTGTTTCTGTATGTTCTGGTTTAACACAGAAAAAGCTGGAGAAACTCAGCAGGTGAGGCAGCATCAATGGAGGAAATGGACAGTCTTGACCCTTCATCTGGACTGACTTCCAGGATGGGGAAGGCAATTGGTCCATGCTTGTTATTTGCTGTCTTGCCATTTTGACAACAGTTTTGCCCATTTTTCCATGGGCTGCTTCAAGTATTACTAGAATTATAATTTAAATGTTAATGTTGTCAGAAAGCAGTCAATACCCCAGACCACGTATAAGGAAAAGGCCTTGTTAAAGCAGCTGAAAGAGACTGAACTAAGGTTGAACTTTGGGCATTGTATGGAAGAGTATCTGTAGCGAAGAATGGGGCTAGCATGATTGATTTCTAACAATCAGAACTATCTTTCTGATCATGATGTCAGCTACTCTATAGTTCTTAAACAGATCCTCACTTCTCCCAAGCATCCTGATGCTCCTTTGTGCACTAGTTAGTTAAATATTCTTAGATGTCAAAAATGATTTATCCTCAAAGATCAAGTATCAACTTTACTCACGTTTTGCGTTTATATGTGTTTGCTGTGGTGTGTTGGTCAGAGTGCAACTTACAACAAAAAACAACATTCAACAATTATAAAGAATAAAGAATTATATAAAAATAAGGTGTTAGATATAAACAAGAATGCTAATGAAGTTAGATGTTAAAGGACAGCTACAGCATAAAATGTGCATATTTGAATAGATATCAGCATGAATTTACAATGTAACCAGCATTATAAAAAGTGGCTTAAAGTGTCTGCAGTGCAGTGCAGTGATGGGGGCAATGGGGGGTCTAGCTAGAATAGTTGATCAAGTTAACTGTGCGGGGGAAGAAGCTTTAAAATATTTCTTATTTCTCTTTATCCATGATGAATAGATTAAGGGAGAGTGTTTCCCCTGGCTGAGTGAGTCTAAGACCAGGTAGAACAGTTCCAGAATAATGGATGGAATGTTTAGGTTACAGAGAGAAGGCAGGAGAATGGGGTTGAGGAGAAATAGATCAGTCATGATGAAATGGCGGAACAGACTCATTGGGCCAAATGGCCTCATTCAGCTCCTATATCTTATGGATTGTGAGGTAGAGAGGTTTCTTCACACAGAGAGTGGGAGTCGTCTATCCTGAGGGCTGTGAAGGCTCAGTTGTGATCATTCAAAAGACAGATCACTGCCAAAGAAAATCAAACGACATGAGGATAGTGCAGAAAAATGGCACTGACGTAGATCAAACATGATTTGATGGAATGACAGAGCAGCTTCAGGAGATGGCCTGTCCCTGTTTCTGTTCTTATGCTGTTAAGATTCAAAATTCAGGAATGCTTAATGTCATTGCCAGTACACAAGTGGAAGGAGAACAAAATAATTATTACTCTGATTCCAATGCAGCACCAAAGAAGCACAATAAGATAAGGAACAAAATAATAAAAAATATAATTAATCTAAATACATAAGATAGCACATATACATAGATTGATTGTATGTCCATAATTCATTTTTGCCGGGCTTGGTACTTTAAATCTCATGGAAGTACATCTAGAACAATAGAACCATAGAACACTACAGCACAGAAACAGGCCATTCAGCCCTTATAGTCTGTGCCAAAACTTTATTCCGCTAGTCCCATTGACATGCACCCAATCCATAACCCTTCAGACTTCTCCAATCCATTTATCCATCCAATTCATTCTTAAAACTTAAGAGTGAGCCCACACTTACCACATCAGATGGCAGCTCATTCCATACTCCCACCACCCTCAGAGTGAAGAAGTTCCCCCTAATGTTCTCCGTAAACCTTTCCCCTTTCACCCTAAAGCCATGTCCTCTCGTATTTATCTCTCCTAATCTAAGTGGAAAGAGCCTATTTGCATTTACTCTGTCTATACCCCTCATAATTTTGTAAACCTCTATCAAATCTCCCCTCATTCTTCTACGCTCCAAGGAATAAAGTCCTAACCTGTTCAATCTTTCCCTGTGACTCAACTCCTGAAGATCCGGCAACATCCTAGTAAATCTTCTCTGCACTCTTTCAATCTTACTGATATCCTTCCTATAGTTAGGTGACCAGAACTGCACACAATACTCCGAATTTAGCCTCACCAATGTCTTATATAACCTCACCATAACATCCCAACTCCTATACTCAATACTTTGATTTATGAATGCTAGGATGCCAAAAACCTTTTTTACAACCCTGTCTACTTGTGACACCACTTTCAGGGAATTATGTACCTGGACTCCCAGATCCCTTTGTTCCTCTGCACTCCTCAGTGCCCTACCATCTACTGTGTATGTCCTACCTTGATTTGTCCTTCCAAAATGCAACACCTCACACTTGTCTGCATTAAATTCCATCTGCCATTTTCTGGCCCATTTTTCCAGTTGGTCCAGATCCCTCTGCAAGCTTTGAAAGCTTTCCTCACTGTCCACAATGCCTCCAATCTTAGAGTCATCAGCAAACTTGCTGATCCAATTTACCACATTATCATCTAGATCATTAATATAAACAACAAACAACAATGGTCCCAGCACAGATTCCTGAAGCACACCACTAGTCACAGGCCTCCAGTCTAAGAAGCAATCTTCCACTGCCACTCTCTGTCTTCTCCCACACAGCCAATTTCGAATCCAGTTTACAACCTCTCCACGGATACCTAGTGTCTGAACCTTCTGAACTAACCTCCCATGTGGGACCTTGTCAAAGGCCTTACTAAAATCCATACAGATAACATACACAGCTTTTCCTTCATCTACTTTCTTGGTTACCACCTCAAAAAACTTTACAAGATTCGTTAAACACGATCTACCATGCACAAAGCCATGCTGACTATCCTTAATCAGCCCTCGGCTGTCCAAATACTTGTATATCTGATCTCTCAGAACATCTTCCAATAATTTACCTACTACTAATGTCAGGCTCTCAGGCCTGTAATTGCCTGGTTTACTTTTGGAGCCTTTTTTAAACAATGGACCAACATAAGCTACCCTCCAATCCTCGGGCACCGCACCTGTGGCTAAGGACATTTTAAATATTTCTGCCAGGGCCCCTGCAATTTCTACACTAGTCTCTCTCAAGGTCCAAGGAAATATCATGTCAGGCCCAGGGGTTTATCTACCTTTATTCAAGTAAATACTGATGCAAAAATACCTTGGCAATATTTTTTATTAAAAAATGAATTGGTCAACTTAAAAAAAACTAATTTCAAAGGTTGGGATTTCATTAGCGTGAACTTTCACTGCTAAGTGGGACAGGGAGCAGGAGACTGAGTTTAGCCCTGGTTCACTGATCCATACAATAAGACCACTAACAAGTAGAAGCCAGAGGTTATGGAGTTTTCCTTACAATTGATACTATAGAATTAAACCAAGATGTTTTGGAGACACAAGAGACTGCAGATGCTGAAAACTGAGGTAACACAAAAGGTGCTAAAGGAATTCAACAAATTAGGCTGCATCTATGAAGGGAAATGGACAGGTGAAATTTCAGGACAAGACATTTCACCTGTACCCAGATGGAAGGTCTTGATGCAACACATTAACTGTCCATTTTCATAAGGTCATGGCACCTGGAGGTTTCCTAAGGTTGTCATGCCAGGAAATGTAGAGAGTATAAGCTCCCACTACCTATTGAATGCTGCCAATGGCATGCATCTCAGATAGACTCTGACAACCAGCTCCAGCTCCTTGTCTTCACATACGGCAGAGCTACTCAGACCAGTGGAACCATTTCTACTGACAGGAGAAGGAGTAAAGACAAATTACTGGCACCTTAAAATCAGTCACTCCAGCCAGATAGGGCTCATCAGCTGTGGTTGGCAGCTCACCTAGGAAAAGAAAAACTCTGATATCAAACCTCTGTTACCTTGTGGCTATACTCATTCATGGAGAAGGCTTCAGGAGTAAACCCTAAGGAAAAACCCAGAGCTGAAGACCCTAAATTGAGTTCACCGCTAACTGGCATCTCATGAGATGCTACTGGTGCCAAACTGTATCAGTCTCTACCATTCCTTTGGAATCATCAGCTGCATGGAGAGGGAAAGCCTGTTGCATGGTACCGCCCTGCCTCGTGTGTTGACTTCAACTGCTAGGATGCAACGTCCATGGTCAACCCTGACCAATTGAGTCCAAAAAGAAGAAGATACCCTTTGACCCCAGGAAGTTTTAATTGTTTAGGACATCTGGTAACCAAAATGTAGAAAACTTTGCTCTTAAAATATTTCCTCATGTTAACAGTCAGTGTGATAGATGTAAAACTGAGATAGCTACATTGACACATATGTTTTGGTCATGTTCTGTACTGAAACAGTTTTGGAAATCTATTTTTTCTACAATTTCTAAAGCTTTAAAAATTAATTTACAACCTAATAAATTGACAGTTTTTTTTGGTATAATTCCTCAATATATTCATGGTATTTCTATATCAGACCAATATGTAATTGCATTTGTTACATTATTGGCTAGAAGGGATAATTTATTATAATAGAAAGATGCTTCTGCTCCCGCTTTGATACAATGGTTCTCTCAAGTGATGCTTTGTCTTAGTTTGGAAAAAAATCAGAAGTCGAACTTTTGATCCTCGATTTGACTTTGAGAAAGGTGGGGCTCTTTTGCCTGCTACTATCATTTGATCTGAGTTAATTAAAATGGTTCCCTTCTGATTCTTGGGTAAATGGATTTGGTTGGCAGATTGATGTCTTTTTTTTAATGTAAGCTTGTGTGGCGTATAGCTCCGGGTTTGTGCTCCAAATGGTTTTTTTTTCTCATTTTTTTTGTTTGTTAGTTGTTTTTTTTTGTTTTAGTTAGTAGGGGTCCTTTTTTCCTTCTTTCTTTTTTCAAAAAAAAATAGCTTTAACATTTTTAAAAAATTATTACTATTGATATATTGTTCAGCTTGGTTAATAGTTTGACCCTTATTATACATATTGATATATTGACTTGATTATTTTAATATATTTTTGTTGTCAATTTTCAATAATAATTAATAAAAAGATTTAAAAATGAAATGAACTTTGCTCTTGAACATTATCCCAGAATCACTGTGATTTAAGGAGATTTAGCACCGGCAATGTTACTACCCAATCAATCTGTAATATCATTGAAATAAGCAAATTAATACCAATCCACTCCTCCCATCACAATTTGCATGTGCTGTATTTCTAAACTCCCTCAAGTAGTCTGGAAAAATCTCTCAGCTGATAAATAACACAATCTGCAGTAGGTGCATGATTCTATAATTAGGGAAAGATGAGCTCATATCTGTTCACCAACACATCTCTCTTTACCAGATGAATCATTGCTCATAAAAACAGGATGACTATCAGCAATGCAGTCAGAAGTATTTGGCATCTCTATCTTGTCCTTTTGGAGTTCACTTCAATCTCACAATCAGAATGAGATTTAATATTATTGGTATATGTTGTGAAATTTGTTGTTTTGCAGCAGCAGTGCATTACAATCCATAATAATAAAAACTGTAAATGGCAACAAGAAGTATATATAAAACATAGATTAAGTAAGTAGTGCAAAAAGAGAGGGGAAAGAGGACTGAGGGAGCGTTCATGCATTCGTTGTTCATTCAGAAACCTGATGGCTGAGAGGAAATGTTGAGTGTGTCCAGTTAGCGTACCCAGCAACCATGAGCTAATACCACCCAGCTGCCACTCTCCCAAGATCCATCCTCACTGTACTCACAACAACTCTGGTATCCAACACTGTTTCTACACCCCCCAAATGCAATTAATTTAGTGTTTGTTTGAATCAGGCGCTGTTGCTCCTGGGCATAGGTTTGTTCTGGTTGTTTGCACAAGCCTGTCCTTGGAAATGTCCAGATCTAGGAACCACAGCAGCAGTTATTGGGGCAGAGTAGGAAGCTGCAGTATTTCAGTAACTCCAGCACCAGCTTGGGGACACTCTGCTTGTGGCAAACACCCAGATTCCACTCCTAGGTTCGGTCAATATTTTGTATATTTTTGTGGTCATGGCACAGAGACACCTCCTTTTATAATCCCTTTTCTCCCACACGTCTTCTTTCACGTGATCGTGTTTGGTAACTGTTCTGCCTATATGCATGCCTGTATGTGTATTAAAATATTAATAAGCTCACCCCAATATATTCTTTGTTCTAACAATTAAACTGAGAAGTATGGGCAATTTCTTGTTGAAGATTCAGTTGCTGCGTGTCTGTAACTGGCTCCCAGCAACCAGTAACATGGTGCTTGGATTTAACCTAATTCAGTGAACTAATAGACAGGGTAAAAATTGGATTTGTTCAGATGTTTGCCATTCATGCGTGTATTTAGAATATTTATTGATTTAGAAGTCCAGCTGCCAGAAATGTGACCTTTAACCTTTTATGAGCTATTTGACACAAAGCTTCGTGTGATGAGTTTGGTCAGTGAAGGTGATTAGGTTGTACTTCAGATCAAATTCTCCAACATTGTACTGGTAAAGAGCATACAAAAGTATGGGAAGGGACTGAACTTCAATTGACACAGAGACCAGATTCCAGCATGATGACATGGAAGCTGTAGTGATAGTGATGAGGGGAAGTATTTAAAGGTGGGACCGGATGTGTGTGTGGACACAAGTGGGAGACTGAAGGTGAATGCATACACTAGGAGTTGGGAGCAGATCAATGGATGTTAGGTAAAGTCACCAGGTGATGGCAGCCGGAGGGCCTCATACTCTGGTTAAATAGGCACACGGCTATCCTGGCATGCAAAGGCAGCTCTGGCAGACTGGGTGGATGAGATCTACGGTGAGATTCAACAGCCAAGAAGGTGGTTCTGCAGAGCTCCGTGGAGAACAAAGGACATGAAGAGGCACAGTAGAAGTCATAGACATCCAATGTGACCAAGGAATACCCCAGTTGTGATGACTACTCATACCACTGAAATCAAGAGAGTGGAACTGCCCCCAGTGCAATAGAATTCCTCTTTAAAAATTCTCCCGCACGGGTTTCTTGTCATTGTTCGTATAATGGATTACCACCACAACCACATTTCCGATATGATGTAAATGTCATGTTGGGTTCATTCCATCCTGTTAAACGAGCTCTGTGGACCATATCATGCGCTTTATGTGGCGATTACATCCTTTTCAACTGTACACAATACTTCAACAACAATCTTACCTAAGTTCTACATAACTACTGTAAGATACCATTACATCTAGATTCACCTTTTATAATAAGGACTAACATACCATTTGGCTTCCTAATTATCTGCTACAGCAGCATGTTAACATCCTAAGTCCTTAGGTCACTAGTTCCTTGTTTTCTCTCCTCATTTCTTAAATACTGTGTAGTGGCAACTCGAACAGATCAATGCTGCTGCTGACAACCCCACGGATAGTTGGCTCTGTATGGCACGCCCTCCAATCAATCTAATAATAAGGTTCCAAGAAGTTGAAGAAATGTATTTGATCCTTTATTGGCAACTAGCAAGACAAACAATCTTGAAGCAAAGCAATAAAGTGATCAACAAAAAATATGACACCCACGTTGCCCATTTGAATTTTATTAATTTGTTGAGATACAGTGTGGAATTGGCCCTTTCAGCCCTTCGAGCCGCACCACCAGTAACCCCAGATTTAACCCTAGCCTAATCACAAGACAGTTTACAATGACTCATTAGCCTACTAACCGGTACGTCTTTGGACTGTGGGAGGAAACCAGAGAACCTGGAGAAAACCCATGGGTGGATGTATAGACTCCTTATGGATGATGTCAGAACTGAACTCCAAACTTTGGTGCCCTGTGTTGCAATAATGTTGCACTAACCGCTACGCTACTGTCGTGCCCATCCCCTCCACACCCAGCTATCTACCTTCACATTTTGGCTATTAGATATCTGTGTTATCAGATCTGGTCTCTTCCATCTGGTGCTTTTCTAAAGTTCAAAGCAAATTTACTATTAAAGAACATATACAAACTTGAAATTCATTTTCTTGTGAGCATACTCAATAAATTCATAATAATATAATAACCATAATAGAATCAATGCAAGATCACACCAGCTTGGGCATCCGATCAGCATGCAAAAGACAACAAACTGTAGAAATATAAAAGGAAAGAAATAATAATAATCAACAAGTAAACAATAAATATCTCTGAGGTCTCCATCGATCAGAGTTGACCATGGATATTGTGACCTAACTGTATCTCTAGCTGTCTAGTACGACACAGAAACTGGGCAGTATGATACGGAAAGCAAGTTGCCCATGTAGCAAGCCCCCCCCCCCCCATGCAACTGATAAACCCAAAGGAACCAATACAGTTGGTACCAGCAGCATCACAGGAGTTGGCAGTCAACACCGAACTCAATGTAGGACAGCCTTAGGGACTCCAGCTCCAAATTTTTCCCATCGTGTTTATTCCCGAAGACTTCCCCAGGAGTGGGTTAAGATCAGAGTTTTATTTCTCCTAAATGAGCTGCCAACCACAGCTGACAAGCTCCATCTGCCTGAAGTGACTGGTTTTAAGACACCAGTAACCTGCCTTTGCCACTTCTCCTCTCAGTAGAAATGGTTCTGCCGGGCTTAGTAGCTAAGCCACACGTGAAGACCAGGAGCTGGACTTGGCTATCAGAGGCTATTTGAGGTGCATGCCTTTGGGAGCATTTAATAGGTAGTGGGAGCTTGTCCCCATTACCAACCCCAGCTATAACAAACTTAAGGGACTAATAGTAACTAGAACATGAGATAAAGAGTCCTTGCAAGTGAGTCCGTAAGTTGGGGGAACATTTCAATATAATACACATAAAATGCTGGAGGAACTCAGCAGGCCAGGCAGCATCTATGGAAAAGTGTACAGTTAATGTTTCAGACTGAAACCCTTTAACAAGACTGGAGAAAAAAAGCTGAGGAGTAGATTTAAAAGGTGGGAGGAGGGGAGAGAAAACCTCCAAATGATAGGAGAAACCTGGAGAGGGAAGGATGAGGTAAAGAGCTGGGAAGTTGATTGGTGAGATGAGGTGAGAGAGGGAGAAGGGGATGGGAAATGGAGAAGGTGGGGAGGGTTTGGGGGGCATTACCTGAAGTTTGGGAAATCAATGTTCCTGCCATCAGGTTGGAGGCTACCCAAACGAAATGTAAGTGTGGCCTCATCACGATGGTGCAGGAGGCCATGGATAGATATATTGGAATGGGAATGGGAAGTGAAATTAAAATGGGTGGCCACTGGGAGATCCCGCTTGTTCTGGCAAATGGAGTATAAATGCTCGGTGAAGCAGTCTCCCAATCTACATCGGGTCTCACCGACATACAGGAGGCCACATTGGGAGCACCGAACACAGTATATCACCCCAACAGACTAACAGGTGAGGTGTCACCTCACCTGGAAGTACTATTTAGGGCCCTGGAGAAGGTGTAGGGGCAGGGGTAGTATTTGTTCCTCTTGCAAGGATAAGTGCCAGGAGAGAGATCAGTGGGGAGGACTCTTTCTCTTTTTCCCATCCCCTTTTCCCTCTCTCATCTCAACTCACCTGTCAACTTCCTAGCTCTTTTACTTCATCCCTCCCCCTCCAAGTTTCACCTATCATCGGGTGGTTCTCTCTTCCCTTCCCCATCTTTTAAATCTACTTCTCAGCTTTTTTTCTCCAGTCCTGCTGAAGGGTTTCAGCCCGAAATGTTGACTGTACTCTTTTCCATAGATGTTGCCTGGCCTGCTGAGTTCCTCCAGCAGTTTGTGTGTGTTATTTGGATTTCCAGCATCTGCAGATTTTCTCTTGTTTGTGGAACATTTCAATGATGGACAAGTAAAGTTGAGTGAAGTTATCCCCTTTGGTTCGAGAGCTTGATGGTTAAGGGATTACAACTGGTCCTGAACTTAGTGGCATGAGTCCTGAGACTCCTGTACCTTCTTTCTGAAGCAGCAGTGAGAAGGATGCAGGGTCTGGATGGTGGGGGTCCCTGATGAAGGATGCTGATTTTGCATAATCTGTCACTCACTGCAGCTCTAACTGTGATTTCTTTTGCGATGAATATTAATAATTGATATATTTCCAAGATTGTGAGATTTCCATATATTAAGGACAGCAGTGAATCAATCACACAACAGGAGAGTTTAACAATTCAGCAAGTCATAGCTGTAACTATGTACACTCAGTAGCCACTTTAGTAGGTTCCATCTCACCTAATAAAGTGGCCACCAATTATATTTCTGTATGTTCAAGGTCTTCTGCTACCATACCCCATGCACTTCAAGGTTTGACGTGTTGTGCGTTCAGAGATGCTATGCTTTTCTGCACAACACTGTTGTTAGGAGTGGTTATTTGAGTTTCTGTTGCCTTCCTGTCAGCTTGAACCTGTTTGGCAATTCTCCCTGCCCTCTCTCATTAACGAGGCATTTTTGTCACAGAACTGCAGCTCTCGGGATTTTTTGTTTTCACTTGTGTTTTTTGCACCATTCTCTGTAAACTCTGGACTATTGTGTGTGAAAATCCTAAGAGATCAGCAGTTTCTGAAATACTCAAACCACCCCATCTGGCATCAACAATCATTCCATGGTCAAAGTCACTCAGATCATATTTCTTCCCCATTCTGATGTTTGGTCTGAACAACAAATGAACCTCGTGAGCACGTTGGCATGAAGTGCAGCCATATGATTGGCTGATAAGATATTTGCATTATTGAGCAGGTGAGCATGTGTAACTCATAAAGTGGCCACTGTGTATACTTCCACCACTGCGAGGATCCTTTTAAAAAGTTAGATGCGTAACACTTACTGAGTCATCATACAGTCAGAGGACCTTCAGTCCATGCAGTCCATACTGATCATTGGCAGCAATCTACACTCATCCCATTTCATTCTCCACACACTCCCATCAACCAGCCCCAGATTCTACTGCTTGCCTACACATGAGGGGCAATTGCCAATGGTTAATTAACCTACCAGCCTCTGAGTCTTTGATGTGCAGGAGGAAACTAGAGCACACAGAGGAAACCCACGAAATCACAGTGAGAAGGTGCAAACTCCACACAAACAGCAAGGGAGATCAGGGTTGAACTCCAGTCAGTGAATCTGTGAGGCAGCATCTCTGTCAGTTGCACCACTGTACCATGCATTGTGAGTTTTTCACGTCTTTCACATAAAATTATTTACACCTGCCCTGTACACCTATGTTCTCCATTTTTAATCTATTTAACGGTACAGCATGGAGTAGGCCCTCGCCACTCTTCAAGCCATGACGCCTCAGCATTCCCCAGCAACCCCAATTCAATGCTAGCCTATTCACAGGGCAATTTACAATGACAAATTAACCTACTAAGCGGTACATCTTTGAACTGTAGGAGGAAACCAGAGCACCCAGAGAAAACCCACGCATTCCGTGGGAAAGATGTACAGACTCCTTACAGAGAGTACTGGAATTGAACTTCAAACTCCAGAGCCCTGAGCTGTAACAGTGTTGCACTAACCACTATGCTATTGTGCCGTACTGCACCGTGGCTACCTGCCAACTATGGTACGCTCTTCAAATTGCATGTCATGCACTTACTGGTCCATTAACACTCTGCTCAACACACTGATGATCATCGTTCCTGCCCCCCAACCCCCACTTTGGCCAGGATCCTGTGGGAAACATCAGTCAAATATTATCCTGTGTGGCTATGAGCACACACACATATATCAGCATACTGCTTACAGCCAGCGATTTGGCACTTGGCAGCCAGCTGTGATCTGATGCTCAATCCCTCATGGAATGTAGCATGGAAAAGGCCATTTGGTCTTGTATTGACATCCCACACCACCAAAAACATCTGGCCGGATGCAAGGAGGTACAAAGGGTATATTCTCCCCTTTGAATGAACCAGCATACAGTATGTTTAAATTTGGCCACTTGTGGTTAAAAATATATGCATTCACATGCTTTCTTAATGTGTTTTATTATTATTAAAGAGATCTCTACCCCTGCTGGTCCTTGTCCTGTGTTCAAACTGTTGGCAAGAATTTTAAAGAGAGCCTCAGCTAAGTGTGTTTTAAATACAAGAATTGTTTTAGAGTGGTTACTTGTATACAAAAACATATATTTTAATTTTTTTTATATCTCTAAGGAAATGTTGCTTTAGATTTAAAAACTTTCCTATGAATTGTTAATTTAGGTTGTTTAAAATATTTCAAAGCACTTTGAAAGATATGGAAAAAAATCTTTAGCCTTTTATGGTTTTATCTTTTTAGAAATTAATTATTTTCTAAATGATCTGAAAAAGTGTCAACTGTACTCTTCCACATAGATGCTGCATGGCCTGCTGACCTCCAGCATTTTGTGTGTGTTACTTGGATTTCCAACATCTGCAGATTTTCTCTTGTTTGTGAGGAAGCATTCAAATTGTTTTAAATCTTTGGCAATTTTGATTATTTGAGCTAGATCAATGGGTCTCACCCTTCACTTCTCCCACATGATCACAACACACAGCACACTACTGGAAAACATCTTGTCATCTAAGATTTCTTGTTGTCCCTAAGGCTGGATAGGATATACCCCAGGTTGTTGAGAGAAGCAAGAGATGACATATCTCAAGACCTTTGTGTCCTCTAGCCTCAGGTAGGATCCCAGAGGACTGGTGAGTAGCTAATGTTGTTCCACTATTCAAGAAGAGAAACAGGGATAATCCTGGAAATTATAGACCAGTGAGTCTCACATTACTAATAGGGAAGCTACTGGAAAGGATTCTTAGAGATAGGATTTATAAGAATTTGCAAAGCTATGGCCTTAATTAGGGCAGTCAGCATGGCTTTGTGTGGGGCAATTCATTTCTGACTAACTTAATTGACATTTTCTGGGAGGTTAATGAACTGTTGTTTATATCAATTTTAGTGAGACGTCTGATAAGTTCGACAAGCTCCAGAAGATTAAGATCCATGGTGAATTAGCCATTTGGACTCTGAAGACATGGGAGTGTGGTCGATATGACTTAATCTAGCTGGAGGTCTGTGACTAGCGTTGATTTGTAGGGATCTGTACTGGAACCTGCTGTTTGACCTGGATGAAAATGCAGATAAGTGATTTAGTAAGTTTGCAGATGATGCAATGATTAGTGGTGTTGTGGATAGTGTAGAAGATTGCCAAAAATACAGTGAGATATAGATAAATTGCAGATATGGGTGGAGAAATGGCAGATGAAGTATAATCTGGACATGTATGAGATGTTGCACTTTGGGAGAGTTAATGTAAAGGGACAGTACACTGTTATCGCAAGACCTTTGACAGAAGGAATATGGAGTCCATTGTTCCCTGAAAGTGGTTGCTCAGTCAGAGAAGATGTATGGCGTGCTTGCCTTTTTTAGACAAGGCACTAGGGAAGTTATGTTGCAGCTTTCTAAAACCCTAGTTAAGCCACATTTGGATGATTCTATTCACATCTGGTCATCCCATTATAGCAAGGATGTCGAGGCCTTGGAGAGGGTGCAGAAGAGGTTTACCAGGATACAACCTGGATTACTAGAAGGTGTTCATTAAGGTGAGAGAGGGTAAGTTCAATGGAGATGTCTGAAACATGTTTTTTCATACAGACGGTGGTGGGTTGGTGATAGAAGCATTCAAGGGGCACTTAGATAGGCAATTGAATCTGCAGAGATTGAAGGAATATGGATATTGTGTAGGTAGAAGGGATTGAGTTAGTTAGCAATTTAATTCCTAGTTTAATTAGTTCAGATTAACATTGTGGGTCAAAGGGCCTGTTCTTTTGTTCTACTGTCCTACATTCCACTGTATGTTCCCATTAGGAGAACTGCCAGAACATGGATTTATCTAGAGGTTATCAGAAGTCTGCCCTATTATTGGCTCATCTTATTGGGTGGTAGCCCACATCCTCAAATCTGCTGCTGTCAACCACAACTATCTCAGAAAGAAATTATCGACACAAGAGACACTATAGATGCTGGAAATCTAGAGCACCACACACAATGTGCTGGAGGAGTTTAGCAGGTCAAGCAGCATCTATTGATGGGAATAAACAACAAACATTTTGCACTGAAACCCTTCATCATGTCTGGGAAACTTATCCTTTTTATCTTTGTAGACATCCATTTTATCTCCAATCCACTTATATAGTCAGTACTCACCAATTCTACAGTCACTTCTTGCCACCTTTCCATTTCATTTCCTCCCTAAACTGTCCATGTCATGGTCACAACTGGCAGCCTCTGTGTCTAAGGAAATCATCTCTTCACCAGTTTTCTGCACCTTTTTACATGATTGGTCACACCAGCATCTCTCCACTTTCAACAACCAGAGTGATACTGCATTTCCATTGCCCGGTTCTATTCCTACTTCTCCAGACCATTATCACAAATTACTTCTCTTCCTACTCCCTAAGATTTCTTCTGGCATTTTTCAGGAATATATTCTTCACACTGATGGTGATTCTGATGTAACTGTTGCAGTTGTCATTCAAAAACGAAACCTGTTTGCATGTAAGATTCACATGCACTTCACCCTCTCCTCCCTCAGTTCCTTCTCCACTTCTGACTGAAATCCACGTCAGAAATGGAATCAGGTTTAATGTCAGTGACTTATATTATGATGTATGTTGTTTATGTGGCTGCAGTACTTTGCAATGTATAAATTTACTATAAGTTTCAATATGAAATATAAAAAATAAATAAATGTATAGCACAATGAGCGAGTAAAATGGTAAAGTAGTGTTCATGGGTTCATGAACCATTCAGAAATCTGATGGCGGAGAAGAAGAAGCCATTCCTAAAATGTTGACTTTGTGTCTTCATGCTCCTAACCTTCCTGATTGTAATAACAGGAAGAGGTCACGTCCCGGCTGGTGGGTGTCCTTAATGATGGACGATTCATTTTCTGAAGATGCTTTTGATGGTGAGGAGGCCTGTGCCCATGATGTAGCTGGCTGGGTTTACAATCCTCTGAAACTTTTCCAATCCAATGCATTGGTGCTTCCATAGCAGACAAGATATGCAACAAGCTTGAATGCTCTCCACAGTACATCTTCAGAAATTAGCTGGAGTTTTTGGTAATGTACCAAATCTCCTCAAACTTCAAACGAGGTATAGTCGCTGCCATGCCTTCTTTATAATTCCATCAACATCTTGGGCCCAGGATAGACTTTCTAAGATGCTGACACCCAGAAACTTGAAACTGGTCACCCTTTGCTTACCAGTTCAGAAAATTCCTCTCAAGAATATTGGGAAAACCAAAAGCATTATATTTGATCTGTTTCCTCTTGCAGATAAATATCCTAAGAGCAAACTTTGACATTCTTTGGGATCCAAGGGAAAACTTTCAATTCTATATCTGCTGCATCATCAAGACTAGCCAGCTTTCATCCAGTAATATTGTCTTTCTTTGTATTTTCCTCAGCTTAAAGCTTCCTAAAAGCCCTTCCTAGACCAAGTTAATCTAATGTTCATTTCTTTATCCGCTCCACACTTTCTGTAAATAGTCGTTCAAAATTCTGCTTGGCAACTCTGTAAATTGATAAATTGGTTTATTTTTGTCACGTGTATGGAACTGCAGTGAAAATCCTGTCTTCCATACCATTTATGCAGATCATTACAGCAGTACATTGAGGTAACCATAACAGAATCATAATAAAATGTTCCACTTATAGACAAAGTGCATTGCAGGTAGGCAGTAAGGATCAAGGTCATTAAAAGGTAGACTGTGAGGTCAAGATTCCATCTTATTGTATTAGGAAACCAATCTTCTAACAGTGGGTAGAAGCTGCCCTTGAGCCTGGTTGTATGAGCATCTAACCCTGATCACACACACTAAGCTACAGTACAGTATATAGAATAAAATGTTAAATCCTATTCTACTCCTTTCCCTGTCTCTGACTAATCTTTTGAACTGGTAGCCTGAAAGAACGACAACCAATGAACAGGAATGGAGGCACCATTTCTAATGTACAGTGGGATAGAGTAGAAGAAAAAATAAAAGGTAGAAAGCCCTTAAGGAGGGACAGAGAAGTATGCATGAGACACATAGGTACCAGTTTCAGTTACAGTGTGAAAAACTGACTGAAGGAAAAAGTAAACCAGAAAAAGAAGCCCAAGTAGCTGAGACCTAAGTGCAGGGATTGAGGAAACAGTGTAGCAATTTAAAGATGGCTATGAATGTGATAAAGAAATCAGCAGATGTAATGAAACAACACAAGAGATCTGACAAAGTGTTTAAAGCAGATACAACTTAATGCTGAGAGAGGAATAATATGTGCTTTTGGAGCTGAAAGGGGGAGGAGGATGAAAATGGAGATATGGATTGGAATGATTTAGCAGACAAGGCGACCAGACACGTTTATGATGAAGAACTTCCTCCTGAGGATCTCCCACCAACATACAACCAAAAGGGGCTGCTGCTACCATTGGCACAATTGACCCCCCCCCCCACCCCAGTTACTATCAGAGAGGGAGGAGCTGAGGCAGGAAATCAACACCAGAATGTAACGTAGACTACCCTCTTCAGGGTACAGAAGCTGAAGGATATCGCTAAGGATACTGGGATGTATATATAGGCCTGGAGATGAGCTTGGGGAACTGTTCCAGGAAATTAGTTACCAGAGAGCAATACACAGTCAAAATGATGCCAAGGAAAGGAGATTGATTGTAATGCGCTTGCATCTGAACATATACTCTGCTTTGCCAGAAGCACTGCGACATGCTGGGGGAACAAATGAGGAGTTAAAGAATGCGATACTGACTGTTATGACTAATAACAGCGGGGACCCAATAGATGAATTAAGTAAATGTTACCAGAGGAAAGAAGAGCAGCCCACTGCCTTTGCATCCCATCTGTAGATGGAGTTTCAAGGGGCGTGTGGATTAACATTAGATCGAGATCATTAAGGGTCAGAACCCGCAGAGATAGTTAAGAACATTAGTGTCTCATAGCACCGACGAATCTAGAAAGATGTTGGAACTGTTTGATCCTAGTGACCCTACACTTACTGAGGCACAGGTACCTAGGAAAATTATTAGAGCATGGCAGGAGGAAATGCAGGAGTTATATTTTAACTTTAGGAATACTTCAAAGGCAGCTGAAGTTTTTTTTACCTTCAAGAAAGTACATGAGGTATCTTGTGGGAAAATGCAGGTCAGGGTAGAAGCCAGCAGAGTGATTGCAGAGGAGAAGTAACACTGCGCTGGAGTGTACCTTCACTCAATCAGGGAAGTTGTTGCCGGGGGCAAACACCCCATAACAGTGCTCAAATCTGCTGTTTCAGCTGTAGTAATGTGAGTCATTATGCCCAGAATTGTAGAGCAAGCAGTTTATTTAATCTGAATCCTAACATAGATCAGAAAGGTCAGAATATGTTGGAACTTTGGTTAATTTGGGGATGTCATGCTTTAATCTTGTTGAATGTTGTTTACTTGTGCATGCTGAGTAACTTCCAACATTTCTTAGTTTTAAAGTCTTAAAATAACTTAGTTCCTCAAATTTGTCTGACTGTAAATTATTATTTTGGTAAATCTAGAGTTCTCATCTTTTAAGAAGCTGTGCCTTTAAGTGGTTGCATGAATGTGTTAATATGTTGGGGCCCCACCTAGCTGAATTGACTTTTCCTTTGTTCTTAAAGAAACAGTTCAAACTGTTTCAAAGCTAGGAATAAATTGTTTATTCTAAGCTTTACAGATATTTGTGAAGGTTCTGAGGGCAGAAAAGTACAAGCATTGATTTTTGTTTTTCTTGTCTGTGTTTTTGGTTTGTTTCCTTATCAGTTTTCCATGGAATTGGATTTAGAGAGACCCAGATTCCACACAGGCCATGTGCAATCCAGGTTAAGGAGGTGGAAATCTGTGCATTTTTATTCTGGATATGAGATGTCCACATTTCAGAGGGAAATCCACTCAAGTCTATCATCCAGTTGCACCTCCAGGTAATTGTAGGCCCTCACCACATCCACATCCTCACCATCAACAGTAACAGGGAAGAGTGCAGGCTTAGCCTTCCTAAGGTTCACCACCATCTCCTTTGTCTCACTGATGTTGTGCTGCAGATGATTCAGCTTGCACTATTTACTGAAGTCCTCCACCAGGGCCCTCTATTCGTCCTCCCATCCTCCCTTTATACACCCAACTATTGCTGAGTCATCAGAGAATTTCTGCAGATGACATGCCTCAGTATTGTTTCTAAACTCTGAGGTATACAGGGTAAACAGGAAGGGAGCCAATAGGAAGTGAGGGCCCAGTGCTGCTTATAGCTCTGAAACCGCACAAACTATGTCATGTAAATTACAAATGAAAGCCAACATTTATCCAGCTATTGCTGGATGGTCGAATTAAAGTAACTTAGTCAGTCAGCTCTGACACTGCAGGGCTGAGATGCAGTTGTAAAGGGTATTAAAGTTTCCACCTTCCTTGCGGATTATCTTCATTATACTGAAGAACCACGTGGGCATCAGAATATGAGAGCAAATGATCCCAAGGGACTATTTGTACCAAAATAAAAAGGGAGAGGTGGAAGGAGATCAGAAAGCAATGCCTGAAAACAAAGACACAAACCAAGCAAAAACTTTATTTGTTTTTTGTAGTTAGTTCCTCAACTGTGCAGGATAGTGAGAGGAAAACCAACTGTGGGATATACGTGAAGATAAAAGGATGCAGATTCAAAAAGGTGAATACTCACATCAGGTATCCCAGAGAGAATAATAGTTTTTAGGTCCACTTACTGAGCAGCCCTTAGACAATGATGGCCATGTTATGGTTACAATTCTGTGGGATCACATTCATGTGATTTCACATGAGATATACCTGTTGGGGTGGTTACAGCAGGTATTTTCCAAAGGATACTTTGATCATTATTAGCTGTACACAGGAGAACATTGTACCAGGGACAAGTAGAGTAAAAAGTTTCACAATGTGGACAAATAACATGAGAATCCTTGGATATCCTTAGGTAACCCACCAACACATGCTGTTGTTATGAATGGTACTGGAAAGGGATAGATTTGTTAAGATGCCATCAAGGAAGAGACAATTGGTCTTTCCCCAAAGAAATGACAAGGTAGAGACTTATGAATTGTGGTTTCAGTACAATTGTCCATTGTCTATATTGCCTGTGAATAATCAGTCTATCATGCAATATGCATTGGTGGGACAGACATGCTATATAACAACAGCAGCCACAAGCTATACAAAGAGATGGAAGCAATGCCCTTTGGAGAGTCACAATGTTGCAATTGGAAACCTGGCTTTAGCTCTGGGTATTGGAGGACAAACTTTGCCTCATCCAGCAGTAACCGTGGTAACGAAGGAGAACGTCACAATCCAACAAACTGATATGGATGGATCAATATTTGTGGGACGATGTTTTTTCCTAGTTGCAGAAATCGATTAAAGATTAGCTTTGTATGTGTCATGTATCTTAAAACATACAGTGAAACATAGAAACATAGAAAATAGGTGCAGGAGTAGGCCACTCGGCCCTTCGAGCCTGCACCGCCATTTATTATGATCATGGCTGATCGTCCAACAGAACCCTGCACCAGCCTTCCCTCCATACCCCCTGATCCCCGTAGCCACAAGGGCCATATCTAACTCCTTCTTAAATATAGCCAATGAACTGGCCTCAACTGTTTCCTGTGGCAGAGAATTCCACAGATTCACTACTCTCTGTGTGAAGAAGATTTTCCTAATCTCGGTCCTAAAAGGCTTCCCCTTTATCCTCAAACTGTGACCCCTTGTTCTGGACTTCCCCAACATCGGGAACAATCTTCCTGCATCTAGCCTGTCCAATCCCTTTAGGATTTTATACGTTTCAATCAGATCCCCCCTCAATCTTCTAAATTCCAACGAGTACAAGCCCAGTTCATCCAGTCTTTCTTCATATGAAAGTCCTGCCATCCCAGGAATCAATCTGGTGAACCTTCTTTGTACTCCCTCTATGCAAAGGATGTCTTTCCTCAGATTAGGTGACCAAAACTGCACACAATACTCCAGCTGTGGTCTCACCAAGGCCTTGTACAACTGCAGTAGTACCTCCCTGCTCCTGTACTCAAATCCTCTCGCTATAAATGCCAGCATACCATTCGCCTTTTCACCGCCTGCTGTACCTGCATGCCCACTTTCAATGACTGGTGTATAATGACACCCAGGTCTCGTTGCACCTCCCCTTTTCCTAATCGGCCACCATTCAGATAATAATCTGTTTTCCTATTTTTGCCACCAAAGTGGATAACTTCACATTTATCCACATTAAATTGCATCTGCCATGAACTTGCCCACTCACCCAACCTATCCAAGTTACCCTGCATCCTCTTAGCATCCTCCTCACAGCTAACACTGCCACCCAGCTTTGTGTCAACAGCAAACTTGGAGATGCTGCATTTAATTCCCTCATCCAAGTCATTAATATATATTGTAAACAATTGGGGTCCCAGCACTGAGCCTTGCGGTACCCCACTAGTCACCGCCTGCCATTCTGAAAAGGTCCCGTTTATTCCCACTCTTTGCTTCCTGTCTGCTAACCAATTCTCTATCCACATCAATACCTTACCCCCAATACCGTGTGCTTTAAGTTTGCGCACTAATCTCCTGTGTGGGACCTTGTCAAAAGCCTTTTGAAAATCCAAATATACCACATCCACTGGTTCTCCCCTATCCACTCTACTAGTTACATCCTCAAAAAATTCTATGAGATCCGTCAGACATGATTTTCCCTTCACAAATCCATGCTGACTTTGTCCGATGATTTCACCGCTTTCCAAATGTGCTGTTATCACATCCTTGATAACTGACTCCAGCAGTTTCCCCACCACTGACGTTAGGCTAACCGGTCTATAATTCCCCGGTTTCTCTCTCCCTCCTTTTTTAAAAAGTGGAGTTACATTAGCCACCCTCCAATCCTCAGGAACTAGTTCAGAATCTAACGAGTTTTGAAAAATTATCACTAATGCATCCACTATTTCTTGGGCTACTTCCTTAAGCACTCTGGGATGCAGACCATCTGGCCCTGGGGATTTATCTGCCTTTAATCCCTTCAATTTACCCAACACCACTTCCCTACTAACATGTATTTTGCTCAGTTCCTCCATCTCACTGGACCCTCTGTCCCCTACTATTTTTGGAAGATTATTTATGTCCTCCTTAGTGAAGACAGAACCAAAGTAATTATTCAATTGGTCTGCCATGTCCTTGCTCCCCATAATCAATTCACCTGTTTCTGTCTGTAGGGGACCTACATTTGTCTTTACCAGTCTTTTCCTTTTTACATATCTATAAAAGCTTTTACAGTCAGTTTTTATGTTTTCTGGCAGTTTTCTCTCATAATCTTTTTTCCCCTTCCTAATTAAGCCCTTTGCCCTCCTCTGCTGAACTCTGAATTTCTCCCAGTCCTCAGGTGAGCCACTTTTTCTGGCTAATTTGTATGCTTCTTCTTTGGAATTGATACTATCCCTAATTTCTCTTGTCAGCCACGGGTGCACTACCTTCCTTGATTTATTCTTTTGCCAAACTGGGATGAGCAATTGTTGTAGTTCATCCATGCAATCCTTAAATGCTTGCCATTGCATATCCACCGTCAGTCCTTTAAGTGTCATTTGCCAGTCTATCTTAGCTAATTCACGTCTCATACCTTCAAAGTTACCCCTCTTTAAGTTCAGAACCTTTGTTTCTGAATTAACTATGTCACTCTCCATCTTAATGAAGAATTCCACCATATTATGGTCACTCTTACCCAAAGGGCCTCTCACGACAAGATTACTAATTAACCCTTCCTCATTGCTCAAAACCCAGTCTAGAATAGCCTGCTCTCTAGTTGGTTCCTCAACATGTTGGTTCAAAAAACCATCCCGCATACATTCCAAGAAATCCTCTTCCTCAGCACCTTTACCAATTTGGTTCACCCAATCTACATGTAGATTGAAGTCACCCATTATAACTGCTGTTCCTTTATTGCACACATTTCTATTTTCGTGTTTAATACCATCTCCGACCTCACTACTACTGTTAGGTGGCCTGTACACAACTCCCACCAGCGTTTTCTGTCCCTTAGTGTTACGCAGCTCTACCCATATCAATTCCACATCTTCCCTGCTTATGTCCTTCCTTTCTATTGCGTTAATCTCATCTTTAACCAGCAACGCCACCCCACCTCCCCTTCCTTCATGTCTATCCCTCCCGAATATTGAATATCCCTGAATGTTGAGCTCCCATCCTTGGTCACCCTGGAGCCATGTCTCTGTGATCCCAACTATATCATATTCATTAATAACAATCTGCACTGTTGATGGACCAACAATAATTAAAACACACACTGGTAAGGAAAATAAAGTACTGAGTGATTCAGTTTTGGAGTAAGTTTGGGAATTGTGAATTAAATGTTCAAATATATCCATTGGTAGAGAATAATATTGCATGCTGCTATAATGCTCATTTTAAGTATGTTCATGATTGTACTGCTTAATGTATATCAATTTAGAAGGGGTGAGGCTGAAATAATTCAAAAATTAAAGGATGACACTTTTATAAAACAAAAGAGACAATTGTAGGTATAAAGAGTGTGTGGATTCACTAAGTAAATGTTAACATTATCTTCATATAATGTAAGTGTTGCACACCTACTAGGGGTCCATGGCAGTCAACAGAATGAGAGGAGGATAACGATCCGAAGATAAATATCTTCAGACCAAGAGGAGGGAGATGTTGGCCAGAAAAAAATGACAGTGAACAGAAATGGAGGCTGTTATTTTGTGGGACTATTCTTGCAGCCACCATTTTGTGAACTGTTTGATGAACCGACTCTTGCTCTGCGATAACTTAATCAAAGCAATTGAATGTAGACACCAGGAGTTTCTGCTAACGATCTGCCAAACCTGAGACCATTCTCTGATAAGCTGCTTATTGTGTAAAATGGCGGCTTGAAGAAGCAACCTGTGATCTTGTTAGATCTGGTGTCTGGGTGGTATGTGACCCAGTTTGACTGGTTTGAACCAGTGAGAGTTGATTAGAACAAAGGTTGCTACTTAAAGGCATGAAGTTAAAGGTGAAGGCCATAGAACAATACTGCTTGTAGCCCTGAGCTACATCTAATGGGAGGAACATGCACAACATGCTAGAGGAACTCTGCAAGCCAGGCAACATCTAGGTAAAAGGGTACAGTCAACGTTTCGGGCCGAAACCCAGTGGGTGCTCTTTGTGTGTGTTGCTCAGATTTCCAGCATCTGCAGATTTTCTCTTGTTTTACATCTAATGGGAACTAACACAGGTCAGTCAGATGCCTTAAGCTAACAAAATTGAAAAGCAACATTTCAACAGCTATGTTTAAAAGTAATGCAAGGCAAAGACAACTCTCCAGAGACTAACCTTTGTGGACATGCAGGATCCCATGTCAGGGCATAGACTCCTGTCCTGGATATTACCTTTTCTATTCTCTGACTGTTCTTGAAGGGTCAGAGAAACTTAGTAAGTGCGCACACAGGTATTTGGTTGTGTACATTCACATGCTTTTTAGTTGACACAATAAAGGTACTTGTCAGTAAATACAGATTCTCGCTGGGCCTAACTGATCATTATTACTCGGGGTAATCCTTGTAACAATACCAGAAAGAAGTTGGAATGTTGTTAAGCAGCGCAGTCAGAAGATGCCAGCTTTCAATGAGGTGATTCACTAACCCTCAAACATTGTTTTGGACCACATAGGTCATCTGCTTTCTCGCAATGATGTGCGGTGGCTGGCCTGCAGGCTCAAGTAGTGGAGAGCAGCATGATTTTTATCAAACTTTCTATTTGGCTTCCAGTCCCCTTTCCATTCAAGCATTTTGAAAGGTGCTTGCATTCTGGTTGCAACAGGAAAGCTATTGTCCATATCCCCGATGACAGAGATGATTCCAATTACTTTTAGCGGCTAAACAAAGAGAAAATTCCAAAGTGATCCTCCCTACTTAACATTGCATGCAACATTTTCCTGATGCATGCCTGCTTTTTTATGAAAAATCGGTTTTCTTTATTGTTACTGTATTTATTTATAGGGGAGGGCAGTGGCAGGTGAATTTATCAACATATTATGTGTGCAGGGCCACTTTCTCACAACAATTACATTTAGCATTGATGTCATTATAAGCAGGCTGTACGTATTTACACTGAGAATTGTTCCAACAGCAGGGGCTGTTGCTTTATTTCAGCACTGTTATGTGGAATTGTGGAGAGAAAGGAGACAGATGTTTACAGGCTAACATGTAGGTGGTTTAGGTGCTTTTGGATTTGCACGCTAATTTTGGCAGAAAGAGAAAGAGTGTGTCCAGAGAAGAAAGTCTGCAGCCCTGATGAAGGGTCTCAGCCCAAAATGTTGACTGTTTATTCATTTCCATAGATGCTGCCTGACATGCTGAGTTCCTCCAGCATTTCATGTGTGTTCCTTTGGATTTCCAGCATCTGCGGACTTCCTTGAGCTTGAAAGAGAGTGACAAACACATAACAAAGAGGAGAAGAAGTTGAAAGCTGAGCAGGTACAAGATGAGAGAAAATACGCCTGGAAGAGATAAACAGTCAAAGCAAAACAGTCTTTGACCTATAGGATAGAGGAATGAAAGAACTACAGAAATAGATAAATAGATAAGGAAACTAGAACCAGGGCTTAGAAAGAAACACAGAGAGTGAGAAGCTGTATAAAGCACGAGAGTGAAGGGTGAATGTGGATGTATAAATACTTTGGTGAGGCAGTCAAGACGAGAAATTAAAACTAATTGCCAAGAGAATAATATTGGGCACCAGCTGCTGAAGTAGGACGTGGACTCAATGGAACAGGCACTTCCAGCTGAATTGTGAGCCAACATCCCCAAAGGACCCTGGTAAGTAAATTGCATGTAACAATAGATAAATAAAAGAGAAATGATTAACTAAGAATGGATCAGTGATAATAAGTGTCATATCGAGTGGACAGCTGGAGACTTTTTCGTAGAATGGAAATGGCTAATACAAGAGGGCATAATTTTTTAAGATGATTGGAGGAAAGTATAAAGGGGATGTCATAGGAGGGTTTTTTTTTAATACAGAGTGTGATGGGTGCATGGAATGCTCTGCCAGGGATGGACGTAGAGGCAGATATATTAGGAACATTTACGAGACTCTCTGGCACATGAATGAAAGAAAAATGGAGAGCTATCTAGGAGGGAAAGGTTAGATTGATCATGGAATAGGTTAAAATGTCAGCACAATATTGTGGACTGAAGGGCTTGTACTGTGTTCTAGTATTCCATGTCCTTTGTTCTATAAAATAAAATGAAATACCATTCAGGACCACACGGGGGGCAAAGTAGGAAGTTGTGTATCAGCAGTCCTTTACAGGGTGACCCTGTGTAACGTACAGGTTCTGCTTTTACATATATTCTTAAGTTGATTTTGTACGCAGTCAGATTATACCCAAAAATCCCTTGGTATTAACTATTCTTCTTAACCCATCACCTCCATATTCGAAGGCTTAGGACACTGACACCAGTTCACAAGATCCCTCTGTCCTGGGCTGATAAAGGTTGATCGTCCCTGTGGTTTCCATTTATGCCACACCACTTCGTACATCTGCTAGACGAAGCTTCTTCCTCTCCCAGGGATGTGGTCTTTGGAGCTTCTACAGCTCTGGGTTGTTATGGGATGGACTTGCTAGCCCAGTGCCCAACCATACTCCTTTTGCAGATGGGTTTGGGACTGTCCATTGCAGAGTTGTAAGACCATAAGGTTTGGGAGCAGAATTAGGCCATTTAGCCCATTGCCATTTCATCATGTCTGATTCCAAATTCCTCTCAGCCCTGATCTTCTGCCTTCTCCCCATATCCCTGCATGCTCTGATCATTCAAGGATCTATCAACCTCTGCCTTAAACATATGCCATTTCATCATGTCTGATTCCAAATTCCTCTCAGCCCTGATCTTCTGCCTTCTCCCCATATCCCTGCATGCTCTGATCATTCAAGGATCTATCAACCTCTGCCTTAAACATATATAATTTGTGGCCTCCACAGCTGCCTGTGACAAAGAATTCACACAGATTCACCACTCTCTGGTTAAAGAAATTCCTACTCATCTCCGTTCTGAGTCTGTGTCCTCTGGTCTTAGACTCTCCCACCATTGGAAACGTCCTCTCCACATCCACTCTGTCAAGGACTTTTTCCGTTCAATAGGTTTCAATGAGGTCACCACTCATTCTTCTGAATTCCAGTGAATACAGGCCCAGAGCCATCAATTGTTCTTCATATGACAAGTCATTCAATCCTGAAATAATTTTCTTGAAACTCCTTTGAACCTCTCCAGTTTCAGCACATCCTTTCTAAGATAAGGGGCCCAAAAGTTAACCTATGGAATCCTGCTCAAGGACTCCCAAGTCCCTTTGTGTCTCAGTTTTTTGTCTTTTCTCTCCATATAGAAAATAAACAACCCTTTCATATCTTCTTCCACAGCTCATGACCATACACTTCACAACACTGTATTCCATCTGCCGTTTCTTGGCCCATTCTCCTAATCTGTCTAAATCCTTCCATACCCTCTCTACTTCCTCAAAGCTACCTGCCCCTCCACCTATTTTCATATCATCTGCAAACCATGCAACAAAACCATCAATTCCATCATCCAAATTAATGACATATAATGAAAAAAGAATCAGTCCCAACACAGAGCCCTGTGGAACACCTCTAGTCACTGGCAGCCAACCAGAAAAGGCTGTCTTCATTCCCACTCTTTGCCTCCTGCCAATCAGCCACAGCTTAATCCATGCTAGAATTTTTCATATAATATCATGGGCTCATAGTTGGTTAAGCAGGTTCATGTGTGGCACCTTGTCAAGGGCCTTCTTAGCGTCCGAGTGCACAACATCAAGCAATTTTCCTTTGTCTATCCCGCTTGATATTTCTTCAAAGAATTCCAACATATTTGTCAAGTAAAATTTTACCTTGAGGAGACCATGCTGACTACAGCCTATTTTCTCATGTCCTCCAAGTACCCCGAGCCCTCATCCTTAATGATGGACTTCAACGTCTTCCCAACCACTGAGGTCAGACTAACTGGCCTACAGTTTCCTTTCTTCTGTCTCTCTCCCTTCTTGAAAAGTAGAATTACATTTGCAATTTTCCAGTCTTCCAAAACCATTTCAGAATCTAGTGATTCTTAAAATTTCATTACAGTACTAGTGTCTTCACAATCTCTTCAGCTATTTCTTTCAGAAATCTGGAATATACACCATCTGGTCCAGGTGACTTATCTACCTTCAGACCTTTCAGTTTCCCAAGAATCTTCCCTCTAGTTATGGTAACTTCACACACTTCATGACCCCCAACACCTGGAACTTCCACCATACTGCTTGTGTCTTCAGCAATAATACTGATGCAAAATACTTATTCAGTTCATCCGTCACGTCATCATTCCCCAATACTACCTCTCCAGCATCATTTTCCAGTGGTCTGATATCCACTCTTGCCTCTCTTTTACCCTTTATGTATCTGAAGAAACTTTTGGTATCCTCTTTAATATTATTGGCTTACTTACTTTCATATCCCATCTTTACCTCCTTAATAACTTTTTTAGTTGCCTTCAGTTGGTTTTGAAAGATTTCCCAATCCTCTAACTTTCTTCTAATTTTTGCTTTACTATATGCCCACTCCTTGGCTTTTATGTTGCCTTTGACTTCTCTTGTTAGCCACGGTTGAGTCATCTTTCTTTTAGAATACTTCTTCCTCTTTGGATTGTATATATCCCCTGCTTTCTGAATTGTTTTGCGAGATTGCTTCCTGTGAGGATATTAGTCCCCTTCCAATTCAGACGAAAACCATCTCTTCTGTACAGGTCCCAAACCTGAGATGGCACCCCTGGAGGTCCTGCCTTTTAACTTAGCACCTAACTCCCTGAAATCCCTATGCAGAACCTCATCGCTCATTCTACCCATGTCATTGGTACCAACTTGGACCAGAATTTGTGGCTATTCACCCTCCCACTGAAGAATGCTGAGGGCCGATCTGAGGTATCCCAGACCCTGGCACCTGGGAGGTAACATACCAGCTGGGATTCTTGTTCTAGCCCACAGAACCTCCTGTCCATTCCCCTAACTAATAAATGTCCTATCATCACAGTGTGCCTCTTCTCTCCCCTTCCCTTCTGAGTCACAGTGACAGACTCAGTTCCAGAGACCTGACCACTGTGACTTTCCTCCATTAGATCATCCCCCATGACAGTATCCAAAGTGATATACCTGTTGTTGAGGGGGATGGCCATTGGGGTACTCCGCATTGGCTCCATAACCCCTTTCCCCTTCCTGACTGTCATCCAGTTTCCTGTGTCCTGTACATTGGGTGTAACTACCTCTCTATATGTCATCTATCACCAGTTCCAGCTCCAACTCCTTAACATGGTTTGTTAGAAGCTACAGCTGGATGCATTTCCTGCAGTTGTAGTGGTTAGGGGTACTGCAGGGCTCTCTGCCTTCCCATATCCCTCAAGTGGAGCATTGCACTATCCTGTCTGACATCTCTACTGTCCTAGCTGAGCAGATATAAAGTGGAGAGGAAGAAACCTTGAGCTTTTCTTTCCTTTGCTTTCCCTGAGTGAAGCCTTTCTTCGTAGAAGCCTCAAAGAGCTCTGAATATGTCCACTCAGACCACGGCCACTGCACTTGTCCCTGCCTTCTTTCAATGAATTAGTTATGGTAACCAATCCTCCACATTATTATGATGAATGGCATGACAGTAAGAAGAATGAACAAGTATTTAAAGTGGAAGGAGACAGAAAATTAGCCCTCCTGTTCATAGATATGAATTGTATGTCAAACATCAGAATCAGGTTTAATATCACTAGCAAATGTTGTAAAATCTGTTACTTTTTAAAAATAATTTATTTAATTTTTATTTGTTACAAACAAACAAACAAACAAAAAAACACAAAAAAATACAGCACATCCACAAAAACCACAACCATAACAAAATCAAATTAAATATTGAGCAGCAAAAGGGAGAAAAATATAAAGGCAAAAGTAAACATACACAGCAGAGGTGCACCACACCAAAAAACCTCAGTCCTCACTCCGTGAGAAAGTCCAATACAGGGCCCCATATCCTTTCAAAGTTGTCCCCTCTGTCCTCATTACATAGTCTCAGTCTCTCCAAATGTAAAATACTTGCCAGTTCTCTCAGCCACAGATCGTACGTAGGCACAGAGTCCATTTTCCACATTTGCAGGATTAACTTCTTAGCAATCACCATGCCAAACAAAACAGCCTTTTTTTCATACATATTGGCTGAAGATAGGGATCTTGTTGCTCCAAGGATGGCTATGAGCGGGTCTGGTTCCCACCACTTCCCAAAAGCCCCAGAGAAACAGTGAAAAATACTTTTTCAGTATGCATAAAGCTTACAACATGACCAGAATGAATGTGGCAAGTTTCTGTTCACAGATTTACATCTATTACAAACTGGTGAAACATCAGGGTAGAAACTGTGCAACTTTTCTTTGGAATAATGAAGTCTATGTATTGTTTTAAACTGTATAAGTGTGTGTCTGACGTTGACCGAACAATCACATATACTCTTTAACCACTAATCCCAGACCTCCTCTGTCAGTTCTATACCAAATTCATCCAGCCATGCCTGTTTAAAAACTGCAGTATTCACCCGAGCTCCATTATGTAGGATCTGATAAAAATAGGATAGCGCACTATGAGTAACAGGATCAAATTTACTTATTGCCTCCAGGGACTCATGTTTGTCTAAAACTTCGAAGTTAGGTATATATTTTCTATCATAATCTCCAATTTGTAAATATCTAAAAAAACTAGATGCAGGGATATTGTAAACCGCTTGTAACTGCGCAAATGAGGCAAAGTTTCCATTAATATATAGGACACATACACTACAGATGCCTCTCTGTTTCCAGGTAGAAAAAACAGTATCATTCAGGCCAGGCAAAAAGGAATGATTGTCACAAATCGGCGTGTCAATATAAGTTTTTGGGGCCTTAATATGTAGTTGAATCTGCTTCCAAATTCTTATAGTGCTGCCAACCATGAAGCTGTTACTAAAATGTGACTTATTAACTGCAGTGGGGCTATTAAGGAGAGCTGGTAAGGAAGCCTTCTTACAAAGCACTCGCTCTATGAGTAACCATGCTGGGCACGAGTCTGAGGTAGAGGGTGGGCCTTTTTTCCACCATGCAAGAATGGATAGGTGGGCAGCCCAGTAATACATTTTAACATTCGGTAGGGCAAAACCACCTGATTCCTTGGGCTTTAACAAGTGTTTTTTTAGTAATTTTAATGGCTTTATAATTCCAAATGAAGGGTATAATAATTGACTCAAATTGCTTAAAATATGACAGAGAAATAAAACATGGAATTGACTGGAAAAGATGATGAAATTGTGGCAGCACAATCATCTTGATTGTGTTAACCCTCCCCACCAAAGAAATTGGAAGGGTTTTCCAAAAGGCAATATTGCATTTAACCTACTCAACTTTGTTTTGCCAATTCACTTGCAAAAGGTCAACTGGGTTTTTTGTAATAGTCACACCAAGATAGGAAAAATTATCATAAGTTATTTTAAAGGGAATGGACTGTAAATAAGCTGTATTCACCACTGCAGTGACTGGCATTAGTTCACTCTTATCCCAATTAATAGAGAAACCTGAGAAACTACCAACATTATTAATTAGAATCAGAAGGGCGGGTATTGATGTTTGTGAGCTGGAGATCTATAAAAGAACTAGTCAGCGTATACTGAAAGGTGATGTTTGTGTCCATGCATATCAGTGGGAGATATCAGAAGGATCCTGTCTGATGCTAACAGCCAATGGCTCAATGATAACTGCAAACAAAAACAGAGAAAGGGGGCAGCCTTGACGAGTCCCACAATGAATTGCAAAAGGGGAGGAAATATTCCGATTAGTGATAATAGAAGCAGATGGGTGTGAATAAATTATCTCAATCCATTTAATAAAAGATGGTCCAAATCCAAATTTCTTAAGTGCAAACATCATATATGGCCATTCCACTTGGTCAAACGCACGTTGCGCATCTAGTGAAATGACTACAGCCACTTCTGCATGTTTTGTATATAAAATATTGAAAAGACAACGCAAATTAAAATACATATGTCTACCTGGTAAACCCAGTTTGATCTGGATGGATAATACAACAAATGCATTCTTTTAACCTATTGGACAGGATTTTCCCAAGAATTTTGGTTCCAATGGGCAGCAGCAAAATGGGGATATGTGACAACCGTACATTGCAATACACAATAATTCTTAAAAACTAAAATTACCATTTAAAACATACACATAGAGTGTGGATCTTTCAGGCTCATGTACCTCCTTAATGATAGCAACGACAAAAAAGGGGATGCCCTTAATGATGGACGCCGCCTTTTTGAGGCATTGCTTTTTGAAGGTGTCCTGGCTGTTGGAGAGACTTGTGCCCATGATGGAACTGGTGGCAGCTTTCTGCAGCTTTTTCCCACCCTGTGCAGTAGCCCTCTACACCAGATGGTAATGCAACCAGTTAGAATGCTCTCCACTTTTGAATTGAATATTATTGGAACTTGTTCATCTGCACAGGTGTCCAAAGTTGGGTATTCGCTACCTAGGGACAGCTTGTATATAAGCATTAAGGTAGCACTCTGTTACCACTGCTGTACGTTGTCAGTTTAGATCATCATTTAAAGCTGTTGGAACCCATGTGCCTCAACTTTTCAGGTATGATCTTGAAATCCCTTTTCTCTAATACAACAAAGATAGAAGATCTCAGCATAGTGGAAGCAAAAGTTGTTGCTGCTCCCTCTTAGCACTAGGGATGTGGGTTTGATCCTGATGTTGGGTGCATTCTCTGTGGTGTTTGCTCTCCAGTGTTTGCTCTGTACTGCTCTCCAGTGTTAGCTCTGAACTGCCCTCCAGTGTTAGCTCAGTGCTATTCCCCAGTGTTTGCTCAGTGGGAGAGCAAGCTGGAACAGGACAATTTACAGTCAAGGCAGTCAGGGACTTGGGCTAGATTATGTTTTTTCTTTGTGACTGTATGTTCTTCTGCAATCATACCTATATGGGCTCTATTATTCATTCTTTTTCTGGTAAACAATCGCAGCAAACAGTGGCCTGCGGCTTTCTTGTTGGAGTTGAGCTGAACTGCCTGTACAATCTTCCATTTTTGTGTTTGCACAATCCCTCTCTCCCTCTCCCCCCTCCCTCTCCCCCTCTCTCTCTCAAGACAAATCGTGAGGTTGTATAAAGTATACATACTCCGATTATAAAATGTACATCGAACTTTGAACTTCAATTGTGCTTTGTGCTATGTTCTATGTGAAGTGTGCTGTGTGCAACTGGTAATGTGCTTTGCACCTAGGTCCCAGAGGAGAGCTATTTCACGGGACTACGTTCATGTGTGGTTGAATGATAATTGAACTTGAACTCGATTCCCTATGTGACTGGATGGGTTTCCTCCTGGTGCTCAGGGTCTAACCTATCAGCACAGCTCTACGTGTGATGGCAGCTCTAAGTTACTTCCTAGCATAAAGGGTAAGTGGGAAAAATACCAAAAGGGAAGTGATGATGGGCTTGTGAAAGAAAAATGCTGGGCTACAGGGAAATGAAAGAGGATAAATGAGATTGCTTTGTTGGGAGCCATCATAGGTCATGCTCGATGGCTTCCTTTTGTGCTATTATAAGTAAGTATACCTGCTGATCTCACCTGTGAATCTTTTCTGAGTTTCCAACTTTCACCCAATCCATTTTATTTTATAACAGAATGTTGGGATAGTTGGGGTGTGAGGGAGGGGAACAGTGACTGCATATCAGCAGAGAGTGTTAGGTGTTTGGAGACCTGAAATTAGAGTCCCTCGCATCTGCAAAGGACGATGACTTTGCTGAAGAAGCATTCTATTCTAACCATGAGAGATGCTAAGATTGGAGCAAAGAACAGAAACAACTATCCGATGTGGATAATTCACTCACCACAATGTTGAGAAAATTCTACAACCTACAGACTCACTTTTAACGACATTTTACAGCTCATGTTCTCAGTATTATTTTTGTAATTGCAGAATTTGACATTCTTTGCACATCAGTTGTTTGTCAGTCTTTGTTTCTGTATAAATATTTTGTGTAAATCCTATCATAGTTCCTTATTTTCCTGTAAACTCATACAAGAAAATGAATCTCAGAGTAGTACATGGTAACATATAGTGCATGTGCTTTGATAAGATACTTGACTTTACTTTTGAGCTTGACAGCTGTTGATAACTCACAGAAGCTCCTGGAGGCCCTGGTTTTAAAAGAGTTGATCTGTTCTGAATCAATCTCAAACAACAGGAATTCTGTAGATGCTGGAAATTCAAGCAACACACATCAAAGTTGCTGGTGAACGCAGCAGGCCAGGCAGCATCTGTAGGAAGAGGTGCAGTCGACGTTTCAAGCCGAGACCCTTCATCAGGACTAACTGAAGGAAGAGTGAGTAAGGGATTTGAAAGTTGGAGGGGGAGGGGGAGATACAAAATGATAGGAGAAGACAGGAGGGGGAGGGATGGAGCCAAGAGCTGGACAGGTGATAGGCAAAAGGGATATGAGAGGATCATGGGACAGGAGGCCCAGGGAGAAAGACAAGGGGGGGGGGGCCCAGAAGATGGGCAAGAGGTATATTCAGAGGGACAGAGGGAGAAAAAGGAGAGAGAGAGAAAGAATGTGTGCATAAAAATAAGTAACAGATGGGGTACGAGGGGGAGGTGGGGCCTTAGCGGAAGTTAGAGAAGTCGATGTTCATGCCATCAGGTTGGAGGCTACCCAGACAGAATATAAGGTGTTGTTCCTCCAACCTGAGTGTGGCTTCATCTTTACAGTAGAGGATGCCGTGGATAGACATGTCAGAATGGGAATGAGATGTGGAATTAAAATGTGTGGCCACTGGGAGATCCTACTTTCTCTGGCGGACAGAGCGTAGATGTTCAGCAAAGCGGTCTCCCAGTCTGCGTCGAGTCTCGCCAATATATAAAAGGCCACATCGGGAGCACCGGATGCAGTATATCACCCCAGTCGACTCACAGGTGAAGTGTTGCCTCACCTGGAAGGACTGTTTGGGGCCCTGAATGGTGGTAAGGAAGGAAGTGTAAGGGCATGTGTAGCACTTGTTCCGCTTACACGGATAAGTGCCAGGAGGGATATCAGTGGGGAGGGATGGGGGGGACGAATGGACAAGGGAGTCGCGTAGGGAGCGATCCCTGCGGAATGCAGAGGGGGGGGGAGGGAAAGATGTGCTTAGTGGTGGGATCCCGTTGGAGGTAGCGGAAGTTACGGAGAATAATATGTTGGACCCGGAGGCTGGTGGGGTGGTAGGTGAGGACCAGGGGAACCCTATTCCTAGTGGGGTGGCGGGAGGATGGAGTGAGAGCAGATGTACGTGAAATGGGGGAGATGCGTTTAAGAGCAGAGTTGATAGTGGAGGAAGGGAAGCCCCTTTCTTTAAAAAAGGAAGACATCTCCCTCGTCCTAGAATGAAAAGCCTCATCCTGAGAGCAGATGCGGCGGAGACGGAGGAATTGCGAGAAGGGGATGGCATTTTTGCAAGAGACAGGGTGAGAAGAGGAATAGTCCAGATAGCTGTGAGAGTCAGTAGGCTTATAGTAGACATCAGTGGATAAGCTGTCTCCAGAGACAGAGACAGAAAGATCTAGAAAGGGGAGGGAGGTGTCGGAAATGGACCAGGTAAACTTGAGGGCAGGGTGAAAGTTGGAGGCAAAGTTAATAAAGTCAACGAGTTCTGCATGCGTACCTCGTGCCCATTCTCTGGGTCCCCCCAACCCGTCTTTCTTCCCGGACCTCCTGTCCCATGATCCTCTCGTATCCCTTTTTGCCAATCACCTGTCCAGCTCTTGGCTCCATCCCTCCCCCTCCTGTCTTCTCCTATCATTTTGGATCTCCCCCTCCCCCTCCAACTTTCAAATCCCTTACTCACTCTTCCTTCAGTTAGTCCTGACGAAGGGTCTCGGCCTGAAACGTCGACTGCACCTCTTCCTAGAGATGCTGCCTGGCCTGCTGCACTCACCAGCAACTTTGATCTGAATCAATCTCATCAATGACGGTAATCAGAAATTCATAATACATGTTCTCATCATGAAAATAGGACTTTGTAGCTGCAAGAATTGTTCAGCGGTCTTTAATACAAAAAGTGTACCGATTGTTCCTGCTCCAAATTTGTAGTTCCTACTTCTCTTATGACCAGCTACATTCTCCTTGTGACCATGGGTTTCTTCCAGATGCTTGGTTTCCTTCCATAGACCAAAGATGTACCTGTAGATTGGTTAATTGGTCATTGTAAATGTTCCCTTAATTAAGCTAGGGTTAAATCAAGGGTTGCTGGGTGGCGTGGCTCAAAGTTCCAAAAGGACCTATTCCACGCTGTATCTTGATCAATCAATCAATACACAAACAAATAATTTAACTAATTAACTAACTAACTAGACCTGCAACAGAAAGCACAGTGAGTTTTAAGTTGTTTTGTAGCTCTGATTCATTTTCAACCTTCAATTTTAAGCTTAGCACTCTCTCACATATAAATATTCAGGGATTTATCAAGCTCCAGATATTTTAACTGCAGGTGTACAAAATACACTAGTAAGTTTTTCATATCAAATGTCTATTCCGTACATATCACCAATAGAACCAAGGCACACTCTGTGATAATAGAATAACAAACATGAACTTAATAACGTATGGCAGTTTTCTAATCTCCAATAATCATTTTAATGCTGTAGTTATTGCCTTTTCAATCTCTATTATCTCTTGGCCTCTTCCAATCATTTTATTATTTCATGACACACATAAAAGTTGCTGGTGAACGCAGCAGGCCAGACAGCATCTCTAGGAAGAGGTCTCGGCCTGAAACGTCGACTGCACCTCTTCCTAGCGATGCTGCCTGGCCTGTTACGTTCACCAGCAACTTTTATGTGTGTTGCTTGAATTTCCAGCATCTGCAGAATTCCTGTTGTTATTATTTCATGATATTGCTTTCCAAAGGCTTTCAGTTGTTCTCTTTCTTCCATAATTGTATAGAAATATATAGGTCGTAGACTCCCCTAGAATGTAACTTAACATGACATATGCATTCAAAACTTGACTTAACACATTGTGTGCTAATTCTAAGCATCAGTATCTTGAGATTCACTTATGTGGATTCACTGTCAGAATGAGCTAAAAGATGTCTCACTTCTGCTCGTTCTCTCACTATGTTCTGTAGTGATAATCTATTAACTATCAACGTTCAAAATAAATTGATACTATATACTACTCATACATTTTTGAGGGCATTCACAGTAGAACAAAGAAATACATTAGAAGCAATGAAAAACTGCAAACAAAGGCTAATGTTCAAAAGAAAAAAGGCAAAAAAAAAGAAAATAAATAATACTGAGAACATGAGTTGTAAAATCCTTGAAAGTGAGTTAATAGGTTGTGGAATCAGTTCAGTGTTAAAGCGAATGAAGTTGTCTGTGCTTGTTCAGGGTTGATGGTTTCTGAACCTGGTGGTGTGGGACCTAAGGCTCCTGTACTACTTCCTAATGGCAGCAGCAAGAATATGTCCTGGATGATGGATGCTTCTTTCCTGTGACCGCACGTCTTGTAGAGGTGCTCAGTGGGTCTTCCAGACAGTCAACATTTCAGGTCAAGATGAAGTCCAGATGTAGGGTCTTACACCAAAGCAACGACTATCCATTTCCATCTACAGATACAGTCTGACATGCTGAGTTTCTCCAGCATTTTGTTTGTTTCTCTTTTAACATCAACATTAGCTCATTTGGGAAGTGAAGGAAGCCATTTTTAGTAATGGATATTGAAATCCCTGCCCAGAGTACATTTTGTGTACATCAGTAATTTATGCAGGCAGTGTTCCAAGTGGCTGAAGATTGAATCATGAGCAGGGATTGGCACTGGAGGATTTCTTGCTCATGTTTTGCTTAATACCATGAGAACTTCATGAAGTCAGGAGTCAGGATTGAAGTTATGACAATTTCTCCCTTCCACTTATATGCACCTCCATTTGGTCCATTCTGCTGGTGGAACAATATGTTTTAAACATAATGACAGGGGATTCCAGAATATTAACTAAATGAAATGGCACACCATACAACTCCTGGTCTGCTGTTTTACTGGTTTGTGGGACAGAGCTCCTAATCCTGATGATTATAAGGATGACTAGAGAGGGTGGATGTGGAGAGGATGTTTCCTATGGTGGTGGTGTCCAGAACTAGAAGGCACAGCCACAAAATTGACATTTTAGAACAGAGGAAAGGAGGAATTTTCTTTTAACCAGGGCGTAGTGAATCTGTGTAATGCTCTGCCATAGACAGCAGTGGAGACCAGGTCCGTGGGTATATTTAAGGCGGAAGTTGATAGTTTCCTGATCGGTCAGTGCAGCAAAGGATACGGCAAGAAGGCAGGTGTATGGGTTTGAGTGGGATCTAGGATCAGTTATGATGGAATGGCAGAGCAGACTCAATGGGCGGAATGGCCGAATTCTGCTCCTTTGTTTTATGGTCTGATGGACTTTGGGCTCAATTGGTTTGGAGGTGTCTCTGCCTCTGCTGCATCAGGTGGCAGGTTTGATGTTGGCTGATCTTTTCAGTTCTATTCTTATCCTTACTTATCGCATTAGTTTAGTGATACTGACTAGATTTCTCAGCCATTTCTGACCAGACAGTACTTAGGAGGCAAACATATTGCTATGGTTTTACAATTACATGTAGGTTAGGCTGAGAAAGGTGTTAATGAAATTCAATGAAAATTTCCTGACAATCTAGAAGTGTCACAGTCACAGTAAGTTTTTATTCCAGATGTATTTAATTTTTCCAGCTGTTAAGGATCAAAATTATCTTTTAATCATCAGTCCCGTGTTACAACTTCTACCTTTTGCTGCACACTTTGTTATTCCTCAGCTTTGCAGAAAACTGCTCACCACTAGCTGATGAGTTCTTGTCTAGTTTGCTCCTTTGCCAACCCTCAAAGACCTTCCTCCAACATTTTGTGTGTGTTCCTTCTGACTAAGCTACTTGGCTGGCAGTTCATGATCCGACATGTCTGCACAAAGCCACCTGATACATCCGACTCAAAGGAAATATTGCAGATGCTGGAAACCTGAAATAAAATCATATGCTACTGAGGACACTCCACAGGTCAGGCAGATTCCTTGGCGAGAGGACATTCCAATCTCAATTTATCGATCATTCATCAGAATTTCCTCTCTAATCATCAACATTACCAGCATTTTCTGCTCAAGTTCAACATCCATCTACTATCAGAATCAGGGTTAGGTTTATTGTCACTGACATGAATCGTGAAACTTGTTGTCTTGGGTCAGCAGTGCAGCACAGGCATGACAAATTACTATAAGTTGTAATAAAAATAACTTCATAAATAGCAAGGTGGTGTTCATGGATTCATTGACCATTCAGTAAGCTGATGGCAGAGGGAATGAACCTATTCCTAAAACATTCAGTGTGGATCTTCAAGTTCCTATACCCACTTCCTGATGGTAGTAATGAAAAGATGGTGATGGATGCCACTTTCTTGTGACACTTTCTTGTGAAGTTGTCCAGTGGTGGAGAGGCTAGTGGATCAGGCTGAGTCTGCAACCCTCTGTCCTTCCTATCAGGTGACAATGCAACCAATCAGAATGCTCACTATGTACATCTGTAGAAATTTGCTCAAGTCTGCGGTGACAAACCAAAACTGCTCAAACTCCTAATGAAGTATAGCTGCTGTCATAGCTTCATCATGAGTGCATCAATGTGTTGGATCCTGGATAGATCCTTTAAAATGTTATCTCCCAGGAACTTACCACTGCTCACCCTTTCCACTGATAATTTCTCAATGAAGAGTGGCATGTTTTCTCCAATTTCCCCTTCCTGATGTCCCGATTCTTTGCACTGATAAAACATCTGCTCTAATCTCTGGAGATGACATTGTAGGTGAGTTAGATTTTTACTTCCATTCTTCCTGTCTCACTTTTTCTCTTCCCCTTACTCTACGTCCCTTTTGCTTCTCCCGGATAAATATACCCATGGCAACAGGGTTACTATGCTGCAAATAACACCAGGGACTATGGTTAATTTTCTTGTTTCCAGGTGGAACAGTCTGCTTGCTCGGGTAAATGTCAACCTGCTAGCACGGATCAGAGAAGTCCTTACAATGTTTGACCGAGTAGCTAATGAATACTGAGTCGCCAAGGATTCTTTAAAACATGTTTCTTTTCGTCCACAATGTGTTTACACAGTAAGTTACGGAACATGAAACATTTATACACAAAGGTACCCAGGTTGAAACATCTCTGCTTCAGGTTTTAAGCCAAGTGCATTTGAGTAAATATAGCAATGCAATTCGACATTTTATAAGCATGCGTATTGATAACCACTATATTTGATTGCTTACCTCGTTTGTTAAGAAGTCGTGTAATTTTTTATTGTTTCACCTCTAACGGGAGCGGAGTTCAAAAGCCAAGTGGTTAATGGAAGTGAAGCTTATTTGCATAAAGTAACCTGTTGTGGGAATACTCTAACCATCTGTTAAACGCACAGCAAAGGAAGATGATGTAATTTTGGTTGAAAGTGGAAGGTGTTTGTTTTCAAAAAGTCTTTCTCCTTTGTTTCCTGATTTTTGAGCACAAAACTCTGAGTTTACGGATCATATAGCAATGACAAAACAACGGTTTTGCTGAGGATTGAATTGCTGAACGACCTACATACAACATTGAGCAGACAGGTATGCGCTCGTTCAGGAGGAGATAAAACAATGCATACCACTTCATTGTAAACAACAAGTTTCTTAAGGGAATTTGTGCCAGATTAATATGCTGAGCAGCATGTAGTTGTGACAAAGTGAATATTGGGCAAACTCGCCAGTAATCATAAATAGCTAACGAGATTAATTTTACCTCTCTTTTCACTATCTTGTTTACAATGATCAGATATTCTGCTTTGTTTTGATCATCTAGAGTTGTGACTTAATGTAATAAACCTTGGCCAAGGCCCATTATACAGAATGCTATCAAAAGTCGGAACAATAGAAGTGAGGAAGCAAAGCCAACAGTTGCAGAAAGCTTATGAGTTTCGGATTCAAGAGAACAGAGGAAGCTATTGAAGAAAGAAAAGACAGAAAGAGTTGAGCGTTTGTACAGGTTTGAGATCGGGTGGATTGATGATATCTTAATAGAGAGCACCGGCCAGTTAATTCAGAGAGTATTAATTACCCCATCAGATATTGACTGATCAGTAAGTTAGTATATTTGAGACCAAGATGGGTATTTGGACATCCAGCAAAATAAAAAGCAACCAAATCTGCAACTGAAGTAAATCTAAAGCAGAAAATGTAGTGGATTCCCAGCAAATCACGCAGTATCTATGGAGAGAGAAGCGGATTTAACATTTTGGGTTGAAAACTGAATTTCTCTAAGTTGTGTACTTAATTGGCTGTCAAGTGCTTTAGGATATTATGAGTACTTACACTCAGTGGCCACTTTATTAGGTACACATGTGCACCTGCTTGTTAATGCAAACATCTAATCAACCAATCCTGTGGCAGTAACTCAATGCATGAGAGCATGCAGACATGGTCAGGAGGTTCAATTGTTATTCAGACCAAACATCAGATGGGGCAAGAAATGTGATTTAAGTGACTTTGACCATAGAATGATTGTTGGTGTCAGACAGAATGGTTTGAGTATCTCAGATCCTGCTGATCTCCTGAGACTCTCACATTTAACAGTCTCTAGAATTTACAGAGAATGGTGCAGAAGATGATGACAGAATTGAACTCTGAACTCCGACGCTCAGAGCTGTAATAGCGTCACGCTAACCCCAATGCTACCGTGATGTCCACTTATTGGAAAAAAGTGGGAGCATACTCCCAAGAGAACATGGGAGGAGTGAGACAGGCTGGTGGGGAACAGGGCTGGTAGGAGACATTTTCATTGTGCAGGAGCACCACCAAGCACATCTGAAGTTACAATGAAGTTCTAGTAGGAAATTGCCACTGAATCTCTAAGGACATGAAGAAATCTGAAAATCACTAGATGCATATTCCTTCTCTGCCTCTCTAATGCAATAGTGAGCAGCTAAGCATAAGATTTGGTAAAATTCTGCAGTAGCATTCTAGTCATATTAATATCTGAAAGCTGAGAGTGACCAAATCTTCATTATGGATAAAGCAGTTAAGGTGCACACAAGGCTACGTTTGAGGTTGGGAGAGGTCAAAGTTCCCAGTCAGGGTGAAAGGTACAAGATCGGGCGTTGCTCTTGCAAGTACAAATTATTTTGGAGAAACAGTGGGGAAGAAATCTTGCTGTCTGTGAACAAATGCAAAGTCATTTTTGAGGTTAAAAATCTCACTGCAGAAGAATTTTGCATGTTGTTTTTGTCATTTGGAGAGGTTTTATAATAAGAAATAAATAGAACGGAGATTCCACCAAGAGACAATGTGCTGGCCATTCAGAAATGTGCTTAGAATTATTTGGCTCCGGGATAACCTGATTTCAACCGCAGGTTACCTTTTTCAGAGTTGTGTGAATTAATACAAACCCACTTGAGCTGTATCTATTGGAGGAGAGCAATGAATCTCAATTTCAACAAGATGATGCATGAATTTGGAAATACTTGATGGAATTAGCTCTTGAAGTTCAGGAGAAACAGAATGAGAAAGTTGGAAAACCACTGTGTCCCTTCTTTCAAGGTTAATTGACAAATTTGTAGTATCCATGATAAATATGTCAAATGTATCAAAATTCACAATATTAGATTATAGTCCATTCTATATGTTCATAGATGTCCAGTCTGGTTTGAAATGTAAAGGAGCTGTTTGGAGAGATTTCTTAACAAAGAGACTTGTTGAAGTTTAGAACACTAAGCTCTGTAAAATATCTGGCTATACAAGCTCCTGAAATCTCTGACCTCATCTAATTGGCTTGGCAAGGTAGCGTAGCAGTTAGTGTAACACTATTACAGCACTTGCAACCCTGGTTCGCTGCTGTTTGTAAGGAGTTTACATATTGTCTCGTTTGTGTGGGTTTCTTCCAGATGCTCCGGTTTCCTCTCACATTCCAAAGGTGTACAGGTTGGTGGATTAGTTGGTCACATTGGTGTAATTGGGTAGTGTGGGCTTGTTGGGCTGGAAGAGCCCAATTCTAGCCACTCATGCATCTCAGATTTTCATTGGTTACACAGCTATGCATTCAACTGTAAATATCCTAAGCTCTGGAATGTCTTCCTTAAATACTCTAGTCTTCTATCCTGCCTCATTTATGATGCACCTTAAAATTTGCTTCTTGGGCCAAGCTTGTTGCTATCTTATCTATGTGATCATGTCTCATACATTATTTGAGAACTCTCCTGTGAAGTTTCTTGGGGATATTTTAATATGTTAACACACTGTCCCTGAAGAAAAAAAATGGCTGAAGGTTTAAAGCATTGAGAAATAAGGAGCGGATGAATGATGGTGCAGCAGTGCATTTATCTTGAAGTGCTCCAGCAAAGATGTGATGGGCCAAACAGCCTTTGATATAAGCTACTTTGGTTTTATAGAGTAGGAATGCTCTTCAGAATATGAGATTGTCAAAATCCAATTGTGGAAGATTTATCTCAAACCGAGAGCTTTCGATCCTGGATCCTAAAGATGGGAAATAGTTTCACTGATTGGCATTAAGAACCCTAAATTCCCAAAATCAGTAGGTTTGTAAATCTGTGCTTTTTGTTTTGTTCCAAGGTCTGGAAGAAATATTTGCTGAAAAATTATCAGTGTGATTTGCATCTATAGAGTTGCAATAAGAATAGAAGGTCATGGATGCTCAGCAAAGTAGACAAGTCAATGCTGAGGAGGAGGCAATAACATTCAGCAAGGTAAGTCAGATGTGTGGGCATTTTGATTATAAATCATATGTGTATGGTAAAATTTTTATTTGTATGTTATAAATGAGTATTATAAATCATATGTGGGGTTTTCTTCTCCAGCCCTTTACCTTCCCCATCCACCTGGTTCACCTATCTTCTTCTAGTTTGTACTCCTTCCCTTTCCCTATCTTCTTATTCTGCTGTCTTCCCCCTTCCTTTCCAGTTCTTGATGAAGGGCCTCAGCCCAAAACGTCAACTGTTCATTTCCCTGTATAGATGCTGCCTGGATTGCTGAGTTCCTCCAGCATTTATGGTTGGGTATTACTCAAGGATTCCTCAAGATTATCATAGCAGGGTGGGGGGGGGGGAAGGTGGGGTTTGGTAGGGATAAGCTCCCACTACTTATTAAATATTCCTAATAGTATGCATCTCAAATACCCTCTGCCAACCAAGTCCAACTCTTGGCCTTCAAGTGTGGCCTGGCTACTAAGCTCAGTGGAACCTTTTCTACTGCCAGGAGAAGGAGCAAAGGCAGGTTACTGATGCCTTAAAAGCAGTCATTTCAGGCAGATTAGGCTCATCAGCCATAGTTGGCAGCTCATCTAGGAGAAGGAAAACTCTTAACTGAAACCTCCAATGCCTTGCAGATATACCCACTCATGGGGAAGGGTTTAGGATTAAACCCCAAGGAAAAGTCCAAAGCTGGAGTCCCTAAGGCCTTAAAACCTTAAAACATACTTCCTGGGCCAAGCTTGTTGCTATCTAATCTATGTGGTCATACCTCATACATTGTCTATATTATGTTGAGTTCAATGCTGACGGGCAACTCCTGCAACATAACTGGTGCCAAACTGTGTTGGTCTCTGCCGTTCCTTTGGATTCATCAGCTGTGTGAAGAGGGGGAGCTTGCTGCATGAGCAACAGCATTCTCTCCATATTGTACTGACCTGCTTGTACGTATATTAGAGTAGGCTGCTAGGATGCAACATCTAAGTTGATTCCAATCAACAGAGGGCCTACCTCTCTCTCATTGCTCAAGATTCTCAGCGTCTGCAGAATCTCTTGCATTCACATACACTGTGTTTATTTCCCCGATAAACATTGAAGCAAGCCATTTATATTGAATATACAGGGTTGTTGGTGGTCAGACGTCTCACCCCAAGTTCCTCAGTTCGGAGAATTAACTGTACCTGTTTTTAGCTATTTCATCGATGGCAGTCCTCCCACCTAAAGTCAAAAGTAATGTTTGTATGTTGATAACTGCTTCATGTTGAATTTCATTTAAAAGTTCTCAGCAGATGAAGCAATATATCCTGTATACTGTTACACCTATGCAACATTCAGATATGTACTAATAAACCATGAGGTATAGAAACAGAATTAGGCCATTTTACCCATCAAGTCTATTCCACGATTCCATCATGGCTGATTTATTATCCTTCTCAGCCCCATTTTCTTGCCCTTTTTCCATAAACTTTGATGCCCTGACTAATCATGAACCTATCAACTCCCACTTTAAATATACGCAGTGACTTGGCATTCACAGTCATCTGTGGCAATGAGTTCCATAGATTCATCATTCTCTGGTGAAAGAAATTCTTCATTTCTGTTGCAAAGGGATGGCCTTGTATTGTGAGGCTGTGGGGTTCCCCCACTATAGGAAACATCCTCTCCATATCCACTCTATCTAGATCTTTCAATATTCAGCAGGTTTCAATGAAATGCTCTTCATACATTAACCCTTTTATTCCCAGGATATTTCTTGTGAACTTCCTTTGGACCCTCTCCAATTCTGGCATATCCTTTCCTAGATGACCAATCCCTTATGAAGCCTTAGCATTACATCCTTGCTTTTATATTCTAGTCCTCTTGAAATGAATGCTAACATTGCATTTGCCTTCTTTAACAGCAAAATAACCTGGAATCTTTAGGGAATCCTGCATGAGGACTCCTAAATCCTCTTGAACCTCTGATTTCCCAATTTGCTCTACATTTAGGAAATAGTCTATGTCCTTATTCCTTCTTCCAAGGTGTATGACCATACACTTTCCAAAATCGTATTCCATCTGCCACTTCTTTGCCCATTCTCTTAATCTGTATAAATCCTTCTGCACTCTCCCTGCTTCCTCAACACTACCCAGCCCTCCTCCTTATTTCGTAACATCCTCAAACTCGGGCAGAAAGCCATCACCCAAATCATTGACAGATAACGAGAAAGGAAGCACTTCCAACACAGACCCCTGAGGAGCAACTCTAGTCACTGGCAGCTCACCAAGCTGTTACTCTGAGTAATGTTAGTAATCAGAGGTTATAAATAGAAACATCCAGCAGGTCAACATCCAGCATCTGTGAAAAGGAAAAGTAAATTAATGTTTCAGATTAAAGGCCTTCTGAAATCCATTTGTGTTAATGGTTCCACCTTTATTGAATGTACCATTGAGGTGAACATGATCATTGTATATTTTCCCTCAGTGGCTCATTAAAGATTTTTTTCTGGACTGCTTAGATTGATTCCATTTCTGTAGAGAAGAAATTATTCTAGCAAACATTGATTATGGGCACGCATCAGAGCCACAATGTTCAAAATTTTCGGAGCTCAAAGAACCTTTATTCTCAAAGTATGTATGCTATGCAGAATCTTAAGATTCATTTCCCTACAGGCAGCCAAAGACAAAGAAACCCAATAGAGCTGATTTTAAAATAGGACCGTGAAACAGCCAATGTGCAGGGGGAAAAATCATGAAAATTAAAATAAACAAATAACTTTCAGAGCTGAAATTCACAGAAGTGAGTTTACAGCCACAAAGTCAGTCACAGCCAATCCAGTAGCCCAATAATTGCAGGCCACAGCCTCAATTCAGCACAAAAACAAGCAAACCTCACAGAGCACCAAAATGAACACCAGCCCATCCCTTATCTTCACCCTTGACACCCTGAATTTTTCAATCTGGCCTGGAACTTAAATCAGCCAAACAGCAGGTCATTCCTCATTCACGGACCTGGGCCTGGGATCTGCCACCTCAATTCAGCCCATACCCGACCTTTCCAATTTGGCACGCCACTTAAATTGGTCAAACCTCGGCTAGTTCCTCACTCTCAGGCCTGGACTCTGCCTCCCCTCGGCTCAACCACTTCAAATTGCTTCCAAGTCCACTCCAGAAGATAAACATTGGCTAGTTCCCCACTCTCAGGCCCAGGCCCAGGCCCCACTGCCTTAATTCGATCTGCACACGCCACATCACATCTGACCTGAACCATTGAGACTTTAGTTCAAACCGCAAAAATGCCAGGTCATTTTGATGCTTCAAGAGGTTGACTCCGAAAGGGAAGATACATTCTACTGTTTGCAGTGATCATTTTTAGAAACAGAAACATTTTTGAGAAAACGCATGATTAATAAGGTAGTTAGTAGTTGTTTTTGCTGCCAGCAAGTCTTTGCTGTACTTTACCATCATCATCTTAAACTGGAAGCCGATGTATGAATAATACCAGATTCCAGTCTAAGAATTTTGACTCCTTGTTAATGCCTCAACAGATCGAGCTGTGGAGCAGATTGGGGAGGAGGAAATGACTTGGAAGATAGCACATAATTGAACACAAGTCAAATGAGAAACTTGAACGGAAGTTAACAACTGGATTGAAACATTGCATTCTTTGAGCATTCTAAACTTAATAAACATCCTGTCAGCTTGTCCCAAGCATTTAACTCATGTTTGATTATAGCATTAGCACACTTCCCAGCTCTTACTTCAGGTGGCGGGACATAAAAATCCATAAGATTGCTTTCTACTCCTTCCAAATTATAGAGGTAAATCCAGGAGGCTACATTGACTCTGTTTTTCTAATGTTAGTGCCTAGTTCTGGTATGATATTGTTCTCCACTAAATTATACTTATTCCAACACAATTGATTAGTGTTCTCTGCACCAGCAATCAGGCTTGTTTGTTCAAAAAAAGACCAAGTAATCAAACTACTTATTTTCCTTATTTAATGAATACAATATGATGGCATGGTCATTGAGTGGTTAGCGTAATGCTTTACAGTGTCAACTGTAAGATTGAGGTTTAATTCCCCCTGTTACGGGTTTGTATATTCTCCCCATGACACATGGGCTTCCTCCAGGTGCTTCATTTCCTCCCATGTTCCAAAGACATATGAGTTAGGGTTAGTAAGTTGTGGGCATGCTATGTTGGCACCAGAAGTATAATGATGCTCCTGGGCTGCCTCCAGCACATCCTTGATGCAAATGGCACAGTTCACTGTATGTTTTGATGTACGAGTGGCAAATAAAGTTAATTTAGAATTTCAGAATGTCTTCCCAAACCAGAGTCCTAAATAGCTAGAGCATAACCACTCTTATTTTCATTCCCTAGCAAGTACATGTTCGGCACAGCATTGTGGGCCGAAGGGCCTGTATAATGCTGTAGGTTTTCTATGTTTCTATGTTTAAGAGTAATAACATTCTGTTAGGCTTTCTAATTACCTCCTGCTCACTATTTGGACCAATGACATAGACAAAAATGAACTGAGTAATGTGCATATCATCTTGTACATTCATGGATTTGTAGACCTTAATCAATTCCCCAAGTCTGTATTTCTCTGAGTACATAAACCCAACTGCTTGACTTTCTGTGAAGCTATGGTGTTTTAAACTGGAAATTGTCTTTCTTCCCTGTATCTATTTCAATGTCTTCTCTTCAGAACCTGAATCAGGTTTAATATCACTGGCGTATATTGTGAAATTTGTTGTTTTGTGGCAGCATTACATTGCAATACATAATAATAACTATAAATCTATAAATTACAATAAGAAGTATATATATAAAAGAAGCAGTGCAATAAGAGAGCAAAAAATACTGAGGCAGTGTTCATGGGTTCCCCATCCAATCAGAAACCTAATTGATCTGATGGTGGAGGGGAAGAAGCTGTTATTAATGTTGAGTGTGTGCCTTCATGTTCCTGTACCATTATCCAGCATGTGGGAGAACCAGACAAGGTAATTGTACAAGATTAAGCAAGTACATTACATTGTAGCATGAAGGGTCTATGAATTATTTGTCTTAATTCGAAGACTGTGGACATCAGTGTAGAGGCTGGCATTTATTGCTCTTACTCAACTGCACTCATGATGATAGTTGTGACAAACTGTATCAAACGGCTGCAGTCTTTCTGATGAAGGGGCTCATCAGTGTGTTGATAACAGTTTGCGACAACCGATTAGCTTGTTCATCTATTTGTAAGGATAATTGAATTAACTTTTTGAGTTTACAACAAACCCAGATTGGAAAAGGACTGCATCTCCTCCTCAAAATGACATAAGTGAATCATTCAGTTTTAGTGACAATATGGCAATTTCCTGGTCACTATTACTAATATGAAACTACAATTTAAAAGGAATTGAGATAGAATGTGGGAGATCTTGTGGAAAGTGAACTCCAGATGACTCCCTGCTAATCATGAATCTTTAGCAAGCTCTGGACTTGTTAAACCAAGATTGTTTTCTCTTTTACTACAACTTTATTGCTGTTCCTAGCATTGGTCCTACCCACAGATGTAGCTTTGTGCTAAGTCAAAGGCCATTTGAAGAATGCAGGACTAAGTTATCATCCTAATACATGGTAGTCATTTAGTCTCTTCAGTGGTCCTATAACTTGTAAAGCTCCATATTATTTACACATTTGAGTACACTTACTGCCAATGGCGCATTGCCACAAGAAAGCAGCATTCATCATCAAGGACCCCCATCATCCAGGCCTTGCTTTCTTCTCATTACTCAGAGGAACAGAATCCTTAGGTCCCACACCATCAGGTTCACAAACAGTTTTACCCTACGATCATCAGACTCCTGAACCAGCGTGGACAACTTCACTCACCACAACACTGAACTGATTCCACAAACTGCAGACTCACTTTCAAGGACTCTTTACAACTCATGTTCCCAATTTTCTTTTGCACATACGTTGTTTGTCAGTATTTATATATCAGTATAGTTTTCCATAAATTATATTATTTTTCTTTATTTTCCCTTAAATGCCTGCAAGAAAGCAGTCACCTCTTAATACCCCACAGATGAGTTCTATTAACCTATTATGAGTTGTAAACTTTTCTTTATATTTGGATTTTTTTATGAAATTATTTTAAGTGGTGTTTGTTGTAAAGCACATACTTTGAATTATTGATAGCTTGTACATACTGACTTTTCTAAGTTTTGTGTGATAGCGAATGTCCATAAGTTTCCATAATGGAGATCTGGATCAGTTGAAAACAATCCAGAAGGTTTAACTTTGTGTATAAATAACATAGCTCCTGTCTGTTGCTATCAGAAATATCTCTCAGTAACTGAAATGAAACTCATTGACCTGATACTTTATTTATTGATTTATTGAAATGCAGCACGGAATCAGCCTTCGAGCCACATACCCCAGCAACACCCACTTTAATCTTAGCCTTATCACGGGACAATTTACAATGACCAATTACCCTACTAACAGGTATGTCCTTGGATTGTGGGAGGAAACCTGAGCACCTGGAGAAACCCATCCATTCCACGGGGAGGATGTACAGACTCCTTACAGATGCCGTTGGAGCTGAACTCCAAACTCCAACGCCCTGAGCTGTAATAGTGTCACACTAACACTACGTTATCATGTCAGCCAAAACATACCCTGAGTTCTTGAAATTGCCCAACATTATTGAGTGGCTCTCTGCCTGAGTTCAAGGGACCATAATGAGGGGTAGTATCATTATTCCACCTGACCCATAGGAAAGTACAATGTAGCCTGTGTTTGCCTCTCACAGTGTTACCATTTATGACTCTGCTGTTCTAATAAAACTCAAGCCTTTGACGTTACACCCAATTCACAGCAGATATCAAGTGGTAACTGTGCCTGAGATGATCGCCCTGACTGTTCGATAGCTTGTTGGTACACACACACACACACACACACACACACACACCCCTCCTCCCACCTGGTCCTCTTCTCCCTTCAAGACCATAAGACATAGAAGCAGAACTAGGCCATTCAGCCCATCATGTTCATATCAGCTTTCAAGGGAGCAATCTCATTTGACCTTATCTCTTCTATCTTACATCCTTGTAACTCTGAACTTATTCTTTTTGCCACATGACCCATCAACTTCCCCTTGATTCATTTTGCCGTTAGCCTGCGCTCAGAATCAGAATTAGGTTTAATATCACTGGCATATATCGTGAAATTAGTTGGGACATCTACGACTGTCTGCTCAATTCTTTGGGCACAGAGCTCAGAAAAAGCAACTTGGTGGACCTTTAACATCGTAAACCAGCGAGTTGTTTGTTATGTCTCCCCGCTCACTGGGAAAATGGAGACACCTCTTTCTCCCTTATTAGGGAGAGAGAGAACCTGAGATATGTTGAATGCCGGGTGAAACGTGAAGTCTCTGGGGTAACTGCAGGTCTGTGTCTTTACTGTTGCTTTGCTCACGCTTGAGTGCTCAGTGTCGGTGCTGATGCGTTTTTTTGCCGGTGGGGGGAGGGGGGATTGTTGCTCATTGCTGCTTACGCGCGGGAGGGGGGAGCTGGGGAAAATTTGTTGTTCTAACTTTTAACTCTCGTTCATTCTTTGGGGCACTCCTCTGTTTTTGTGGATGGTTGTGAAGAAAAAGCATTTCAGGATGTATATTGTATACATTTCTCTGGCATTAAATTGTACCTTTGAACCTTTGAAATTTGTTGTTTTGCAATACATAATAAAAAAATTATAAATTACAATAAAATGTGTGTATATATAAAATTGAATAACTAGTGCAATAGGAATCAGAATCGGAATCAAAATCAGAATCAGGTTTATTATCACCAGCATGTGTTGTGAAATTAGTTAACTGAGCAGCAGCAATTCAATGCAATACATAATAATATAGAAAGATTTTTAAAAAAGTAAACCAATTACAGGAAGTATATATACCTATATTAAATAGATTTTTTAAAGTGCAAAAACAGAAGTAATATTTATTTTTTTTAAGATGAGGTAATGTTTATGGATTCAATGTCCATTTAGGAATCGGTTGGCAGAGGGAAAGAAGCTGTTCTTGAATCACTGAGTGTGTGCCTTCAGGCTTCTGTACCTCCTACCTGATAGTGACAATAAGAAAAGTGTATGCCCTGGGTGATGGGGGTCCTTAATAATGGACGTTGCCTTTCTGAAGCACCACTCCTTGAAGATATCTTGGATACTATGGAGGTTATACCCAAGATGGAGCTGACTAAATTTACAACTTTCTTTTAGTCCTGAGCAGTAACAACACCCCCCCACCACCACCACCACCACTACCCTATAACAGGCAGTGATGCAGCCTGTCAGAATGCTTTCCATGGGACATCGATAGAAGTTATCGAGTGTTTTAGGTGACAAACCCAATCTCTTCAAACTCTTGAAATACAGCTGCTGTCTTTCCTTCTTTATAGCTACATCGATATGTTGGGATAAGGTTAGAGATCTTCCTACCCAGGAACTTGAAACTGCTCACCCTCTCCACTTATAATCCCTGTATCAGGATTGGTTTGTGTTCCCTCATCTTACCCTTCCTGAAGTCCACAATCGGCCCTTTTGTCTTACTGACATTGAGTGCAAGGTTGCTGCTGTGACATCACTCCACTAGCTGGTATGTCTTTCAACACACACAAAAAATGCTGGTGTACGCAGCAGATCAGGCAGCATATATAGGAAGAGGTACAGTCGACGTTTCGGGCCGGGACCGGGCTGGTATATCTTTCCCCTGTACTCCCTCTGATCCCCATCTGAGATTTTACCAACTATGGTCGTATCATCAGCAAATTTATAGATAGCTTTTGATCTATACCGAGCCACACAGTATAGAGCGAGTAGAGCAGTGGGCTAAGCACACATCCTTGAGGTGCGCCAGTGTTGATTGTCAGTGAGGAGAAAAAACTATCACCAATCCGCACAGCTTCTGGTCTTCAGGTTAGGAAATTGAGGATCCAATTGCAGGGGGAGATACAGAGGCCCAGGTTCCGTAGCTCATCAATCAGGACTGTGGCAATGATGACGTTAAACGCTGAGCACTTAACAAAATATATAAAGATAGCAAAAAAAAAGAAAAAAATAGTCAGTTAGTTACTGTACATGGATTATTTATCCATTTAGAAATCTGACAACAAAAGGGAAGAAGCCTGAAATACAGAGTGTGTGCCTTCAGGCTCCCATCCCACCCGCCTGATGGTTGCAATGAGCAGAGGGCATGTCACGATAGCTTGTTTATTGGGGATGTGAGAGGAAACACATGTAATCATAGCATAGGTCTAAAACTTCCACTCCTACAGCGCCTGAGGTCAGCATTGCATCCAGTTCCCTGAAGCTGTGAGTTAGTAAAATTATTTTGAAATCTCTGAGACCAACAACAATTCAAGTAGACTGAAGTGCTGTTTTAGTTCTTTATTTTTAATTAAATGTACTTAATGAATACAGCACAACCTCTAAGGAGTTAATTAAAAAACATAAAGATAAATAATGTAAGAAACATAACTTCTTAAAGCTGGCAGTCAATTTCATTCAGTTGAATGGGGTTACACCAACCACCATAGCAGTTTGCACAACACTTTACAGTGTCAGTGACCCAAGTTCAGTTCCCATCACTATCTGTAAGAAGTTTATACGTTGTCCATGTGACCATGTGGATTTCTGTCAAGTGCTCTGGTTTCCTCCCACATTCCAAAGATGAAAGGTTTAGGATTAGTAAGTTATGGGCATGCTATGCTGGTGCCAGAAACATACAGTTCTTGCAGACTGCCTCCAGCATTCCTCAGACTATGTTCTTCACTGATATAATGATGCATTTCTTGAAGTTTTATTGCATGCGACAAATAAAGCTAACCTTTAAAACCATATGTGGCATGAAGCTGAGGAACCAGATCCAAAGTGTATCAGACCCTTAGATCGGCATGTATATGGTCCACCCCTGAACTTGGAGCTGGGTCCAGTGGTGGATGGATGGATAGATGTACCTCCAGTTTGTGACCATCTTCTTCATTGTAAAGTGTAGATACACCTGGAGGAAATCTGCTCAATGGTACATGAGAACAACCTCTGATGTGCTTCAGAGAAGTGGCCACTACGAAAGGAGAGACTGCACAACCAAAAGACCCAACCACTAGCCACAACCACCACTTACACTTGTTCACACTGCACCAGAATATGTGGATCCTGGATCAGCCTCTACAACCAGCTGAGGATCCACCAGTAGACAACCTCTTAAGAGAACATCATATTCGATCTGAGTGATCACACTATCCTACCTTGCCCATGGATAGAATGGAGAAGGCAGCTTTCTATAGAATGATGGCCATTTCAGCCCATTATCTCACAAATTGTACAATGTGAAAGAGATTATTATACTACATGGCGTGATTGCTGTTGAGGTATTCAACTCTCAACATATTAGCCAATTTATTAGTGTGCCTTATTAAGACAATACTTTAGTTAATAAGTGCACAATAACATTGATATACTCCCATGAACTAAAATGATTCTCTAAAAGAAAATGTACAGATGTAAATCAATATAATTATTAATGAAGGCTGAACTTTAGAGGATGTTGTTGCCATGGTAATATTTTCAGATGACATAATTGTTAACATTACAGATTACACCATCATCTACTCTATAAGGCAATGGTGCCACAATGCCATCAATCACTTCTATCATTATAGGATTTTCTTGAATAGCAAGAAGGATTAAAACATCAAAATATACATTTACCTTTGTAGAATTAAAGAATGCATTTGACTTATTGAGTCAATGTTGGCTCCTAATAGGGCAATTTGTCTTTCTAATTTCCCCATAAGTTTGCAAAATATTTGTTCTTGAGCCTATCTAACTCAATACTGAGGGACCTAAATTATTCTGTTTCAACACATCTCTCTGTATCTTTTGCCTAAAATATTAAAATTGTGTGCCTGATTCATGAACTGATGGGAACATCCTCTGCCTAAGCAAGGACTCCCCACCATCCAGGCCATACTTTCTTTTCACTGCTGCCTTCAGGAAGTAGGTACAGAAGCCTCAGGACTCACATCTCCAGGTTTAGGAACAGTTATTACCCCTGAAGTGCCTTTTGAACAAGGCACTTAATCACACGTTACTCTAGTGTCTGTGCGAGGAGTGGCGCCCCACACAGACTTCCAATCTGCGCCTTGTAAGGCATGAAAATGCCCGACGCAGGCCTCTCATGGTCTGAGTCGACGTTCCCTCCCCTATTACCCCTCAACCATCAGGCCCTTGAACCAGAGGGAACAACTTCACTCAACTTCACTCGTCCTGTCACTGAGCTGTTCCCATAACCTATGGCCTCACTTTCAAGGACTTTTCATTTAATGTTCTCAATGTTTATTGGTTATTTGTTTATTATTAATACTTTGCTTTGTATTTTTTGTTTCTTTTGTATTTACTGTGAATGCCTGCAAGAAAATGAATCTCAGGGTTGTATATGGTGATGTATATTTACTTTGATAATAAATTTCAAAGCACATTTATTATCAAAGTACGTATGCTGTATACAGCCCTGAGATTCCTCTTCCCACAGACAGCCATGAAACAAAGAAAACCTGGAACCCTTTCAAAGAAAAGTATCAAACCCCCAATGTGCAAAAAAAGAACAAATTGCACAAATGGCAAAAAATGGTGAGAAACCCAGAATATAAAACATCAATCTGCAAAGTCAAAGTATTCCTGCCCCTTGCTAAAATCCAACCTTTTGTCTTCCTCAAGCCAATGAGAAATATTGCAGAATGTTTTTCCATTAGAGATAAAGATAGATGGAGATTAATAGGCAAGTTAACTTTCTGACGTACTGCTGTGTTGTGATACTGAGACTCTTGCCCAGAGCTGAAGAATCCTACCACAACAAGCTTACCCTTTCCCAATTGATTAGTCTTGAAATATTTACAGAAAGAATTTTCTTCTTTAGTCATTCCAAGAAATTCTATCTGTTCAATAAATTGTCCAATATGGAAATAAAAGCCAAATGACTTTTCAGATGTGTCTACTGGACTTCAGGATGCTAAATTGAATTGCAGCTGTCAAACCACTTACAAATGAAGCCAGACTAAGAAAACAAGAATATATCTGTAGCATTTATTCCCAACCTGTCAAAGCAACTTTATTTTGATCTCAGGAAGATAATATATGCTGTTCCATGCAACTGTGTAAAAACAGTAGGAGTTTTTTACAATGTCAAGCTTAATAAGTCAATTCAGTAGTTTCTTTCAATGATGCATAATATCTATTCACTTTTAAGTAAATATTCACTGCATATGTCAGAAAAGACAGAAAAGGGGCTTTTTTGAAAAAAACTGTTTTGATATTAATATTGTTACACTGGCTAAAAATAGCTCAAATAGAGTCTAGTGAGACAAGGATCTATGAGTCTGAAAATTCTTGGGACGTCATCCTAGCAACTTAGCCACAGTCAGTGCTGAGTTTTTTTTATAAAAATTAAAAGCGTGTTTTATTTCAGAAGAATATACATTTGCACTTTTCATGATGAGAAGTGAGAAATAAAATTCCAGGGTATGCAGTTCCAAATAATATCCACTACAATCACATTTTTATAACATTTAGCATAGACATAGCCAGCACACATACACTCAGTGGCTACTTTACTAGAGCCCTCCTGTACCTAATAAAGCAGCCAATGTCTGTAGATGTTTTGCAGTAGGCTGCATTGCACTTCAGGTTGTGAAACAGTCATGGACACAAGAGTGCAAACACGAAGAAATCTGCAGATGCTGGAATTTCAAGCAACAGACATAAAAATTGTTGGTGAACGCAGCAGGCCAGGCAGCATCTATAGGAAGAGGTACAGTCGAAGTTTCGGGCTGAGACCCTTGGTCCTGACCTGCTGCGTTCACCAGCAATTTTTATGTGTGTTTCATGGACACAAGAGATTTTGCAGATGCTGGAAATCCAGAGTAACACTGCTGGAGGAATTCAGCAGGTCAGGCAGCATCTAATGAGGGGAAAGAGTCCATATTTCAGGCCAGAACCCTTCAAGAGAACAGTTCCTTTGGCAACATTTTGCTCGATCTGTGGAAGAACCCAACATCTACAATGTATGTCTTTCTTATACAGAACACATTTCACATCACACCTTATGCCTCAAGGAACTCCCACTGGGGAAATTAATACTTTAATTTTTGAGTTTATTTGCAAAGGTCTTAAATAGGACAAGGAATAGCATCTCTGGGGATCAAAAAGATTAATAGTTTAAATACGCAACCAACAGGAATTCTGCAGATGCTGGAAATTCAAGCAACACACATCAAAGTTGCTGGTGAACGCAGCCTGCCAGGCAGCACCTCTAGGAAGAGGTACAGTCAACGTTTCAGGCCGAGATCCTTCATCAGAGTCTCGGTCTGAAACGTCGACTGTACTTCTTCCTAGAGATGCTGCCTGGCCTGCTGTGTTCACCAGCAACTTTGATGTGTGTTGCTGTTAATAGTTTAAATACTTTTCATTATACCACTTGATGAAAGTTGAAATATAATAATCATGAACTATTGGAACCTATTATATGACCATTACACCGACTTATGTAAAATGTTATTCTTTTCTTTTGAAGCACTTGAAATCCAAAAGGAAAATCTATGTGTCAATTGTAAGGGGTAAAAGTCAAATGATTTTTGAGTTGGTTTATATAGAAAGAAATTAAACATTTGCAGTCATCAATGGGGAGTAGGAAGTGGGAGTTAATAAGGCAGCTTTGCAATGGTTTGGATGAGAAAGGATGTTAAAAAAGCATTTACATTGTGCCTTTGATGTGCACTAAGCATTTTATAGCCAACAAGGAGCTTATTTTAGGAAGTGCTATCATTGTTCTAGTGAAAAAAAACAAACAACTTGAGGCTAGCAAGCTCTCACTACATCTTTATGATAAAGACTGCTTAATTTGTTTTTGTCACGATTGTTGAGGGAAATGTATTAGACAGGACAAAAGGCATAATTTTATCACTCTTCTCCAAGGCTAATCAAGAGAGAAAACAGGGTAATAGTCTAACAATTCAAAAATAGGCTTTTGTAATAGCCCAACACCCCCTCATCTGGACTGGACCTGACACTACCTAACTTTGATGCTGAAATTTCTGAATCCAGACCATTTATCTCATATGATAATGGGGCCAATCAGGTCATTGGTTCTAGTCAAGTTTAAAGCTGTAGATTTAGCTGCAGTGAATTTAGTTTTTCTCAATGATGGGGCAACTGGGGGAAAGTTGCTTTTAAAGTAAGATGAATCAAGAGCTGTGAGGTAATGTTGTACTTTTATAAAACTCTGGTTTGACTACACTTGACATATTGTGTTCTGTTCTTGTCACTTCATGACAGGAAGGATATGGAAACTTTAGAGAATGTATGGACGAGATTTACTAGGATGCTGCAAGGATTAGAGAGCATGTCTTATCAAGAAAGGTTGAGGAAGCTAGGGCTTTTCTTTTTGGAACAAAGAAGGATGAGGGTGACTTGTTAAAGGCATATAAGATGATAAGAGACATTGATAGAGTGGACAACCAGCTCCTGGTTCCCAAGGTGGGACTAGCTAAAATGAGAGTGTATTATTTTAAGATTATTGGTGGGAAGTAGCTAGGCACATGGATGAATCAAAAATGAAGTGAAGTGTGGGAGGGAAGGTTTGGGTTGATCATGGAAAATTTGAATAGGTCAGCACAACATCGTGGGCCAAAGGGTCCGTATTGTGCTGTACAGTTCAATATTCTATGTATCCTTCTAAGAAGTTGTGCCAGCACCTTCTTAAAATAGCTGGTAGTCAGTGATTAGACCATTAGACATAGAAGCAGAATTAGTCCATTCAGTTCATCAATGGTGCCTAATGAATAACACATACCAGCTATGATCTCCCATGTTGTTAATCCAATTTATGTCTAGACTCTGATGTCCAGGAGTCTCTGCTTTTGAAATGGACTGCTAATTGATTAGAAACTTATTAGGCTGTGTAAAATTTTCTGTTTCATTTGTAGGAGGATGAGTTTTTATGCCACCTGTCCCAGGAAGAAAAAGAATGTCTTGGATTTTTGATCGAAACTATTGATGCTTTAGAGGTGGATTTGGAAGAAGATGACAAAGAGGGAGCTACAATGGGAGAGGGCACTATTGGTGATGGGTTTTATGAATTTCTAGGAATGGTTTGCAGTACTCAACCAACAGAAGAGGCAGCAGGTCCTGGTAAATTCTTGTTACATAATATTGGTGTGTTTATGGTCATACTTTTTAATAAGAAGGTCTGTGCGTAAGCTGCAACCACTTTGGGGCTTTCAGTCTCCAAATAAATAAACATTCTGGTGTAACTGTGCCAGTGAGATCAATTGTTATTTAAATTCTATGTTAATACAAGAAAGAACACTTTGCAATGATCTCATTTTCTCTCATCAAACGGCCTGCTTTTGGTGCTCTACCATCATTAGAATCCAGAGAGGAATTGATAGCATAGTTACTGGTTGCTATTTCTCAACTGAACAACAGGAATTGAGGGAAATTTTCAGAATAAGTGATTGGCCATAAAAACCGAAGACAACAGAAATTTACTCTAGGTGACTGGTGTATTTCTTTGGAATTTGTTTACCTCAGAGGATTGTACATGTTCACTTGTTAGATTTATTCAAGGGCAAAGTCAATAGATTTTTGAACCCACTGGGAATTATGAATATTTGAAAGGGAAATTGAATAAGGCAAGTATCATGATGTGCGCTGTCAAAACTGGAACCCAAGAGCAGAAGAAAGACAGACTGTGATGTAGAGATGCTGACTAAAGTTTATTTATAGTAATTCCAAAAGAACATCTGTGGCTCGGTCAAGCGACACCGCGAGATGGAGCATTCTCAAAACTAGGACCCCCATGATCAGCCCTAATTGGAATCTGCTTAAATAATACAAGTAACACAAAATCCCCGAGCCTATTAAAATAAACTTAATAAGTTTAAACAGAAAGCACCAGGATTTCACGTTAGAAAGAGCGAGTCACTCGAGAAAAGCACATGGAAATTAAATGATTAATGACTTTTATTAAACAACAATTAACCAATTCAGGTGCTCCAAAAACCTTGGAGCTTAACGCTCTCTGACAGAGGCTTGACGAGCTCATTACAGTATGCCACGATCTTGGTGATAAGCAAAGTACACCTACATGGCATTCTAAACACAAGAAATTCTACAGACATACAAAGCAACAGACACAAGATGTTGAAGGAACTCAGCAGGTCAGGCAGCATCTATGGAAATGAAGAAACAGTTGAAGTTTCCGGCCAAGACCCTTCATTGGGACTGGAAAGGAAGGGGGAAGATGTTAGAATAAAAAGTGGAGGAGGTGAACGGGGACAAGCTAGAAGCCAAGTGGGTGGGGAAAGGGGGTTGAAGTAAGACTCTAGGAGAGCTGGAGAAAAAAATAAGAGGCCAGAGTGGGGAATTGAAGAAGAGGGAAAGACAAGAGAGAGATAATTACCAGATGGGAGAAATCAATGCTCATGCCATTAGGCTGGCAGCTACCTAGATGGAATATGAGAATATGAGGTGATGCCCCTCATCATAGGAAAAGAGGAGGCCATAAACTAACATGTCAGAATGGGAAAGGGGATAGGAGTTAATATGGTTGGCCACTGGGAAATCCGTTTTTTTGCCAGTGGAGTGCAGGTGCTCAACGAAGCGCTCCTCCGATCTATGTCAGGTCTCACCAATGTAGAGGAGGCCTATTCAAGAGCACTGGAAACAACAGATGATCCCAACAGATCCACAGGTAGCATTCCGTTGCTTCACAACTATGGTACCATGACCTCCAAAATCTTTTATTGGCCATAATTAAAGTTAATATAAGAGGAGCATTTGATGGCTGTGCTGGAGTTTAGAAGAATGAGGGAGGACCTCATTGAAACCTATCAAATATTGAAAGGTCTAGATAGAGTGGACATGGAGAAGATGTTTCCAATGATGGGAGAGTCTAGGACCAGAGCGCACTGCCTCAGAATACAAGTACATTCCTCTAGAATAGAGATGACGAGGAAATTCTTTAGTCAGAGGGTGGTGAATCTATAGAATGCATGTCATAGACAACTGTAGAGATTAAGTCATTTGGGTATATTTAATGCAGGTGTAGATACTACTGCTACTATTACTACATCGATTCAGGCCTAGGGGGCCCGTGTCGGGCAGGATGGTGGACTCACCACTTCTCCCTCTCCTTCATCAGTGTGTTCAGTTCATCTACATTAGCCGCGCAGGTGTAGATAGGTTCTTGATTAGTAAGGGCATCAAACGTTACAGGGAAAAGACAAGAGAATGGGGTTGACAGGGATAATATATCAGCCACGACAGGGTGGCAGAGGCGACTAGATGGGCTGAATGGCCTAATTCTATGTCTTATATGTAAATGATTGTACATCATGGAAACAATATGAGTCATTTGCGACGATTCTAATATTTGTATCTTACAACATTTTAGATGAATCAGGCACCTGTGATTATGCTATTGGAAAAGCGGATGAAATTGCCACTAGCCTAGCTACAGAGAAGGCCAATATCAGAAGCATGGCAGTGGTTCCAGGTCTTGGTCCAACACCAAACCAAAAGGCAACAGCAGAAGGAGACAAGAAACAGAAAAAACTGCTGAAATATCAAGGATCTGAAGCCACAATGGGTTTAGAATCTGACACCACAAAGCAGTCCAGGGCGTCCAGAATTGATGAACAAAGCCCGTCCAGATCTCTCACCTTGCTCCCAGCCCATGCGAGGAAGTTTGACACCATCCTGAGGTCAGGCGTCAGTGTGCAGGAGCTGCGTGCTCAGGTTTTAGCCCGTCTCAGTGGGTCTGCCCAGCAGCAACCAGGCGGTCAGACAGAGGGGTTGGCAACACAATCCCACTCACTCCGGTTACTTGGAACGCCTGAGCAGAGAGCCGCAAGACAGGTTGCCCTGCAGAGACTAGGACTGTGGAAGCTTGCCTCAGGTGCACCCAGCAGCACCGATGCCACCTCTGCTCAACCTCTTACAACAGAAAATTCTCAAAAGTCAGCCTCTCCACAGTCACCAATGGAAGCAGACCGTGAAGCTGCTTTGAAAAAGCTGGGCCTTTTAAACCTATAACATTGAAAAATCCCTTGTGAAAATTGAGTAGTCACTGTTACTCAGAGTAGGTTGTCAATGAAGTTCCCCTACCCCTCATAAAGCCAATAAAATGTGTCAAGTGCGCAGCTTCTCTGTGCACACACAGAGGTTTATTAATGAGGTAGCACCTTACAATGCATGTTTCCTTCGTTCTGCAATTACACATTAATAATTCAGAGTTTTCCTAAAATACTCCACGACACATTTAGCAAGAACATAACATTGAACTGAATGGAAATAGAAATCTTGAACCCCAACCTTAAAATACAAAGATATACTCATTCACATCTTGCTGAGAAAACATTACATGTACAATTATGGGAGTAAACCCACATTCTGATATATTGTTTAGGTTGTAAGAGCTGCTACAAACAGCGGCATTGTGTTTCTTCCCTCTGGCAAATTGAAATTACGTGGAGCTCATATGTCAAATGATCAAATATTTGTTGCATTTCTATTCATCATGATGTCTTTAGAATCTTGCATCTACTTATTATTTTATAGATCATTGTTTTTTTGTCATTCATTTTCTCATATCATGCATTGTATAAATATTACTTGGAGTAAGTAGATCTGCATATAGGTTAGTGGCACTTTGAATGAATGAACATTTATTTCAAATTCTTGTTCTGTGTGATATGTTTTTACCAGGGCTTGAAGGAGTATGGTAAGTACCTGTATATTTATTATTTTTGCTGTAATGGAAAAGTAAACGAGACTGGGTGTAACATGGCCACAGATCAGCTATTGAAAAGACCAACTTCAGGCTTAAATTTCTTGTCTCACTTGTACTAGCACAACCAGAAGCAGCATTCAGGCTTAACCTTCTCCTCATTCTAACGGTTCTCTTCATCTATTCAAGTCAAAATTTCAAGATTAGAAAGGATATGAGATTTTGATGAAAATTTGTACGACAGCCCATGGAAACATTCACTCTCCAATATTGGCTAGCTTGCTGTATTTTTTGATATTTTGTTATTCACTTCTATTTCCAGTTTGTAGTTCTTTCTTTTGAAAATCTTTATCGAACATGTCAAATTCATAAAGATGTTTATTTAACCCTGGCAAGTGAAGGTTCAGCCTCTACTGAATGTTTTGTGTATCCTCTACTTGTTGACACACCATTGCCGTACTTTGCTGTGAGATATTGGCAAAGCTTGACAGAAGTTACAAAGTCGAAGCTCCTTTGATTTATTGATTATGTTACTGTGAAATTATTTTTAAATACTTTATTGATGACAATAAGGTAGATATCAACAACTTCTCTTTTGGATCCTCCTGCTTTCTCCAGACCAAATATGTTGCCATTGAACTTGCATGTCTCTCAGTTATGCCTGCCTTTTCATTGGCTATATGGAGTAATCCATGTTTCAAAGCTACACCAGCAATATCCCACGACTCTTTCTCTGCTGCATTGAAGACCACAATGGTGCTCTTTCCTGCACCCATGCAGAGCTCATCAATTTCATCAACTTTCCTACCAACTTCCACCCTGCCCTCAGATTCACTTGGTCCATCTCTAACAAATCTCTCTCCCGTCTTGATCTCTACTACTCCCTCTCAAGTGACACCGACATCTTCCACAAACCAGCCAACTCCACAGTTACCTTGATCACACCCACCATGTCACTTTCAAGGATGCAATTCCCTTCTCTCATTTTCTCCATTTCCACCACAACTGTCCTCATGATGAGTCTTTCAATCTAGAACATACGTGTCCTTTTTTCCTCAAAGAATAGTTACCTCCCCCCACCTACTTCTACTGATGCAGTCTGCCTGTTTTCCATTTCCCACACATCTACCCTTACCCATTCCCCCTACAGACATAATAGGGATCGAGTTCCCCTTGTCCTCAACTACATGAGCGTACACATCCAACATATCATTCTCCACAGCTCCGACACCTCCAGCAGGATCCCACCATCAGGCACACCCAGAGACAGCTCTCTGCTGTCTTCACGGATGGGTCTCTCAACGATTCCCTTGTCTGTTCATCACTCCCCACCGATTCCCCCTCCAATGCAACTGTGCTGAGTGTAACACCTGTCCCACACCTCATCCCTCACCACCATTCAGGGCTCCAAACAGTCCTTCCAGGTGTGGCTGCCATTCACATGTTAAAGCATGGGTATCACAGATTGCATCTGATGCTCCCAGTGGGTCCTCTTCTGCATCTGTGAGACCCGAAGTACATTGTAGAATTGCTTTGTTCAGCATCTTTTCTCCAAACACATAAGGCAGGATCTCCTGCTGACTGACCTTTTTAATTCTTACATCTCATTCCCTCACAAACATGTCTGTCCACAGCCTCTACAGCAAAATTGAGACCAGATATAGATTAGAGGGACTACATCTCATATTCAGCATTGGTAGTCCCCAGCCAGGCAATGTGAATATTCTCATTTTCTCAATTTTCAAGTAACCACTGCCCCGGCCTGCCCCCTGCTTTCCCTTTTCCCTCTGGCTCATCACCCCCATCTCTTTCCCCTTCTTACCCTCTCATCACCTTCACATTCCTCCCTCCATTTCCCTTGCTCACTTTCTTCTTTTTATTCCAAGGTCCACCTTTTTAAGTCCTTTGTCACTTCCATATATCAGCTCCTAGCTTTTCACATTAGTCTCCCTTCTCCCATCATCTGCCTATTATACTACTCTCACCTCGATCCACCCGTCACCTGACAGCTCTTGCTTTGCCCCTTCCCATTGGCTATCATCCCTCTTTCTTTCCAGCTCTGATGAAGGTTCTCAACCCAAAATCTTGCCTGTTCATTTCCCTCCATAGATGCTATGTGCCCTGCTGAATTCTTCCAGTACTTTTTGTGTTGCTCTGGATTTCCAACATCTGCAATCTCTTTTGAGTTTTCAAGGCAGATATTCTGTTACATATTCTTAGCATATGAATAGTAACATACAGAATAAGATTTCAGAGAGAGAGTTCAATGCACTTATGGTAATTTATTGTACCCTAGAGCAAAGACTTCGATCTTGGGTATATTCTCCCACCAAAATTACTCTTAGACCATTTGAGCAGAATTAGGCCATTCAGCCCATTGAGTCTGCTTCGCCATTCCATCATGGCTGATTTATTATCCCTCACAGCCCCATTCTCCTGCCTTCTCCCCATAACCTTTGACATCATTAAATAATCAAGAACCTTTACTTTAAATGTACCCAACAACTTGGCCTCCACGGCCATCTGTGGCAATGAATTCAACAGATTCACCACCTTCTGGCTAAAGAAATTCCTCCTCATCTCTGTTCCAAAGGGTCGTCCTTCTATTCTGCAGATGTGCCCTTTGCTCCTGGATTCCCTTTCTTAATAAGCAAGAGAAAATTAGAATGAAGTGTTTTATAAGTAAGTTTTCTTACCTATGGACTCACTTTCAAGGAGTCTTCATCTCAAGTTCTTGATATTTACTGCTTATTTTTTATTATTTCTTTTTTTTGTGTTTGCACAGTTTGTTGTGTTTTGCACACTGGTGCAATCTTTCAATGATTCTATTATGTTTCTTGAATTTTCTGTGAATGCCTGCAAGAAAATGAATCTCAGGGTTGTATATGGTGATACATATGTACTTTGGTAATAAATTGACTTTGTACTTTATAAAAAGTGAGAGGCTAAAATTCCTGACTTGTTCAATTTTAGCAGGAATGTGCTCCTGAATGTTTTGCTGAAATATTGGGCAGATCTCTTGAACCCATTTCACTACCCGAAATGTCTATCCATAGTGTCCATCCACCTGATACAAAGGACAAGTCAAACTGATCCTCTTGAAAAGCAAAGCAAGCCACAATTAGCAACTAAGACTTGGATGGCAAGTTCCGAAGCTAGACCCACAGAATATCCTAGTGGTCTTTTCACAGATTGCTCTTATCAAAAACTTTACTTATTTACTTATCTACTTACTTATTTACTGCCGGTTATACTGCTGGCATTTAGGGCAGCAATGAAATCCTCCATCTCCGGCTGTGGATTCCTTCATTGTGTCAATAGCTTCCTCTCGGTTTTCCCTACTGTCAGTCATGCAAGTCCTGGGAGGAGACTCAGGAATACTGTCACGCTCAGATGTAGAAGGATTCTTCATTGCTGTTTCCATAAAGATTTTGTTTTACCAGTCAAGGTTGTTAACCCTGAGCTGAACTCCCAAGCCTGGAGGACCAGTGACCACTCTTGGTCTGTACTCTACTCCTCAACATGTTTGGCATGGACGACCTTACCAAGAGCCAAAGCATAAAGCCCTGATCACAGACAGCATAGCTCTCTGAGTCATTGAGGCACACAAGCCTCCAGACCATGACAAGGATGTGGTCCTCACGGAGGATCGAAGATTTTGAATGCCTCTGGAGATCCTTTAAGATCTGCTGAGATAAACTTAATCTATTCAAGTAGACTTATATTATTTCATTATTTTAAAAAGTCTAAAAGTGAAAAGTGATTAAAACACCCTAGAGTTTTAAAATTAATTAATATAAACTAAACTAACCTTTTCATTCAGAGTTGCTAATTCTATTCAAATAGAATAACACACACAAAATGCTTGAGGAACTTAGCAGGTCACAGAGCACCTATGGAAAGGAATGCTTCAAGCTGAGAACTTTCATCAGATCTGGAAAAGCTAGGGGAAGAAGCATGAATAAGAAGGAGGGAAGGAGTACAGGCTGGCAGGTGATAAGTGAGGTTAAGTGAGGGGGGGTGGTTGGGTGGGTGGGGGAACGAGAGATGAAGTAACTAAGGTGATAGGTGGAAAAGATAAAGGGCTGAAGAAAGAATCCGGTAGGAGAGGAAAATGAACCATGGGAGAAAGGGAAGGAGATGGGCACCAGAGTAAAGTGAGGAGAAAAGAAGGAGAAAGAGGAGACCCAGAATGGGGAATGGAAAAGAGAGAAGGAGGAGTGGGAAGAAATTACTGGAATTAGAGAAATTAATTTTCATGCAAGTTAGTACTTCATAGGTCTTTATAGGCTAGAACTTTATTCCTTGGAATGTGGGACCCTGGGGGTTGGCCTTTAAGAAGTGTATAGGATCACAAGAGACATAGATAGCATGAATGCATGAAGTGTTTTTCCCAGGGAAAGGGAATCATGAAACTGAAGGGAATGGTTTAAGGTAAGAAGGGGAAGAATTAAAAGAGAACTGACGTGCAACTTCATCACACAGAGAGATGTGCCTGTATGGAACATGTGCTCCCAGAAGAAGTATAATAACAACATTTAAAAGATACTTCACTAAGTACATGATAGGAAAGGTTTTGCAGGATATGGGCCAAATGAGGGTAAATGGGACTAGCTTAGGTGGGCACAATATCTATCTCTTGGGCACCATATCCATTAAAGGATGCACTGGCATTGAAGAGGGTGCAGAGGATGTTAATGCAAATAATCCTGGGAATGAAAGAGTTGATATATGAGGAGCATTTGATGGCTCTGGGCCTGTGCCCGCTGGAGCTTAGAAGAATGAAACCTATCGGATATTGAAAGGCCTAGATAAAGTGGACGTGTAGAGGAAGGGTGGAAAGAACAAAGGAAATGTCTGCAATAAGGCAGAGACAAAGAGCAACTGAACAAGACAAATGGTGAAAGTTTGTTAGTTTCTACTGATCTGTAAAGAGGAGATGAATGAGGACAGAGGACAAAGAGAAGGAAAATAAAAACAATCTCTGAAGACAGAATGAGTGTTTCTGACTGGAGTTAACTACAATCCAATCCATTCGTGACCAACATTCCTTCTGAAGTGTGCATGCACACACTTCTTTTGCTACTAGTGCACAAAGGAATTTAAACTGCACACCGAAGGTTCTCACCCTCCATCTTGTTGGCATGTTAGATATATTCCATGATCATACATAACACATTTCCTTTTACAGTTTCTGATGTGGATGGTGTTGACAACATGGAGTTAGTAATGATTTGTCTGCAGATTTTAGAATTGGCTTATGTATACTGTTTTTATTGAAGAAATTATTGATCTACTATGTTGACTTCCAAAGAAGCAAAGGGCGTGAAGCGCAAAAGAACTGCTAGTTCATTTAAAGCAGAATGGCTTAATGAAACAGTAGAAACTGCTACACGAAAGCTCATGAGGTCAGGAATGTGCAGCTACAGGAAATATTTATGTACAGTACAGAAACAGGTGTTACCTGCATCTATTGTCACGATGCAAAAGTTGCTGGAGAATTTGTAGTTTGTGGGAAGAAGTGGAGTGATATTTGGAAGCTTGACTTTTTAAAGCAAACGGACAGTGTGCAAAAGCTCCGGCAAGAAAATCCTTTATTACCCACTATTGGCCTGCTACATATGTTTTACGAGAGTGCAGATGAACGAGAGCGAAAATGATCAAACTCAGAGGAGATCAAAGTTCTTATTGACAGTGTTTTGCTAGCTGTTAAAATGAATACATCCATATATAAAATTCAGTGCACATATGTTGTTGTCACTAGGGATAAAATTGCACAGCACAAGATTATTGTGCACACTGTCACTACTAATTAGAGGGAACATTGCTCATGATGTTGTTTTCAGTTTTACAATACCGTCTCTTAGGTGAGTGGAGAAAAGTTTAGGGGAGATGTCAGAGGTAGGTTTTTATTAAACACACAGAGTGTGGTAAATGCCTGGAATGTACTGTTGGTGGTGGTGGCAGAGGCAGATACATTCAAGACAATTAAGAGATTCTTAGATAGTTACATGGATGAAATACAACAGTAGGTTATGGGCTATGTAGGAAGGGTCAGATTGATCATGAAAAATGACATGGCTTCTTCTCATTGCTACCATTAAGAAGAAGTAGAGGAGCCTGAAGACACACACTTGGTATCTTAGGAACAGCTTCTTCCTCTCCACCATCAGATTTCTGAATAAACAATGAAACCATGAACACAATTTCAGTAGTTTTCCCCTCATTTTTTGCACAGATTATTTCAAATGAACAACAAATGTCATGTTACGTCAGTGATATTAAAAAGGTTGGCACAACATTGCGGACTAAAGGGCGTGTCATATGCTGTACTGTTCGATGTTCCATACTCAATATTCTATCTTTTGGTATATCAATCTTTATGCTATTCACTTACTGTACCCTGTTCTGGACATTGCAAAGTTAAGGCATTGGAGAAGTTCCAGAATGGATTTAACAAAATGATTTCATGGATGAGGAGTTTCAGTTAAATACAAAGGGTAAAGAAGCTATGCTTGTTCTGCCTGAGCAGAGGCTAACAAAGGATTAGGGTAAATTATGGTAAATTTTAGTCCTCTAAAGAAGAAGAAATTGTTTCCATTAAAGACCATGTTGATAATCAGAGATCTAATCTAAGATGGTGAAAAGATCAAGGTGATGGGACTTTATGTAGGTTGATTAAGTTGTTATGATCAGGAATGCACTGGAAAGCTTCAATCTCTCCCCATTTTGAAACCCAATCTTCCCTTTTCTACTTTTTCTACCCAGTGGGTGATCCCACATTTCCACCCCCCCCCCCCACAGTGTTTTCCATTTTTCATGTCCTTACCCCTTCACTGAGCCTGGCCTTATCCCCTAATCTTTCTCTGCATTCTCCTCATAACCCTGCAACCACCCTTCTATCATCGACAAACAGGTACATTACAAACGGGTGCATTACGAACTGGTACATTACAAACGGGTGCATTACGAACTGGGCACCTGAACCATTGATATAGACTGTGAACAGCTGGACACCCAGCGCCAATCCCCGCAACACCTCATTAGTCACAGCATCACATGCAGAAAATGAATTGTCTCTGTTTCCTGTTTATTAACCAATTCACAGCACTACATTATACTGTGTACCCTAATTATTATTTGTTGTACAATGTCAAAGATCTTCTGAAAGTCCAAACACACCACCTCCATGGTTTTCTCCTTCCTTGTTCTGCTGGATAAAATATCAAAAAACTCTTATGGATTTGTCAATGTTTTATTAATCAATGTTGACTTTGGGGTAGCATAATAATATAGCAGTTAGCACAAAACTTTATGGGGCTAGCTGTAAGATCGGAGTTCAATTCCTGCTGCTGTCTGTAGGAATTTGCACATCCACCACCCCCCACCACCATGGCTGTATGGGTTTCCTCGAATTGGTCCGGTTTCCTCCCACATTCAGATTTCAGATATGTTTGGGCTAGGGTTAGTAAGTTGGGGGCATGCCATGTTGGTACTGGAAGAATGTCGGTTCTTGCAGGTTGACCCCAGCACAAACCGAGTGTTTAGGTTCTTTCTGCAAAGGATGCATTTCACTGTATATTTCAGTGTATGTGCGACAAATGTAGATAATCTTTAATCTTTATCTCAGTTTTATTTTCTAAGTGCCCTGTTGCCTCTTTGTTATGAATAGATTCTATTAATTTCCTTACCAATGCAAGGCTAACTTTCCTGCAGTTCACAATTTCCTGTCTCCCATCTTTAACTAGTGCAATTGCATTTACTACCTTCCGATATGTAGAGCCTCTCTAAAATCTTCAGAATTTTGTAAGATGACAATCAGTTACATTTTTGAAACCTTAAGGCAGAGGTCACAGACCTACAGATTGATTGGCTTTTTCTAATATTAATAAATGTTAATCACTTTCAATTTCTGCATTTGTTGCTTTCTATTGTTTTCAGGAGGTTTACATTATTTTTAGTGAAGGCACAGATACAATATTTGTTTCTTCCTTTCTTCTCCTATGCGATTCCTCTTACCTCAGTCTATAAGACAGTCACATTATTCTTCACTATTTTTTCCCTATTGCACCACATGTCAAATCTTTCAGTTTTTTTTTTCGCTAGATCGATTTCATATTCTGTTTTCCTTTTGGTTACCAGTTTCTTGGATTCCTTTTGAAATTCTGTCAACCTTCAGGCTAAATGCTCTTTTTGGCAATACTATACATCTTTCCTTTGATTTAACACTATCTTTAACTTTTCCTGCTAGCCACCTTTTTTGTAGATCTTTAGAACTTAAAGGAATATATATTTGTTGCATACTAGTTTTTAGTCTTTTATTGTTAGACACAGATCGTTTATTGCCATACCTTTTAATATAGTTTCCCATCTGTACAGGCTATTCACATCACATGTCTTTGTGGTGTGGTCTGATTTGATTTCAGATTGAACTAAATAAATCCAATCTTACTTCCATCATGGCAAGACCATTTTCTCTGAAATGCCTTAGTTTCCAGTTTAGCACCTATTCCCTGATCCCTGATTGGTTCCTCAGCATGTCTTTCCTGATAGATTCCAGTTATTGCCCATTTTTCTGCTCTGCATTTTCAACACATCCTTTCTCTTTAGCAGTTTAAATCTCCTCAAACCAGAACACTGCTGCTTAGTTTTACCTACAGTCAGCAAAATCAATTTGCTTTTGTTTGATGCCAGCCAGCCTAGTTCTAGTGAAGTTCTTTCCAATGGAATAACTCACCCGTTCCCCAATACTGCTGCCAGTCCCATAGGAAATTAAATCCATTTATCCCAGATTAATTTTTGTGCCTCATATTGAGCTCTCTCACCTTTTGACCCTATGCCAATTTAAATGTGGTTCAGAAAGAAATGTACAGATTATTTTCTTTGTAGTTTTTTTTCAGTTTGAACCCTGTTGCTCATATTCCTTCTGCAAAACCCCATTCTCAGTCCTTCTGCTATAATTGCTGCTAACTTGAATCTTTCTCCTCCCACTCCAAGCTCTTTTCCAACCACAAGCAGGCGTCCTCAAAGCTGGCACTAGGCAGGCAACATAGCCTCCGGATCTCACGCTTGTGAATGGGGAGAACCATGTCTGGCTCCTTAACTATTGCCATTCCTTGTCACCACTACATTCCTGTAAATTCATCATTTTAAATGGTAACATGCACAATGATCAGTTTGCTCATTCTGCAATCACCACTATCATGCACACAGTCTACAAGAATCCAATAGTAATGGACAAATGCAAAGACTGAGGCTCCGCCTGTATTCCATTCTGGACCCCTATTCATGCCTCTCTTGTCATCTACCATTTTAACTGGCCAGTTCTGCAATACTTAATCTAAGGTATGTGACCGCAACTTGGAATAGAGTGTACAGGTAACTTTCACCCTTCTTCATCAAATGCAGTGTGCTTATCTGAGACTCCAGCTCATCAACTTGTCACAATAGGGTGCTGGGAACGGACCCAATTGCAAGACACAGACACTGAAGTACATGGAACAGGATTTGACTAGACTAGGGACGTGACAGGATTCAGGCAAGGAGCAGGGACAAGAATGCAGAGTTGAACTAGGGAAAGCGGGACCAGGACTAGGAACCATGAACTAGGAGACAAAGCTTAGATTCTGAGCCCGAGACTGGACAAGGACCCAGAATCTGGGTCTTGCCTCGGGCTCGGACCCAGAACCAGGCAAGGACATGACATGGCTTGAGGTTTGGGGTCTTGGGTCTTGAGCTTGGCTCGGGATCCTCGAGGCTCGGGGTCTTCGAGCTTGAAATGCGGTGGCTGATAACTCAGAGACTGGAGCTGAGAGACAGACTGGGAACTGAACATCAACATAGAGTCGAGACTTATCCAAAGACAAGCCGGGACTCAACTTCATCTCCACACCAAGGTGGGATGGGTCCACCTGTTGGGTAACAGCAGGACAGCCAGATTTACCCAACAGAGGCAAAGACAAGACATGTCCCCCCACAGGGCAACGACAAGACGGCCTGACTTACCCCACGGAGGCAAGGACAAGAAGAGACAAACAGCAAAGAATGACAGACAGTTCCAACTCTGCTCCAGGGTAGCTCCAAGTCTCAGTTCAGCCAGCAACCTCAGCTAGCCACAGAAATAGCCGGATCCCTACCTAGCTCGGAGTGGCTGGCAGCCACTCAGCTGGCCCAGGATACAGCCAAATCCATACCACAAAGACCACTCCAACGAGTGGCAACAAGGCTCCATGAAGCAGTGATCCTCCAACCAGGCCTAGAAATCACAAATGGTTTCACTAGCCTTCCATCAGCAGGTTGCTCCAAGGGGGACTGACAAGACAACCAGCAGCCCGTACTCACTCCCAAGGCTACTTATATTGCAAGCCCAAAGATGGGAATCAGATGCCTTTGATTTAGTCAAACAAGGGACAGCTGGAAGACCCAGAGTCCTGAGTCCATGGACCGGACCGTGAACCGGAATGCGTACTTCACGGACCAGACCATGACACAACTCTGGTTGAAAATCCTTGAGTCACAAACACTTCCTGCAGTTCGAGCCATGATGGGCCAAAATGGAATTTTTTTGAGAAGACATACTTCAAGCGAGGATCAATCATATGCCTATTATGCCACTAGCATTTAGGGCAGAAATGAAGGTCCTCCAACTCCGGTGGTGTTCGGGATTTCCTTCATTATGCCAGTAGCTTCAAGTGAGGATAGATGGCATTGTTGCAGAACATACTTGGGGAGTGAAAAATTAGAAACTAGGAGCTGTTCAATCAGATAAGGAAAACTTTCAAAGATGAGGCTGATCCACACATGCCAACAAGCTTCCACCCCACACTTATTCCCAAACACATGCAGGAATAAGGAAGTAAAATATGCATTGTTCCTAGAACATAAATTAATCTGTTGTACCATTTGATAAGATTATTCATCCATTCATTGTAACCATTGCTCCTCACATTGAGTTGTGCTAAATGATATAACACATGGAAAGGATAAAGAAGGAGATCCAGAGAAACTGAGTGACAAAGGTATAAGTTATTAACACCAGAACTATTCCGCCACTAAAATACTCAAAATTTGAAATCAGGCATATATACTGTTGAAGTTAAATTCACAAACAGCTTCCAGTTCTTCTCTTTTATCTATTGTTGCCTCCTTTTATTCTTTCTTCAACTTCCTATCTTCTGGTTTGTTTCTCTTCGCCTTCCTTTATTTGATTTCTGTTATATTGAGGTAGATAATCGAGGGCTCCATTTCCATGTTCTTGTTACTAATGTATATTTATTCTGTTTTTAAATAAAAGATAGTCATGCAGTTGAAAAAGCAGACTGCTCTTTATCTTGCTGGTGGGAGGTGGCTCCTGTGTATTCGGCTAATGGTGACAATAACACTAATTGTAATTCTTTTACTGGCACATTTCCTATTTAATCACTGAATCATCCTCCCATTACCCAGCTAGGACTGATTCTTACCATCTGCCAAGGGAGGGGGTATAAATGTTGTGGGGGTTGGGGAAGGGAGGGGGTGGGGTTATCGCTCACACAGTGAACGCTGCTGCCATTATTGAAACTGGCACTGAGAGTGAAAAAGATAGTTAACTCTTAACATGCTGGATTTAAGGAGTGGGTCTCTTTTTTAAAGAGACTGCATAGCCAGATGCAGATTGCAATAAGTTTGAATGAGAGTTTCTCACAATATGTCTTATGAAAGTCGCTTTCATTAGTTCCCCACTTCAGTCATTCAGTCAACAATCTGATCTAAATGTGCCTTGGAAAATCATTCATTTTGTATATTACGATTGGAATAATTTTCACTGTAACATTTATGATTTTTATCTTAATGGTGATAACACAGATCTTTGGAATGGCGTAAGCTCAGAGCAGAATGTGACACTTCTTCAACTTTGGGTTATTAATCTTCTATTTCTTGTCTCATGCATTCTCCAGAGAGATGAATAAGAGAAGACTTATTCAATGTATTCAGAATGTAGGCTTGTTTTTAGTTGTGTCTCAATCTTGCAGCATTTATTCAAAAGGTCCAGCCATAATGATTCAATGGGCTGAATGGTCTCCTTCTGTCATACAGTATTCTTCAATTTTATAAAGAATGAATCCTTTCTTTCTCATGTGCGAATGATTGATACCACAAACTAGTTTTTAATCCCCCCCATAATCCTTTTATCATTAACAGACCAGCTGCCTTATCATGCTCTCTGAATTTATGCCCCATTTTACATTTATTTTCTGACTGAGCTTTTGTTGCAATGAGCTTCATTGGCAATGAAGGCATGTGGATAATGTATATTTCCAGGCTCCGACTGGTGGCACTTTTCAGGCAGCTGCTGTGTTGCAGTGGCCTAGAGAAACTCTACTGAATGTTAAAAACAACTTCATCTCTATGTAAGGTCTTGCATAAGACCATAAGTCATAGGAATAGAACTAGGCCACTTGGCCCATTGAGTCTGTTCCACCATTCAATCCTGGCTGATCTATTATCCCCCTGAAACCCATTCACCTGTCTTCTCCCTGTAATCTTTGACAACCTCAAGAATCAAGAACCTCTGCCTTAAGTATACCCAATGACTTGACCTCCACAGCCATCTGAGGCAATTAATTCCACAGATCCTCTGGCTAAAGAAATTCCTCCTCATCTCTGTTCGAAAGGAATATCCTCCTATTCTAAGACTGCACTCTTTGGTCCTAGAATCCTCCACTAGAGAAAACATCCTCTTGAAAATCACTCTATCTTGATATTTCAATATTTGATAGGTTTCAATGAGATTCCCATGTCATTTATTCTAAATTCAGCGGGTACAGACCCAAAGCCATCAAATGCTCCTCATATGTAACTCTTTCATTCCCAGGATCATTCTCATGAAACTCCACTGGCCCCTCTCCAATGGCTGAACATCCTTTCTCAGATAAGGGGACCAAAACTGTTCTCAATCCTCCAAGTGCAATTTTTATAAAGCCTTAGCATTGCAACCTTGCTTTTATATTTTAGTATTCTCAAATTGAATGCTCACATTACATTTTCCTTCCTTACCACTGACTCAACCTGCAAGTTAACCCTTAGGAAATCTTGCATAAAGACTCCCAGGTTCCTTTGCATCTTTCACATCCACAATAAGTTTCAAAGCCAATGAAGAACCATGCATTTGGTGTATGGAGAACTGTAAGCACAAACTCTGTGCTAATCCCCATTGATGCAGCATCTCAGCCTCAGGCATTTCACTGAGGTTGATTTTTACTTTTTGTATAACCAAGTCAATTTTGATGCAGGAGTGTCATTCACATTTGACCAGCAAGCTGTTAAAAGGATAAATTAACACTGGCCAAAACTGAGCTCCTGGAGCAAACAGCAGCCTTGGAAAGAAGTCAGGACAGTCCAAGGACCAAAGAAGCAACAATCTGTTGGAGAAATTCAACAGGTTGAGCAGCATCAGAGAGAGAATTCACCATCGTTGTTTAAGGTATCCGGGCCTCTTCATTATCAGCTTCAAGGACATGTGACAAAATGGTTCCAGGTATTGCTCAAAAAGAAGTTCAAAGGTAAGTTTATTTTCAAAGTCTGTATTTGTCACCATATACTACCTTGAGATTCATTTTCTTGGCAGGCATTCACAGAAGAACAATGAAATACAAGAGAATCACTGTAAAACTACAGATAAAGACTGACAAACAACCAATATGCAGAGGGAGTCAAACCGTGCAAATACAATAAATAAATAATACTGGGAACATGAGATGTAGAGTCCTTGAATGTGAGTCCATAGATTGTGGAATCAGTCCAGTGGGGAGGAGAGTGAAGTTGCCTATGCTGGTTTAGGAGCTGAATGGTTAGAGGCTAATAACTGTTCCTGAACCTGCTGGTGGGTGTACCTCCTTCCCGATGGCAACACTGAGAACAGCATTTGGCCTGGATGTTGGGGGTCCTTGATAATGGATGCCGCTATCTTGTGCAGTGCTCCTTGTAAATGTGCTCAAGGGTGCAGAGGGCTTTGCCTGTGATGGACGGGGCTCTGTCCACTACTTTTTCTAGGCTTTTCCATCTTGGGCATTGGCGTTTCTATAGCAGGCTGCTACTATTTTTAATAATAACTAGATTTTTCACAGCATTTACTCATATAAATTATATGAAGGATTTCAGGACTAAAACCTACCCTCTGAAGCTGACTAGTTCCCCTTTCGTTATTATTATTATCACCTTGTGCAATTATGTCGCAGAAGGTAAAAGACAGGAGAGGCCTCACGTGGTCATTAAAGGCTTCACACATTAGAATGTAAGCTAGAATAGATGTCACCCCCTGGCTGCCATCATATATATTGCTAGTAATGATATATGTTAACATAAACAACACCTAGCAGGTATCCAGTCTGTATGTTATGGTGGGGGACGAGGAATCAGTGTAGGTTCAGAGGGAGGAGGGGGTGAAAACAACAGTATATATTTAATAGATGTTTGCTTATCTCGGAAATGCATTTCAAATCTGCTATGATGTATCACATTTTATCTCCTCAAGTCAATGTCGATGAAATATTAACACAAGAGATTCATCAGATTTTATTTTATTTTATTGCGATGCAGCGCAAAACAGGCCCTTCTGGCCCTTTGAGTCTCGCCGCCCAGCAACCCTCAATTTAACCCTAGCCTAATCACAGGACAATCTACAATGACCAATTAATTAACCCACCAACATCTTTAGACTGTGGGAGGAAATCAGAGCACCCAGAGGAAACCCATGCAGTCACGGGGAGAAGATACAGACTCCTTACAGACAGATGCTGAAAATCCAGAGTAACACACACAAAATACTGTAGAAACTGAGCAGGTAAGACAGCATTTATGGAAAAGAATAAAGAATCAACATTCTGATGAAGAGTCTTGGCTGTAAATGTCAGCTCTTAATTCATTTAGATGCTGCATGACCTGCTGAGTTGACAATATATTGTTGTGTGCATTGCAATAGAGATGATCCGATTCATCGAAATTAATATTTCTGAAATTAATACATTTAAAATTTCAAAGGTGAGATGGGGAACCATAAAAAAGCACTATAAAACAGGGTTAGTGTGCATAGAAAGTGCAGCAACAGGTCAAATAAAATCAGAAGTGATAATAATGGAGAAGTTATTGAGATACAGCAGAGCTGTTGTGCATAAAGAGAGAGCATGATCCTTTCTTTAATTTACCCAGCCCTAGACAAAATAACCCCCGCCCCATCAGAAAAATAGTGTTTTTCAAAATTGCAGACTGCTGGTAATCAGAAAATCTTGTGTAATATTGTTGGAACACTTTGAAGTGAAAAAATACATAAATAATTAATGAGCAAGATGAACAGGTGTTCTTATAAGCTCACTTCATTTTGAGTATAATTAATGGATACCTAGTTGCAACGCAATAATATAATTATAAACTTATCATCATTTGCATAAATAACCACAAAAGGGCAGTTGGCATGAGGTGGTCCAGATGACATCATCTCTCTCCACATTATTGTCTTGTCTTTAATAGTCATGGAACACTAGATCATAGAAACAGGCCGTTCAGCCCATGCCACACTATTATTCGCCATAGTCTCATTGAGCTGCATCTGGACAGAGACCGACAGACCCCTCTCATCCATGTACCTATCCAAATTTCTCGTAAATGTTGAAATTGAACCTGCATCCACCACTTCCACTGGCAGCTGGGTTTCTCACCCTCACCACCCTCTGAGTGAAGAAGTTCCCTCTCATATATTTTACCTTTCACCTTAACCTATCACCTCGTGTTCTAGTCTCACCCAACCTCAGGGAAAAAAGTCTACTTGCATTTACCCTGTCTATATCCCTCATAATTTTGTGTACCTCTATCAAATTTCCTCTTTTTCTCCTACGCTCTGGAGAATAGTCCGAACCTGTTCAACCTTTTCCAATAACTCAGGCCCTCAAGTCCTGGCAAAATCTTGTAAATTTTATTTTTCTCTAAATTCTCTCTCTGTAAGTGTCTCAAAATTTTTTGTTTTTCTGGAGACTATACTTGGCTTTTAATCAGATAATATGCTTCAGAGTTGTCTATTATTTTGCACAATTTGCAAAACAACTTGAATTTAATAGAGTACCATTTATTCTCTTTGTCCTTCATGTCAATTCCCTCTGATATTCAGTTTACCTCCTTTATGCCTTCAAGGTTTTCCTTCTGCCATCTGCTCTCTGCAATTCTAAATTCCTTCCATGTAGGTGAAAAGGACAGAGTTCTCCTGTCCTAAAACAATCCTCTCTTTATCTATCCCATCCCTATCCCATTCCACATATTAGTGATTTGTAGACTTGTAGATGACTTATACATTATCTTATTCCCCATCCATTCCAACATATATTTACGTTCAAAACAATTAATCTGCTGGAGGAACTCAATGATTTAAGAAACATCTCTCTGCGGGAGAAAGGGAATTGCTGACAATTTTGGTTGAAATCCTACATCAGCACCAAAGTAAGACTTCAACATGGAACAGTGACAATTCCTATCCCCCCCCCCCACCTTCTGACAACCATACAAATTCAGCTTGCCCTGCCAGCTGATTGTTCGTTGCTCCAGATTTCAGCGCCTATACTTCCTTCTGTCTGCATCATCCACGGATCGATGTATTGTGCATTCAGAGATGCTCTTCAGGGCACTATTTTTTTTTAATACATTTGAGTTACTGTCACCTTCTCATCAGCCTGAAACAGTCTGGCCATTCCCTTCTGTCCTCTCTCATCAACAAGGCATTTTTACCTACAGAACTGCTACACACTGGATGTTTTTTATTTATCTACCATTCTCTGTGAATTCTAGTTACTGCTGTGCATGAAAATCCTAAGGGATCAGCAGTTTCTCAGATATTCAAATCACCTTGTCTGGCACCAAGAATTATACCACGGTCAAAGTCACTTAGCTCACAGTTCTTCCCCGTTTTCCTTGAACAACAAGTGAACCTCTTGACCATTTCTGCATGACCTTATACATTGAATTCCTGCCACATGATTGGCTGATTAAATATTTACATTAATGAGTAAGTGTACCTAATAAAATAGCCACTGAGTATACATTTGCTCATTGCCCTGCTTATAAATAAAAGCTTTCATACCCACTTTAATGCTTCTCAGTTCTTCCACTCTTTATATTTCTTCAAAGAAAAGTAACACATCTCAAAACACAAGAAAATCTGCAGATGCTGGAAATACAAGCAACACACACAAAATGCTGGAGGAACTCAGCAGACCCAGCATCAGAACTCAGCATCTATGGAAAAGAGTAAACAGTTGACCTTTCCGGTTAAGACCCTTCATCGAGACTGGGAAAAAGAGATAAGAAGTTAGAGCAATGAGGTAGGGGGAGGGGAGGAAGAGGTACAATGTGGTAAGTGATTGGTGAAACCATGAAAGGGGAGGGGTAAAGTAACGAGTTGATGAAAGAGATAAAGGGCTGGAAAAGGGAGAGGATAGGGCTGGATAGGAGAGGATAGAAGACCACGGAAGAAAGGGAAGGAGGTGGTGAAGCAGAAGAAGGTGATGGGCAGGTGAGGAGAAAAGGTGAGAGAAGGAAATAGGAATGGGGTGAAAGGGGGGCAATTACCAAAGTTTGAGAAATTGGTGTTCATGTCATCAGGTTGGAGACTATCCAGACGGAATATAAAGTGTTGCTCCTCCAACCTGAGTGTGGCGAAGCATCTCCCAATCTATATTGGGTCTCACCGATATACAGAAGGCCACACTGGGAGTACCTGATACAGTAGCTGACCCCAGCAGACTCACAGGTGAAATGTCACCTCACCTGGAAGGGACTGTTTGGAGCCCTGAATAGTAGTGAGTGAAGAAGTGCAGGGGCAGGTGTGGCACTTGTTCCGCTTGCAAGGATAAGTGCCAGAAGGGAGATCAGTGGGGATGAATGGACAAGGGAGTCACGTAGGGAGTGATCCCTCAAAAAGCAGAAAGTTGGAGGGGAAGGAAAGATGTGCTTGATGGTGGCATCTTGTTGGAGATGGCAAAAGCTACAGAAAATTATGTGCTAAACACGGAGGCTGGTGGTGTGGTAGGTGAGGATAAGAGGAACCCTATCCCTGGTGGGTGGCGGGAGGTTGGGGTGAGGGCAGACCTGTGTGAAATGGGAGAGATGCGGGTGAGGGCAGCATTGATGCTGGAGGAAGGAAAGACCCTTTCTTTGAAGAAGGAAGTTATCTCATTAGTTCTGGAATGAGAAGTGTCATGCTGAGAGTAGATGCAGTGGAGGTGGAGGAATTGAGAGTAGGGGATGGCAATTTTGCAAGTGACAGAGTGGAAGGAGGTATAGCCCAGGTAGTTGTAGAGAATCAGTGGGTTGGAGGCAAAGTTGATAAGTCGACGAGTTCAACATGGATGCAGAAAGCAGCACCGATGCAATCGTCGATGTAGTGAAGGAAAAGTTGGGGAGTGATACGGGTGTTTACTTGGAACACACTGTTCCATGTAGCCGACAAAAAGGCAAGCATAGCTGGGACCCGCGTGAGTGCCCATGGCTACACCCTTGGTTTGAAGGAAGTGAGAGGAGTCGAAGGAAAAATAGTTCAGAGTGAGGACCAGTTCCACCTGACGGTGGAAAGTGTTAATGCAGGGTAACAGATTGGGTCTGTTGTCTAGAAAGAAGCAAAGAGCTTTACGACCCTGCTGATGGGGGTGGAGGTGTATAGGGACTGAATGTCCCTGGTGAAAATGAAATGACCTGAGCCAGGGAACTTGAAGTCTTTGAAAAGACCCAGAGCATGTGAAGTGTCACGGATTTCGGTAAAAAGGGACTGAAGCAGAGGAGATAAAACAGAGTTGAGGTATGCAGAAATAAGTTTGGTGGGGCTGGAACATGCAGTAACAATGCATCTACCTGGACAGTCATTTATCTCAATTCAGTTTCAGATAGGGAAAAACTTGTACAGAAGTACACTAATTGTCTCTAAGAATGCTAACTTTTCTAGCATTAAATTCAATACTTAAAATTAGACTTGATGGATAAGACAAAAATAAACATACTTTGTGTACTAGCTGAATAATTTTCAGTCTAAGCTGACATCTGGATTCCATTTTATGCATACTAGTGCTATCAATTCAAAATGATTTATGATTTCTATATTTGAATGAATTGGACAAATGTGTTATCACTGCAGAAATGGCTGTATATACAGTTTTTTGGAGGTACAATTTTCTGCCCTGAATTTGGAAAGCTTAGTTTCAAGTGTATTTCTGTTCTGTTGATGCAGTGCCCAAAAGCCCACAATGTCTGATGTCATTTCACATTTGTAACTATATTCTCTGTTGCTGGTTTTCTGTGCTCCGTTGAGATAATAATAAAGAAAAATAGCCTGAAGTTTCCATTTCCATTTTGATTTCTCCCTTCAGTGATATATAATAACCTTTTATTTTGTTTGAGACAAAGTTGATCATTCCATTATAGAATGTATTTTTTTTGGTGATTCTTCAAGAATTTTCATTCAAATATTATTATCTTTAAAAGGTCTTTCATTTTAAAATATTTTAAGTTTATTTCATTGATATTTATGCATCACATCTATACAATTTAATTATGAATGGACATGATAAGAATATGCTTTTAATATAAACATTTTACCAATAGTTTATTTTCATAAATTCAGTTTCGATTTGTCCATAGCATTAAATATTTTGAAAATTCTGCTATATTTCTTTTTTTAAGATACTACTTTAAGGCCCTCTGTTAGTTGGAGGAAACCAATGGATGCTGCATCATTGCTGTCTGTGTGATATGCAAGCCAGTAGGCGAGCAGGGCAGTGCGATATGGAGGACAAGCTGTCTCCCATGCAGCACGTTCCCCCTCTCCATGCAGCTGATGGGCACAGCAATGTCGCAGGGGGTGCCAGTTGGTGATAAGGTCAATGTAGGTCTGCCTTAGGAACTGCTTCTTTGGAATATTCCTCAGGGTTTACTCCTGAAGCCTTCTTCATGATGGGTATAGTGGCAAGGCAGTGGAAGTTTGAGATCAGAATTTTCCTTCTCCTAGCTGAGCTGCCAACCATGGCTGACAAATCCCATCTTCTTGAGGCGACTGGTTTTTAAGGCGCCAGTAACCCACCTTTGTCCCTTCTCCTATCAGTAAAAATGGTTCGGTCAGGCTTAGTGGCTAAGTCACACATGAAGGCCAGGAGCTGGACTTGGCTGTCAGAGGCTATTTGAGATGCACGCCATTGGGAGCACTTAATAGGTAGTGGGAGATTATCCCCACTACCGATACTACATTAAACATTTTCAAAACAAGTTAAATCAAGAACAGACACTAGCATCACCGTATCTGTTTTATGGATTACATTAAGAGAAATTTATGGTTGACTTGTTTCAAGCTTAGAATGGGTCAGGCATTTTTTGATTTAAGAGCTGATTGTGGTGAAAATAACTTGCGTAGGTGAGAAAGCAATTAATTAATTTGAAAACAAAAATCTATGAAAAAAAATTAACCAATCACGTCTATCAAAATAATATATAAAAGTATGAAAACCAAGGACACATGAATTATGCTAAATATATATTGAAGAAGCCAAAGGTCAATTTTGCATTTCACATCGTGGTAAAAGCATATTGTTAATTGTAAATCTAGTTCAATGTTATTTTTTCACTTCAGCCAGAAAGGCTAACTGAAGAAAATATTGCTTTATCACACCTACAGACTGACCATGAGAAAGTGTGATCCTGAACAGCATTCTATTGGTGAACTGGAATTAATAATTTTGAAAGTAAGCTGTACCTGAATAAATGAACAGAAAAAAACGGGAAACCAACCATACCGTTATGGGCCAAGAAAACCATGATAATTTTGTGAGTTTTCTTCCCCTGTAAATGAGTAATATTTTCATTTACAAAATGCTGGAGTAACTCAGCAGGTCAGGCAGCATCTATGGAAAGGCATAAACAGTTAACATTTCAGGCCAAGACCCTTCATCAATTAGTCGTGAATAAAGGGCCTTGGCCCAAAAAGTCGATGTTTAATCCTTTCCATAGATGCTACCTGACCTGATGAGCTCCTCCAGCATTTTGTCTGTGTTGCTCTGGATTTCCAGCATCTGCAGAATCTCTTGTGTTAGAAATTTTGCTGTTGTGTACAGAGCAATATTCATTTAATCACAACTCTTCAAGTTCATTATGAGAAGGGAATTGAAGGAGCAATAATGCATTATAAAAATGTTTCATTGCTGTGTATTTGGTAGCAGATGATTTCACTTCAAGTTTTAGAATCATAGAATCTTGATTTTAGAAAGAGGCCATTTGGCCCACTTGTTTGTAACTGTCATTTAATTAAACCCATATGCTTTCTTTTCTCTCTCATAACCCTGCAATTCTTTTCCTTTTGAGAATTTATCCATTTTCTATAGAAAGTTACAATTGGATTTGCCACAGCCATTCTTTTAGAAGGTGGATTAAATATGATAATGACAGTATTTCCTCATGTACCCTTTCAGCTATGTAGTTTAACTATAAGAAGAGATTAGTGTTATCCTAGGTAGAATGGAATGGAATTCACTGCTTCATGCAACATATTTCATTGAAGCAAAAGAAAAATCTTCTTTGAGTGCAGCTGAGTAAAAGAGCTAATTAACCTCTGGTTTCCTGATATTACATCAAGGAATCTGGCTGAATATCTTTTAGGCATCGCTTTTGGATTTAACCCCAAAATACGCAAAGTGACCTCTGTAAATGCAGGTCATTACAGGATTGTTAACAAGTTCCTGTTGCTGTACAGTTACCTATTTTGTAAGGATCAATCATTCTTGGGTCACTTGACATTGTTCAAACTGAAGAAACTGCCTGATTCCACTTTTATTCACTACAGATTGTGACAGATATTTTCCCTTCAACAAGAAGTAGAAATACAGTAGATTCTAGTTAATTGGGCTATCAGGTAAACAGGGCAGCTGATTATTCGGGACAACTCTTAAAGAACAAAAGCTAATCACAATAGTAGCTGGGATTTCCTTCATTTATTTGGGACACTATGCTGCTTAATTGTAACAGGAGACTGTTGCCAAACAGTTTCTAACTTGCGTCAGTCACGAGGACTTGAGTGGCTGTTAAACACTGCATCATGTTTAAAGTGAACAGTTTTTAAATAGTGTCAGTTGTGAGCATTTGTGTTCAAAAACAGTGATATTTATCACTAATAGTTGGTGAGAAATAAGCAGTAAGACAATTCTGAACGGTTTTGCTCACTACAGTTTCATGCATTTAGGCTTGGAGATGTGAGTAACAGGCGGGAGTGAAAATTGAAGGGTTGCCCAATTGCAAACTAGGGATTACAAAGAATTTGAAGTTATTGACATTCATCTTTAATATTATAATGAAAATGAAGATTTGGAGGATGCAGTCATTGAAAGCATTGAAGACAGTCCTTTATCCGCAATAGGTGTTTGTGCTGATTTTGTTCATTTGCAATCAATCAAAAGAATATGGCAGTGTACACAGGATGAATTTCTCTGTTGATAACTACTAGGAAATAATATACAGTTTTATAGTACTGTAGTGGTATTGGCTGTGTTCTAACTTGTTCTGTATTTCATTTTCAATGTATAATTTGTTACTCAGTTAAATGGCAGTGTGTCTTTTTTGTACTTTTCTAACTATTTCCATGAAACTTTGGCTAATTTGGACTGCGGCTTAAATGGGCTAAAATGTATTGGTCCTGATATGTCCCAATTAACTGGACTTCATGGTGTATTAGAATAAAATGTGTTATATTTAACCTTTCATATTTTTTCAAAAGTAAATGCGTTTGAGGGAATGAGTTGAGACGGAAAGGTTCACTTACAACATAAACCTATTTTACATGGTTTACATCTTTATAGAAAGAAATATATTTACTGGATTTTACTTTCATACCTAGAGGAAAATATGCAATTTATACTTAATTATCATGAACTGACAATAATTTAATGAGAATTGTAATTATTGCGTTGTAACTGCATAAAATATACATCCTGAAATTATTTTTCTTCTCAAACATCCATGAAAACAGAGGAGTGCCCCAATGAATAACAGTTAAACGTTAGAACACCAAAGCCCCCCCCAGCAACCCCTCCCAAGCATAAGCAGCAGACCCCCATCCTTCCCCACCAGCAAAAAGCATCTGCACCCTCCATCAAGCACTCAAGTGTGCAACAAAGCATCAATAGAGACACCAACTTGCAGTACCCCAAAGACTACTCGTTCACCCAGTAATTCAACATACCACAGGCTCTCTTTCTTCCTAATAAAGGAAAAAGGGGTGTCCCCATTTCACAGCAAGAGGGAAGACATAGCAAAACAACTCCCCAATATGGTGTTAAAAGTCTGTTGTGTCACTATCTCCGAGCTCTGTGCCCCAAGGACTCTGGTCTCTGGGCACACAACCAACAGCCAGCTCACTGCTTTCGATCTTCCGTATACCCCCACAACACTAAGCGGCACTAAGCTCGTTTCTGCCCGCCTCCAGAGCCATGAAAATCCAGCACCCTGAAGGCATGCTAGTCTTCCAGACCACGTCCTTGGAATATCGAAAAGAGGCTGGTCTTGAGGCCCTGAGAACGGGTCCCACTTCCGCAAAGAACCAAAGTCAGCATGTAACTCCAGGTCAGGGTCTTTGAAAGAACCCTGAAAGGGACAATTAGAGATATTAAAGATAGAAATAGAGCTGTTTCCGAAAATGCAAGCAAAGGAGTTGCCATTAGGCACCATCATCCTAAGCTCCGCCCTTCTGTGTTTGCAGCTACTGATACTGTATTCCAAAAATACAAGTTGCAAGGCAGAGAAGGCAGAAAGAAACAGTTTAAAACATGCATTACAAAAGCATATGCATTTTGAATAAGATTATTTTCTGTGGACTCATCCTAAAGGCCCACCCCTTTTTTCTCCTGGGACCTGTCAAGCATGTGGCTAGAATTCAAAGGAATGGGTATTAGGGTGTTGGAGTGAGGAGATGGGATAAGAGATGGGGTGGAGTAGAAGTTAGAATACACGAGTCAGTGATGCATACATGCGGAGAATGAAGTGTTAAATTGATCTACTGTAAAGAAAACTACTCAAGAATTGAAATAAATGTTTATCCATAAATTCAGATATAATTCATCCCTCCTCCTTCTGCCTTCTCCTATCATTTTGGATCTCCCCCCCCACCTTCAAATCTCCTACTAGCTCTTCTTTCAGTTAGTCCTGACGAAGGGTCTCGGCCTGAAACGTCAACTGTACCTCTTCCTAGAGATGCTGCCTGGCCTGCTGCGTTCATCAGCAACTTTGATGTGTGTTGTCTGATATAATTCCATTTGATTATTATGCCACCATTCCTGACCTTAAGAATAATATAGGCTGCTGAAACTGTGACTCACACTAACCGCTCCTCAATTTCTGGTTGCATTTCAGTTGTATGACCTTGAACTATGGTCTTCAAGGTTGATGGTTCTATTGGGTTTCTTTGTTTTATGGCTGTCTGAAAAGAAGACAAATCTCAAGATTGTATAAAGTATGCATACTTTGATAATAAATGTACTTGGAACTTTGAAATATTTTCTTAATGCAGTTGTTAGGCTGGCCAAAGTGAATAACGACACATCCGTTTACCCTGAAATCCCAGCCCATGTCCTGAGTTTTGTCTGCACCCATGTGCTTCTGGAGAGAGAGCACGTTAGATTAGATTAGATTATGAGGACACTCATTCCTCGTTTATTGTCATTTAGAAATGCATGCATTAAGAAATGATACAATGTTCCTCCAGAGTGATATCACAAAAAAACAGGACAAACCAAAGACTAACACTGACAGAACCACATAATTATAACATATAATTACAGCAGTGCAAAGCAATACCATAATTTGATAAAATCTCAAAGTCCCAATCGACTCCCGACAGTCCCCAATAGCAGGCGGCAAAGGGGAGAAACTCCCTGCCATAAATCTCCAGGCACCAACAACTGCCGATACATTGGAAGTTGCATTGGAAGCACCCAACCACAGCTGACTCTGAGTCTGTCCATCTGAAAACATTGAGCCTCTGACCAGCCCCTCCGAGACAGCCTCCCGAGTGCCATCCTCTGCCGAGTGCCTTCGACCTCGCCCCGGCCACCAAAACAAGCAAAGCCGAGGATTTCGGGGCCTTCTCCTCCGGAGATTCCAGACCACACAATAGCAGCGGCAGCGAAGCCGGCATTTCAGAAGTTTCTCCAGATGTTCCTCCGTACTCTCACGTCTGTCTCCATCAAATCAGAATTGTGCACTGTCCCCTACTTGACACATAACAGATATTCACCGGAGTGGCCTCGCGTGCTGCGTCGCCCCGCCATCTTCTCCTCCTCCAGAAGGGCATATTGTGCCCAGCAGTGTCCTGAAGGGCACCAAAGAGACACTGAACTATGAGACAACATTTCAATCTACAGATTTATTCTCCTTTTCTCAATAATTTTTGGATTTTTTAAGTCAATATTTCCTTAAGAGTGAGAACATTCTAATTTACCAATATGTGAACTGTACTAGTCTGTGCACAAATAGATTCATTAACCGAAATACTGGGATACATATAGTTATCTTATGGAGAAACTTTGAATTAGCACCTCATCTTTCTTAACAAATATGAGATGTGAACTCTTTGAGTATCCGAGGGCAGAATTACTCCAGCCGCCATATGAAATAACATTGTAACTGTATCCATGGAGATTAGTTCTGGTTCAAACAAATAAGTTTGTAATTTACCTAGAAATAGTCTGCAGAGCTATTAACTCTACTCCTACTCCAGAGTGGTAGCATCATTACCTGTCAAAGTAATTGCTAAATCTACCATGGATGTTTTTTGATGGATGTTTGCTGAACCAACCTTATAATTTATTTCTTTTATTCACTTTGTCTCAAATTACTCTGCGATGTATCTGTAATCACCCTGTGCCACCTAAGTACAATTTTTTTCATATACTTTTCATTCTCTTTCATCTGGTTACTCAACAAAATTTATAATGTATTTTGCTAATGATACATTAATATACTATTAAAGTCACCTGGACCAGATGATGTACACCATAGGGTTCTGAGAGCGGTGACTAAAGAGATCGTGGAGGCCTTAGTAATAATCTTTCAAGAATCACTAGATTCTGGATGGTTCCAGAAGACTGAAAATTGCAAATGTCACTTCACTCTTCAAGAAGGGATAGAGGCAGAAGAAAGGAAATTATCGGCCATTAGTCTAGCGTCAGTGGTTGGGAAGATGTTAGAGTTGATTATTGAGGATGAGGGCTCAGGGTACTTGGAGACACAAGATAAAATAAACCACAATCAGCATGGTTTCCTCAAAGGGAAAATCTTGCCTGACAAATCTGTTGGACTTCTTTGAAGAAGTAACAAGCAGGATAGACAAAGGAGAATCAGCTGATGTTGTGAACTTAGATTTTCAGAAGGCCTTTGACAAGGTGCCACACACATGAAGCTGATTAGCAAGCTATGAGCCTATGGTATTACAGGTTCTAGCATGAATAAAACAGTAGCTGATTGGTAGGAGGCAAAGAATGGGAATAAAGGAAGCCTATTCTTACTGGCTGCCAGTGATTAGTGGTGTTCCACATGGATTTGTGATGGGACCGATTCTTTTTATGTTACATGTCAATCATTTGGAAGATGGAATTGATCGTCTTTGTTGCAAAGTTTGCAGATGATATGAAAATAGGTGGAGGGGCAGGTAGTTTTGAGGAAGTACAGAAGCTACAAAAGGACTCGGGCAGAAGAAGAAATGGCAGATGGAATAATGTTGGGAAGTATATGGTCATGCACTTTGGTAGAAGAAATTAAAGGGTTGACTATTTCCTAAATGGAGAAAATACAAAAAAGCTGAGACTCAAAGGGACTTGGGAATCCTTAGGCAGGATTCCCTAAAGGTTAATTTGCAGGTTGAGTCTGTGGTGAGGAAGACAAATGTAATGTTAGCATTCATTTCAAGAGGATTAGAATATAAAAGCAAGGATGTAATGTTGTATAATAAAGTAATGAAGCACAGGTGAGGCCTCACTTAGAGTATTGTGAACAGGTTTAGGCCACTTATCTTAGAAAGGATGTGCTGAAACAGGAGAGGGTTCAAAAGAGTTTCACAAAAATGATTCCAGGATTGAATGAATTTTCATGTGAAGAGCATCTAATGGCTCTGGGCCTGTATTCACTAGAATTCAGCAGAATGAGGAGTGACCTCATTGAAACCTATCAAATGGTGAACTGCCTTGATAGAGTGGAGAGAATGTTTGGAGTGGAGCAGAGGATGGTAGGAGAGTCTAAGACCAGATGACGCAGCCTCAGAATAGAGAGAATGGAGATGAGGAAGAATTTCTTTAGACAGATGAATTCTCTACCACAGGGAGCTGTGGAGGCCAAGTTTTTATGTATATTTAAGGAAGAGATTGATTGATTCTTGATTGGTCAGGACAAGAAGGAATACAGGGAAAAGGAAGGAGATTAAGGCTGAGAGCAAAATTGGATCAGCCATGTTGAAATGGCGGAGAAGACTCGATGGGCCAAATGACCGAATTCTGCTCCTATACCTCATGGTCTTGTGGTCTTAGAAATGCTATGGATCCTAATAATGTCGTCACCTTTTATTACTGCTCCAAGGGATTTTGAGTTTTGAATAAATGTCCAAAATGTTGTGATGTAGCTATAATGTACAAGTCAACACAATGAAACAAGGCTCCAAAAAACTACGTGTGAGGAGTAGGATTTTGTGTTGTTTTACAAACTGTGTGTCAGCAGGAATAATAACTTGGTTTCTTAGAATGCACTACATCAGGGAGAAGCAATAGCATCCTTCATAAACAGTTTTGCCAATCACCTGTCCAGCTGTTGGCTCTATCCCTCCACCTCCTGTCTTCTCCTATCATTTCGGATCTCCCCCTCCCCCTCCCACTTTCAAATCCCTTACTCACTCTTCCTTCAGTTAGTCCTGACGAAGGGTCTCGGCCTGAAACGTCGACTGTACCTCTTCCTAGAGATGCTGCCTGGCCTGCTGCGTTCACCAGCAACTTTGATGTGTGTTGCTTGAATTTCCAGCATCTGCAGAATTCCTCGTGTTTACGTTATAATCATATCCTCTGGTTCTTTGGAACAACACATTGTGGCAATTATGCATGTGTAGGCGTTGGGTATCAGAATGCTATACATTAACAGAACGAGCCCCGCAGTTAACACCTCATCTTCTATCATTAAACAACTTTCATACATCAATTTTTTCCAGAAAGTTCAGGAAGATCACCCTATTAATTTTCATCCAGTGTGCAGATGCCATTTGAGGCATTCCTACCCTCTGTCCTGCCAGGCTGAGAAGTGCTAGCAGCACAAATCTGGAATTAAACTGGGATGTCCACATCTGAGTGACTCAGCAAATTGGCACATTGCTTTGATAAGCCAGACATGCTCAGAGGGAAGGACTGGAGGAGGAAATCCAATTTGATGGCATCAAATTGATTTCTCCTCCTGGTAATTTTTTTTTGTTTCTTTTTTTTCTTCTTTTCCCGTTTCCTTTCCCTTCTTTTCTCATTCCCCACTCTGGCCTCTTACCTCTTCTCTTCACCTGCCTATCATCTCCCCCTAGGTCCCCTCCTCCTTCCTTTTCTCACTCTCCTCTCCTATCAGATTCCTTCTTCTCCAGCCTTTTACCTTTTCTACCCACCTGGCTTCACCTAAGACCTTCTAGCTTGTCCTTCTTCCCCTCCCCCTGCCTTTTTATACTGGTGCCTTCCTCCTTCCTTTCCAGTCCTGATGAAGTGTCTCAGCCCAAAATGCCAAACATTTATTCATTTTCATAGATGCTGCCTGACTGCTAAGTTCCTGCAGCACTTTGTGTGTGTTGCCAAAGAGAAGACATTTCCCAGAAGGAGCTGAAAGGGTAATAGACAGAATAATGGTTGTGGTTTGCTTTTCTCGCAGTTAGAAAGGATGATTAGAATGGATTGGGAACAGTTTGTTTCTGAACCTATTTATTATGCAATTGCACATAAGTCAAGAAGATACCCACAGGAGGAAACCATAAATGAAAGAAAAAATGAAAAATAACTCCAGATACAGGCTGGAATATTTTATTTTGAGATGCAATTCCACAATAAATCATTTCTACCATAAATATTTGGTCTCTCTTTCTCTGGAATGACAGCTTGACACTTAGTTGTTTTCTGGCTAACAGGAGTTGGAAGATATTACATTGTGATATAAAAAATATGATGGTATTCAATTCAAAATGCCTCCAGCAACATTACTAACTCCTTTTGTTCATAGGCAAATGAAGATTCAACAACTTATTAACCCTTATGGATAAACCAATGAATAAGAAGGTTTATACACTTACAGTAGTGCTCACTTTATCGGTACCTTCTGTACCGACTAAAGTGGCCGCTGAGTGTATGCTAGTGGTTTTCTGCTGCTATAGCCGGTCCACTTCAAAGTTTGACATAGAGTGCATTCAGAGATACTCTTCTGCACTCCATTGTAACGTGTTAATGCTTGAGTTTCTGTCACCTTCCTGTCAGCTCGAACCAGTCTGGCAATTCTCCTCTAACCTCTCTCATTAACAAAGTGTTCTCACCCACAGAACTACCACTTACTGAATGTTTGTTTTGTTGTTTGCACCATGGTCTGTAAACTCTAGAGACTGTGAAAATCCCAGGAGATCAGCAACTTCTGAAATATTCAAACCATCCCATCTGGCACCAACAATCATTTCACAGTCAAAGTCACTTAGATTGCATTTTTCCACATGATTGATTGAGTAGATATTTGTATTAACCTAATAAAGTGGCCACTGAGTGGTTGTATTGATGGCTTAAACGGAATGTGAATTTGTTTAGGCAGGAGGTAAATACAAGTGGACTCTTCCTGTTCCGCTTTCTGGAACTTATTACTAGCATCAAATAATAGCAAATTGTACTTTTGTTTTTCAATAGCACAATTGAATGTTCTCTTCATCACTAGAAGTGATTGCCTTGATTTTTAACAAGGAAAAGAAGCTGTTAATTTAGTGCAACTGTTGATGTATCAGAAGCCATGCGAAAAATTCTCAGCCAGTCAAATTGCCCTATTATCATCGCCCATAATCTAATTAAGTGCTACTAAATGAAAGCATTTACTGTACAAGTGAACTGAGCTACAGGTCAGCTGATTGAAGAACCACGTCACAGATTAAGCCTTCCATTGACTAGCCCATTTTCAATTTGCTGCTATAATGTGCATGCTTGAACATCATGAATGTTCAGCTATCTCTTTAAAATGTAAAGGGGAATGAATTACTTTATGAATGAGTTGATCATGATTGTACATTTAAAAGCAGTAAATGCATCACAACTGATGATGCTCAAGACGTAACTGGCAAGCTACCTTGAAATTTTTTTCATCAGATTTACAGATATATGTGTGGATATTAAGGATGTACTTGAGCACAGATAAAACAGAATATTCCAGAATATATTATGTGTTGCAAAATTATAACATTACAATGCAATCTAGTAATTTTGAAATTCTAGTAATGGAAATATTACCAGTGCAAAAAGGCAAAAACAAAAAGATCCAATTATATGCATCATTTTCTAAGTAGAATCACTGGTTTACTTCTATAATTGGTATTTCATTGATACTATGGTTGCTTGATAAAGAGACTTTTTTCCTTGCTGAATTATTTAACATTTTATGCTGAGCTTACACAAGGTATGCATTTGCAGTCTGATGCCACTACAGACACAATACTTTGGGATGGTAAGCCCAATGAGAATACACAGTCTGTTCCAATTTGCCTGTGTCCCTCATCTTCGTGTTGTTCAGCATTTCATTTGCTGCTGTGAAACAAAATACAAAAACGAACAAAGTGAAATAACACTGAAAATGAATTGAATTGATTAGATTGTTAATATTGATTTAATGAGTATGCTTCACCCTATGTGGAAGTTTAGGACAGAGGTAATTAAGTGAAATTTTAAAACAATCATTTTGTATTTATTGACCACTTTTTAAAATATATTTTTATTGCTTTATCTTGCATGTCTGCTATGGCAAGATTTTGGGAATGGACTCTGACTTCTTAAGGAAAGTAAAATGTCTCCAGGCTCAGGTATCCTTAATATTGGCTCTTGTCAGTGTCCAATTAAGATGGTACCTCATTTATATTACAGCCAATAGTGGAAAATGATGCAGAGCATCCAGACTTCTGAAAAGGCCATTGTGATATTTTGCCTCTACTGTGTCAATTCAGTTCAGTTCTATTAATAGTTCATTACGGTTAAATGAAGACCTGATTCTCAACACAGTTATAATACTTCCTGCAACCTGGCAATACTTACCTCTTATTTTGGAGTTCTGTCAGACTAATCTATGCTTTTTTCCTCATTACACAAACCAGGCAATGACTTCTACTTCACCCATGAACTAAATCTGTAATTATTCTTTTCTATCCATCTCACTTTAAATAGACCAACCTATTTTTGTTAATGTTTCCAGGTTGATTCCCTTGAAGCTAGTTGCTGCAAACTTGACCTTTTCTGGTTGCAAAATGCCCCTCTGTGACTGGAGGCACACAACAGTAGAGATCAAAATATTTCCTCCCGTTCTAATCTCCATTGATTGAACATTGGCACACTCTGAATGTTACACATCTCCATTCTAGCTAGTTGACACAACTAGTATCTGGAGATACTAGATACTTTCATATCACGGAGTTTTCTCTTCCTCTCTTCTCTACACCACCCCCCACCATCTCCCTCTCTCCAACTCTCCCTCAACCCCTTCTTTTCTTTCCCTCTCTCTCCCCTCCCTTCACCCCCTCTCTATCCCCTTCCTTCACCCCTCTCCCTCTCCCCTTTCACCCTCTCTCTCTCCCCTCCCTTCCCCCTCTCTCTCCCCTCCCTTCCCCCCTCTCTCTCCCTTCCTTCACACTCTTCTCTCTCCCCTCCCATTCCCTCTCTCTCTCTCCGCTCCCTACTCCCTCTCTCTCCCCTCCCTTCCCCCCTCCCCTCCTTTCACACCCCTCTCTCCCCTCTTCCCCCTCTCTCAACCCTCCCTTCACCCTTCTCTCTCTCCCCTCCCTTCCCTCCCCCTCTCTCCCCTCCTTCACACCCCTCTCTCCCCTTCTTTCACACTCCTCTCTCTCCCCTCCCCCTCTCTCTCCCCTTCACCCCCCCTCTCTCCCTCCCTTCCCTCTCACTCCTCTCCCTTCACTCCCCTCTCTCTCCCCTCCCTTCACTTCTCTCTCTCCCCTACCTTCCCCCTCTCCCACTTTGCCCCTCTCTCTCCCCTCCCTTCCCCCCTCCCCTCCTTTCACACCCCCTCTCCCCTCCCTTCCCCCTCTCTCAACCCTCCACTCTTCTCTCTCCCCTCCCTTCCCTCCCCCTCTCTCCCCTCCTTTCACACCCCCTCTCCCCTCCCTTCCCCCCTCTCTCCCCTCCTTCACACCCCTCTCTCCCCTCCCTTCCCCCCTCCCCTTCTTTCACACCCCTCTCTCTCCCCTTCACCCCCCCTCTCCCCTCCCTTCCCTCTCTCTCCCCTTCACTCCCCTCTCTCTCCCCTCCCTTCACTCCCCTCCCTTCACTCCTCTCTTTCTCCCCTACCTTCCCCCCTCCCACTTTGCCCCCTCTCTCCCCTCCCTTCACCCCCTCTCTCTCCCCTCTCCCTTCACCCCCTCTCTCCCCACCCTTCCCCTTTCCCTCTCTCTCCCCTCCCCTCCCCTCTCTCTCCCCTCCCTTCACTCCTCTCTCCCCTCCCCTTACCTTCTCTCTCTCCTCCCCTCCCCCTCTTTCTCCCCTTCCCCCTCTCTCTCCCCTCCCCTCTCCCTCTCTCTCCCTTCCCCCTCTCACTCCCTCTCCTCACTCCTCTCTCCCCTCCCTTCACCCTCTCTCCCATCCCTCCCCCCTCTCTCCACCCCTCTCCCCTCCCTTCACCCCCCTCTCTCCCTCCCTTCACCCCTCTCTCTCCCCTCCCTCCCCCTCTTTCTCCCCCTTCATCCCTCTCTCTCCCTTCCCTTCACCCCCCTCTCTCCCCTCCCTTCACCTCTCTCTCTCCCCTCCCTTCCTCCTCTTTCCCCACCCTTCACCACTCTCTCTCCCCTCCCTTCACCCATCTCTCTCCCCCTTCACTCCTGTCTCTCCCCTTCCTTCACCCCCTCTCTCTCTCTCCTCCCTTCCCCCTCTCTCCCCTCTCTTCCCCCTCTCCCCTCCATTCCCCCTCTCTCCCCTCCCTCCCCCCTCTCTCTCTCCCCCCTCTCTCCCCTCCCTCCCCTTCTTCCCCTCTCTCTCTCCCCTCCCCTCCCCCTCTCTCTCCTCTCCCCCTCTCTCTCCTCTCCCTTCACCCCACTCTCTCTCTCCCCCTCTTTCTCCCCTCTTCCCCATCTTCCCCCCTTTCCCTCTCTCTCCCCCTCTTCTTTCCCCTTCTCTCCTCCTGCACTCTCTCTCCCCCTCTCTCTCTCCCCTCCCCCTCTCTCCCCCTCTTCCCATCTTCCCCCTTTTCCCTCTCTCTCCCCCTCTTCCTTCCCCCTCTCTCTCCCCCTCTCCCTCCCTTCCCCTCTCTCTCCCCTTCCTCCCCCCTCTCTCCCCTCCCTTCATCCCTCTCTCTCCCCTCCCCTCCCCCCTCTCTCTCCCCCTTTCACCCCACTCTCCCTCCCCCTCTCTCCCCCCTCTTCCTCATCTTCCCCCTTTTTCCTCTCTCTCTCCCCCTCCCTCTTCCTTCCCCTCTCTCCTCCCCTTCTCTCCTCCCCCTCACTCTCCCCCTCTCCCTCTCTCCCCCACTCTCTCCCCCCTCTCTCCACCTTCTCCCCCTCTCTCTCCCCTCCCCTCCCCTCTGTCTCTCCCCCTTCACCCCACTCTCTCTCCCTCTCTCTCTCCACCTCACTCTCCCCCTCTCTCCCCCACTCTCTCTCTCCCCCCTCTCTCTCCCCCCCCCTCTCCCCCTCTCTCTCTCCCCTCTCTCTCCCCCTCTCTCTCCTCCCTCTCTCCCCCCCTCTCTGTTCCCCCCTCTCTCTCCCCCCTCTCTCTCTCTCCCCCCTGTCTCTCTCCCTCCTCTCTCTCTCCCTCCCCTCTCTCTCCCTCCCTCTCTCCATGGGGGAAGTGTTCAAAATTACCTAAAATGTAAAGTACAGTGACTGTTAAATCGAATTTGTTGGAATGTACATTACACTCCCACTTTTGGTTCAGTTTAAGTGTCTCACCCCAATCATACAGAATATATTCCCATCTTCCTTTCTGTTCTATATTCATCTAATTTCCTTTGAAATTAGCGAGTTTCCAATTCTTAGCATGCAGTGAGAAAGCAAGATCTGAGCAAGTCAGGCAGCAACCATGAATAGGAATGAAAAATTGTCATTTCAGGTCGAGACTCTTCATCAGGACCCGGCCCAAACATTGATTCTTTGCTCTTCTCCATTAGTGCTGCTTGACCTGTTGCATTCCTCCAGCAGTTTGTGTGTGTTACTCTGGATTTCCAGCACCTACAGAATCTCTTGTGCTTTCTGTTTTATTTTGGATTTCCAACATTTGCAGTTTTTAAAAAAGTTTCATAACCTTGAGGGCCTACAGATCTTTTTATAAAATTAAATTTAGTCTCTCCATTCAAGTATCAATTTTGTAATTCCTTTTTCTATTTTCTTCTTGTGTTTATTTTATAAACAGTATACTTACAGAACAATTCTTAAGATCAGAAATATGAACCCCACATGCCAAATTTCACATGTTTTGTTGTCCTCTCGGGGATAAGCTGCTGCATTTTTCTTCAAATTTAACTGGTAAGATTACATGTGTGATTTTTTTCTTTGTGTATTTAAACTTCAAATGGAGAGAACTGCATCAACTGAAGAAAATACGGAGATTAAAAACATTCAAGATGGCTTGGCACCTTCGCACAAACGTCAAAGTTCAAAGCACAAAGTAAATTTATTATCAAAGTGTGTGTGTATATGTGCATGTGTGCAAAAGACAACAAACTGTGTGAATGCTAAAAGAAAAATAATAATAATAATAAATAAATAAGCAATAAATATCATGGACATGAGATGAACAGTCTTTGAAAGTGTGTCCATAGGTTGTGAGTCACTTCAGTGATGGGTAAGTGAAGTCGAGTGCAGTTATCCCCTTTGGTTCAAGAGGCTGATGGTTGAGCAGTAATATCAATGCTTGAACTTGGTAGTGTGAGTCCTAAGGCTCCTATACCTTCTACCTGAAAGCAGTAGTGAGAAGAGAGCTTGTCTTGGGTAGTAGGGATCCCTGATGATGGATGTTGTTTTCTTGCGACAATGTTTCATGTGAATGTGCCTAACAGTGGGAAGGGTTTGCTTGTGATGGACTTGGACATATTCACTATTTTTTGTAGGATATTCTATTCAAGGGCATTGATGTTTCCATACCAGGCTGGGATGCAGCCAGTCAATGTACTCTCCACCACAATCTATAGATGTTGATGGTTCAAAGTTTTAGATGTCATGCCAAAACGTCACCAACTCCTAAGGAAGTAAAGGCTCTGCTGTGCTTTCTTCGTAATGGCACTGACATGCTGGGCCCAGGACAGCTCCTCACAGAGGAATTTAAAGCTGCTGACTCTCCAGCCCTGATCCTTTGATGAGGACTAGCTCATAGACCTCTGGCTTCCTCCTCCTGAAGTCAATTATCAGCTCCTTGGTTTTGCTGACATTGAGTAAGAAATTATGGTTTTATGGTTGTTGTTATGGCACCACTCAGCCAGATTTACAATCTCCCTCCTACATGCTGATTTCTTACCATCTTTGATTCAGCCAATGACAGTGGCGTCATCAACAAACTTGAATATAACAATGGAGCTGTGCTTAGCCACACAGTCATAAGTGTACAGTACAGTGAGTAGAGCAGATCATGTGATGTTGTAATGTCCATTTGTTTATTAAATAAAACCCAGATTTGATTTTAGTGATGTTTTAACAGTTTTTGGAATTGGATTATATTCAAAATAAATCTATTTTTTTCCTCTGCGGACTTCCTTTCCTGCAATAAATGGTTCCATGCTCTGCATCAACCTTGGCAATTATTCACCACCATGCATTCCTGGATTCTTCAAACACTACCTTGAAGCTTATACCTGACTGTCATCCTTTGGAAATGTTCCTTGCTCCTTCCTCTGCTTTTAAATCCTTCCTTAAGGAACGGAGTACACTGGGCTTCTGTAGAATTTATTTCTCAAATGGGGTTGGAGAATATAATCTGGAAACCTTCAAATCATCATGTTTTATTTGGTGCATTTTCCAGAACCTTTGAATTGGCTACCACGTATACTTATCCACGATGTACAATAAGAAAAAAAATATGTTGTATTGATTCCAGAGCAAGACACAAAATGCTGGAAGAACTCAGCAGGTCAAACAGCATTTATGGAGTAGAATAAACAGTTGACATTTCAGACCAAGACCCTACATCAAAACTGAAAAGGAAAGGGGAAAAAACTGGAACAGGATGTGGGGGAGGAGAAGTCCACACTGGCCTATGAAAGGTGAAGCTAGGTGATTGGGGGAGGGGTGGAGTTGGGTGGGTGGGAGAAGGGTGATGAAGTGAGAAGCTGAGAGGTGATGGGTGGAAAGACTGAAGAAGCTTTCACTCTTGACTGAAAAAGCCAGAATGGAGCATGAAAAAGAGAAAGACAGAAATTACAGGAAGTCAGTGAAATCAATGTTCACGCTGTCTTTTGATTCCAGTGGGTTCTTCCCAGTCTAATGCAGTATGTATAGAATTGGAAGGCCAGAGAAATTGCCGACGTGTAGATAGCCAAGAAAACTAAAGCTACAAGTAGCAATAAGAGCAGAGAAATTACTGGAAAAGGCAGCAGGAAGAAGCATTATCCCGAGAGCCTGCGAAAGGAGGAGTGGAGACTGTATAATCATGAAAGCATGTAAACAGCAGAAGGTTGAGAAAACTTGGCACAGGGTAGTCAGCGGGAGTGGGAAGACACACAGGAGGAGGACCTGCAGTTAGTAGGCAGAAGGAGCAGCAGATGCAGCGGCAGAGACCACAGCAAAGAACCAGCAGGAATAGGACAGCTCGTATTCAACTGACATACTACAATAATACCGCTAGAAGACAGAACGTACAAACTGAGAATTTAACGGCACAAACTGATCATATATCTTGTAATTCTCGCACCTCGACTGTCTTTTGTTTCCTATTTCTTGTGCGCTATAGCTACACTATTTAACCTCTTCTCTGCCAAAGGAGACTATCACTGGCTGAACATGAAAAAGGAGGAACTTTGATGCATTTTTCACGGATAAGTAACAAAATATTATTACACGTATATTATATAAAAACCAAAGTCCCCCCTTTTATTTATTTTCGGATTACTGACACAAACACAATACATTTATTATCACTTCTAGTTCCCCTAAAATGCTGGTGGGCCTCTATCCATAATAGAAATTATTTTCACAACACAGTTGTTTACGGAACTTTGAGATGCTGTATTCGCATTTACGTTGTTTTCGTTGTTTTCTTTTCCGTCTCCACGGGCCATCTTTTAATCCCACTCTGAAACGAACTCTGGAATCTCTGACTGAATGTGACATGTTCTATAATATTGAATTTTCTTTGCGCTGAAACACTGCGGAGAGTGGTGCAAATACGAAACAAGCTGTTAGAGACGTGATTGAGGCAGGTACAACAATATTTCAAAGCTATTTAGATAAGTACATGATAAACTCAGGAGATCCTGTAGATGCCTGGAAATCCAGAGCAACACACACAAAATGCTGGAGGAACTCAGCAGGTCAGGCAGCATCTATGGAAAGGAATAGTCGATGTTTCGGGCTGAGACCCTTAACGAGGACTCATTAGTACATATATGTATAACTAGATGTCTAGGAAAAGGATATGGTCCAAAATGTAAGCATGGAAGAGCTTGTTTCCGCGCGGTATTACTCCTTGCCCAGTAGAATTTAAACTTTTTTGTTTACAAAATTAAAGAAATGTCGAAGTTGGTGAACTGAAATCAATACACAAAATTACAGAAATATTCATCATGGTGTGGAAAGAGAAGCGGAGTAATCCTATCATATTGATTTTTTTTCTGATTGCTCTACATGATTTCCGTTCACGGCAAAGAGGTGTAACCAGGAAAGGGGGGGGGGGGGTTGATGGTTCACGGGTTGCCAGTATCAATGATGAAGGCAGCGCTCATCTCTTCCAAATGGTCACAGGGGGTTCTGTGAAGGCGGAAGTCGGGCTGTAGCACGAGCGGACAGTGGTGCGCGCCGGCTCTGGGCGCCATGTTGGAGGCGAGTGGAGCGAGGATGAGGAGGCGCGCAGGAGCGCGGAGACGACAACCTGAGCGAGCGAGCGTGGGCGAACGAGGGGGCTGAGCGGGCGGGCGGCCGGCCGGCCGCAGGTGGATGTTGAGCGGTGTGGGCGACGGCGGAACGGGGCCCTGCACCGGCGGACAGGGTAAGCAGCGAGGACGAGGAGCGGCGGCGATGGCGACGGAGCTCCAGTCTCTCCTCCTCCTCCTGCTCCCGCTCAGCCCTTTGTTTGCGCTGCCGGCCCAAGACGAAGCGGGCTGGGCGGAGAGCCGGCTGGGGCTGCCAACACCTCGGAGACTCCAGGCGGGCGGCAGAGGGGCGATACGGTGGCCGGGAGTCTGGCAAGAGGCTGCGGGCGTCCCGGCCTACCGCACGGGCAAAGCATGGAGAAGCCCCCAAGCCGCGGGGCGGCGGGCCGGTCAGCCGGACTGGTGGATTCGGTGCACCGAGGCCGAGCAAGGCAGAAGGTCAGTAGCTGCCCCACAATGGAGCAGTGTCAAGGACTGGTGTATTCAGCTCGTCGATGGCAGCCGAGAAACGGGAAACCTCCGTGTCAAACTCTGGCATAGCGTGCACCGCTGCTGGGGTGTCCACAGCACCCGTGGTCACTGCGTTTTATTGCTAACTGAAGAAGGCCTTTCCTCCCTGCCCTCGGAAAGGAAGGGTCGCCTGGAGCGCACGGCAAGATTCCTGCTCCGTCTGCCCCTTCCCATCACACTCTGCCAGTGCTGGGACAATAGCTCGGGGAGATTTTGTTGGAGCCGGTTTCCAAATCATCACACCAACAAGAACAAGTCAAACGTCCGGCCTGGCATAAGGGTCAGGTCTACTTGGGACTGCAAAGAGGTTATCTTGAAGAGCCTGTATGTCACGGGAGCGTGCGACTGCCTGGGCATTGAAGGGAAGAATGCTGAATTGGGAGAGTGCTTCAAACAATGTCTAAATTTTCCTCTGGGTAGCGTTAGAAATCATTTCTGCCGGTGCCACCTCTCAAGCACAACTAAGAACATGGACAGATGTTACGCAGAGCAGGAAAAGAATCAGAGCACCAACCACACTTTAGCCCGTCAACTGCACCGATGTGTGAATCAATATACTATCGTGTGCATGAATCACCCTGATACGAACAAGACAAGTTGGTCACGTTTAATTGAAACTAAAATTAATTGTATGAACATATTTATTTGTCGCTTTCTGCCTCAACAAGACTGCAATCTTTGTTTTAAATTGTGCCTGTTTCGTTTTCTGAGAGTGTGCTCGTGGCCGGGGAAGTATTGTCTGAACCGAGATGTTTCAGCACCACAGGCGCTGTGGACAGCTCCCGATGCAGACGGAGAAACAGACTCTGCTCTAAACCCTGACGATGGAACGAAGAACTGCGGGGGGCTGCTCAAGGCAAATCTTTCTCGTCCTTCTAGCTGTGAAGTCTTTCTCAGTTTCCTGTTTTTTAAACCCGCCAAAGCTCATTTAAAAGCTCTGCACACTGGGTTCAGACCAAGAAGTAATTCAAAAAGTGACCCGCCTATACCAGTCCCGTTAAACGTCACAGAAACTATACGGTATAATGTATTTAATCCCACGATCCGCAAGCGGGGCAAGAGAGCTGCGTTTCGCTTGCCGCTAATCAGAACCAGTAGATCGGTCAATCGTCGCCCTCATTTTCCGCAATATAATTACCAGGTTCAGGTGGCAGAGAACCAACCTCCGGGGACTCCTGTGATCACAATTACTGCAGTGGACCCAGATACCGGGGAGGCTGGGAGGCTGTTTTACTCTATGGCTTCATTAATGGACAGCAGATCTATGGATTATTTCACAATTGACCCTCAGAAAGGACTGCTTTCCACCAGCAAAGTCTTGGACAGAGAGAGCATGGATCTGCACTATTTTCGAATTACTGCTGTTGACCATGGAGTCCCTCGCCTTTCCGCCACCACCATGATCTCCGTTACAGTGAGTGACACCAATGATCATGACCCAGTGTTTGAACAAGCTGAATACAGGGAAACCATTCGGGAGAATGTGGAGGAAGGCTACCCAATCTTGCAGCTCCGTGCCACAGACGTAGACTCTCCTTCCAATGCCAATATCAGGTATCGGTTTGTGAATCAACAAGCCTCACATTCAGTTTTTGATATAGATGCCAGGTCTGGTTTAATCACTACCCGTGGATCTGTAGACAGAGAGACCATAGAGAAATACGCTTTGCTTGTAGAGGCCAATGATCAAGGCAAAGACCCAGGCCCTAAAAGTGCTACCGTAAAAGTTTACATAACTGTTTTGGATGAAAATGACAACGTTCCACAGTTCAGTGAGAAGCGGTACATTGTCCAGGTGCGAGAAGACATCAGGCCTCATACAGAGATCTTGAAAGTATCTGCCACAGACCTGGACAAGGACAATAATGCTTTGGTCCATTATAACATAATTAGTGGGAACAGCAGAGGTCAGTTCTCCATTGATAGTATTACTGGTGCAATTGAGGTGGTGACATCTTTAGATTTCGAAGTAGAGCGTGAATATGCCCTGCGAGTCCGTGCTCAAGATGCTGGGCGGCCTCCCCTATCCAACAATACAGGAATGATCAGTATTCAGCTGGTGGACGTTAATGATAACACCCCTATCTTTGTGAGTACCCCATTTCAGGTATCAGTCCTTGAAAATGCACCTCTTGGACACTCTGTGATTCACATCCAGGCAGTGGATGCGGATTATAGTGAAAATGCCCGCTTAGAGTATAGGCTGATAGACACTGTTCCAGACTCTCCTTTCGTGATCAACAGTGGAACAGGCTGGATAACAGTGAGTGCACAACTGGACCGTGAGTCTGTTGAATATTATTTCTTTGGGGTTGAAGCTAGGGATCATGGATCTCCATCTCTGTCTGCTTCTGCAAGTGTTACTATTACAGTAATGGATGTCAATGATAACCGTCCAGAATTCACACAGAAAGAATATTTCATCCGTTTAAATGAAGATGCTGCAGTGGGAACCAGTGTACTGACTGTAACTGCAGTCGATCGAGATGTGAATGGGGTGGTAACTTATCAGATCACAGGTGGAAATACAAGAAATCGCTTCAGTATCAGCACCCAGGCTGGCATGGGACTTGTAACACTTGCCTTGCCGTTGGATTACAAGCAGGAGAGGCGCTACGTATTAACAGTCACAGCTTCTGATCGTACACTTCATGATACATGCCACGTACACGTCAATATCACCGATGCCAATACACATAGACCAGTGTTTCAGAGTGCCCATTATTCAGTGAATGTCAATGAAGATCGTCCAGTGGGGAGCACTGTGGTGGTAATTAGTGCAACAGATGATGATGTTGGAGAGAATGCTAGGATTACCTATTACTTGGAGGACAACATTCCTCAGTTTCGAATTGATCCTGATTCAGGTGCTATAACTTTACAGACAGAACTTGACTATGAAGATCAGATGACATACACTTTAGCTATCACTGCCAAAGACAATGGGATTCCACAGAAATCTGATACTACCTACGTTGAAGTCATGGTGAAAGATGTCAATGACAATTCACCAGTGTTTTTAAACCCTCAGTACCTAGGGTCAGTGTCTGAAGATGCTCCACCCTTTACCAGTGTCCTGCAGATTTCAGCCACTGACCGCGATGCCCATGCTAATGGCAGGGTGCAGTATACTTTCCAGAATGGAGAAGATGGCGATGGGGACTTCACTATTGAACCAACATCAGGGATTATCCGAACTGTCCGAAGGCTTGACCGTGAGACTGTTCCGATCTATGATCTCACTGCCTATGCAGTAGACAGGGGGATCCCTGTGCGCAGAACACCAGTTCATATTCACGTCAGTATCTTGGATGTCAATGATAATGCACCTGTATTTCCTGCTGATGAATTTGAAGTATTTGTAAAAGAAAACAGCATTGTTGGTTCGGTGGTGGGTCAGATCACAGCAACTGACCCAGATGAGGGATCAAATGCTCAGATCATGTACCAAATTGTGGAAGGCAATATTCCGGAGATCTTGCAGATGGATATCTTTTCTGGAGAACTCACAGCTCTTACTGACTTGGACTATGAGGTAAAATCTGAGTATGTGATTGTCGTGCAAGCAACTTCTACTCCCCTTGTGAGCCGAGCTACTGTCCACATTCGCCTGATTGATCAGAATGATAATAGTCCTGTTCTTAAGAACTTCCAAATCATTTTCAACAACTATATATCCAATAAGTCAAACACCTTTCCTTCAGGGATCATTGGGAAGATCCCGGCTTATGATCCTGATATTTCGGATAGACTTTTCTACACATTTGAACGTGGAAATGATTTGAGCTTAATGATCCTCAACCAAACAAGTGGAGAACTGCGGCTGAGTCGGGAGCTGGATAATAATCGGCCTCTGGTGGCATCTATGTTAGTGACAGTCACAGGTAAGCTTAGACGATATTTGCCAGTGGAGGTTACTTGTGTATATGGGGAGTACAAAATCCATTACAAGATGTGCTGGAACTGAATTCAGAAAATCTTGTAAATTGTGGATCAGGAAAAAAAACTCAAATTGTTGAGTTGTTATGAAAGCCCCAAGAGTTCATTGCAGGGAAGAACTTTTCCCCGACCAGGTCCAACCTCGTGAGATTCAAAATCACAGCTCATTGTTTTCTTTCTCTGTTGCCTGAATTGATCTAAAAAAAAACATTTGTTGTCGTCAATGGACTTGGAGTCCTCACTATTTTAGAACAATTAAGAACAGATTATAAATGCACTGCTGATTGTTTTGTCCTTGTTCAGAAATAAAATGTATCTTCTCGCTAGGTGATTGACTTTTCCTGTAACTTAATATACATACATAAAATTTGCATTAGAATTGTCCACAGCTGGCTAGCAAGATTATAGCTGATTTTAAGAAAATTTTAAGAAACCTTGAAATGCTATTGTCATTTAATTATTATTAATAGGATTATGGGGAATTCTGGCTGAATGGATAGCTGTCCAATATTCAGCATTTGCTTTTGAGATTAAGATTACTTGTTACTTGTACATCAAAGCATACAGTGAAATGAGTCATGTGTGTCAATGATCAACACAGTCCAAAAATATGCTGAGCATTCTGCAAGTATTGCTATGTTTTTGGCACAAATGTAACATGCCCACAACTTGCAAAACCATATAAGCATGTAACAATTACAGCACGGAAACAGGCCATCTTGGCCCTTCTAGTCTGTGCCGAGCTCTTACTCTCACCTAGTCCCACCGACCTGCACTCAGCCCATAACCCTCCATTCCTTTCCTGTCCATATAGCTGTCCAATTTAACTTTAGACGACAACATCGAACCTGCCTCAACCACTTCTGCTGGAAGCTCGATCCACACAGCTACCATTCTCTGAGTAAAGAAGTTCCCCCTCACGTTACCCCTAAACTTTTGCTCTTTAACTCTCAACTCATGTCCTCTTGTTTGAATCTCCCCTACTCTCAATGGAAAAAGCCTATCCATGTCAACTCTCTCTATCCCCCTCATAATTTTAAATACCTCTATCAAGTCCTCCCTCAACCTTCTACGCTCCAAAGAATAAAGACCTAACTTGTTCAACCTTTCTCTGTAACTTAGGAGATGAAACCCAGGCAACATTTTCGTAAACCTCCTCTGTACTCTCTCAATTTTATTGACATCTTTCCTATAATTTGGTGACCAGAACTGTACACAATACTCCAAATTTGGCCTTACCAATGCCTTATACAATTTCAACATTACATCCCAACTCCTATATTCAATGGTCTGAGTAATAAAGGCCAGCATACCAAAAGCTTTCTTCACCACCCTATCCACATGAGATTCCACCTTCAGGGAACTTTGCACCATTATTCCTAGACCCCTCTGTTCTACTGCATTCTTCAATGCCCTACCATGTATGTCCTATTTTGATTAGTCCTACCAAAATGTAGCACCTCACATTTTTCAGCGTTAAACTCCATCTGCCATCTTTCAGCCCACTCTTCTAACTGGCCTAAATCTCTCTGCAAGCTTTGAAAACCTACTTCATTATCCACAATGCCACCTATCTTAGTATCATCTGCATACTTACTAATCTAATTTACCACACCATCATCCAGATCATTAATATATAGGACAAACAACACTGGACCCAGTACAGATCCCTGAGGCACACCGCTACACACTGTCCGCCAATCTGACACACAGTTATCCACCACTACTCTCTGGCGTCTCCCATCTAACCATTGCTGAATCCATTTTACTACTTCGATATTAATGCCTAACGATTGAACCTTCCTAACTAACCTCCCGTGTGGAACCTTGTCAAAGGCCCTACTGAAGTCCATATAGACAACATCCACCGCTTTACCCTCATCAACTTTCCTAGTAACCTAATCAAAAAATTCAATAAGATTTGTCAAACATGACCGTCCACGCACAAATCCATGTTGACTGTTCCTAATCAGCCCGTCTATCCATATAATTATATACAGGTTTCCCCCGCCTTTGATCTGGGCCGACATTTACGTGTGGGGTGGCCCCTAATTAATTAGCATTTTTATTTCGGCTTTTTTCTTAAAGATGTGCTGTGTGCCTCCTGGTTACTGCTGCATTCTCCACGAATCGGTACAGTATCTGTCCGCGTCTGGGAGTTGGGGTGGTGGGACACTGGGGTGTCATCTCGTCGTCAATCAGGGCAGGCAGCTCATCTTCTCCTATGACTGCCCGCCTCGATGTTGAAGGTCGGAGTTCGTCGTCTGCTGTGGCTGATGTGGAAGGCTTGCTTGACTGCTGAGCCTCGCACATTTTTCTATCATACAGTGCTTTGTAAGGACTCAAACCTGCAAATATCCCATAAACCTATGTACCCTTTCAAAATTAAAGTCATACTTTATCATTGCAGCGAAAATCTCACATAGTTGCTTCACTTTCGCTACTGCATTCGGTTTCGATTGTTATCCTTTCCTCTTCCAATTGCATCAGCTCTTCATCTATCAGTTCTTGGTCATGGGATGCCAAAACCTCTTCAACATCATCTTCATCAGCTTCCACAAGCCAAACTCACTTAGTCCTTACTTCGTTCACCACGATCAAAACGCTTAATTATGTCTAGTTTTACGCTGAGTGTAACACCCTTCGAGCTCTTTTAGGCTTTTCCGACACCATAGAACTCATCTTGCAAACGGCTGCTCACAGGCATGTGTTTAAGTAATGCCGTTCCGAATCCGGGGGAAAGCGGCTGCTCGGGGCGCATGCTGCCTTTTTTTGCGCGCTGATTTTTTTTGCGCGCTGAATTTTTTATTGCGCTGCTTTTTTTTGTAACAGTGAAAACAGGGTACTGATGTAGGTCTTTCGTAACAGTGAGGTTTCGTAAAGCGAACGTTCGAAAAGCGGGGGACACCTGGAAACCATCTCTGAGAATACTTTCCATCAATTTACCCACCACTGACGTCAAACTCACAGGCCAATAATTGCTAAGTTAAATCCTAAACCTAACATGCACATCTTGGGAACTTGGGTGGAAACTGCAGCACCCAGAGAAAACCCACTCAGTGATGAGGAGAATTTATAAACTCATTACAGACAGCAGTGGAATTTAACCTGGGTTGCTGGTGCAGTAATAGTGTTATGTTAGCTGTTACTCCACTGTGATTGTGATTACTTGGCAATGAAAATCCATCTTGTCAAGTTCCTGAAGTGTGTTAGGTACTGATATTTTCAGATTCAGTGTTAAAAGTCTTTGAGCTTGCTGTTCAGGATATTATAACTCAAAACAAGTAACAAACTGCAAGTGTTAAATTAGGCAAGTGTTAGAATTAACATGTAAACTGTGCTTTCTTGCAGTGTCTTTGCAAATAACTGTTGTGGTGTGACATATGTACTGAAACAAGAATATTTGATGAAAAGTCAGTTTACACTAGCAGGGTTTTTACAGCAGTGCTTGTTTTCCATATACTGAATATAGTTGTGTTCATTCAGTAAAATAAAAGCTGTGATCTGCACCTGTTTACATCAAAACCATCCTGTCTCATATTATTGTGGGTTTAGAAGCTACTAGTCATAGCTGCTGTTCTTGTTTGCATGTCACCTAGACTCAACTGCAGTGCCATGGTAGCGTAGCCGTTAATGTGACACTGTTGCAGCTGGGGGCATCAGAATTAAGAGTTCAATTCCAGTGTCATCTGTAAGGAGTCTGTATGTCCTCCCCATGAAATGCGTGGATTTCTCTGGGTGCTCCAGTTTCCTCGCACAGTCCAAAGATGTACTGGGTCGGTTATTTGGTCATGGTAAGTTGTCCCATGATTAGGCCAAGGTTAAAATGGGGTTTCTGGGAATTGGCTGGAAGGGCCAATCTGCACCTGTATCTCTAAACAGGCAAGTAAATAAATAAAGACCAAGGTAAATAAAATAAAGAACTAAGATTTAAGCTTAGTAAAGGCAACATGTTCAAAGTAAATTTATCAAAGTACGCGTATGTCATCAGATATAGCGCTGGGATTCATTTTCTTGTGGGCATACTCTGAATTCAATAACCATAAAAAATCAATGGAAAATTGCATGCAACAGAGTGGACAACTGGTGTGTAAAAAAACAACGTCGATGATTATGGAATGATTCATTTACACCTTCTGGATTTTAGAAATTCGTAGGTGAAGAATTCAAAGTTCAAATCAGCCCACAAAATACCAACAGTGCCATCTTGTAACTGAGGGAAGATGTGTAGTGTCTAATCATATTGCTCAAAGGAGGCAAGTTGGTAGTGAAAATGAGTATAAAACTTGGTTTCAAAGTAATGACGGTGGTCGCTGTTTACATACATCTACTGATGCTTCTGGACACATCTTCAGTGATGTTCCTGGAATCATCGAGTGTTTAGGGTCTTTCAACATCATACAACCTCCTCCAGGTGACTCAGCCGGGGCTGATCAGACCCCAGCTTGTGTCCAGATGGCTAGCTATTTATGACTCCATGGCTCCCCTCTTTTGAGCCACAGCCATCTTGAGGCCCTCTCTGCCGCATCGGTGGTACTGCGGATGGCTCTCCTCTTCCTCTCTCCCTCCATGCCCAAGTTACTGAAGGCTCTAACTAAAGAATGGGCTACGAATCCCCTACAACCAACCTCCACTGGGAGACACCTCGCTCTCCATTCAGCCTGCTGACAGTTGCTGACCAGTCCTGTGTACTTGGAGAGCTTCCTTTCAAAGGCCTCTTCCAAGCTATCTTTCCATGGGACTGTCAGCTCCAGCAGCACCACTTGCTTAGTAGACTGAGATGCTAGGACAATGTCTGGTCACTGGGTGGTGGCTGCGATATGGTTGGGGAACTTCAGCTGCCGTTCGAGGTCCACCAACAGTTGCCAGTCCCTTGCAGAGGTCAGGATGCCTGCAGATGTTCTTTTGGCAGGTATTGGCTGCTCCCCAGCTCTGACAAAGACAATGGTCTGCTTGGAAGGTTGGGACCACTTTGCCCACTCAACTCCTGCGCTGACTGCTTCAGTGATGGTCTTCAGGACCTGATCATGCCTCACCTGTACCGTCCCTCACCAAGTGCCCTTGCGTGAGAATGAGTGAATAAAATGATGTGTTTAGAACCTTTAGTCCCAGGGAATTTCAGTCACATCAGTAACAGTGAGGTGATTGTAATGGAAAGCATGTGAGCTAGAGACCAGAAATAACTGGAAAAAATTGTTGAAGTGTTTATGCTTGCCTTCTGTTCTGCCTAAAGAGTTGAAACTCTAGTTTTATAAACTTTTGAAAATATGTCAAATATCCATGAAGTTGTGCTCACTAATGTGAAGGAGGCTAATGTGATATTTTCCATTTCATCATCAACTGTACTCTTTTCCATAGAATCTGCCTGGCCTGTTGAGTTCCTCCATTTTTTGTGTGTTGCTTGGATTTCCAGCATCTGAAAATTTTCTCTTGTTTGCAATATTTTGCATTCTTCCTTTGCATTGCAGGAGATCTGAGGGGCAGGTTTCTAACACGGGGTGGTGATTACATGGAATGAGCTGCCAGAAAAAGTGGTAGATGCAGATACAATCAATGTACTTAAAAGGTATTTGGTCAGCTATATGGATATGGGTCTCATGTGGGAAAATGGGATTAGCTTAGATAAATATCCCATTCAGCATAGGCAAGTTGAGTTGAAGGGCCTGTTTTTTTTTGCTGTAGATCTGTCATTCAATTAATTGAATTGAATTGACTTTATTTCTTACATTCTTCACATACATGAGTAAAAATCTTTACGTTATATATGTCTGTCTAAATGTGCAATGTGCAATTTATAATAAATTGTACGTACAACAGGGCAGTCAGTATAGCATAGGAATACAATTGTATCAGAGTGAATTAATCAGTCTGATGGCCTGGTGGAAGAAGCTGTCCCAGAAACTGTTGGTCCTGGCTTTTATGCTGCGGTACCGCTTTCCGGATGGTAGCAGCTAGGACAGTTTGTGGCTGGGGTGATTCAGGTCCCCAATGATCCTTTGGGCCCTTTTTACACACCTGTCTTTGTAAATGTCCTGAATAGTGGGAAGTTCACATCTACAGATGTTTTGGGCTGTCTGCACCACTCTTTGCAGAGTCCTGCGATTGAGGGAAGTACAGTTCTCATACTAGAATCAGAATCAGGTTTATTATCACCGGCGTGTGTTGTGAAATTTATTAACTTAACAACAGCAGTTCAATGCAATATCTAATATAGAAGAAAAAGAAAAAAAATAAGTAAATCAATTACAGTATACATATATTGAATAGATTAAAAGTCGTGCAAAAAGCAGAAATAATATATATTAAAAAAAGTGAAGTAATGTTCACAGGTTTAATGTCCATTTAGGAATGAGGTGGCAGAGGGGAAAAAGCTGTTCCTGAATCACTGAGTGTGTGCCTTCAGGCTTCTGTACCTCCTACCTGATGGTAACAGTGAGAAAAAGGCATGCCCTGGCTGCTGAGGGTCCTTAATAATGGACGCTGCCTTAATGAGACACCATTCCTTGAAGGTGTCCTGGGTACTTTGTAGGCTAATCCCCAAGTAGAATTAAATACCTGTGGAATAGAATTCAGTGAAGTATATATACAGAAGTTAATTATTCTGAACAACTTTTGTTATCCTCCCATAGTTCTAATGATAAATGCTTCCAGTCTTAATTACCAAATTTTAATTGTAATATTTTATAGCATGATTAAGTGCTTGGAGAAAGCTAATAACTATATTGGAAGTTTTCAGTGTTCTCTGGGAGCAAGTGTTCAAACAGTTATTCAAATGGAATAGAAGAATTCACAGCTCAACTCAAGTGAAGCTGCTGTAAATTGTTGTGTAAATAATGTTCTACAATAAAGATAGACAAAGCATAATACTGAAGGACAATAGAGCTTGCAACGTAATGATAATCAGTCAAAAATGTTCAGGCTGGTGTCACTTATGCAACTATCTTGCAAATGGCTGGTGTCACTTATGCAACTATCTTGCAAATGACTTCATTGCTAGCTAATGTGCGAGCCATAGAGAACAAGGTGGATGATCTTAAAGGGAGACTCACCTACTGCAGGGAGATGCAGAACTGCTGTGTCTTTTGTTTCACCAAGACCTGGCTCTCCCTTGCCACCCCTGACTGTGCCATCCGACCGGAGGGATTTTCAATCCATCGGATGGACCACACGGCGTCTTCAGGCAAGATGAGGGGAGGTGGTGCCTCCTTACTGATCAACACTGCGTGGTGCTCGGACACAGTGGCACTGACAAGCTCCTGCAGCCTGGACCTGGAACACCTGTCGGTGAAGTGTCATCCCTACTATCTGCCACGGGAATTCACCTCGGTCATACTGACAGTGGTCTACATTCCCCCCAGGCGGACGTGGAGTGTGCTCTGAACATACTGTATACCAACATCAGTGAACTTGAGACCAGGTATCCGGAGGCTTTGCTCATTACAGCCGGGGACCTTAACCAGGCCAACCTCAGAAAGGCGCTGCCAAAGTTATAAACGACATATCTCCTGACCCACTAGAGGCCCCAATATTCTTGACCACTGCTACACAGCAGTCAAGGATGCCTACCGTTCCGTCCCACGACCTCACTTCGGAAAATCGGACCATCAGACCGTACTCCTCCTCCCGGCTTACAATCAGAAACTGAAGCGGGAGATCACGGTGTCAAAAGTAGTGCCGCGTTGGACGGAGGAAACGGATGAGGTCCTCCGTGACTGCTTTGAATCAGTGGACTGGTTAGTATTCAAGGACTCAGCAGCTAACCTCGATGAGTATGCCTCAGCTGTCATGGACTTTATTTGGAAGTGCACAGAGCACTGTGTGTCTTGCAAGACGATCCGGGTATTCCCTAACTGGAAACCTTGGATGAATTATGAAGTCAAGTCACTTTTAAAGGCTAGAGCTGCAGCTTTTAGGTCTGGGGATACCAGTCGCTACACGGAATCCAGGCGTGAACTCCGGAAAGCCATTACGGGCGCCAAGAGGCAATATCGAGCCAAGTTGGAAGCCCAGGCTGACCAGAGGGATGCCAGTAGACTATGGCAAGGTCTAAGTGAGATCACTGGGTGCAAAGAAAAGGTTGGGAATATCAATAACTATGGCGCTTCTCTTCCTGACGAACTTACCGTATTCTACCCAAGATTCAAACAGAAGAGGAGCGTCACGCTCCCTCCGGATGAACCGGACCTGGTGGCATCGAGATTCATCATCACCGAGGAGGACGTCAGAAGGCCCTTCCTGAAAATAAATCCAAGGAAGGCGACGGGCCCAGATGGCATCCCGGGACGGGTTCTCCGGGCCTGTGCAAGCGAGCTAGCTGGAGTGTTTGCTGACATCTTCAACTGCTCCTTGCTTCAGTCTAAGATCCTCTCGTGTTTTAAGGAGGCAGCAATAATCCCAGTGCCGAAGAAGAGCAAGGTGGCATGCCTGAATGACTATCGACCTGTGGCTCTGACATCAATTGCTATGAAGTGCTTCGAGCGATTGGTTATGGCACACATCAACCACAGCCTACCAGTCAACCTCGACACTTTGTAGTTCACCTACCGGAGCAACAGGTCAACGGCAGATGCCATGCTTCTGGCCCTACATTCCTTCTTAGAACACCTGGAGAATAAAGGCGCATACGTAAGGCTCCTTTTCGTTGACTACAGCTCTGCCTTTAATACCATCATTCCAAATAAACTGATTCCTAAGCTCCGGAACTGGGGCCTTAGCACTCAGATCTGCAGCTGGATCTTCAACTTCCTCACAGACGGGGCCCAGGCTGTGAAAATAGGAGACAAGCTCTCCTCTACAATCACTCTGAGCACTGGTGCTCCACAAGACTGTGTACTCAGCCCCCTGCTGTACTCACTGTACACCCATGATTGTGTAGCCAAGTTTCCATCAAACTCAATATATAAGTTTGCTGATGACACAACAATTGTAGGCCGTATCTCGGGTAATGATGAGTTTGAGTACAGACAGGAAATTAAGAATCTGGTGGCATGGTGCGAAGACAATAACCTATCCCTCAACGTCAGCAAGACGAAGGAATTGGTTGTTGACTTCAGAAGGAGTAGCGGACCGCGCGACCCAATTTACATCGGTGGTGCGCAAGTGGAACAGGTCAAAAGCTTTAAGTTCCTTGGGGTCAATATCACAAATGACCTGACTTGGTCCAACCAAGCAGAGTCCACTGCCAAGAAGGCCCACCAGAGCCTTTACTTCCTGAGAAAACTAAAGAAATTTGGCCTGCACCCTAAAACCCTCACTAATTTTTATAGATGAACCGTAGAAAGCATTCTTCTAGGGTGCATCACAACCTGGTATGGAAGTTGTCCTGTCCAAGACCGGAAGAAGCTGCAGAAGATCGTGAACATGGCACAGCACATCACACAAACCAATCTTCCGCCCGTGGACTCACTTTACACCGCAGGCTGTCGGAGCAGTGCTGCCAGGATAATCAAGGACACGACCCACCCAGCCAACACACTTTTCATCCCTCTTCCCTCCGGGAGAAGGCTCAGGAGCTTGAAGACTCGTACGGCCAGATTTGGGAACAGCTTCTTTCCAACTGTGATAAGACTGCTGAAGGGATCCTGACCCGGATCTGGGCCGTACCCTCCAAATATCTGGACCTGCCTCTGGGTTTTTTTGCACTACCTTACTTTCCATTTTTCTATTTTCTATTTATGATTTATAATTTAAATTTTTAATATTTACTATCGATTTGTAATCCAGGAAGCGGGAAGCACAGAATCAAATATTACTGTGATGATTGTACACTCTAGTATCAATTGTTTGACGACAATAAAGTATTAAGATACCTGATCTCCATGCTCCCTTTTCACTGCTACGTTTGGGGCGGTGGTGCAGGAGCTTGAGGTCCCATATCACCAGGTTCAGGAACTGTTATTACTCTTCAACTATCAGGTTCCTGAACCAGCATGAATAACTTCACTCACCTCAACTCTGAAAAGTATGGACTCACTTTCTAGGATTTTACAACTCGTTTTCAGTATTATTTATTTATTAATGTTATTTTTGTATTTGCAGTGTTTTTGTTTGTCAGTCTTTGTGTGTAGTTTTTCACTGATTCTTTTTATTTTTGTCTTGTTATTAATACCTGCTAGACATTTAATCTCAGGGTAGAATACGGTGACATGTATGTACTTTGATAATAAATAAATTCACTTTACTTTGGTCAGAGCCTCAAAGATTTGGAGATGGAAATGAAGCAATTTTTGGCAACATGAATGAATGTTATGATTATTTTAGTTTAGAATCTATAAAATATCTTTGCAAAATAAAGTGATTATAAATGCAATTAGCAACACCTCTTAGATTTTCTCATCTTGGTATAGAAATAATTTATCCTTCATTGTTACTGAGTTTATTTATGAATTGGTTGATGCTGACTTTATTAAAGTTCTGATTCTTTACATGCATCAGTGCATTGATAACATATTGTTGGCTGTGCAGCCTTGTTCCTTTTAGGTTAATTTAATACAATTAGAGTACATGGTCAGATTTTCAAATAGTGTCTGTTTAATTACAATGACTGAGCTGATTTAAATGTTATGCAGGGTTTATTTACATTTGTAAAGACCCAAAAGCCCAGCTGTTCGCTAGTTAACCTGATCTGCTCCAAAAATGTAGCCCAGGCACTGTTAATTTTGTAGAGTTGAGAATGTATAGTGCTGCTTGCACTTCAGGGACTAGCCTACATTTGTTACACCAGTGAACACTAGGTGATAGATACAGAAATATTGTTCTGTACTGTGCTGGCAGTAATGAATATATGCATTTCTTTTAAATAAAGTTTGTTAACTTTAAGCAAAAATGTTGATGCTATTTCTCTAACAATGAAGGGAAGACTTTACCAAAGCAAATTGCTGTTAATTTTATAACAATCGTATTTCCAAATGACCTGTCTATTGCTTTACTTTCCTATTTATTAATCCAGTTTTTAATTTTGGCCAGATTTGTACACCCATTTTCATGATCCTAAACTTTTGTGATAACCTTGCGAGTAGCATCTTATTAAATACATTTAAAAAAAAGAAATACAGTGGATTCTAGTAAATGGGGACACATCAGGACCAGTACATTTCGGCCCAATTAGGTGGCTGTCCTAATTAGCAAGTTTCATGGACATAATTAAATAGGTATAAAATAGACATACTACTGTTTAATTGAAACCTTCAAATTCTTCGTAGTTCCTAATGAAGCAGTGAAGTCAGTTCACTTTCACTCCTGGCTCTTTCTGGCATCTCCAAGCCTTAACATTTGAACTCACAGTGAGCAAAACAGTTCAGAATTGTCTTACTGCTATTTCTCACCAACTATCAGTGACAAAAATCACTGCTTTTTGAACACAAGTACACAATTAACATTATTTAAAATCTGCTCTAAGCATGGTGTAGAATTTAGTGGCCTCAAAAGTGCATGTGACTGATGCTAGTTAGAAACTTTGGCAACAGTCTCCTGGCCTCATTAAGCTACATAGTGTCCCAAATAAGCCGCTGCCCAATTAACTGATGGACCAGTTAACTAGAATCTACTGTATATTTCAAATATTGATTTCACTTTGTCCATTCAGCTTGACTTGTATAAACTCTGGATGTCAGATGTGATTTCAGTGCATTTCTGTAGCCTTGTTCGAGCTCCCTGTCTATCTTTCCTTTTATGTCACATAGTCCCTAGCTAGAACTCCCAAGCAATTCAGATGCTGAAAATCTTGAGCAACTCAGCTGGAGGAACTCAGCCTGTCAGGCAGCATCCTTTATGGGGGAGGATGGAATAAATAGTTGATATTATAAGCTAAAACCCTTCACCAGAACTGGGAAGGAAGGGACTGAATCGAGACTCTTCCTTCTCAGTCCTAATCAAGGGTCTTAGCCTAAAACATAAACTGCTTATTCCCTTCAGTGGATGCTGCCTATTTTGCTGAGTTCCTCCTGCATTTTGAGTATATTGCTGGAGTTCCCTTACATCTCCACCATTTTAAAACTTCACCTCAACCCATCTCTTGCTTTCTTATCCCATTTAGTGATTGTCAAGTGCATGAGATTTATTTTGCCCAAAAATATAATATAAAAAAGAAAGTAATTGCTGGAATATAGAGCTAAATGGAGATAAAATGTATTATAAAATGAAATAAAGCAATGATCAGATTCAAATGAACATTTCAAAAAACTTCAGTAACCCGTTTTGTAATTTTATTTTTCAGGCCCCGACTGATTTGGGTTCAGGGCGAATAAAATAAATATTTCATCAAGCTGCTTCCAGTTTGTTTATTTTAAATGATATTTATCTTTTTTCCTGTTCTTTGCAGTAGAAATCGAATTACTACATATTTGATAACTTTAGCAAAAATATACAATTATCAGCTATTGACTTTCATCTGAAAAAAGTAATTATATAGAGTTGGGAGATCTTGTGGCTGTACTAAATATTGCTGTTTGCACTGAATCTTTGTGACCCTTTATGTATTCTGCTTTTGATAAGCGCAAGGTGTCGAGAGGTTCCATAAACCAATAGGTTGCCGTTACAGAGCATCTGGTCTTCAGTGTTAATATCAGTAGAACTGGTCTGTTGTGAAGGCAGATAGCAAGATAGTTTGTTAGTTGAGAGATTGGAGGAATGAGCTGGTGATTGAACTTAAAGGTCAAAGTGTGAATATTGATGCAAATAGATCTGCTCCAGGATTTTTTGCCTTATGACTCGAATGAGCCTAATTGGTTATCAGATTATTGATAGTGTTTTTCCACTGCAATTCAAAGATAGAGGGGATTCATTTTAAAGCAGGCATTGTATTCAATGCCTGCCAAATAGTGCTGTCCTTAAGGGAGAATAAAATGAATCTAAAATGTCATATACAACTATTGCTGAAGAGAAAGACAGAACAATTAATGTTTGGGTGTCCTGAGCACTGAAGAGCTTCTCAGTAGTAATGAACGAAATGCAGAAACATGTTGTCAACTTTGCCTGGGTTAGGTCATTTGTAAGAGTGCATTCTTGCTAGAAATAGAAATCTGATTGACATGAATCCTTTATGTTTGCATCATACTCTGTGTTACTGGTTACACTCTCTCTTCGGCATTTGCATTGCTACTCAAAGCCTGTAGGAATAGCCTTGTGAAACACAGAAAAGCTTTCCTGAAGCTTCAATTCAGAAAAGTAATTGAAAATAGAAAGGCAGCGATTTTCTGACAATGACAAGTTGTTATATGTCATAACAGCATTTCTGTCAGCTCCATAATTGACAAGATTAAGGATCAATTTGTTAGGAATAGACCTGAAAAAATACATATATTTCTATGTTTCCAGAAGTCACTTGTGATATTTCACAATTTCACAGTCAATTGAAATGAATTTCTATTTTTGGATCCTATTGTTTTGAATCTATTTTGGCTTGTTTGATATTAGAACTAAGTAGTTATTTTTTCCCTATTACTCCAATGATGTAGCAAAGAAATAATATTTTAGTGTCATGTCTTAAGTCTCAAAGGGCATTGTGCCTATCACATTCTTTTATTTCCCTGTGTATTTCTTCAGATTTTCCACTCTACTTTTGCTGTCCAAAAGGTTTGATACAAAGTCTCATTAAGTGATATTCTGATGTTGCACTTTCTAATTCCCTTACAAAATGCTGGTGTTGCTCAGCTGGTCAGACAGCATCTATGGAAATGAATAAACAATCAACGTTTTGGGCTGAGAACCAAACGTTGACTGTTTATTCATTTCCATAGATGCTACCTGTCCTGAGTTCCATCAGCATTTTGTGTGTTACTCTGAACTTCCAGCTTCTGTAGAATCACTTGTGTTGCTGATTCTCTTTCCATTTCTCCTGTCAGCTTCCTCCAGGAGGACAGATAAAGTATGGAAGATTGTATGTGTGTATGAGTATAACAAACGCCGCCCAGGATTGTGATGATGATGATGGTATATAGGTGGTTGGCATCTGTCTGTTTTGAAAGACAATGTGTGATTATGATCCTCACAAGCCTGAGCAGAAAGTATGAAGATTCTGAGATGCCCAGTCGTCAAGATCCACCTCTTGGCCTCACCGGTGAAGTCCAAAGGAAAGCTTATGAAGCAACACATTTGGCACCACTTGGCTGCAGGAGCTGCTGGAAGGATGTTTAATGATGCCCAGCTACCTTAGGGGCTCCATTCTGGGTTTGCTATCTGGGTTTACTCCCATAGCCTTCATCTCTCCTGAGGCTGCCCACAGGGTAGTGGAGCTATTTACCTCTAGATGGGGATCTGGTTCACAAGCGCCAGGGTGTGTCCACACACTGGTAGGGCTGCATGCTATGTGTGTAGGGGCCAGACCTCCTCCCTGTCTTCCGAGTCCAAAAGGAGTTCAGTTTCTGTGTGTTGCCAGCAAGGAGGCATTCCCTGAGGCCTGCTGTTGGAGAGACTATGCACTGGCAGGGAGAGACTTACATGTTCCGCTCGCCTTTCACAAGACTGCTAGCCAGCAGTGGAAGCTGAAAATGAGAGTGACAAGCTATACTATATATAATATAGGGGTACATTTTTCTGAGAAAACAAACTGCCTTTTAAATCAGTTGCTTTGTCTAATTTTTTTTAGGAACTTCAAATTTTTTTAAGCAGTGGTACTTTAAACTCTTAAGAAACTAGAAAACTGAAATGCATTCTTCACCTCCCAGTTAATGTTAATAGCTTTACCTGTGAGCAGTTGGGATTTCATAATGTAAATTAGCTTAGAATGTGATCATGAGCGGAAAGTGAAGGGAATGCATTATTTAGATCTAAAGCCAATGCATGTTTCTATTGAACACATTCATTTAGCTCTTACTGCAGTATAAATGCCTTGATTTACAAACATTTGTGAATCTGTTCTAATGTGTTTTTGAATTTTCCATTGATTTTGTTTTGCAATATCCTTGACTAGCTAAACTGTAAATATTTTCACTGTAAGGCTAATATACTATATGGTAGAGATATTTCCAGAAGCTTTCTCTGGATTAGTATTACTGTGAAAAGATGAAGGGAAAGTTAAAATAATTTTCACACATGCACACAAACAGCACACTCTGATAGTTATATTGTAAGCAGGCATTGAGGAAGAAGCAATAATATAACAAGGAACAAGACAAGTTTGTAAAAAGGCATAGTATGAAAGAATATAAGCAATGTAGTGGGGTTATGGACAACTGGACATGCCACCAACATGCTGGACTGATTTTCCCTGTTGGATGGGTTAGTGAATTGGTACTCCCCTCCCACTTTCAAATCTCTTACTGTCTCTTCTTTCAGTTAGCCCTGACGAAGGGTCCTGGCCCGAAACGTCAACTGTACCTCTTCCTATAGATGCTGCCTGGCCTGCTGCATTCACCAGCATTTTTCGTGTGTGTTGGGTGTAATGTGGTTGCTCTGAAGTAATCTCTGAATATTTGACCATGTTAATCACCTTATTTTGACACATTTTGTTGATTTTTTTGTGTACTTGGTTTCTTTCTGTTGTGACTGTAGGTTATCATTTAAATCAAAAAACAAAATAGTCATGTAGGCAGCAATCTAACTAAATAGCATCTTTGGCTGAGTTTCTCCATACATAAGTATAGGTTTATGCTAGCATGAGGAGCCATGCCCTCTAATTAGATTCACTGAGCCTTAAAATATTTGACACTTGGGGGCTGGTTAAACAATTTGTGTCAAAATGCATTTATAAGTTCTTTTTAAAGAAAACTGTTATTGTTCTGATCTCCTCCTAATATTGCCAGGCCAGAAATTGTCTTCTCTATTAACTTGGAAAGTAAAAAATTAATTATCACATTTTCAATGTCATTTATCTTTCACTAAAACTTAAATTGGATTATAATGACAGTGTAGAATTTTCAAAGTAACTGTGAAAATCTTACAATCACTAAACTTGTAATTTTGTCTTGAATATGTTAATAGGACTGATTTTTTAATATACTGTTAATTAGTGAGATCCATGTGGAAGCCAAGAGATGTATGTCTATTGAAGTCATTGGTAATCTTTATGAATTTTTGATTATACCGTAGGAAATGGTCTTTAACTGTTATATTTGCAATTTTAAATCCAAATTTTAGTTTACTAATTGCGTACATATATTGTAGCATCGGAAATAATTGGCCCATTGTGGAATCTTTTAGGGTCTGTGAATTCTCCAATGTAGTGTTCTAATTTCTTTGTGTACAGGGAGTTTTGAAGTAAGCATAAAAAATTCTGACAAGAACTTCACTCAGGTTTCTTTGGTCACAGGGAGATTTTAATGTAACAAACTATACTGTATAAGCACTGAGTGGCTGCTTTAGTAGGTACAGGAGTGGAACCCGTCTTCTGCTACTGTAGCTCATCCTCTTCAATGTTTTGACGTGTTGTGCATTCAGAGATGCTCTTCTGCATACTAGTGCTGTAACGTGATTATTTGAGTTACTGACACCATTCTGTCAGCTTGAATTAGTAAATCAGGTACAGTATACGTATATTGAATAGATTAAAAACATGCAAAAAACAGAAATACTGTATATTAAAAAAAGTGAGTTAGTGTCCAAGGATTCAGTGTCCATTTAGGAATCGGATGGCAGAGGGGAAGAAGCTGTTCCTGAATCGCTGAGTGTGAGTCTTCAGGCCTCTGTATCTCCTACCTGATGGTAACAGTGAGAAAAGGCCATGCCCTGGGTGCTGGAGGTCCTCTGACCTCTCTCATTAACAAGGTATTTTCACCCACAGAATTGCCATTCATTGGATGTTTTTTGTTCTTTGCACAATTCTCTGTAAACTCGAGACATGAAAATCCGAGGAGACCAGCAGTTACAGAGGTACTCAAACCACTCCATTTGGCACTAGCAATCATTCCACGGTCAATGTCACTGAGACACATTTCTTCCCATTTTGATGTTTGGTCTAAACAACAACTGACCTCTTGACTATGTCTGCATACTTTTATGCATTAAGTTGCTGCTACATGATTGGCTGATTAGATATTTCCATTAAAGAACATGGGGACAGGTGTACCTAATGAAGTGGCCACTGAGTTTATGTATGAGTGGAGGAACCACTATCTGGATTCAGGTCATCTGCTTATTTGACTAAATATTACTTTCATTATTTTCCATATACAGTAATTAGTTTTGTGCTCTCAATGAGGCTTTAATGGGAAATGGAAACAAACCATTCCTAAAATGATGGGGAAAACAGTGATCTGTAGCTTCAAGGTTATTGTTTGCCCAGATTCAGGCAGGGGCATAAGAGGGAAGCTCCAACTCATTTTCCCTTGTGTGTGATGGATAAGCTTGTGGAAGGCATTAAAAAGGTGAAAGGGAATACCATGTTCAGCTGAGTACCTTGTAGTGCAGCAAATTAGTGTAGTTATTTTTTAACCCAGCTGTAACCAGTGGAAATCTGCATTAGGTTCAAATTGAATAAAATTAAATTTTATTAAGTTACCAGTATGTATCCCTGCAAATGGCCAAAGTACTACACTTGCCCCTTCACCTTCCCCCTTACCTCCATTCAGGGCCCAAAACAGTCCTTCCAGGTGAGACAACACTTCACCTGTGAATCTGCTTTGGCCATCTATTGTATCCAGTGTTCCCAGTGTGGCCTCCTTTGCATTGGTGAGACCTATCACCTATTGGGGAACCGATTCATTGAGCACCTTCACTCCGTCCACCAAAACAGAATTTTCCAGTGGTCCAATATTTTAATTTTGATTCCCTTTCCCATTCTAACACGCTGGTCCATGGCCTCCTCTTGTGCCATGATGAGGCTACCCTTAGGGTGGAAGAACAACACCTTGTATTGCATCTGGGTAGCCTGCAACCTGATGGCATGAATATCAATTTCTCCTTTTGGTAAAAAAATTTCCCTCCACCACCCCACTTCTTCACTGTGGCCTCTTACCTCTTCTCATCTGCAAATCACCTTCCCCTTGTGCTCCTCCTCCTTGCCTTTCTCCCATGGTCCATTCTCCTCTCTTGTCAGACTCTAGCCCTTTACCTTTCCCACCCACCTGGCTTCACCTATCACCAATTCTGGTTTAAGAAGGCACCATTGAAACTCAGAGGCTTCTGGCTGGTGGCCAATGAAACAAAAAACAACAACTAAATTCTTTCTTAATCCCTCTTTTTCTGGTAAATGATCATCACAAACAATAGCCTGAAAATTCCCTTTGGACTTAGAGGCAAGTCGATGTGGCAGCGGGCCCATCACTGAGAGTGAGAAAGACCTGAGACTCGACCGATCTAAGCGCCAGGCTGAATTGGAAAGGCCGGGTGTTGGCTGAATTGAGGTGGTGGAGTCGAGACCCCAGAGTACATCAAAGCAACTGAACCTGATGATCGGATGACAATTGGGCCTGATTGAAAAGGTTGAGGTGTTGGGTCCCAAGGGGGGGGAATTGGGCCGGTTCGGCTCACTGCTCCATGAGGTTACTTGGCTGTGAACAGAACTAACGGTCTGTGGACAGATCCTCTTCGTTAACTCCAGTTCCGAGCGGTATTTGCTTGTGTTTTTTTTTCTCTGCACACTGGGTGCTGGGTGGTCTTTTAAAACATCTTTTTTCGGGTTTCTTTGTTTTGTGGCTGCCTATTTGGAGACAAACCAGAAGGTTGTATAATGTATACATACTTTGATAGTAAATGTACTTTGAATTTTCTAGCTATCCCTCTTTCCCTCCCCCCAGCTTTTTATTCTGGTGAATTCCCCCTTCATTCCAGTCTTGAAGAAGTGTCTCAGCCCAAAACATTAACTGTTTGTTCATTTCCATGGATGCTGCCTGACCTGAGATCCTCCAGCATTTTGTCTGTGATGCTTTGGATTTCAGCATCCGTAGAATTTCTTGTGTTTTAAATTTTATTTATTTTAATATGGATGACCACAGAGTTGAAGTCAAATTTGAGCCTTTTTTTTTGGCTAATGCAGACTACTTGGAGGTTAAGATATACTTTGAGCACGTGATTTATTAAGTATCTTTGCACTGTGAATATTTCAACTATCATAGTTTTCAGAAATGTTTTTTGACTAAATATAGGACCCATTATATCATCTCCAACATTAAACATCAACATTTTTGATCTCAAAATCATTAATGAGAACTTAAGGTATATGACACTGTGAATGTGTAGTTAACCATATTTATATATCTCTGAGAGATTTGGTTTGAGTTCTGTTCATTCAAATACAAATCAATAGAATTTTGACTTGATATCTATTCAGTCTGTTTTCTTTTCTAGATTAATTGAAAGGGATCGATACTTTCCTGCATTCTAATTGTATATGAATTAAAGGGTGAATACAATACCATCAATCTGTAGCCTTTAATCCCACTGAGAAATACACAGTCCAAATATTTACATTCAGTGGGTTAGGCAACATCTGTTGACTGGTGAACTATTATTGATCTAAAGCATTTAATCCCGTCTTCCCTTTCTGTGGATGCTCTCTGCTCTGATACCTTTTGCATTATCTCAAATTTCCATCTTCTTGCTATTAGGGAATTGTTGAAGATGAGCAAGTTTTACCCATCTGTTGGTCCTCATCACTCAGTGTAAACACAGTGTGACAGTGATATCCAACAGATCTTGGTTAGTTTGATAAGTGGTAGTACCTAGATGTTAGCAAAAAAAATGTACTTTGCAGCCTTCAGTATTGAACAGTGATTCTTCTGTTGAAGGATGTGGTATGTGACAATTGAAAGCAGAGTGCCATGGGATCCTCGTGTGATCCAGACTTCTTATTAAAGATTTCCTAAGCTTTTCTCCTTTGATTAGAGCCTGATAACCTAACGATGTTGGGCTTGGGAAAGATTGAGTGTATATTCTGATTAAAATATTGGGGTTCAAGACAAATCAGATTGTAAGCCTGGCCTGGTGACCTGTTTTAGTCAGTACATTCTTGTCTCTAAACATGTGAACAACACAATTGAGACTGTGAAGTTTGCTGTGTTAGTTGAGTTGAGCATAGTGAAAACCACAAACACTTTGGTTCAGGCTAACTTCAGAACAGCTGCAGAGAGGCCTTTGTTTAATATTGGCTCCTGAAGGATCATGGGGCTACTCTGAAAGTTTATATTGTGAACAGACACAGGGATATTGAGACTTAAGTATGGAATCTAAGCTTAAAGCTATTACTTTTATAGTTAATTTGCTTTGATATGTATTAAAAATATCTCCAGCAGCTTGCTAAGGTTACCCCATCGATGTACCTTGGAAACAAAAATATTTGAGTGTTTTTATCAGATTGGCCTTTTGTGCATAATTCTCACCAGATTTATTGGCGAGAAATCAAAGATAGCTCTACTTGACTTTGGAGAACCTAGACAACAGCAATACTTATGTCAAGCTGCTGTTTATCGATTACAGCTTGGCATTCAAAGCCATCAGTTCCTCAGTACTAATCGACAAGTTTAAAAACCTAGACCTCTGTTCCTCTCTCTGCATTAGATCCTCTGCTTCCTTATTGGGAGACCACAGTCAGTGCAGATCAGTGATAAAATCTCATTGACAGTCAACCGAGGTGCATCTGTAAGATGCTTGCTTAACCCACTGCTCTACTCTCTCTACACTCATGACTGTGTGGCTAGCACAGCTGAAATTTGCCAAAGATACCCCTGTTGTTGGCAGAATCTCAGATGGTGACAGAAGTGAGGCAGATCGGCTGGTTGAGTGGTATCACAACAACTCAATGTCAGCAAGACCAAGGAATTGATTGTGAACTTCAGGATTTGGAGAGGTTGAGAACAGCTTTGGGCTAAGTGCCGAGGTCTAGGCCCAGGGCATATCACTATGGTGGGGCCCGGGTTCTAATGCTGGGCACAACCCACTGTCTGGACAATTTAAATGCCAGCCCTGATAGACTGGAAAGGCTGGGTGTCAGGACCAGAGGTGAGGGTTGGACCAATTTTGTTCAATCCCCCTCGATGTTTGCACCATTCACCATGATGCTGAGGTTGTGAGACTGCTCCATCTGCTGTGTTTTGTGTCTTTGAGCTTCATAGTGATTTGCCCTGCTAATGTGATGAACTAAAACCAAGGCTTCAGACCTACCCTGGGCTGCTCTGGGGATTTGATCTATGGACTCAGTTTGTTTCAGAATACCATTGCTTGCTTCTGTTGATTGCATGATTTGTGTTTTTTTCCTTCCTTCCTCTCTCCCTCCCCACCCATCCCCCCCTCTCTCTCCCCCTCTCTCTCTCCCCCTCTCTCTCCCCCCCCTCTCTCTCCCCCCTCTCTCTCCCCCCTCTCTCTCCCCCCTCTCTCTCCCCCCTCTCTCTCCCCCCTCTCTCTCCCCCCTCTCTCTCCCCCCTCTCTCTCCCCCCTTCTCCCCCTCTTCTCCCCCTCTCCCTCCCTCTCTCCTCATTGGGTGTTGGTCTTTTTAAATTGGGTTCTTTTATGTTTCATGCTTTGTGGCTGCTTGTAAGCAGACACATCTTAATGTTGTATAATTTACACATATTTTGATAATGTACTTTGAATCCTTGAATCTTTGAAAAAGTTGGGAGAACACGCAGCTGTCCTTGTTGAGGGGTCAGTTGTGAAATGAGTGGCCTCTTCAAATTCATGGGCCCAATATATTAATGCAATCATGAAGCATGAAGGTGGCTGTATTTCATTAGGAGTTTGAAGAGATTTGGTATGTCATCATACTTACAAATTTCTACTGATGTACAGTGCAGAGCATTCTGACTTTGCATCACTGTAAAGTAGAGAGGCTCCAATGCACAGGATCGCAAGAGGCTGCAGAGGATCGTAGACTCAGCCAGCTCCATCATGGGCACAGCCATCCTCACCAACAAGAACATTTTTCACGAGGCAGTGCCTCAAGAAGGCAGCATCCATCATTAAAGGCCCTCACCGTCTGGGAAATGCTCTCATCTGATTAGGCATAGAATCCTGAAGAACCACATCAGCAGAGCTACCAAAACATTGATACAAATTAATGAAGACTTTTCATTTATCAAACTGCCTTCCAAATCCTCTGCTAATCAGTGCTATTATAATGTAGGTTAATTTAAACTAGAGAACATGTGTTTTCTGTTTATTACATCAGTGAAAGAAATCCCAGTTTAAAAATAGTGAAATCCTCATCAGTTTAACATGTTCGAAATTAGTATAAATTTATTCTGATTCAGTTCTGGACTGAAATAGTTTTTTTTTGTAACGTGTACCTTCCTTCAGCTTGACGTCATTCTTTCAGTGCCTGTGCTGTCCATTATGCCTGACCCAGTAAAGCGTCATCAGTCTGAAGTCTACCTGTTTTATTCTCCACAGATCACTACTTGACCTACAATGTGTTTTGGTTTTATTTTGTATTTCCAGCATTAGCAATATTTTAACTTGGGAGTTAATCATAATCCACTTCAGCTGAATGTCAGGCAGAAGTCTTCATATATAGAACTTGAAATAAAGTCCACTCCTGAGACATTGAATCCAATCGTCTTTCTGATTGCTTACTCAAATTAAACAGCAATGTTGTGAAGTACCCCAGCTGATGTAATTCATAGCTGGCATATGGTAATTAATATCACAGCTGTGTAAAGCCTTGAACAGTTACGCCCACTGTTGTAAATAAAGCCAGAAATAATTGTTAATATACACAAGGCATAAAGATTGTATTCTGTTAATGTGCAAATCTACAAACAGTTTAGGATTGCCTGAAGCAACTCTTTTGAGAATCTACAGAGAATTTAAGTATAGAATGTTTCATTATATGTCTGAAGTCTTGTAAATTATTAAGTCTTTAAGACTGTAAGTTTTTTTAATGGGCTGCATTGAGTACCATATATCAAAAGCTGCTATTTCTATGATGGTTCTGCTGCTGAATTATTTGAGATTAATCTTTTTATTGACTCAAGGTCTCACTGATCAAAGATTATTGAAGTACAAAGTGAAGTGCTGGCTTTTCCTGCAAAGTCTTTATCAGGGAAGATAGCCTTTTGTGTTGTTTTTGTACATGACATAATATAGACACTTTGTGAATTGAGAAATTTTCTGAAGCATTCTCATTCATTTCACCTGTATTGTAATTGTGATTGATGGCTTTGTGGTCAAATTTGTGGAAGATAGTTGGAAGAGCAAATTTGTGGAAGATAGTTGACGAAGCAGGGAGTCTGCAGAAGACCTAGACAGATTAGGAGAATGGGAAAAGTAGTAAATGCAGAGAAGTCATGCTGAGCCTTTATAAAACACTAGTCTGGCCTCTGTTGAAGTTTTGTGCACATTTCTAATTTTCTCATTACTGCCAGAATGGGGAGGCACTGAAGAAGGTCTAGAGGAGCTTTACAGGAATAGCTCTTGGGTAGAAAGACAAAAATTACAAGGGTATATTGGAGGGACTGAGGCATATTTTTCTTGGAGATTGTCCTTGTTACCTGTTGACTTGTTATAAGTTATAGCACATTCTGCCAGAGCTCTCTTTTGTAATATCCTGTGAATGCCAGATTGATCTTGATATGCTGCCCTGTCAAATAGTGAGATAATAGTACTGAGTATATAGTCATAGCTGAGGTCAGGAACCGGGAAGGGGTCAGGGATAAGTAGCTTTGCAGCCAGCACTTCTGTTCAGAGTGCTTGTTTGTTTTAGCTTGCTATAAAACGAGTTAAAACATACATGTGTAACTCTCGCTTTGGCTAGCGGCTTAATATAGTGGATGATAGACCCTCCCCCCCCGGCCTGGCCAAACATAAGAAATCTCGTTTGGGTGGATGCTGCGCAATGCGTCCCCTGTTACAAATCAGTACTACAAAATAACAAACCGTACACAATATACGATTGAACAATTGAGTTTTATAATTCTTGATTTGACTATATGGTTAGTAAAGAAACAAAAAAGAGAAAGGGCCCATTCTCATGAAACATTCTAATGCACAACGTTGGAGCTCACTGATGAAGCCGTTTGTCCACCATCGACCTCCTCCGATCGTCACTGACCTTGGGACCGTCACTCCAAGTCCACTCTCTCCATTCGCATCTTTTCTCCTCACCTCTCCCCAGTAAATGATCACAAATTCCCGGCTCCCAGACACACAAGAAAGAGCAACATCCGGCTCATTGGCTAGCATGCCCCATTATCTTTAGTCATAACCTAAACATTGCTGCTACAGGGAAACCATTACCTCAGCAGTGGAACATCACAGAGAAGCCATTAGCAGTGAAACCTTACAGCGTGTTACACTCTTTTCTCCCCCCCACCAAATTTAGTCATGTCCTCATGACGTTGAGATAATTCGCCAACCCTTCCTGCAAAACACAAAGTCCAATCCAGGTGCACAAGACAGTGTCATAAACGGTAGGGGTCACACTCTGCTCCCCTGGTGCTATGTAGGCCAGTCTATCCGGTGATCGCCTAATTCTCTGAGACCACCGCATCCCCTCACCTAACTCTTCAGGTTCAGACACTACTGGGGATACTTCTGGTCTACCTGGCAAGGCCCCCCCCCCCCGACTTATCACTTGTGCCCACCTGCAACCCGCACCCCTCTGTCCTGTGGCCAAGCCCCGCTTCCTCCCCTGCAGAGTCCCGCTGCAACCCAGGGTGCCCACACATAGCTCCCCCCCACCCCCACCACCACTTCACCTGACTCAGCAGAAGGGCCGGGAGTTCCTTCCTCAATCAATGGGGAGTTTGTGAAAGGCGGCAAATACCACACATCCAGGTCCTCATCCTTGAAATCAGTATCCCTCTCAGGTGGGGGCTGGCCTAACCTTGCTGCTGTGGGCCCTGCAGTCACCCTGTGTTTCCACAGAGTCCTCTTATTAGGTGTAGGCTCCAAGTCAGGCTCTGGGTCTACCTGCACCTCTTGTCCCAGGGGCAGCAGGTGGTTCCAATGAAGAATCTTGACAGGCCCATTCCCATCCTCTGGTTTCACTCAGAAAACTGGTAGGTTTGGCATCTAATTCTCCACCGCATAGGGCGTAGCTGCCCAGCAGTCAGCCAATTTGTGCTTCCCAGGTAGCCCCAAATTCCTTATGAGGACTTGGTCTTCCTGTAGGAGTTGGGTGAGCCTCACCTTTTGATCATACCTCCTCAGCTGTAGCAGCGTGTTTGTGTCCTTGAGCAAGGCACTTAACCACACATTGCTCTAGTGTCTGTGCAAGGAGTGGCGCCCCACACAGACTTCCAATCTGTGCCTTGTGAGGCATGAAACCCTCAAGGTCTGAGTCGACGTTCCCTCCCCTCCCTCCTCTTATTTCTTTGATTCTGCTTGGCAGCCGCAACCCCAGCTAATTCAAAAGCCCTTTTCAGCTCACCTCTCATATCAGAAACATATTTCAGATAAGTCTTTGGGGGTAAGTCAACCTCTTCAGTCCCAAAACAGAGATGAGTGGGCAGCCTCACCTTGCACCCAAACATCAAAAAATATGACGAGTAACCAGTAGCTTCATTTCGTGTACAGTTGTAACTGTGAACCAGATGCCTAATATTTTGACTCCACTTGCTCTTCTTGCTGATCTCCAAGGTCCCAATCGTGTCTAACAAGGTCCGATTAAACCTGTCTGACTGGGGATCACCCTGCAGGCAATAGGGCCTGGTCCTCGACTTCTCGGCTCCAAACATGCCCAGTAACTCGTGGATGAGTCTGCCCTCGAAATCCCATCCCTGATCACTAAGTATCCACTGGGAAGGCCATAATAGATGAAATACTTCTCCCATATCACTTTTGGCACCGTAGACGCCCTCTGGTCCTTGGTAGGAAAAGCCGGAGCATATCTAGTGTAGTGGTCTGTGATGACTAAGATATTTGTCGTGTTGCTGGTATCGGGTTCTATTGACAGGAAATCCATACACACCAGGTCCGAAGGCCCCACATTCTGCAAGAGGGACAAGGGTGCTGCCCACATAGGCAGTGTCTTCCGCCGTATGCATCGAACGCATGACTTGCAGTATTCTTCGACTTCTGATTTCATCCGGGGCCAGTAGAACTGGTCTCTGAGCAATCCATAGGTCTTTTCCACCCCCAAATGTCCAGAATCATCATTAAGTGACTTCAACGCAATCCTCCCATACTTCTTGGGTAGAACCAGCTGTCAACGCCAAGGTCGATCCGGGGGTGACGTGACCCGGTATAAGATCTAGTTCTTCAACTCCAACTGAGGACATTTTCACAGTAATGGAGGCACCAACGCATGTTTCGTCTTCTCCTCCTGAGCCATGTCTCCCTTTTCGACCACTGCCTAAATGGTACCAATGCCCAGATCATCTCGCTGAGCAGCTGCCACTTTCCAATAACTCAATTCCGGCAGCTGATTTGTCTTCAGAGCAGTCAGGTTACAATAAACTTGGGGATGGAATCATCAGAAGCTCCCAATTGATCCACCACTTGATCCTACCCCTCCTTTCCCTCTGCTTTCAGAGTGATGGCAAACTGACACATGGCCTTCACCCCTGGGGCAGGAATGGTTTCCCACTCCTCATCCCTGACTAGCCCCTCATGTGCCTGTCAGGACAAAGCATCAGCTTCAATGTTCCTGCTTCTCGGCCGGTACTTCAGGCTGAAATCATAGGCAGACAACGCCGCCAACCTCCGATGGCCTGTGGCATCCAGTTTCGTCGAGGTCAGGATATAAGTTAGGGGGTTGTTGTCCATACTCACCTCAAACTTGACCCCGTAGTTACTCAGCTTATCCACCACTGCCCATTTCAATACCAGAAATTCCAACTTGTGCATAGTATAGTTTTTATCAGAGGGCGACAGACACTGGCTGACAAGTGCAACAGGCCTCAACCCGGCGCCCTGATCCTGATACAGGATCAACCCTAAGCCCCCTCGGCTGGCATCCGTGTACAGTACATACGGCGATCGGGGGTCTGCAAAAGCCAGCACCGGCGCCTGGGTCAGCAGCTTTTTCAGCGACTGAAAGGCCTCTTCACATTTTGCATCCCACCAAAGGGGGGCTCCAATGGGCTAAGATACTCTCTGCCTTCCTGTCCTTTCCCCTCTCCCTTTCTTCCCCAAGGGAGGGTAACCGCACAGAAGCTGATTCAACGGGTGACTCACTTTCGTGTAGCCTTTCACGAATCTCCGATAGTAACCACAGAACCCCAAGAACGAGCGCAGAGTGCTCACAGACTGGGGTCTTGGCCAAGTGGTGACTGCCTCTATCTTAGCTGGATCTGTAGCTATGCCATCCCATGAGACTATGTGCCCAACATAGCTAACAGATGTTTGGCAGAACTGGCACCTGTGCACGGAAAATTTTAACCCTTCAGCTTTCAGGCGGCCCAGCACCTTCAGCAGATTCGCTTCATGTTCTTCCAAGGTGGATCCAAGTACTATGAGGTCATCCAGATATACCAATACCTCAGGCAAGTTCATTTCTCCCACTGTCTTCTCCATGACCCACTGGAAGGTTGCAGGAGCTCCTGAAATGCCCCTCCTTTCAAGCTGGAAAAATCCCAGGGGACATATAAATACTGTTTTCTCTTTGACCTTACTCATGGGGATCTGGTAATATCCACTCCTCAAGTCCAGCACACTGAACCACTTCGCACCACTTAGGCAGGCCAGCGCGTTTTTAATCTTCGGGGCAGTATACTGGTCAGGAACAGTGCACCTGTTCAGAGTCCTGTAGTCCACACATCCGTACCTTCCCATTCTTCTTTCGGGCCACTACTAATGGGGACGCATAAGGACTTCAGGACTCAGTGATGATCCCAGCTTCCTTCAACTTGCACAAATGCTGTCATATGTCCTCCACCTCCGCCAGTCGCCGCAACCTTTCTCTGAACGGGATATCCTCAGTCACCCAGATAGTGACGTGTGCTCTTGGAACAACCCACATCAAACTTGTCAGTGGAAAAGACACCTTCCAGCTTCAACAGCTTCTCTACCAATCTCCTCTTCCATCCCACAGGAATCGGGGAGTCCCCGAAGTTGAATGACTCAGTGGTCAAGTTTCACCCTTTTTCCAGTAGTTTCTCCCTGGCTTGTCTCACAAGGACTCTAGACAGTACTGTCACCAGGAACAAATGCGCCGGGGCATCCCCCGCTTGAAGGTGACCTCCCACTTTGTAATATTCCTGACAATCACTGCCATCCTGCTTGCCTGTACCGCTGAGGGCTTCTGCAATTCGAGCCTCACCAGTACCCCAACCAGAAATCCCTACTCCCCCTTGTGGTCTCCTGGAGCGTCCATTAAGAGGGCTTCGACTGGGTGAACCACACAGTCCCTTGTCTAAATTCAGTATCCGGCCTAATGCAGCCATGCACTTCTTCAAAAGCAGCTCGAAACACCAGGTGCACGGACAATGTTCCCAGAAAGCTCTCGCCAGCTGCCTTCGTGTAGGCTCCCATGAGCCTCTTCACAAGAGGGGTGTTGGTCCCCATTAGAATTGAAAACGCTGCCCGACAGGGTCCGGACAAACCAGCACCAATGTATCAAGGACCTTAGACATTCCCACATTGACCTCCAAGAACTCCAACTTCACTGACAAATAACCATCGTATGGATAATCACTAGCAATAAGCCCCCAGATCTCCAGTGCCCTGAATGGGGTCAGGGGTAAACACTTAAGATACCAGTTGTAAAATGAATGGTACAACAACGTGACCCGTTACCCGGTGTCGAGTATGGCTTTAGCATAAATACCCTCTATCCGTAGTGACACACTGGAGCATGATCCCACTAAGCCTTCAGGAATTGGGTCTTTCACTTTTGGGGGTTCCTTGGTACATTGCTAGGAATGTGTTCCCCCAGAGACACCAGGCTGTTCGCTCACTGGGTCTCCCCTAGGTTTTCCCGACGACTCTCCCTGCTTAGGTACCCGGGGGCTCACTCTCCTTCTGGCGTGACACCTGCTGCCAGCAGCCCTCCACATTGTTTGTCCCCTTGGGGGATCTGACCCCCTCCATCAGCTCCATCATATGGGGGGGGGGGTCACACCTGCTGATAACAGCCGACATATCTCTGTTCTCAACTCTGCCACAATCTCTTTTACTGCTCCCCGGGGTAGGCTATCTGTGGTCACTCCACCGCAGGGAACCACCGCTGAGGACTGTACCCTGCTGACGGAGGCCTGCCATGTCTCCAACACATTCTTCTCTTCCTGTATCCCTCTGATCAGCTCGACAAAAATGGAGGGGGCATATCTTACGAGACTGTCAGAGACCCCCAAGCAATCAGGTCATGGGACTGGGCGCCCCTGGTTATCTGGTCCATTCTTAACTGATCCACCTCAGCCGCCTGAATGACTCCTCTGTGCTGCGAGCAATTTAGCTGCCTCTGAGGCTGAAAAATAAAAGCAGAAAGTTTCTCCCCCTACTCCTGACACGTTTTGAAACCCCACCATGAGCTCCATTGGGCTTCCTGTCGGCCAAAAGCATTGTGAAGTGCTTGCATGTAATTGACAGCTGTTGCTACGGGACGCTTTAACGTGACAGGTCTCACAACATCAGCAGCCCACCCACTCAAACTTTCAACCAATCTCTGTTGCTTTACGTCATCAGAGCACTGCTACTCATCTAACATCTAAGAGGTCCGCTCCACCCAAGCCTCATACTCCTCCTCCCCTTTAGGAGTGGGCATAATTCCAGACAATAGGTGGAGCCTGCCATAGCTGGGACTTTGAACCTGATTTTTCCATTTATTCACCAGAGAGGTAAGGGCAGACCCTAACTCAGAATTCTCACTCTCCACTGGGGGACATGGACTAATTAGACATTCCAAATCCAACCACTCCTTCCCCTCACTCCTCAGAAACGATAACACCCTGTCTTTGAAATCTCCGCCCTCATCTGCCGCTATGTCTGCACTGGTCTGCATTAAAATGAGAGCTGCGCCCACCATTTTATCAAACCTCTGCCCACCACCGCAACTTTAACAGCACTTAATAGGCAAATTAACAATTCATCTGGAGTACGAATATCTACCCTACTGGTTCATTGCTCAGGGTAATCAAACAGCATCCAACGGAATCAATTCCCGAACGTAGCCCCCACAATTGTAACTCACGCTTCGACTAGCGGCTTAATATAGGGGATTATAGCCGGCCAAACTGAAGAAATCTTGTTTGGGTGGATGCTGCGTGATGTGTCCCCTGTTACAAAGCAGTACCACAAAATAACAAACAGTACACAATATGCGATTAAACAATTAATCTTTATAATTCTTAATTTGACTATATAGTTAGTAAGGCAAACAAAAAAAGAAAAAGGGCCCATTGTCATGAACAGTCTAATGCGCAACGTTGGAGCTCACTGATAAGGCCATTTGTCCACCATGGACCTCCTCTCCATTGGCGTCTTCTCTCCTCATCTCTCCCAGGCAGAAGACTGTGAGTTCCCGGCTCCCAGACACACAAGAAAGAACAACATCCCGCTCATTGGTTAGCATGCCCCATTATCTCTAGTCATAAACCAAACATTGCTGCTACAGAGAAACCATTACATCAGCAGTGAACATTACAGGGAAGCCATTACATTAGCAGTGAAACCTTACAGTGTGTTACGCATGCAAGTTATTATATCCCTGGAAGGGTGTGCCTGCCAGTTGTCTTAGGCTACGTCCACACTACACCGGATAATTTTGAAAACGCCAGTTTCAAGTAAAAATGACAGGCGTCCACACTGAGCGTTTTTCAAAATATCTTCGTCCACATTAGGCGGATATTTGGGCGAATCTCCTCCTACTGGGCATGCGCAGGACACACAGAAAACAAGCGAAGAGGAAACGGTATACTTAGTGCGCGTTTGTCCAGTTACAGAGTAGAAAAACTTTAAAGGAATTGCTCTCGGCTCTCGCGCAGGAGGACTTAAAATTTAAAAAAAAACAAATACTGGAGCGTATGGAGGCAACCGACAGGGAGTTCACGGACAGTATGACCCAGCTGACGACGAACATTGAAAAACTGACTAACTCTGTTGCATTAATAAAGCACCTTGTCAAATGTATAAAACGTCTGCATCAGCGTTATCTTGTATTTCCATACAATGTTACATTAGGCTGTTACACATCTGTTGTCAGGGAAGTACTTGCATAAATAGGTAAACCACCTTCATACAAGCAAGGACAGAAAACAGGGCGAAGTGAGTATACTTATTTATTCAGTAAGCTATGGGTCAAAGTATTTGGTGAGTACATTTCTAACCCTTCTGGCTTTAGTCTCGTCCGTCTGTTCTGAAATTGTTTGGTGACGTTCAAGAAAACAACGAACATCTGTTTGGGCATGTCATGACGGCGTTTTTAAATAGTCAGAAAAGCTCACTTTACAATTTAACTCTCACGCCGTTCGCACCGACCGTGCGTTATAACAGCTTGAGCAGTGCCAAGCAGAAGCAGAAAAAAGCATTGTTGTTGTGCTGTAGTTGTGACAACGTTTTTAAATCTCTCCGTTTACCCCATACACACTACGCCGGATATTAAGCGTTTTCAGATTTATTCACTCTGAAGAGTGTTTTCAAAAAGCTCCGTTTTTGGGGTCTGAAAACGCCGGCTCAGTGTGGACGGGAGGGCAAAATGAAGAGAAAAAGCTTCGTTTTCAAAATTATCCGGCGTAGTGTGGACGTACCCTTAATGATACGCATGTTTTTTGTTACACAAAGGAAGTCTGTGGTTATCCATTTTGAATAATGAGGGCTTGGTGTTTATAAAATGATTATGGGTCCAGACAGGATGGATAGTGGGAGACTGTCTCTGTTAGAGGAGCAGTCAATACACGAAAAGACAGAATTGAGATTGATATACATTTTCACAGTGTGCGGTTGGAATCTGGATTGTATTGTCTGCAGATCTATTAGAGGCAGGTTCTATAAGTACATGAGGGAAATGGGAAACTATGCAAGTGTGGAGGGACAGGCTGCAGAATTAGACCTGTTTTGTTGAAGGACCTGTACAGATACTGTACAATGGCAAATGACTGAATGAAAGTTGTCAATCCAATGTTCAACAAAAATTGCCTGCATAACAACCAGGCCCCTCCTTGGATACTTTATCATTAATCAACCATTCTGCATCTAGATTGGATAGCAATTCATTCTTCCATCATTACAATCTTCATGTGCATTAAGTGGATGCTGGGTGTTCCGTTTGTTGAATTATTCTTGCTGTTGTTATTAAGCTCTGGCCCCTCCAGGTAAATGTGTAACAGTTGTTGAATAGGAAACACCTGGAATTCAGCACTATATTTGGAAGTTCAAATCTGTGGGTGCCCATAAATAGGCACTACTTTATAAGTAATGAATATCAGATTGATTTATAATTTAATTAAGGCTGGCACGGTAGTGTAGGGTTAGCGCAATCTCCTTACAGCACCAGTGATCACTGATTGGGGTTTGATTCCCATCGATGTCTGAACATTCTTCCTGTGACTTGTCGGTTTCCTCTGGGTGCTCCGGTTTCCTCCTGTATTCCATAGAGATATGCTTACGGTTAGTAAGTTGTCACCGTGCTATATTGGCACCCGAGCCTGATGATACTGACAAGCTTCCCCTAGCAAAATCCTCCCTGAGATGATTTGATACTAAACAGTGCATTTCACTACGTTTCGATGTACATGACAAATAAAGTTCATTGTAATTTTATGTAATATAAAGTATTGTAAACATTCCGTTACTGTATCAAATGTTTCACTATACTTGAAATAATTTGTACAAAATTATTGGATGTATTTGCAGAGCAAAGTTGAAGCTTCATTTTAATATTGGTACTTCGGTATCATTCTGTTGAATGGAGCATCTTAGAGAAGTAATCTTTACTCTGGCGTTACTTAATTTGTGTAAATCTGGGGGCAGAGATTTATACCAGATAACTATCCCAACAGCAAAAGTGAAAATCAGTAGTATTATTTTTCCATTTCTTTGATTATTAAGCTATTTTACCCAATGGTTATCTAATGAGCCAGCAATAATGTTCTAAGGGAAAATGATGAAGCACATTGAAGTGTTCAAGCTACTTGATCACTATAAGTGCTGGCTGCTTCCTTGTTCCATGGACCATTTCATTTAGCTGCCTGATTTGCCATTTTAGTGTCATGCCAATCCCAATGATGGCATACATAGGAGAACTTTTAAGATAGACCAGTGTTATTATATGAGTCTTTTGGGCCTGTCTGCATTTGCAAAATTCTTTCATGGATTGAATAATTGCATTTGAAGTGCTTTAAACCTATGTCTATATTATAAATACATACTCACTTTACATCCCTCTAATGCTTCTCACATGTACATGGTTGGCTGTCTTCCAAACTGAGATTTTGTGTCCTACTCTGAAGCAAATTATTTTATACTGTTACGTACTCCATAACTGGGTTGCCAAACCAGTAGAAATGGATCACTCAGTTGGAGTCTGGATTACTAGAACTAAGAAAGTTTTATTAAAGAAACAAGCAACACAGTACTCTAATCAAAAGGATAATGAATGCAACAGTTCAGCAATGATAAACATACATGTACACAGAATTCAGGTAACAGGATCAATCAAGCTCTATCGTTGTCTATGGGTAAATGACCAGTTTCAAAGTGACGCAAAGTTCAGTTCAATTTAGTTCAGTTCAGTTCGCAGTAATCGCTGCCGTGGGAGATGGACAGTGTGGGGGAAGGAGAGAGAGAGCAAAAACGAATGAATATTCAAGACTTCCACACAGACCTTCGCAGTCAGCTTTCGGGCGAGTCCTTTCTGATGTCATCTGAGGTCACCAACCGTGACCCCTCCGTTTCCAGATGCGATCGTTTCTCTGCGGTGAACCCAGCACCCAGGCAAGGGTGGACACACTCCAGGTTCCCACCGATCGTGCCTTTCCACCCTGTGCGTCTATGGCCCGGTACTTCTCACCGACTTGTGAGAGACGCACCACTTCCAGGGTCTGGTTACCTCAGGTGTCGTGTGTGTGTCCTGCCTTAGCGAACCTGTCCCTTTCTATCCCCCTGCTGGGGTATCGCCTGTCCATCACTTCAAACAGTTCAGGGTTCAAAGGGGAAGCCGATCTTGACAGCTGTCCTTCCCATTCATTAACATCTCCAAATGCTGCTCCATTGTTTTCCTTATCTCTCTCTCTCCTGAAGACAGGTGGCAGACCAACTGCTGATTCCACTGGTGCCAGCACAGGACAGCTACATCTTAATCTATGTGTATTCTTGTCACAATACAATTTCACCTTGTTCCCGTGTGCCAATGGACGACGACACTTTGATTACCACTTTGAAAAATTAATTGAAAAATTAATTGTCACCTCTGGGTTTGCCATCATTTTGCTGAAAGCAATCATGCAGAAATTAGTTTGTATGAAGTACCTTAAGGAAATGACAACCTGAGACAAATCCTTTAATTGTTGCAACAAAGCTGCAATTGTATGAGTTCTTGCATGGTGTGATTTTCTACAAAAGCTCAAAAAATGTAATAGTTAGGTTCAATTTATGGTCATGTCTTTAATAGAGTTGCTGCAGACATCCTGCTATGTTCGAAATTCCTTGGACCGTTCTATAGAACCATTCCTACTGATGGGAGAAGGGGCAAGGCCTCAGCACTGCTCTATGATTTTCAACATTCCTTACATGTACCTTGCTGCTTGTTCTGCCACGTTAAAGCAAATAGAAATGTATAATGCTACATTGCCACCTTAATATTTCCATGCACTTGTGGATTGTATGCACAGAAGTGCTACAATTAGGAGGTACGAGAGCTTGAAGACACACTCATTGTTTTAGAAACAGTTTACTCCTCTCTGCCATTAGATTTCTGAATGGACAATGAACCCATGAACACTAACTCACTATATTTGCTCTCTTTTTACACCACTTATTGAATTTGATTTTTTAAAAAGATATTTCGTACAGTAATTCTTATATGATGATGATGCCTCCATAGGTCAGAGTAAACCATGGATGTTGCATCCTAGCTGTTTAGATACACAAGCCTGGGCAGTACAATGTGGAGAGCAAGCTGTTGCCCATGTAGCAAGCTCTCCCCTCCATGCATCCGATGAACCCAAAGGAACGGCAGGGACCGATACTGTTTGGCACCAGCAGCACTGCAGGGTTGCAGTCAGTGTTAAACTCAATGTAGGATCGTCTCAAGGATTGCAGCCCTGAATGTTTCCCTTCGGGTTTACTCCCAAAGCCTTCCCCATGTTGGTACAGTTGAGCCCCATCTGCTCGATGACTGGTTTTAAGGTGCCAAAAACCTGGCTTTGCCCCTTCTATCAGTGGAAATGGTTCCAGTGGGCTCTGTAGCTAAGTCACACACATGTGAAAGCCAGGAGCTGGATTTGGTTGTCAGAGGCTATTTGAGGCACATGCTATTGGGTACATTTAATAGGCAATGGGAGTTACCCCATTACCAACCCGGCTATAACAACCTTAAGGAAGCAGAAAATTTATAGTATTGCACTGTACTGCTGCTATAAAGCAAAATATTTCACATCATATGTCTGTAAAAATAAATGTGGTTTTGATTCTATTGCAGCCTTTTCACATTCAAGTTGGGTGTTGAGGCCTCCAATGAAGTAGTTAAAGGAATGGCTCCTGGACCACTCTGATAAGCATTGGTCAAAGGCAAAAGCTGTCAAGTCAAATGCCTATAATTCAGAGACAATTTTAAAACTATTAAAATTGAATGAAAACATTAAAAGCTCAAAAAGATCTAGTTAAAAATGCTAAGGCATGAAATAAAATGTTTGCATTCCCACTCTACTCCCACACATTTCTGGTCCTCTAATCTAAGAGTCTACAGCAATCCAATCCATTTGATAACAAAGGCTGTGATTTTATACACAGATCTGAATGTTATATTTGGTTCTGCATCGGAATAGATTTAAGTAGCTGACATACAAATGTGGAGTCAGTAGTCATTGGTAAGACTTGGACATTTAACAAAAGCATTACATGCACAGTCTTAAAGTTCCTTTCAATTGATGCCAGTGAGCAAGATTCACCTCAACATTTTAATAGTCTAATTATTCCAAGATTCACTTCAACATCTTAATAGTCTAATTATTGCAACAAACTGGTCATTGTCTGATGTCAGTTCAGAAGGATCACAAGTGCAGCAATCATGCTCCAAGCATATCAAAAAATTGTTCTTCTGCATATAAGAATTCTTACAGAAAACTGTTTTATTGCATGCGTTTCAAATATTTTGTAGATAAGGAAATAAAGATTAGAACATATATACAGTACTATTAAGATAACTGAGAAAACAATTTTAAAAATTATACTTTATAAAATATGATAGTCATAGAAAAGTACAGCGCAGAAGCAGGCCCTTCAGCCCATCTAGTCTGTGCCAAGCTGCCTACTCCCATTGACCTGCACTGGGAACATAGCTCCCAAGCTATCCATTTACCTATCCAAACTTCTCTCAAGCATCGAAATCAAGCTGGCATGTACCATGTACAAAAGTTGCACTGGCAGCTCATTCCACCCTGTCATTGCCCTCTGAATAATGAAGTCTTCCCTCATGTGCCCCTTAAACTTTTCACCTTTCACACTTAACCCATGGCCTCTAGTTGTAGTCCCACCCAGCCTCTGTGGAGGAGGTTTAAATGGCTCGGCACAGGTTAGATGGACCAAAGGGCCTGTTTCTGTGCTGTACTTTGGCCGAGCATTCAGCATCTGGTCCACATGATGTCTCCATGTATGATCTCCAACATCCACTGTGTACATCAGTGGTCCAGTTCTTGTAGCCATCCTACTGGCTGTCCACTTGCCTTCTCATAATCATGAGTTAGGACTTACTGTCCAACCTTGAAGCTCCTTGCTGACTTACTTGACAACTGGCTGAACTGATTATTCTGTACTTCTCTCCGCCGATCTGATTTCAGGAGGTCTATATGAGATCTTAGATTACTGCTCTTGAATAGCATTGCAGGTGTTTGATTTGTCATCGCCTGAACAAAGTTCCAGTACACAAAAAGGAAGTTGCCCATCTTGTGCTATAGAGGAATGTCCTCCTTGTCCATAGCTTTAATGGACTTCTTGAAGGTTTGAATGAACCTTTCAGCTAACCCATTCATTGTTGGGTACTGAGGATCTACCTTGAAATGTTTGATACCATTTATTTTCATGAATAGTCTGAACTCTTTTGACATGTATTGTGGTCAGTTGTCACTCACAATTTGTTCTGGTAAGCTATTTCTGGAGAAGGTAGTCCTCAGAGCAGAAACAGTCTTTTCTGATGTAGTTGACTTCATTGATATGACCTCCGGCCACTTCAAATGAGCATCCACAGCAATCAGAAACATGGAGTGCATGAATGGTCCAGCAAAGTCGATATGCAGTCTTTGCCATGGTGAGACGGCCACTCCAATGGGTGTAATGCTGCCTGTAGGGCTGCATTTTGAACTTTTGTGACATCCCGAACAGCTTTTGGTCAAGTCTTCAATCTATCTATTCCTGGCCAACACACATAGCTCCAGGCAAGACTCTTCATCTTGATTATACCCAGGTGTCCTTCATGCAAATTTTCTAACACTCTGGAGCACGGTTTAGAAGGAACCACAATATGAGATCCACACATCAGGGTTCTTTGACGTACAGGAAGTTGGTCTCATCTTACTGAGAATTCTGGAAATGTGATTCCCATGAGTTGGCCATCCTTGCATGGTGATATCATAGACTTTTGACAATGTCGAGTCACTACTTGTTTCTCTTTGTATTTCAGAATTTGTTACTGACAGCTGGTCCACCAATGCTGTGTGGAACACCTCTGCTGGGTCACGGATTTTAGACTTTTCTTCAGTTGTCAACAGTGGGAGTCATGACAAGCCAAGGGCATTGCTGTGTTGTTTGGTACCCTAGGAGTGGGCACCTAGGAAAAGTGCCCAACATTGCAACTGGGTAGCAGGCATCACTGGGATTCCCTTCCTGGGATTGAAAATGGACACAAGGGGCTGGTGGTCTGTCAGTAGAGTAAACTTTTGTCCATCGAGTTAGTGGTGGAACTTCTTTACTCCAGTACAAGACTCTCGGTTGTTCTGTGCATAGTTGCATTCTGCGCTCATCAGTGATCTTGAAGCAAATGCAAATGGATTTTCAGATCCATCTTTCATAGTATGTGACAAAATGGCACCAATGCCACACAGGGATACATCACAGGCCAGTATGATGGGCAGAGATGGGTCATGATGGGTGAGCATTCATCAGATGCTATTAGTCCCTTTGTTTCCTTGTATGCTCTTTCACATCTTTGTGACCGCTCCCACTTTGCTCCTGTCTGCGACAGTGCATTCAATGGGTGCAGCATTGTAACAATGTTTAAGAGAAACTGATTTCTCCCAAGTTTGCAAGGCCCAAGTTTGTCTTGAGCTGTGACACATTTTTGGGTTTAATGCCTGTAGCACTGCTTCAGTCTTCTCTTGTAAGCCATGCTTGTCAATGACATGTCCACAATATGAGATTTTATTCTTGAGAAACTCATAGTTGTCTCTCTTTGCATGCAGACCATACTCACTCAGCCTGGTAAGCTCTTTACCAAGGTTCTGGAGATGTTCTTCATCATTCTTGCCAGTCACAATGATGTCATCAAGGTAACTTGTGTAACTGGGATATCTTGGAGCATTTGGTCCATTGCTCTTTGTCAAGTTGCTGGAGCTGATGCGACGCCAAAGACGAGACTATTATAGTGGAACAGTCCCTTGTGAGTGTTGACAGTGAGGAGCTTCGTGCTTGACTCATCATTCGCCATTTGCAGAAAGGCTTGTGACAAGTCAGTCATTGCAAACCTCTCCCTGCCTGCCAAAGATGCAAAAATGTCTTCGATTTGAGGTAGGGGATACTCCACAGAACACAACACAGGTTTGATGCTCACTTTGAAGTTTCCACATATGCGAACAGCTCGAGTCTTCCCTTTCTTGATCACCAGGACAATAGACATGGCCCAATCACTCCATCCCACTTTGGAGGGAATGTCAGACATCTCTAACCTCTGAAGCTCAGTACCCACTTTAGGATGTGGTGTGTAAGGCGCTGGGCACGCTTTATGGAATCTTGATGTTGCTGCTTCATCCAGTTCAATTCTGACTTTCATCTCAATACCCTTCTCATTAGCATTAAGCAGCTGTGACAGTCTCTGATTCGTGTTACTGTTTGGGCTGCAGTTACCTGTTGAAGACACATTGAGAGCTTTGGATTGCGTGGCAGCCTACTTGGATTTTTCTCAACCGTTCAAGTCCAGAAAGTGCTGGCCCTCAGCTTTTCATCACATAAAGCTCTAACTGCTGAGTTTTGTCTCTGTACATCACACTCACTTTCAGTTTGTTGGGAGACACTTTTTCCCCTGTGTCAGTCTTTAGTATCACCGAGGTCTTTTCTAAAGGTAGTTTAGAAAACTGTGTGCTGTAGTCAGCCTCTGAAATTACAGACAAAGTTGACCCTGTATCCAGTTGCATTTTCAGTTTTATACCAGACACATTTGTTGTAATCCATATGATTTTGTTGTCTGCTACAGTAACGCTATACAGTTCTAGGCATGACAGCTCACATTTGTTAGACTCTGTGTTTGATTCAATTTCACATTCAATCACTTTATGCATTTGTTTTGTGTTTGAAACTTTTCACTCTGTTTTTTCTCTTTGATCATGCTTTTTCTCTGACTTACACACTCTCTCTTGATAACATTTTTGTATTTTTTTACCATTCAGGGACATTTTGTGCATTTCACATCCTAAACACTTTTTATTTAGTTCTGCATTATTTGCTACAGTCTCCAATGTTATTGCAATGGTCAATGCCCATTTTAACGTTAGGTCTCTTTCTGACAGTAACCTCTTTTGAGTGCTTTTGAGTGCCACGTACAAGCCTGTCCCTTAATGCATCAGGAAGTTCATCTCTGAAGTCACAGTATTAGGAAGGTTTGAACAGTTCCGCAGTCTATTCAGAAATGCTTTTATCCTTTGACTGGTTCTTTTTGTGAAATCTAAATCTCTCAACTAGCAGTTTTGGCCTTGTGATTTTGAAATATTACAACAATTTCATTGAATGTCTTGGTTGCTGGCTTCTCAGGAATTACTAAATTGTGTAAGAGACCATAAATTCTAGCACCCATTAAACTCAGAAGTGTGGAGACGTTCTTTACCTCATCCACATCATTAGCATTACAATACAGTTCAACTCTTTCAATAAGCAATTCTCAGTCCTCATTAGCACTATCAAATTCAACAGATTTTCTTGAGTAAGGCCATTGTCACATTATTTTTACTTTAGCTCTGCTAGTTGTGCGTCTCTGTGTACTGTGCACTGTTACTCATGCACCCTCTTGCATCATTGACTGCCTTCTCTGTATCGGTTCACTCTTCTCTCTTGCTGTCTGTCTCCCTTTCTTCAAATTCTGTCGTCTCCTAACCATCGGTGAAGTTGGTGATATTTGCTGATTTTTGGGTTCATACTCGTTGCCAATTTGTTGTGTCTGTACAACTGCATATGAAATAAAGGTACACACTCAGAGGAGAAGTTAATGTGTATATTCACTTTGCAGAGAGAGCAACAAATCACTGCGCGTGTGCAAGTTAACAGCCAATAATTAGTGCTAAGGGGAGTTATTACTCTAAAAGAAATAGATCCATATATTACAGAAACCTTCAGCTGCTCAACAGCAACGATGGAAAGAAACAGTTAATGTTTCAGGTTGGGTGTGGGTCCTTCTCTGGAAGAGGAGCTGAAAAGTTTTTTTTTCTTTGTCACAGATGATGCCTGATCAGATGAAGGTTACTAACATTGTTAGTTTTTATTTCAGAATTAAAACACCTCTAGATTTCTGATTTTATGATTTTTTCCATTTTTTCTCATTTTTTGACTGCAATGGAGAAGGCTAAAATATGGTGTAACTTATGGAAGAGCACTTATTCAGTGTCAGCAGCTTGAGGAATTATGCAAGTGTGGAAATCCTGAAATTACTTCCTGTATCATTGTGTAATAATGCACATTATGGTTTCACCATTATTACAAATTCAAAATCCATTTCAATGTTTAATATTAAGTTGTCTTCTTTTAAGGTGCAGAATTTTTGTACTGACTGGTTTAATATTCTACCTGGTGAAAGGGAGATACGGCCTTGAATCATAAATTGATATTCAGCCAACGCATACAAAATGCTGGAGGAACTCAGCAGGCCAGGCAGCATCCATGGGAAAGAGTACAGTTGACGTTCTGGACCTAGACCCTTCATCAGGACTGGAGGAAAAAAAGATAAGGAGTCAGTGTTAGAAGATGGGGGGGGAGGAGGAAGAGATACGGGGCTGGAGAAGGGGGAGTCTGATAGGAGAAGACAGAAGGCCATGGAAGAAAGAAAAGGGGAGGGAGCAGAGCATCAGAGGCAGCTGATGGGCAGGAAAGGAGATGAGTTGAGAGAGGGAATAGGGAATGGTGACAGGGGTGTAAGCATTACTAGAAGTTCGAGAAATCAGTGTTCATGCCATCAGGTTGGAGGCTACCCAGATGGAATACAAGGTGTTGATTCTCCAACATGAGTGTGGTCTTATTGCAACAGCGGAGGAGGCCATGGACTGATATGTTGGAATGCGAAGTGGAATTAAAATAGGTGGCCACGGGGAAATCCCACTTTTTTTGGCGGATGGAGTGTAGGTGCTTGGTGATGTGATCTCTGAATTTACGTCAGGTCTCACCAATATACAGGAGGCCACAGCGGGAGCACCAGATACAGTAGGTGACCCCAACAGAATCATTGGCAAAGTGTTGCCTCACCTGAAAGGACTGTTTGGATCCTTGAGTGGTAGTGAGGGAGGAAGTGTAGGGGCAGGTGTATCACCTATTCTGCAAGCAAGGATAAGTGCCAGGAGGAAGATCAGTGGAGAGGGACGAATGGACAAAGGGAGTCTTGTAGGGTGCAATCTGCTCTTAGGAAGAGGCTTTTCATTCCAGAACTAAGGAGATGTCCTTTTCCTTCAAAGAAGGGGGTTTCTCTTCCTCCACCATCAATGCTGCCCTCAACTACATCTCACATTTCACTTGCGTCTGCCCTCACCCCATCCACTTGCCACAGCACCAAGGATAAGATTCCTCTTGCCTTCACCTACCACCCCACCAGCCTCTGCTTCCAGTACATAATTTTCCATAACTTCCACCATCTCCAATGGGATCCCACCACTAAGCACACTTTCCATCTCTTCCCCCCCACCCCCCCGATTTTCTGCTTTCCATAAGGATAGCCCCCTAAGTGACTCCCTTGTCCAGTCGTCCCTCCCCACTGATCTCCCTCCTGGCGCTTATCCTTGCAAGCGGATCAAGTGTTATACCTGCCCCTACACCACCTCTCTCACTACCATTCAGGGCCCTAAACAGTCTTTCCAGATGAGGTGACACTTCATCTGTGAGTTTGTTGGGGTCATATATTGTGTTCAGTCCCCCCAGCGTGGCCTCATATATATCAGCGAGACCCGATATAGATTGGGAGACTGCTTTGCCGAGCATCTACACCGTGTCTGCCAGAAAAAGCAGGATCTCTCTGTGGCCACCCATTTTAATTTCGCTTCCCATTCCCATTCCGACATGTCAGTCCGTGGCCTCCTATACTGTCATGATGAGGCTACACTCAGTTTGGAGGAGCAACACGTTATATTCTGTCTGGATAGCCTCCAACCTGATAGCAAGAACATCGAATTCTCAAACTTCCAGTAATACCTCCCCTTCACCAGTCCCCATCCCCATTCCCCCCTCTGACCTTGTTTCCTTAACTGCCCATCACCTTCTTTTGGTGCTCCTCCACCTTTTCTTTCTTCCATGGCGTCTTGTCCCCTCTTACCAGCCCGGTATCACTTTCACCGATCAACTTCCCAGCTCTCTATTTCACCCCTCCCCTCCCTCCCAGTTTCACCTGTTACCTTGTGTTTCTTCTTCTTCCCCCTTCCTCCACCTTCTAACTCTGATTCCTCATCTTTTTTTCTCCAATTCTGCCGTTGTATTTCCCCAAACTGTCAACTGTATTCTTTTCCATAGATGCTGCCTGGCCTGTGGAGTTCCTCCAGCATTTTGTGTGTATTGCTTGGATTTCCAGCATTTGCAGAGTTTCTCTTGCTTGTGATTGATATTCACTTTGTTTTAGGGCATATTTTAGGTAACAATTTATTTCTTTTCCTTATGGAAGCATTTGTCAAGATGTAAACAAGCCCACATCTTTCTGAAACAAAATAAAACGTCAAATCATTTTTTGGGCCAGTTTTCTTGACTCCCCTTTGTTCTACCATAGTAGATTCTGTTAACTTTTTATATCCTGCTGTGATCTCTACTGAGCCTGCGTACTGTTCTATATTCAGCTACACTGTTGTGATACATATGTACCAAGAGACTGAATAATCGAAAGATCTAACCACTAATCACTGCCACCACTTATTCTTACTCTCACTGCACCAGAACATGTGGATCCTGGGCAGACTTCCACAGCCAACTGAAGACAGCTCCTTAGGAGAATATCATACTCCTCTTGAGTGATCGCACTCCTATTGCATTGTACCAGCAAGGACTTCCATCTCAGATTCATTGTACGCTCCATTTTGGAAATGGTACTTTCTATATAGCTAGTCGGGCCAATTAGAATTTTGCTTTACCATTTAATTCTGAGTGGTTGAAACTGTTTGCACTCACAAAATGTGGCTCTGTTATTCTCTAATTGAGGGGTTCTCTAATCCATGGTCCCTTTGTTAATGGTAGGGATCCATGACAAAAAAGAAGTTGAGAATCCCCACTCTAATTTAAGTCCACCGAGGCTTTAAGTAGTTGCCTTTTTACAAATGCTTGACTAAAGAAATAAATTCAACAACTCAGTATTAGGATTAAATTCCTTGATGGTGACTGATTAGGTAATGTGATTTGTATATGCCCAAATCTTGTGCTAGACACAGTGTTGTCACTTCAGGTTATTTAAATATTTCTGTTTTGTTCCATCTGAAGCTTCTCATTCCTGATCATTTTTCCTCAGTGAATGCACTTGGTTTTCTAAATCTTTGCAGCTTCTTAACGCTTCAGTAATCTGCGCTCATGTGAAAAATGGACAGATAACATTCTGTTCCATTATGTAGGCCATTAAGTAGTTCAACACTGACAGAGTTCCTCTTGTCCTTACCTAACATCCCATGAGCCTCTGCATCCAAAACATCCTCCTCCACAACTTCTGCCATCTTTAAAGATAGACTACTATCAAACATATCTTTACCTCCCCCCCTCCACTTTTCGAAGGAATTGCTCCCTCCATGATTTCCTTGTCCATTCATCCATCCCCACTAATCTCCCTCCCAGCACTTAACCCTGCAAGTGGCTAAAGTACTACACCTGCCCATTGACTTCCTCCCTCACCTCCATTTATGTCCTCAAACAGTCCTTTCAGGTGAGGCAACACTTCACCTGCGAATCTTCTGGGGTCATCTAATGTGTGTGGTGCTCCCTATATGGCCTCCTCTACATTGGTGAGACCTGTCATAAATTTGGGAATCATTTTGCTGGGCATCTCTGTTCCATCTGCCAGAAGTGGAACTTCCCATTCTCATTCCCATGATCTCTTGTGCCAAGATGACGCCACCCTCAGCAACTTGTATTCTGTCTGGGCAGCCTCCAACCTCCCCCTCCCCTCTTCTGTTCCCCACTCAGGCCTCCTACCTCCTCTCACCTGCCTATCACCACCTTCTCTTTCCATTTTGCTTATGATCTTCTGTCCTATCAGATTCTTTCCTTTCCCACCCACCAGACTTCATCTTCTAGCTATCCTTGTTCTCTCCCCCACCCTTTTATTCCAGCATCTTCCACCCTTTGAACTTTGAAATAGTGTTTAGCTGCTGTGTTTGTTGATTAAAACAATCTCAATTTCAATCTCTAATTTGAATTGACTCTAAAATCCAGTTCTAAGCATATGAAAATAACAGGCAAGAAGCCAATATGTGATTCATTCACCCCAATGTATATCAATGTAGTTCAGTTTTGCAAGGAAATCTTTTGAACAAGGTGCAGAAAAATGCTGGACCAACTCACAGGAAAATTAAAATCTGTGAAATTCCTCTTTCACTCCCAAAAGTTTTGAAATAAACCCTTGGAGACCATGGTGGTAGGACAACCTTTGTTTACATAATAAGCTTGTCATCTCACTTTGAACATCTTCAAGTGAATAAGGCTTCATTATACAATTCATCATTTTATCTCAAATGTTGTGCCCTTTTTGTCAGGAATATTCCTAATGTCTAGCCTTCATGCTTGCATGTCTGTTGGGTTAGGGTTAGGGTTTCAATAACCTAGCTAACTTGCACAGCTAAACCAAATTTAATTCTTTTATTACCTGAACTCCTCATGTCTACCATCCACGCTGTCCTTGGTTTCATGAGAGGTTATACATTCAGCTCACCACTTGAGAGCAATTAGAGGGCTAAACCCTGATGCTACAATTGTGATACATTGAATAAAATTTGTACCTACATGGTCTCTTGGTGCTTGAAGATTATTTTTGAACTGGTATGGTGACTATAAAGGAGGCAAATTCAATAGCCCATTTATTCACGGAGTGCAACAGCAGAAAGTGACGGAATGTAGCTCGTTTGTTTCTTTGTTAACTTCTGTCATGTAATGGTGGATCAGTACATCAGGCTGCCTCCTAAAGATAGAAATGTTTGCACTCAACTCACTCCAGATTGATTAGCTAAAATGCAAACATTCAACAAGTGTGGAAGAATTGTTGGTTTAGTTGAAAGAAATGCAAGAGATGGAATCAGCAGTATCATTGGGATGGAAACACTGATTAGTTGTCATTCTTGTCAGATAAAATTGAAGAGAGCTTGGAGTTGAGATGAAATGTTTGTCCCAATTTTTTTTTACTTTATTCATTTACGGGATGTGGGTGTCACCAGCTAAGCCAGCATTTATTGCCCATCCCTAGTTGCCCTTGAGAAGGTGCTGATTGGTCCAAGATAGTCCATGCTTCATGTGATTCCCCTCACTCTCTACATCTAACCTATTAGCGTGACCTTTCTCATTTCTCCCTTGTATCTGGTTTTCCTCTGACATTCGAGGTCCTAATTCACAAAATTTTAAGTTGATGTTTCTATGCAGTGTGGATGGGGTTGCTATCATTAGAATGAGATGTAAAAATAGGTGTATGTATTTAAAGGAGAACAGCTGTACTCTCCTGACATCCTGGTCAATGGTTATTCTTCAACAACATCATGAAAACAAATTATCGAAATCAACACCTTATCACTGTTTCAGGATCTAACCTCTCACAAATAGCCTAGCACAGTTCCTACATTATATACATTATAAAGGTCACCTATAGTTGAATGTGTATATTGCCTTGAAATTGTGTTCAATTACAAGTCTTTTCCTGATATTGTCAGTGATTAAAGTAGAATTCTGTGTCCTGTGACACCTTATCTTTATTGCAAACAATGAGAAGAAATTAGGGAAAATAATGCATGTTAAATGGAATTAGTGTGGTTTAGCCAAATGTCAGTTGAAGAAGATTGGTCATTTTAATCATTAATAAAATGTGCCAGAAATACCAGTTCACCTCCAAGTTTAATTAACAACTTTAAATTTAAAACAAAGTTATCCCAGTTGTTTATTCCCGAGCTAATTGAGTGATTTTGTTTATCTATTTTCAGATGGGCTTCACAGCGTGACAGCACAGTGTGTACTGAGAGTAATTGTCATTACAGAGGAAATGTTGATCAACAGTATTACAGTACGCCTAGAAAACATGTCACAAGAACGATTTCTGTCTCCATTGTTGAATCACTTTGTGGAGGGCCTGGCAGCAGTCTTGTCTGCCCCCAAGGAGGACATTTTTGTTTTCAACATACAAAATGATACAGATGTCAGTGGGAGCATTCTGAATGTCAGTTTTTCTGCTCTGGTTCCTGGTGGGAGCCAGAGCCAGTTCTTCTCTTCAGAGGAGCTCCAAGAACAGCTCTATATGAGTCGGATGTTGCTGACCTCTGTCTCGATGTTGGAGGTCCTTCCATTTGATGACAATGTGTGCCTGAGGGAGCCCTGTGAAAACTACATGAAATGCATCTCGGTGTTGAAGTTTGACAGCTCTTCTGCATTCATTGCTTCAGGCTCCATGCTTTTCCGGTCCATCCACCCGATCACTGGTCTTCGCTGCCGTTGTCCACCAGGATTTACTGGGGATTACTGTGAAACGGAGATCAACCTTTGCTACTCAAATCCCTGCCAGAATTCTGGAGTATGTAGTCGCAAAGAGGGTGGATACACGTGCATTTGTCGAGAAGAGTTCATAGGTTAGTAAAACTGGAATTATTTTACATCATAATAAAGTAATTTTTAAAGGTAATTTATTAATGTGCAGATTTTAATCGATGTAGTCTTTCAAAAACGTACATTCCTTTTAAAGGAGTGTCTGGTTGAATGATAGCAGCTTTGCACCACCAAAAAAAAGAACCAAAACTGTGTAGATTTGCCTGTTACTTCATGCTGTGTGCCTTTGCAGCTGTCCAGTTGGTTTTACGTTATGGTCAAGGTAGCTAGTCACCTATTCCTATGCAAGACCAGCATCAGCTGCTCCCCAAATCCTTTGCATGATCACTAGTCACCCTGTGGAAGTTATGTTATCCATCCTCTGCATGGTACAATGTGTGAATTGTGTCAGTAATATTAATATAATATTTTGCTTTCATTGAGACATTGTAAGTTGTATAGTCTTTCAGCTTCTGGTGTTTGGAAATCTATTTCTGCAATATGCAGTGGATGTTATTCTTTGTGTAGTCTTAAATATTTTTGTAAACAAGCATTAATATTGTATTATCAGCATTTTATTTTGGTCTTATTTTCTCACTAATCAGTTTTTTTTGAAAGACAAACAATGTAGGTTTTTTTGTTAATTTAGTTTCGCTTCCTCTGGAGCAGAAAATGCACAAGCTCTGTTCTACAAACTTTCTCCTAATTGTGGTTTAAATTCTGGAACAAATATCACTGTCTAACACCTTCCAGTCCCTTAGATTTTAAATTACTTTGCTATTGGGTATTAGATCCATCCATTCATTTTTTTCTACAGTTAAATAACTGTAATTTCATTTATAGTTATATTTATTGAACATCTCCATTGTAGATCCATGAAGACTGAGATTAAATTCTTTGCTTAATTATGCAATGGAAACAAAACACCTCTGGGTTATTTTGAACTTTAACACTGCAGCCTCTCTCCTTGAATTTGGGCCAAAAGGTCTACTATAGATTGATTCTGGATTACCTGTGTTTCATAATGAGTCCTCAAGAGAAATAAACAATTCCTCTTCCACAATATCCATTTCTCGATTAAGTTCTTAGTTCCGAGCCAGACTGAATTTTTGTATTGGAAGTGTGCAGCCCTGTTAATTTCAGTTACCAAATGAAGCTTATCGTAGGAGTTACAGGGTCTGTAATTAGGTGTTGCTCATTACCAATACAATTTAAAGAAATCTGCATACAAGATGGAATTAGTTTTTGGACATTTCTTTGGTTCTTTCTAAAATAAGAATATCTCATATTCTGTCTCTGTGCCATATTTCCCAATAGGGCAGAGTGGTCATTTGGTCTGATTTTTTTTACTGAAGTGTTTGGGATCTATTTATTATTGCTATTTAATGTACGGTGACAAATTGATAGCTTTTTTGGGGACTTTTGCTCTTCAATGATTATTAATGATATATTAACTGTTAAATCTAGTGACTTAATTTTTAAAGATACCTGTGTATGTGGATAGATTACATATAGGGGATTAAGCAGAATTTAAAAATATCCAATCCAAGGAAACAAATAGATGTTTGATGGTACATGAGGTTAATCTAGGTAATAAATAGGTGATGTGATAATGTAAATCAGCAGTCATGCCACTTGCTAAATTGGCTCTTATTTGAGATGGCTAATTAAAATGAAACCTCCCTACTGAATCTATTAGTGATGGAAATTATCTTGTAAATTCTAGAAAGTCTAAGTTATTATTCAAAAGTCATGTGGGTACAAACCATAGATCAGAACACTAGCAAGCGTCTAGGTGAATCCTGCTGGTTACCTTACATATCCTGAAGAAGTAAATTCTCAGTACAGAACCACAGGATGAACTCTGATCAAGAGAGCCAGTGGTGGACCACTGGTCCTCTAGACCTATGTTGTTTTCCAACATTATTAAATATTTATATTTGTATGCAGTATGTACCAATTCTTCCCTGTTTTTTCCTTATGTTCTATTATAATCTATCTTTTGAAGGGGTTTTATTTCATGCAAGTTTGACTGCCATGTGATACTTCTCATCCTTTAAGCAGTTCCATCTGATTTGTCTCCTTGCTGAAAAAGACAGTAATTCAACACAACGTACCTTGATTTTATCCTGCCTAACCTTTTGTGGTCCAACTTCTAATTGTTGTATTGTATTTTGTTTATTAATCCCTTGATTTCACGGTTCTTCCTTGCTTTCCTAATTACTTACATCTGGCATCTCATTGCATTCTTGTGTCATCCTGTCCTTGGTTATCCATGCATTCTGTGCTCTGTGTGTTTCTCACCCAAAGATTTTCCCACATGTCACTTACTAATTTGTGGCGCTCCATCATTATTTACCAATTTCAGCACTTAAAAGTTGTGTTTTATTTTGGTCTTCATCTAATTCTTTCTCAAACATGTCTGGTGCTTGCATTATGATGAAAATTGCTTTGATGCTCTTAGATATTCACTTCTCCATTAATCTAGCTGCTTCCTTTCCCAATGTCTGATCCTATGAAGATTGGCCTCTATTCCCACCCCAGTCCTTCAAAGATAATTTCCTTCAATGTATTTCAAAGCCAAATTAAACAATAAATAATCTTGTGATTTGTATACTCTGTCTTTCCTTTAATCCTTAACTCTGGATGCACTGACAAAAGGAGTGCAATGTCCATCCAATGTTGCTTGTTTTGAAATGAATGAATACAGGTGAATATTACTCTTTCTAAATTTCTCACCAGGCTTTCCTTTGACAGAGGCAGCAATAATGTATTGTAGGACTCTAATTTATGATTGCAGGAAAAGCTACTATTTCCTCTAGAGTTCCTTTTAGAGTTTCCCATTAATAGTACATTTCTCGTCTTTTTTTCTCTCTCTCTCCACTTTATAACTTCAATTTCTTATTTGAATAGCATTTTGAGGCATAATATTATGTTGTGCATGGTGTATATATCTTGTTTTTCTGCTTACCTTCACAGGTAATAAAAACATTGTGCATATTACCCTACAGCAATGTTTCTTTTTCAACTGCTTGAATCTTTGCTCCTTGACACTTGCACCTTCACCTTCATGAATTCCTTTGGGATGTAACTATAACTCTGGATGAAACTTTCCAGGAATTTTCCTCCCTTACTTTTACAGAACAAGTTTTATTTAAACTTCATTTCAACAGCTTCTGAACTAGACTGTGGGATTAATGAGCATCAGGTTTAATATCACTAGCATATGTCATTTTGCGGCGGCAGTGCTTCGCAATAGATAATAAAAACTATAAATTACAGTAAGAAATATATATATATATATATATATATATATATATATATACACACACATTAAATAGTGCAAAAAGATTCAATGTGCATTTATTGTCAAAGAGTGTATACAACCTTGAGATCTAGCAAAGCAAGGAACCCAAAAGAATCCAATTTAAAAAAAAAGTAAGGCCAACTCCCAGTCCCTCCGGAGAAAGAGGACAAAAAAAACACACAACTCATGCAAACAATGGAAATGAGCAACAACAACAGCAAAACCAAATTGAGTCCTTAGATTCAATTTCCAGAGCAGCCCAGAGTAGGCCCAAAGCCTCAGTATTCAGTTCATCATTTTAGCAGGGCAAATCGCCACAAAGTTCACAGGCATTAAGCACCGCAGCTGGAGGCAGACTCACAGCCTTAGTTTTGTGGACAGAGGAGCTGCCAGACCATCTGGGGTTGCATTTAAATTGTCTGAACCTCACATTAGGACCCAGCCCTATTGCAGCAATTTGCTCGGGGCCTAGATCTTGCTGTCGGAGAAGCCATTCTCAATCTCTCCAAATCGGATCAGTGCCCAGAGCAATCCAACCTTACCTGACACCCCCGTCTTCCAGTCTATCTTCGCCAGTATTTAGATTATCCAAACAGCATATTATACCTCGCATTAGGACCCAGGCCTTGCAGCAGCAAATTGCTCCGGGCCTAGAACATGCTGCCCAGCAATTCACTTTGGATCTAGATTTTGCTGCTGAAGAAGCTGTTCTTGACCTCTTCAAATCAGCCCAGTGCTTAGAATGATCCAACCTCACACCCAGGCCGGCTGGATGGGTACTAGAACTCCTCTGTCCCACCTCCTGCCTTCCTAATCGTGCAGACCAACCAGCACAGCTACACCTCCAAGTGCGTCGATTTTGCAGCGCACCAGCAGGGCACATCTCACGAATTCACTTTGCCTTCACTTGCCTCTTTATTGTTTGTACCACAATTTACTTAAAAAGTGTTATTAATAATGATTTTAATTGAATTCCTTTGCTTTCAAACAACTAGTAAGCTGTTACACATCTTTGGTAGCACCATCTTGAACAGGAAAAAGTACTGAATTAGTGTTCATGGGTTCATCATATGTTCAGAAATCTGGTAGCGGGGACAAAGCTGTTCCTGAAACGTTGAGTGTGTGTCTTCGGGCTCCTGTACCACCTTGATGGTAGCAATAATAAGAGGGCATGTTCTGGGTGATGGTGGTCCTTAATGATGAATGCCACCTTTTTGAAGTATGGCCATTTGAAGGTGTCCTGAATGCTAGGGAGGCTAGTGCATATGATAGAATTGGCAGAATGTACAACTTCCTTCAACTTTTTCCAAACCTGTGCTGTAGCCCCTACGTACCAGACTGGGGATGCAACCAGTTAGAATGCTCTCCATGGTATATCTTGTACAAATTTGTGAGCATCTTTGGTGACATACCAATTCTTCCCAAACTCCTAATGTAACATAGCCACTTTTGCGTTTTTTTTTGGTGATTGCATCAGTATGTTGGGCTAGGATAGCTCCTCAGAGATTTTGATATCCAGGAACTTGAAACTGCTCACCCTTTCCACTTCTGAACTCTCAAAGAGGTCTAGTGTGTGCTTCCTCAACTTTTCCTTCCTGAAGTCCTTGTCCTACAGACATTGAGTGCTGGGTTGTTGCTGTGACACCACTCAACCAGCAGTTCTATGTCGCTCCTGGATACCTTCCTGGATAAAGTAGGAATAAGATATTAAAATGGAGTCAGTCTGGTTTTACTAGACTGGGAAGTAATGTAGTAGATATACAGTTGAAGTCAGAAGTTTACATACATCTTAGCCAAATACATTCAAACTCAGTTTTTCACAATTCCTGATGTTTAATCCTAGAAAACATTCCCTGTCTTAGGTCAGTTAGGATTACTACTTTATTTTAAGAATGTGAAATGTCAGAATAATAGTAGAGAGAATGATTTATTTCAGCTTTTATTTCTTTCATCACTTTCCCAATGGGTCAGAAGTTTACATACACTTTGTTAGTATTTGGTAGCGTTGCCTTTAAATTTTTTAACTTGGGTCAAATGTTTTGGGTAGTCTTCCACAAGCTTCTCACAGTAAGTTGCTGGAATTTTGTTCCATTCCTCCAGACAGAACTGGTGTAACAGAGTCAGATTTGTAGGCATCCTTGCTCGCACATGCTTTTTCCATTCTGCCCACAAATCTTCTATCGGATTGAGGTCAGAAAATGATGTCAAGTCTGGTTCATCCTTGGGAGCAATTCTGTTTAGAGGAATGGAACAAAATTCCAGCAACTTACTGTGAGAAGCTTGTGGCAGGCGACCCAAAACATTTGACCCAAGTTAAACAATTTAAAGGCAATGCTACCAAATACTAACAAAGTGTATGTAAACTTCTGACCCACTGGGAAAGTGATGGAAGTAATGGCATCCGTTAGTCTCACGAGACCATGGATCTGCGCATGGAAAGTCTTACTTCAGTCTCTCCAGGTCGAAGGCCTGGGCAAGGTTGTATGGAAGACCAGCAGTTGTCCATGCTGCAAGTCTCCCCTCTCCATGACACCGATGTTGTCCAAGGGAAGGGCAAGGGCCGATACAGCTTGGCACCAGTGATGTCGCAGGAGTTGCCAGAATGAGGTTGAAAGCAACGTCGGACTGCCTTAGGGACTCCAGCTCCAGATTTGTCCTCAGGGTTTACTCCCGAAGCCTTTCCCATAAGTGTGTATGGCCACAAGCCAGCGGAGGTTTGAAATCAGAATTTTCCCTGTCTTAGATGGACTGCCTTCCCAGGCTGATGGGCTCCATCTACCTGAAGCACTGGTTTTAAGGCGCCAGGACCCTCCTTCGCCCCTTCTGCCGGTTGAAACAGTTCCACCGGGCACGAGAAGGCCAGGCAAGCTGAAATAAATCATTCTCTCTACTATTATTCTGACATTTCACATTCTTAAAGTAAAGTAGTGATCCTAACTGGCCTAAGACAGGATGTTTTCTAGGACTAAATGTCAGAAATTGTGCAAAGCTGAGTTTAAATGTATTTGGCTAAGGTATATGTAAACTTCTGACTTCAACTGTAGGTTGGAAACAGCTATTTAAATGCAATTCAGTCTCAGAGCACTGTTGTAGCATTGTTTAAAGGAGGAAGAGGGGATAAACAAGGTAATTATAGATTGATTGGTTTAATTGGTTGTGAGCAAATTATTGCTAAGGGAGCACATAAACATTTAAAATAACTACAGATTAATCAAGGCTAATCAACAATGATTTGTTAAAGAAAGGTAGTGTCTGACTAATTTGGTTGAATATTTTGAAGAGACAAAAGGGAAAGTTGAAGTCGATAATGTATTTGTTATACTGTAAAATTCCTATCTGACACCTTTAAGATTTTAATACTAGACTGGCAGATTTTAGATAAACACAAGGGATTTTGCAGATGCTGGAAAACCTGTGTAACATACGCAAAGCTCAGCAAATCAAGCAGCATTTATGGAGGGAAATAAACAGTCATAATTCTGCTCCTGTTTTCATTTATTGTGTGCTTTTGTAGGTTACATGTCCTATAATGTAAGGAAATATGGAGTATTATGAAGCTTGAAATGCACTAATTTTATTTCAGTTTATTTATACTCACTTTGAGTCAATAAATCTCAGAACTGCATCCACCATGTTAATTTATCAGATGATCAACCAAGCTCATTTGCACAACAATGAATCAATTCGCAGTGAATGCTCTTAACTGACTGTGTGGAACAGTGATATTTCTCAGCGTACTGTAAAATACGCTGTTGCAAGAAGCGTAAGGTTGTTGCAGTAGGTGATTTTAACTTTCTACATATTGTCTGTGACTCCCATACTCCAGAAGGATTAGATGGGATAGAGTTTGTCAAACGTGTTCAGAAAAGTTTCCTTCGTATTTAGAAGTCCCATCAAGAGAGTGTGCGATATTTGATCCACTATTAGGGAATGATACAGGGCAGGTGACAGAAGATTATGTAGGGGAGCACTTTGCATGTAGTGATCACAAGCCATTAGTTTCAAAGTAAATCTGCAAAAAGATAGGTCTGGTCCGTGGGTTGAGATTCTAAATTGGAGAAAAGCCAATTTTGATGGTATCAGAAAAGATCTGGCAAGTGTGGATTGGGACAGGCTGTTTTCTGACAAATATGTACTTGGTAAGTGAGAAGCCTTCAAAAGTGAAAATTTGAGATTGCAAACCTTGTCTATGCCTTTCAGAATAAAAGGTAAAGATAACAGGTGTAGGAAACCTTGGTCTTCAAGAGATATTGAGGCCCATGTTGAGAAAATAAGGAGGTGCAGTGCAGGTATAGGCAAGTAGGAACAATGAGGTGCTTATGGAGTACAAGAAACGCAAGACAGCACTTAAGAAATAAATCAAGCGGGCTAAGAGAAAGCATGAGGTTGTCCTAGCAAACAACGTGAAGGAGAATCCTAAGGGACTCTACAGATATGTTAAGAAGGAAAGGATTATAAGGGACAAAATTGGGCCATTGGAATATCAGAATGGTAATCCATGTGTGGAGCCAAAAGAGGAGGGGGAGGGAGATTTTAAATTAATTTTTTGCTTTTGTATTTACTCAGGAGATGGACACAGAGTCTATAGAAATGAGGCAAAGTGGCATCGACTTCTTGGACCCTGTACAGATTACAAAGGAGAAGGCTTTTGCTGTTCTGAGGCAAATTAGGATGGATAAATCCCCAGGGCCTGATGAGGTGTTCCCTCGGACACTGTGGGAGGCAAGTGCAGAAATTGCTGGGGCCCAAGCAGAGACTTTTAAAATCATCCTTAGTGATAGGTGATGTACCAGAGGATAGCCAATGTTGTTCTGCTGTTTAAAAAAGACTCTAAAATTAAACCAGGAAATTATAGGCTGGTGATTCTGACATCAGTAGTGGGAAAGTTAATGGAAGGTATTCTAAGGTAACTATTATAAGCAGTTGGATGGACTTGGACTGATTAAGGATAGTCAGCATGGCTTTGTGTATGGTAGGTCATGTCTAAACAATCTTAGAGTTTTTTGAGGAAGTTGATGAAGGCGAGGCAGTAGATGTTGTCTACATGGACTTTAGCAAAGCATTTGACAGGATCCCGCATGAGAGTTTGGTCAAGAGGGTTCAGTCATTTGGCATTCAAGAAGAGGTGGGAAATTAGATTTGACACTGGCTTTGTGGGAGAAACCAGAGAGTAGTTGTAGATGGTTGCCTGTCAGACTGGAGACCTGTGACTAGTGGAGTGCACAGGGATCGGTCTGGGCCCGTCGTTATTTGTCATCTACATCAACAATTTGGATGATAATGTGGCTAAGCGGATCGGTAAATTTGCGGATGACACTAAGATTGTAGTGGACAACAAGGAAGGCTCTCATGGCTTGCAGTGGGATGTAGACCAGCTGGAAATATGGGCTGAAAAATAGCAGATGGAATTTAATGTAGACAGGTGCAAGGTGTTGCACTTTGATGGTACCAACCAGAGTAGGATTTATACAGTGAATGATAGGGCACTGAGGACTGTGGTAGAACAGAGAGATCTGGGAATAAAAGTCCATGACTCATTGAAAGTGATGTCACAGGTAGATAGGTTCGTAAAGAAAGCTTTTGGCACTTTGGGCTTCATAAATCAAAGTATTGAGTACGGGAGATGCGATGTTATGTTGAAGTTGTATAAGACATTGGTGAGGCTGCATCTGGAGTATTGTGTGCAGTTTTCATCACCTACCAAAGGTTGAAAGTGTACAAGGGTGTTGCCAGGTCTGGAGGACCTGAGTTATAAGGAAAGATTCAATAGGTTAGGACTATATTCCTTGGAATGTAGAAGATTGAGAGGAGATATGATGGAGTTACTCAAAATTCGGAGGGTTATAGATGGGGTAAATATTAGTAGGCTTTTTCCACTGAGTTTGGGTGAGACCACAACCAGAGGTCATTGGTTAAAGATGAAAGGTAAAAAGTTTAAGGGGAACATGAGGGGGAACGTCTTCACTCAGAGGGTCCTGAGAGTGTAATGAGCTGTCAGCACAACTGCATGTGAGGTAGATTTCAACGTTTAAGAGAATTTTGAATAGGTACAGGGATAATAGGGTTATGGAAGGCTATGGTCCCAGTGCAGATTGATGAGAATAGGCAGTTTAGGTAGTTCGGCATGGACTAGATGGGCCAAAGGGCTTGTTTCAGTACAGTAATTTTCTATGACTCTAAGCATCTATCTTTCATTCACAATATGCTAACACGTATTTTCACATTTTGGCTTGGGTTTTTACACTTGAGTGAGTCATTGTTTAACAGAAGATAACTTTTAGCTTCTGTTGCAAATAATTATTTTAATTCAACTCCATTGTATTGAAAATTTTCGATATAAAATGTAAAAGTGATGGAGCTTGTTCACCTCCGCAGCTTTGACATTTGTGTTGGTGGTACTTCCTACATCCATGCTGAGCTTATCAATTTCATCAACATTGTCTCCAACTTCTCTCAAAGTTACTTGGTCTATTCTAACACCTCTCTCCTTTTTCTCACTATCTCTGCTTCCATCTATCGGGAAAGATTATCTCCTGATATATTTTACAAATCTACTGTTTCTCATAATTATCTTGACTATACCTCTTCTCACCCTGTCACTTGTAAAAATGCTACTCCCTTTCCTCAGTTCTCAGTCTACTGTATGTGTGTTCTGAAGATAAGATTTTCCATTCTAGAACTTCTGAAATGAGATCCTTTTTCAAAGAAAAGGGTTTCCCTTTCAGTTCCATCGACGCTCCCCTCAGAATCAGAATCAGGTTTATTATCGCTGGTTTGTGTCATGAAATTTGTTAACAGCAGCAACAGTTCAGTGCAGTACATAATTGAAAGGAAAGGTACATCGCATCCGGAGTTTCTCCGGTTAGCGGACGATTTCCCTCCACGCCTCTCTGACATAGTGGGCAACCACGTACAAGGCAAGTTACAGCAATGGTTTGCCATTGCCTTCTGCTGGGTGAGTTTCCAAAGAGATCACCAGCTCGTAACCCAGCACGGATGGAAAGCGTGTGGGGGAACCGGCTGGATTCGAACTCGAAGTCCGGCACTGATGCCAGTACGCTACCGGCCTAAATAAATAATTTACAGTATATGTATATAGAATAGATTAAAAATCATGCAAAAACAGAAATAATATATATTTAAAAAATGAGGTAGTGATCATGGGTTCAATGTCCATTTAGGAATTAGATGGCAGAGGGGAAGAAGCTGTACCTGATTTTCTGAGTGTGTACCTTCAGGCTTCTGTACCCCCTACCTGATGGTGACAATGAGAAAAAGGCATGCCGTGGGTGATGGGGGTGTGTAATAATGGATGCTGCTTTTCTGAGACACTGTTCCTTGAAGATGTCCTGGGTACTTTGTAGGCTAGTACCCAAGATGGAGCTGACAAAATTTACAACCCTCTGCAGCTTCTTTCGGTCCTGTGCAGGAGCCCTCGCCCCCACCCCCCCACCCCCCAACCAGGCAGTGATGCAGCCTGTCAGAATGCTCACCACAGTACGTCTGTAGAAGCTTTTGAGCGTTTTTGTTGACATACCAAGTCTCTTCAAACTCCAAATGAGGTATAGTCGCTGCCTTGCCTTCTGTACAACTGCATCGATATGTTGGGACCAGGTTAGGTCCTCAGAGATCTTGACACTCAGAAACTTGAAACTGCACACTCTCTCCACTTCCGATCCCTCTATAAGGATTAATATGTGTTCCCTTGTCTTACCCTTCCTGAAGTCCACAAACAGCTCTTCCATCTTACTGACATTGAGTGCCAGGTTGTCGCTGCGACAACTCTCCACTAGTTGGTATATCTCGCTCCTATACACCCTCTCGTCTCCATCTGAGATTCTACCAACAGTGGTTGTATCATCAGCAAATTTATAGACGGCATTTGAACTGTGCCTAGCCACACAGTCATGTGTATATAGAGAGTAGAACAATGGGCTAAGCACACACCCCTGAGGTGTACCAGTGTTGGTCGTCAGCAAGGAGTATAAATTATCACCAATCCACACAGATTGTGATCTTCTGGTTAGGAGGTTAAGGACCCAGTCGCAGAGGGAGGTACAGAGGCCCAGGTTCTGTTACTTATCAGTCAGGATTGTGGGAATGATGGTGTTAAATGCTGAGCTATAGCCAATGAACAGCATCTTGACTTGGGTGTTTGTATTGTCCAGGTGGTCTAAGGCTGTGTGAAGAACCACTGAGATTGCATCTGCTGTTGACCTATTGTGGAGATAGGCAAATTGCAGTGGGTCCAGGTCCTTGCTGAGGAAGGAGTTCAGTCCAGTCATGACAACCCTTCAACCTCTTATCCTCCATTCTACACACATCTGCCCTTGCCCTTCCTCCCTCTTTCATAGGGTTAGGGTTCCACTTGTCCTTACCCACCACCCCATGAGCTCTGTATCCAGCATAACATTTTCCATCATGCCTGCCATCTACAACAGGATTCTGCTACATATCCTTCCCTACATCCTCTCTCTTACTCTTTGCAGTGATTACTCTCTTCATGATTCCATTGTCCACTCACTCCCCCCCCCCCCCCCACTGATCTCCCTCCTAGCACTTACCTTTGCAGGCGTGACAAGTGCTTCACCTCCCCCTTCACCTCCATTCAGGGTCCGTTCAGTTCTTCCAGGTGAGACGACCCTTCACCTGCAAGTCTGTTGGGGTCACCTGTTGTATTTGGTTCTCAGGTGACACCTCCAGTGAGACCGGATGTAGAGTAGGGAATCATTTTGTTGAACACCTTCCCTCTGTCCATTGCAAAAGACAGCATTTCTCGGTGGCCACCCATTTTAATTGGACTTCCCATTCCAGTCCGACATGTCGGTCTATGGCACCACAATGCAGCTACACTCAGGTTGGAGGATCAATGCCTCATTCCTGTCTGATAGCATGAACATTGATTTCTCCAACTTTTTGATAATTTCTTCCCCCGATCCGTTCTCTTTTCCATTATCTGTTCTGGTTTCCCTCTTAACCTTTTTCCTCACTTGCCCATCACCTCCCTCTGGTATCTCTCCTTTTCCGCTTTCTCCATGGGCCACTGTTCACTCCTATCAGGTTTCTTTTCCTTTAGACCTTTACCTCTTCTTCCTATCATCTCCAAGCTTCTTTCTTCTTTTCACCTCCCCCCCCACCTTTCCCACCTACCCACCTTCCCTCTCACCTGGTTTTACCCATCACCTGCCAGCTTGTCCTCCTTCCCTTCATCCACCTTCTTATTCATGCTTCTTCCCCATTTTCAGTCCTGAGAAAGGTCTTGATTGTCCATTTCTCTCATGGATGCTGCTTGACTTGCTGAATTCATCCAGCACTTTGTTGATGTTGTTCAAGATTTTGAGCATCTGTGGAATTTCTTGTGTTTTTACTTTATTTGCTTTGTTTGGCCTTGTTCTCTATGCCTCCTGTTTACTCCTTTTGACTGAATAATAAGTTCGGTTATGTTACATAACTGTTTTGCTCAGCATTATTTCATTAATATCTATTCTACAAAGCATGCAAAACACAGGAAAGGCGGTTTGGGTCTGTTTGCCCCAAGCTGATGCAAAGATATTAGTTATATACTCTAGAAATATCAGGTGTTTTCACTTTTATTTAAATAATTTTCTACTTTCCCTGGCTGACATTTCCAAATGCTGAAATCCTTGAGTATGTGAGGAATAATATGATCTGATGAATGTCAGTCTGTTACTTGTTTGAATTCCATTTCTAAATACAGTTTCAAAATGTATTGTTTTAATAGACACAGAGGGGAAATACAAAGCAGCATTGTTAATCTTGTAGACTGAGCATATAAATTGCAAATTAATGTCAATATAAAGCCATGAACAACCAAGTTTATGAACAAAACAATGATTGGATTCATAATAAATACTATTGAGATGCATTTTCAAAGGAGGAATAATAATTACACAGGCAGCTAAGAAAATAAGAGTGTAAATAGTATAATAGAGCAAGGGACAAATTTACAGATCATAAAAGTAGCAGAATCAGAATTAGGTTTATTATCACTGTCCTATAGAGCATGAAAGAAATTTGTTGTTTTGTGGCAGCAGTGCAGTGCAAAGACATTACATTACTATAAATTACAAAATAAATAGTGCAAAAAGAGGAATTATGCGATGGTGTTCATGGGGTCATGGATTGTTTCTGTTTCTGTTGTTTCCGAATTGTTGGATCTTCAGGCTTCTCTACTTCCTCCCTGACAGTAGTAATGAGAAGAATATGTGTACCAGATGGTGAGGGTCATTAGCCATGGATGCCGCCACCTTGAGGTACTGTCTCATGCAGATTCTTTGATGGTGGGGAGAATTGTGTCCATGATGGAACCAGCTGAATCTATATAGCCCTCTGCACCCTCTTGCCATACTGTGGATTTGTCGCTTCATACCAGGCTGAGGTGTAACCAGTCAGAATGCACTCCACCGTACAGCTATAGAAATGAGCAAGTTTAGTGACGTATTCAGTGAGCAACCTGAATATCCCTTAGTAAAATATTCTTCCTTAAACAGACCAAAACTCTATGAGGTACTCTACTAATGGTCTTGATAAAGGCCTAAGCAGGTATAGCAAGACTTCCTTAATACATTTCATACTAGGAAATCTCCTAACATGGTGAAAGGAGTACCAAATTGAGGTTAGGGTTGCTCCAGGGTCAGGCAGAGTACCACCTTCCAGAGGTTGTCTAAGGGTTGGAGAGGTAGGAGGACAAATTGAGGAATTGATCAACTAACAGAACATACAAATGCCAGCCCTAAGTATTTTTGATATGCATCATCAAAGCCTTGAAGCAGATACCCAGTTAAAATGGAATTTGTGGAAATATGAGTCTGGTACTTGAGTTATGCATTTGTTCTTCACCACACTTTGAATGCCTAGGCCTGAGATTTGACAGAAAATCCCATTTTCAGTCTTTTGAGAAGCTGAAATGCAATGCTTGGTAGTTTTGCTGGCTTTGTACATTGTAGCATTGTTTTATTTTGCTCATATTTTTGTTGATTTATTTACAATCCCTGATTCTTCCCTCCTGCTACTGCATTCCAGTTTGTAATTTAGAATGCTTGGCTGCCAGAGCTGAGAAAACCTGTCGTATATTGTTAAAGCTGTCAAAAATCTCACACAAAGGACAGAATTTATTTTGAACATTAAATAGCAGCCAAGCTTCTGTTCTGAAATACAGGAGATGTTTCAATACAGCAAGCATAATAAACATTAATGACAATCGAAAGCAGAGCTGTTTGAGCATGACTAACAACTTGGCAGTGGACAATATATCTGTGACCTGCTCTGTTTTCCATTTTCTACTCATTCTTGGATTTCAATTTTGGCCTTTCTTTGTATTTGTGCATCATTTCACAGTGAACACGTGAAAAGGAGTTCAGCAAGCTTCAGTGACTCGATTTTGTCACCCATAGTTCAGTATCTCCCCATCTACATCCGGGATACATTCCATGCCCTCCACCTCTTCAATAACTTCCAGTTATCCGGTCCTGACCGCTTCATTTTCACTACGGATGTCCAATCTCTATTCACCTCCATTCCCCATCAAGAAGGCCTCAAAGCCATCTGCTACTTTCTGGACAATAGACCTCACTGGTTCCCCACCACCACCACCACCCTCCTCCGGTTGGCAGAACTGGTACTCACACTTAATAACTTCTCTTTTGGCTCCTCCCACTTTCTTCAGACCAAGGGTGTAGCTATGAGCACTCGCATGGGCCCCAGCTATGCCTGCCTCTTCGGTGGTTATGTGGAATAATCTATGCTCCAAACCTATACTGGTACTGCTCCCCAACTTTTCCTTCGCTACATTGATGACTACATTGGTGCTGCTTCCTGCACCCATGCTGAGCTCGTCAATTTCATCGACTTTGCTTCTAACTTTCACCCAGCCCTCAAATTCACTTGGTCCATCTCGGACACTTCTCTCCCCTCTCTCAATCTCTGGAAACAGACTGTCCACTGACATCTCCTATAAGCCCACTGACTCTCATAACTTCCTTGACTATACCTCTTCCCACTCTGCCACATGCAAAAAGACTATTCCCTATTCCCAGTTCCTCTGTCTCCGCCACATCTGCTCCCAGCATGAGGCTTTCCCTTCCAGGACATCTCAAATGTCCTCTTTCTTTAAGGGTCGTGGTTTCCCTTCTGCTGCCATCAATGATGCCCTCGCCCGCATCTCCTCCATTTCCCGCACTTCGGCCCTCACCCCATCCTCCCATCACCACAACAGGGACAGAATTCCCCTTGTTCTCACCTACCACCCCACCAGCCTCCGGATCCTGCACATTATCCTCCGCAACTTCCGCCACCTTCAACAGGACCCCACCACTAAGCATATCTTTCCCTCTCTACACCTCTCCACTTTCCACAGGGATCGTTCCCTCCGTGACTCCCTGGTCCACATGTCCCTCCCCACGGATCTCCCACCTGGTACTTATCCCTGCAAGCATAGGTGCTAAACCTGTCCCTACACCTCCTCTCTCACCACTATTCAGGGCCCCAAACTGTCCTTCCAGGTGAGGCAACACTTCACTTTTGAGTCTGTTGGGGTCATCTATTGCATCCGGTGCTCCCGGTGCAGCCTCCTCTACATCGATGAACCCGACGCAGATTGGGGGACCGCTTCGTCGAGCATCTCCGCTCTGTCTGCCACAACAGGCAGGAACTCTCGGTTGCCACCCATTTCAACTCTGCTTCCCATTCCCATTCGGATATGTCCATCCATGGCCTCTTCTACTGCCATGATGAGGCCAAACTCAGGTTGGAGGAGCAACACCTCATATACTGTCTGGGTCGTCTCCAGCCCCTGAGCATGAACATTGAATTCTCCAACTTCTGGTAATTCTCTCTCCCTCCCTTCCCCCATCCCAGTTTCACTCTGCCCTCTCCTTCAGCTGCCTATCACCTCCCTCTTGGTTTCGCCTCCTTCTACTACCCATTGTGCTATCCCCTATTCCTTCTTCACCTTTCCTGCTTATCCTCTCCCTACTTCCCCTCCCCCACCCCTTGATATTTCCCCTTACTGGTTTTTCACCTGGCACTTAACAGCCTTCTCCTTCCCACCCTCCCCCCACCTTCTTTATAGAGCCCCTGCCCGCTTCCTCTTCAGCCCTGATGAAGGGTCTCAGCCCGAAACGTTAATTGTTCGTTTCCACGGATGCTGCCCAACCTGCTGAGTTCTTTCAGCGTGTTGTGCATGTTGCTTTGACCCCAGCATCTGCAGAGAATTTTGTGTTTACATTTTCAAAGATCTATTTGGTACCAAGCATATTTAATTTCTAAACATAAAAGAACTGTTAATGGAGATAGTTCCTTTTTGTTTAGTAATTTATTTTACAAACCATTATGAATATACTATTTGCATCAGCATTGAGGTGTAGCGTTGTTTAATGTGGAGCAAATCTGTTTACCTCTGTGTTCAAAATAAACTCAATTTAATCCATCATCACTTGGTGCAAGAATATGACCTTTTTTCCCTCGCTTCTCATGTTGGTAATCTCCGCAACCCATCAAATATGACTGACACCATATAAACAATCTGCCCTCGACTGAAATAGATAACCTTGAATTTAAAACGGATACAGTCAGATTTTCTGCACCCAGTTTTCTGTACCAGTCTCTCGGTTCTTCTGTCAATTTGCTCCTCTGTCTTTCATGACAGCACTTGCTTTCTCACTGTGCTGGAATTTTATGAATTGTCGTGTACGAGATAACAGCAAGAAGGTAATTGCATGCCATAATCCTTCACAACCCTATCAACATTTGCAGCCACTTTCAGGGAGCTATAGAGTTAGACCCAAAAATCCCTCTGTACACCAACATTGTTCAAGGCCCTGTGATTTACTGCATACTGCCTCTTTATGTTTTGATCTCTCAAATATCTCTCATTTATCTGGATTAAATTCCACTGCTGTTTCTCTACCCATATCTGCAGCTGATCTATATACCACTGTATCTTCTACGCTATTAACGATGCCACCAATGTTTGTATTGTCTGCAAACTTTAGTAACCCATCCATCTACATTTTAATCCAAGTCATTTATATATATTACAAACAGTAGAGGTCCCAAAATAGATCCCTGCTCATTGACCACATTTCTTGGGTAAATCAGTTGAGAACCCTAATTGCCAAGACACCATAGAATCCATGCATCTTGATCTTCTGGATGAGCCTACTGTACAAAAGCTTATGAAACACCTTACTAAAATCTGCATAGACAACACCTACAGTTCTACCCTGATCAATCATCTTCGTCACCTCCTCAAAAAACTCAGTCGACCAAGTAAGACAAGTCTTAGCCCGTACAAAGTTGTGCCTAATTAAGCATGGCTCTTCAAATTGTTTATAGTTCCTATCCCAAAGAAAGTTTCCAATAGCTTCTCTCACTGATATGAGACTCATCATTCTATAGTATTAAGGTCATCCTTATTTTCTTTCTAAACAACGTAACACTACTTGCTAATTCTCTGGGACCTCACCTGTAGATAAAGAGGATTTGCAGTTCTTGATCAAAGCTCCAATAATCTCATCCCTTGTCTCTGTCAATAGCCTGGTGTATGTTCACCTTAATGTTTTTCAAAAGACTTATTACTACCTCTTCCTTAGTTTCAGAATGCCTTAGCATATTAGCATGCTCCATGCTGATCTCTCTATCCTCTACTTCCTGTTTCTTGGAAAATACCAATGCAAATTACTCATTTCTTCTACATCCTCCAGCTCCAAGCACACGTACCTTCCTTTATCCTTGAGTTTTCCTACCCTTTTCCCCTTATTATTTTCTTGCTCTTGATGTAGGTTTAGAATGCCTTAAGATTCTCTCTCATCGCACCTGCTGAGGACTTTATAGCCTCTCCTGGTTCTTGAGTTCTTTTCCAACTTGTTTATAATCCTTTAGCTTTCTAAACCTTACATGCACTTCCTTTTTCTTATTGACTAAATTCTCCACCCCTCGTGTAAACCAAAGACTCTTTACCTTGCCAATCTTCTGTGATTGTTCTTTAAACACCCTCCATATCAGATGTGTACTTGCCCAAAAATAGCTGTTACCAATTAACTTAACCTTGTTCCTGCTTAATAGTTTCATAGCTTTCATTGTCCCAATTTAATACTCTCCTGCAAACGAGAGTATTGAGTACTTATTCATAGCTGTCTTAAAGCTTATGGAGCTGTAGTCACAGTTCCTTAAGTGGTCATTACCCAACACCAGGTTCAGTCAGGCCCTTCCTCCTGTTATACAATCTGCGCACTGATTTCCCTATCTTGGATGTATCTAATAATTTCTGCCCCATCTAAACCTGTTGAAGTATGGAGGTCCCACTCTGTGTTGGGGAATTTGAAGTCACTCATGACCACAACCTGACTGTTTTGGCACCTTCCACAAACAAGAGAAAATCCGCAGATACTGGAAATCCAAGCAAAACACACAAAAGGCTGGAGGAAGTCAGCAGGCCAGGCAGCATCTATGGAAAAGAGTACAGTGGATTTTCGACCAAGACCCTTCAGCAGGACTGGAGAAAAGAAGATGAGGAGTCAGATTTGGGAGGTGGGGAGAGGGGAGGAAGAAACAAAGTGATAGGTGAAACTATGAGGGGGGAGGGGTGAAATAAAGAACTGGGAAGTTGATTGGTGAAAAAGGTACAGGGCTGGAGAAGAGGGATTCTAATAGGATGGTCTCCTCTACTGTTGTGATGAGGTCACACTTGGCTTGGAGGAGCAACACTTTATATTCTGTCTGGGCAGCCTCCAACCTGATGGCACGAGCAACAATTTCTCAAACTTCCAATAATGCCCCCCACCACTTCACCATTTCCCACCCCTTTTCTCTCTCTCACCTTATCTCCTCGCCTGGCCATTGCCTCGTTCTAGTGCTCCTCCCTCTTTTTCTTTCACCCATGGCCTTCTATCCTCTCCTATTAGATTTCCCTTCTTCTGCCCTATATCTCTTTCACCAATCAACTACTTCACCCCTCCTCCCTCCCAGTTTCTTCCTCCCCTCCTCCCACCTTCTAGCTCTGACTCGTCATCTTATTTTCTACAGTCCTGCTGAAGGGTCTCAGCCCGAAACATTGACTGTACTCTTTTCCATAGATGCTGCCTGGTCTGCTGAGTTCCTCCAACATTTTGTGTATGTTGCTGTTTCTGCGCCTTTCCCCATCTGCCAGCAATCTGTTCCTCAATGTTCCAGTAGTTGTTAGGAAACCTGTAGTATTATCCTTTCTGAATGATTGCACCTTTCTTATTTTTGAGATCTACCTATAAACAGACTTTGTCAGTGGATGATCCCTCCATTATGACTCTACTGAGTGCAGCCGTGATGTTGTCTCTTATTTCAGCTACCCCACCCCTTCTACCTCCTGCACTGACTTCTAAAACATCAAAACTCTGGAGCATCCAGTGCTGTCCATCTCTCAACCAAGTCTCTGTAATTCCCACAACATGCAATAATTCTATGTATTTATCTATGCTCTTAAGTTAATTTCTCTTACTCTTAATGCTGCTAGCATTGAAATAAGCTCTTTAACATATGCTTCCTATCTTTTCACTGTCCACCCTGAGAGTTACTGGTCATGTCATCTACCTTTCTCTCAATCCCTCCACTTTCTGTCCCAGTGTTCCGACTCCCATTCCCCCGTCAAACCACTTTAAACACTCCTGAGTTGAACAGCAAACCTTCCCCCAACAGGATATTATTTCCCCTCCAGTTAAGTTGCAACCCATACACCTTGTACAAATTGCCTCGTCCACCTGTACCATTTTCTCAGCCACACCTTCTTCTCGTGTGCCTTTCTATTCCAACCCTGACTGGAACGTGTCACTGGGAGTAATCCATCAATTGCTATCATAGGTACTGCTTTTCAGCTTTGTTCCCGACTCCCTTCTTTACTCATTACACAGGACCTTGTTCCTTACTACCTATGGTGTTGGTGCCAATGTAATTTATGTTTTTCTTGTGAACGGTGCTTATAAGATGTAATGTGCCTGTAGTGCTGCTACAAATAAGTTTTTCATTGCACCCATACCTTCATGTGCATATGACAAAAACTCAACTTTGACTGCTCCCCTTCAACTTGAGAAAGTCTGTAGTCATTCTGAGACATCTTTCATTTATGAATACTTTATAGGATAAGTAACAGTGTACACTAAATTCTGGCAAAAACAAAGATCCTGCTCTTTGATGTCAATCACCAGCTGATGGATCAATATTGGTGAAATAAAGCCAGTTTAATGTAATCTCAGTTGGATGCTTACACTACTGCTATGCCTTTGGGTTATTTAGAAATCACCTTCTGGTCTTGTATAATCACAACACCAATTGCAGTCCAAAAGAGACAAGTTTTCGGAATTTACAATGAAGTCTGATTGCGCATTGTGTTGTACAATGTTTGGGTTTGTGAAAAAAAGAAACTTAGTGGGTAAAAATTCCCTGCACTGCTACTTTGCCTTGGTTTCTTGAACTGACCATAGGACATATGAAGAAGCAGAATTAGGCCTTTTGGCCTGTCAGATTTGGTCCTCTATTTTCACTCCAGAAAACATCCTCTCCACTGTTATGTTTTGTAACTCTAAAGCATAAAAACTAATTGAAAAGAAACGCTGAGCCAGGAATGCGTGCCTTAGCTTCGTTCTCACTTTTATTGAGGTGCGCACGTATGACGTGGTTTGATGATGTCTGCTATTCTCATACTTTTACATATAACCCAAAATGCATTATGTAAACAACAAAGAATGTTTAATCAAACAATATATTTACAATATGACTCAAATATTACTGAAATATTAAATACACAATGCTCCTCCCTGCTTAGCTATGTCGTTCGTCCATTGTTGACATCAATGAGGACCTCGACACCATTATGATGGTGTTGAGACTAGCGCATGATTTGGATTTAAGCGAGGGAGAGTTGCACAGTGTCAGCCTCACCCTCTCTTCCCAATTCCCATCTGGATCTAGTGGCAAGACAGAGTCTAGATGGCTGGAGATGGGACTAGGCGCAGTGGATGACCAGGACGTCTTCTGTGTCTTGTCCTGCTGGACACGTTCCACGACGCTTGCAGAGACCGCCTCCTTGACCGTTGGACCTTCCATTGGTCTCATCCGCTCAATCCGCCGGAGTCTGTCTTCACATGCTGGGATAGACAACTCCCTATCTCACCGAGGGTTTGAGACCTGTTGGCTACCCTCACCTGGTTTAGCCGGCTTGTCGAAGCCGTTGCCTGGGGTGTGGCCACTGTGGCATGCAAACAGCTACAGGGAGCCACTGGTGAGAGCTGTGCCAGGTGGGGACCAAAGGTGGACTAACCGCCTTGAAAAGGACATGACATGTTCCCCCACCAGAGGTGCTACCCCTCCCTGACACCCCATACACCCCAAACTATAAACTCTAACTCAATGTACACAGTTCATTCGTTTGTTATGTGTTGTGATGTAAGATGTAGGGATCATGATCTTTCCATGACCATGATTGTTTTTGGCAAAATTTTCTGTAGATGTCTTTTGCCATTGCCACCTTCTGGCAGTGTCTTTCTGAAGATGGGATGTTATATTGAAGTTGTATCAGATGTTGTTGAGGCTTAAATTGGAGTATTGTGTGCAGTTTTGGTCACCTACCTACAGGAAAGATGTAAACAAGGTTGAAAGAGTACGTATTCCCTGAGCCAGGACCCCAAATTTGGGCCACCGGTACCATCTGGGGGGAGTAATTCTTATAGTGATTTTTGGCAAGATATACACCCCTAGTGCTAGAAAATATGTGATAGCATTGCAGCGGTGGTAGCTTGCATGGTAACCTCCATGCTATAAGAACCATGATCCATGGTGCTTTGCCAATGATAAGATGAGTTATGCCAGGTACCTGTCCCCTTACTTTGCTCAGATGATGAACCTCCTAGAGAAGAATCCTTCTGTGTATGAGGCCTTCAAGACAGGCCAATTCTCAGTGCAGCTGTCAAGTAACAACCCCTTTGGGCAGATCCCTGTGGACCAGGCTATTGAAGCCACAGTGAACAAAGACACACAGACTCCTGGAGGCACATCACGGTTCAGCCTGAATGCTGGAGCTATCAAGCGTTACTACATAACAGCTGAGCACGCAGTGCATTCCTGGGACAGTTAAGGGAGATGGTGCAGGGCAACAAATCAGAGCTTTGTCATGAGGAGCTACAGCGGCCAAGAATCCAGACAGATGAGGAAGCTGTTTCAGCAGTGGTTAGCCTCAAACATGAATGGGTCAACCCACTTGCAGAGAAGCGGGACCTCATTAGCACCTCTATGGCAAAGGCAACCCCCAAGGACATTGCCTCCGACCTGATGAAGGTATACGAAATTGGTGAGCAATGCTATACAACCTACAAGGATGAGAGACTAGAGGAAGACCCACCAGCAAAGAAATTGCATGACCCAATGAAAACCAACAAGCTGAAAACATTCAGTGATACAGGTTTCCCCCGCCATCCGAAGGTAAAGCGTTCCTATGAAACGGTTCGTAAGCCGAAATGTTGTAAAGCGAAGAAGCAATTATCATTTATTTATATGGGAAAATTTTGTGAGCGTTCGCAGACCCAAAAATAACCTACCAAATCATGCCAAATAACACATAAAACCTAAAATAACAGTAGCATATAGTAAAAGCAGGAATGATATGATAAATACACAGCCTATATAAAGTAGAAATACTTCTCCACAATCATCGCCGGCACTGTTCTCCGTAGCGAAAATCTCACGCAAGTGCTCTCGGCAGAAAATCTCACACAAGGGCTGTTGGCAAAAACACTCTCTCCAGTAACCTTTAAGCTATGAAGCTGCCAAATCATACCAAATAACATGTAAAAATACATAGCCGATATAAAGTAGAAATAATGTATGTACAGTGTAGTATCACTTACCGGGATTGGGAAAGCGCGGGGCACACAGATGATGGTGTGTTAGGCTGAGTTGTCGCAGTTTGGCTGGTGCAGTGGCCACCGACCGATACCGATCCGTGAAGTATGCAGGGGTAGCCGGGAGGCACACAGCACATCTTTAAGAAAAAAGCCGAAATAAACATGCTAATTAATTAGGTGCCGCCCGACACATAATTGTTGGCCCAGATCAGTGCTGATTGCCGATTGCATCGCCTCTGATCTGGGCCGACAATTACGTGTCGGGCGACACCTAATTAATTAGCCTGTTTATTTCGTTTTTTTTCATAAAGGTGTGCTGTGTGCCTCCCGGCTACTGCTGCATTCTCCGCGAATTGGTATCTGTCCATGGCCAGGGGGTTGGGGTGGTGGGACACTGGGGTGTTGTCTGTTTCCATTAGAGCAGGCAGCTTATCTTCTCCTATGACTACCCGCCTTGATGTCGAAGGTCGAGCTTCGTCGTCTGCTGTGGCTGATGTGAAAGGCTTGCTTGACTGCTGAGCCTTGCGCATTTTTCTATCATACAGTTCTTTGTAAGCACTCAAACCATGTTGCAAATATCCCCTAAGCCGACCTACCCTTTCAAAATTAAAATCGTACTTTATCATTGCAGCAAAAATCTCACGCAGTTGCTTCACGTTCATTTTGCTACTGCATTCGGTTTTGATTGTTATCCTTTCCTCTTACAATTGCATCAGCTCTTCATCTATCAGTTCTTGGTCATGGGATGCCAAAACCTCTTCAACATCATCTTCGTCAGCTTCCACAAGTCAAACTCACGTTGTCCTTACTTTGTTCACCACGATCGAAACGCTTAATTATGTCTAGTTTTACGCTAAGTGTAACACCCTCACGAGCTCTTTTAGGCTTTTCCGACACCTTAGAACTCATCTTGCAAATGGCTGCTCACAGGCACGTGTTTCAGCAATGCCAGCGAGAAAGCCATTCCGAATCCGGGGGAGGGTGGCTGCTCGGGGTGCACGCTGCCTTCTCATCGTGTGCTGATTTTTTTCGTAACAGTGAAAACACCTTCTGAAAGTGAAAACGGTACTAATGTAGGTCTTTCGTAACAGTGAGGTTTCGTAAAGCGAACGTTCGAAAAGCGGGGGACACCTGTATGTGTAAGAAGAGAGAAGTGAAATCAAATAGGAGGGCGATCATCTTGAAAGCAGACAGGTCTTTGTTTGGATGCATCATAGTGATGGCACAAGGGTGTAGTCTACGTATGGAGGATATCCTTTCTCATCCCCTTGGACCATTGCCCTGGGCCCTGTCCACACCAGAAGGATTGCTGAGAAAGACAAATAAAGCTACTTTAGCCACAACCTTGCAGAAAAATGTAGCAGTAGAAGAACAACTCCCAGGAAACTCTGCTACAGTGGTCGATGCAATGAACTTTGTCCAAAGAGTGAAAGGTGATCAAGTTACTTTCAGAGATGTTGCCACAGCAATTCTGGGTATGGCTCTGAGGGAAGGCAGTCAGAGTAGCAGAATAGATGTTGTGTTTGACACATACAAGGAGAACTCTATCAAGAATAGTGAAAGATCTCTACGGGGTGAAGAGACTGGTCATGAGTTGCAAGGTATCACAGGCACACAGATGGTGAGGCAGTGGAGGAGCTTCCTGACCAAGGTCAGGAACAAAAATGATCTCATTAGCTTCATAGTCCATGAATGGAGGAAGATGGAGTACAGAGCAAAACTAGAGGAGAAGATTCTGTATGCAACTGTGAATGACAAATGTTACGGAATCACACCTCAAGACAGTGAGGAGGTGTCAGCTCTTCAGTGTCGACAAGAAGGAGCAAATGGTTGCCTACTTCACCATGCTGCCATGCCACAAGAGAGGGATACCAATCTGTAATGATCTGCTCAGAAGACACAGATGTCTTCATCATGTCTTTAGTATTGTGGAACAAGACTGAGGCCCCATTGTTCCAGAAGTGTGGCACTAGAACCCGTACAAGGCTTGTAGATATCAGGAAGGTTGCTGCCACTGTTAGACTAGAGGTTTGCAAGGCTCTCATCGGGCTGCACACATATACAGGAGGTGACACTGTAAGTGCTTTTGCAGGCAAAGGGAAGACAAGTGCCCTAAAACTTCTGACCAGCAACAGGGAAACTCAGGACACATTCTTAGAATTGGGTCAGGAATGGGACCTCTCCCCAGAACTGATGGACAAACTGGAGGCATTTACATGTCTCCTGTATTCCCCGAAAGCATCGAGGACCAAAGTCAATGAGCTTCGGCATTACCTTTTCTGTGCCAAAAAAAGTGAAATCGAAAGTCATCAACTCCCACCATGCAAAGACTGCTTAACAAAACATGCACAGCGAGCCAACTATATGGAGAAGATGTTTGGAGAAGGACCCACAAGTGCCATGCCCCGTTGGCAGAGGAAGGTAGATGGAGAGAGAAGAGGAAGCTGAACAGTTGGTGGTGCACTGGATGGAAGGCCAGCCAGCACCCAATGCTGTCCTGGATCTACTGGCCTGTAACTATCCAAAAAATTGTTCACTCCCAAGATGTATGTGTGTTGCAAATGGCCTCAGGTGTATTGACATGTGTAGACTGGCAGACTGTGAGAACCAGGCATCCACCTCAGAGAGTGTGGAAAGTTCAGATGCAGATGTGGAAGATCTGGAAAACTTGGAAAATTATTGTGATTATTAATAGGTTATGAAAGTATGGAAAGCAGTCTTTGATTAAATATATTCAACCAAATGGAGCCTAGGTTATGAATTATTGTACTGTAATTCTATATGCTATGCCAAAAGCTTAAGATTGTTTTGATTTGATACAACAATATGGAAAATATCATGACATTGATAAAACTCCAGAAATCTCTCCAAATGAGGTTTTTTACCTTTTGGGCGGGGGGTGGGGGGGACATTTTCTGCTGTACTGATGTTAATATGGAATACAGTGGCATGCAAAAGTTTGGGCACCCTGTGTCAACATTTCTGTTACTGTGAATAGCTAAGTGAGTAAAAGATGACCTGATTTCCAAAAGGCATAAAGTTAAAGATGACACATTTCTTTAATATTTTAAGCAAGAAAACTTTTTTATTTCCATCTTTTACAATTTTAAAATAACAATAAAAGGAAAAGGGCCTGAAGCAAAAGTTTGTGCACCCTGCATGGTCAGTACTTAGTAACACCCCCGTTGTTAAATATCACAGCTTGTAAACGCTTTTTGTAGCCAGCTAAGAGTCTTTCCATTCTTGTTGGGGGGATTTTCGCCCATTCTTCCTTGTAAAAGGCTTCTAGTCCTGTGAGATTTTTGGGCCGTCTTGCATGCACTGCTCTTTTGAGGTCTATCCACAGATCTTCGATGATGTTTAGGTCGGGGGACTGTGAGGGCCATGGCAAAACCTTCAGCTTGTGCCTCTTGAGGTAGTCCATTGTGGATTTTGAGGTGTTTTAGGATCATTATCCTGTTGTAGAAGCCATCCTCTTTCCATCGTCAGTTTTTTTTTTACGGACGGTGTGATGTTCGCTTCCAGAATTTGTTGATATTTAATTGAATTGATTCTTCCCTCTACCAGTAAAATGTTCCACGTGCCACTGGCTGCAACACAAGCCCAAAGCATACTCGATCCACCCCCATGCTTAATAGTTGGAGAGGAGTCCATTTCATGAAATTCTGCACCCTTTTTTCTCCAAAACATTTGCTGCATCCTCACCACAAAATTCCGTGTCAGAAGTTTGCAAAGGAACATCTAAACAAGCCTGATGCATTTTGGAAACAAGTCCTGTGGACTGATGAATTTAAAATAGAACTTTTTAGCTGCAATGAGCAAAGGTATGTTTGGAGAAAAAAGGGTGCAGAATTTCATGAAATGAACCCCTCTCTAACTGTTAAGCACGGGGGTGGATCGAGCATGCTTTGGGCTTGTGTTGCAGCCAGTGGCACACGGAACATTTCACTGGTAGAGGAATGGAAAGACTCTTAGCTGGCGTTTACAAGCTGTGATACTTACCAAAGGGGTTATTACTAAGTACTGACCATGCAGGGTGCCCAAACCTTTGCTTCAGGCCCTTTTCCTTTTTTGTTATTTTGAAACTGTAAAAGATGGAAATAAAAAAAGTTTTCTTGCTTAAAATATTAAAGAAATGTGTCATCTTTAACTTTATGCCTTTTGGAAATCAGGTCATCTTTTACTCGTTTAGCTATTCACAGTAACAGAAATTTTGACGCAGGGTGCCCAAACTTTTGCATGCTACGGTATATACAAAAAGTGATGACTTATTTGAAGTAATAAAGCTACCACTGGTCCAATGCTATCACATATTTTCTAACTCTAGAGATGTATACCTTGCCAAAAATCACTATGAGCATTATTCCCCTCAGATGGTACCAACCAACCCTACTGGCTCACGGACTAACAGTGAAAATTTGCAAGGATGTTGCTTGATCTTGAGGACTTGAGTTGTAAGGGAAGATTGAATAGGTTATGACTCTATTCATTAGAACATAGAAGATTGAAAGGAGATTTGATAGAGGTATACAAAATTATGAGGGGTATAGATAGGGTAAAGTACACTTTTTTCCACGGAGTTTGGGTGGGACTACAACCAGAGGTCATGGATTAAGGGTGAAAGGTGAGAAGTTTAAGGGGAATGTGAAGAGAAATGTCTTCAATCAGAGGGTCATGAGAGTGTGGAATGAGCTGCCAGAACAACTTGTGGATGCAAGCTTGATTTCAACTTTTACCAGAAGCTTGGATGGTAGGGATATGGAGGGCTATGGTCCCAGTGCAGGTTGATGGGAGTAGGCAGATTAAATGATTTCAGCACAGACTAGATGGGTTGAAGGGCTTGTTTCTGTGCTGTACTTCTCTATGACTCTGTGACTGTAAAGCAGGTGTTGCAAGCCATTATTAATACTCTTCAGAGATTGTCTCCCTGGTGTCAGTGGTCACATAACCAGGACTTGCAATATGCACCAGCTGCTCATATGACTTCATGTGACCCTGATCAGGGGCTAAGCAGGTTCTGCTTCTTTCCTAATGTTGACCTGCAGGCTAGCGGAGGAAAGAAGCACCTTACACCACATTTGGTAGAGACACTTCTCCACTTAGCTATCCTGCATGCACAGTATAGTATATAGTACAACTACTATACAGACATCCACAGCATAGTAGATTTTAAATTGTCCCATGCTTAAAGATTTAATTGCTGTGGAGAATATCTTATGCTTGTTGGATAGCAGACTTCCTGACTGGGGTGGGATGGTCACCCTGCTTGACAGGAGAGGTTTGTGGCTGTGAAACAATCTCAGTTTCTGGGGTCTCTTCCATCGTGGTTGTAGGAGTTAACTCTGGGACTACATGAAATGGTTCAGACAGCTCTGAATACCTTTCTTCCAGACGTGTTGGCATCCTGAATAGTGCATGGCAAGCTGCTCGATCTGCTGATCTATCCCAGATAAAGCTTCGAGCCAGTGCTTACATTTTGACCCTGCCTAGATGACTGGCATATAGCTCCTCCAATACCTTAGCTCTCAGCACAGATGGTACAACTCTCACTCCTCACAAAAGGCAACCTCCATCATGTGCAAGCTCATCCTGGCATTGGTTAAAATAGGGAAGTTGGAATTCCTGCTGCATATTCCAGCCACTTTGCGTTGCCATGTATACCTGAGACAATGTGGGATCTTTTCTGGTTTCCCTTTGGATCATCTCTGCTCTATTAACAAGACTTTTGATTTGCCTTAGGGAAAATATGTCAAGAAGAGTGTCCTCAGGTTTTCAGGTATTTCCTTTTCCAAAGATAAATGGGAATGATCCATCAGCATTTCCATAATTAGATGTCCTCTTGAATTCAATCATGTTGTTGTGTCCCCCAAGAAACAGAGCCTATCTCTGTATTCCTGCTGCTGCTGTTAATGGAACACCCTTCTGTCCATTGAAAATAGGCAAAAGTGGTTGATCATCAGTAACGAGGGTAAACCCTCTTCCATACAAGTACTGTTTGAAGCATTTTACACCCCAAACCAGACTCAGGCCCCTCTGTCAATCTGAGCGTAATTTTTGTCTGCAGCATTAAGGGAACATAATGTAAAGACTATGGGGCATTCACTTCCATCACTCGTAACGTGTGACATGACTGCACATGTCCTTTGTCTTTTGGAAAGCCACCTCACACTGCTTTGTGCATTGTCATTTTTTCCCAATCTGTAATAATGAGTTCAAGGAGTGGAGCACAGTAACAAGGTTCGGCAGGAGTTGATGAATTCTAAAAAGGACCACATCTGTGGCATGTCTTCAGAAGGGCTCATCTTCCATTGAAATGTGGTTGGATTGGCCAGTAATTAATCCAACAAGTACAGCAACCTGTTCAAAAAGCCGACAGTTGTTGGTCATTTTTTCAGAAGATCTTTAAGTAAGGATGACTAGCTCCAATTACAGGGCCTTGATGAGACAATAACTGTAATATTACTTGGAGCACTCTCTCTCACCACCTAAGCTCTTAGGCTTGGGAAGTCTCTGTGTACAGTGTTGTAACTTAATAAAAATCAGCTGTAGGTGAAAATTTAATGGAACTTTTTTAAAAGAAGAGTTATCAGTTATGTTTTTAACTTGTTTAAGTGTATCTGTGTTTCTTCTGTTTTTTTAATAGAATCTAAGTGATTTTGTGTATTTCTGAATATCAAAGTTATTCACATCCAATGTAAGTGATAATTTATATCATCACTTGCCGAAGGGACTCAGCCCGAAATGTCGATTGCACTCTTTTCCGTAGATGCTGCCTGGTCTGCTGAGTTCCTCCAGCATTTTGTGTGTGTTGTTTTAAGTTTCAGAGGTACATTTATTGCCCGAGAAATGTATACAATATATATCCTTTTCTTTCTTTCTTTTTAAATCTTTTTATTGAATAAGCACACAGAAGGTAAGCCATATAGGCACTAATACACTGTTAGAATATAACATATTACAGGAAATATTAATACAGAAAAAAATTAATACAAACAGTGCAATTTAAACATAAAATAACAAGGTAATCTAATAGTATACTAATTTTTATATAGATCAATAGAAAAAGAAAAAAAATATATATATATCCTGAAATTCTTTTTCTTCGCAACCATCCATGAAAACAGAGGAGTGCCCCAAAGAATGAATGGCAGTTAAATGTTAGAACCCAAAGCCTCCATCCCCAGCTCTTCGCTTCTACATGTGAGCAGCTGCAAAGTGACGATCCCCCCTTCCCCACCATCTGCATCCCTCACCAAGCACTCAAGTGTGCAGCAGAGCAATACCCCAAAGACTACTTGTTAACCAGGTAATTCGATTTCGATATCTCTCTCTCTCTCTCTCCTCTCTCTCCTCTCACTCACTCACTCACACTCACACACAACAGGTGCCTCCGTTGCACGGTAAGAGGGGATTTATAACAAACAACTCGCTGATTTACGATATTAAAAGTCTGTTTTGTCGCTTTTTCCAAGCTCTGTGCCCAAAGAACTCAGGTCTCTGGGCACACAACCAGCAGCCAGCTTGCTGCTTTCGATCTTCCATCTCCCATGATACACCGATTTCCTGCAGAGGCACTGACCTCAAGTCTGCCTGCTTCCAGAGCCGCGAAATCCCAGAATCCCGAAGGTGAGCTAGTCTTCTAGGCCACGTCCTTGGTATATCGAAAAGCAGCCAGTCACGAGACCCCATTCCCGCAAAGAACCAAAGTCAGCATGTAACCCCAGGGCAGGATCTTCAAAAGACCCCTGAAATGGGGAAAAAAAGAGATATTAAAGATAGTTTCCGAAGATGCAAGCAAAGGAGTCGCCGTTAGACACTGTCGTCTCCTAAGCTCTGCCCCATATAATTTTGTCAGCTGCTGACTCTGTGATCTAGCCTTTGTGTCATGGCAGACTAAATAGCAGAATCTGTAGGGGCACTGATGTACAGAGGGGTCTTGCATCCATAGTTCCCTAGAAGTGGCAACAAAAATAGATAAGGTGGTAATAGGGCACAATTGCCTTTATTGGTTGGAGTACTGAGTTTAAAAGCCAGAAAGTCAAATTGCTCATATATGAAATGTCATCTAAAATATGTTAATACTGTGCAATATCACTTTGAGTTGATACATTTTAGTCATTTGTATTCCAGTGATTTTTTTATAAGTAAAAGTGAAGTAAACTTGAATATGCATCCTTCCTTCCCCCCAAAATATCATTCCCATAATATTGCTATATTAAAATGCATTTATTAACTTTCAAAGGAGATTTCTAACATTGACTGTATTTGCATCTGACAGGACTATTTCTGAGGTAGTGGGAGCAGACTGTCGATCACATCTTATCAAATCCTCAACAGACATGAATTAGCTCCAGTCGTTATTCATAAAGAAATCCATAGTTATAGACAGTTGATGAATTAACGGAAGAGATATAACTATTTCAAAGATAGAGCCTTGTTTTGAAATATTAATGATATTTAAACTCTGTAATTGTACATTAGAGATGAGGGTGGCAGGTATTAACCTGGAGCATTTGAAAAACAGAATCTTTGGTATTCATTTGGAAGTGTGTGTACGACGTTGCTTCTCAATGAATAAAACATTTCCAGTTCATTCCCTGCAGTGATGGCTCCAGAGAATAAATTAATATCTGTATCAAAGAGAAGCCAATTCAGATTTTAATGAAGAGGAAACCCCTTTATTCCATTGGGAGGAAGAAAGGAAAAAGGAAAACTGAACAAAGCATGTCTCTCAGCTAAAGATAAAAGACTTTTTTAGGTATTGCAGAGGAGCTACCAGACTCATCATGGTGGTGTGATATTCTGAGTATCTCTTTGTAATAAGGTACCTTATGCTTGGGGGAGAAACTTGGAAGTCAAATGATATTTGTTTCTGTGTTTCAATCTTTATTAATGAACTGGAGAAAGCTAATCTAAGAAAATCAATGGAATGAATTTAAATTTAAATACAGTGCAGAATTAGACAGTTCAACACATCCTCACCAAAATCTACCAGCATACCCTTTCTTTCCTGAAGTTCTGTTAAATTCCTGTATGATTTGTGTTATCGAGTTCTGCATTAGTACATAGAGCAATACAATACTGGACAGGCCATTTGGCCCACAATGTTGTGTTGATCTTGACGCCAGTTGATGTTGAATATCGTCCTCCTGTGTATCATCCATATCCTCCATTCCCTTCATATCCATGTCTCTATCTAAAAGCATTTTAAACTCTACCAAGTAGCCCGTTTCCACTACCACCTCTGGGAACTTATTCTAGGCATCTACCGCTGTCTCTGTTTAAAAGAAAATTTCCCATCATGTATAGCCTTTAAACATCCCCTCTCGAATCTTACTACTTATTGTTTAATGAAGTTTCTTCTGAATTCTTTACTGAATTTCTTAATAACTGTGTTACATAGATATCTTCCAGTTATGCTGAATAAATGGTAGCATTCGGTTTGCTTACCTAATTATGTGTTGAATATTGACTTTTTTGTATGTACCCAAACATACAGATTCCTCTGCAGCACAGAGCTCTGCATTGCCTCACCTTGTTGATTCTATCTTTCATTTAAAAATTCAGACTATTATGTACCTATAAATTACTCCATTTGCCATATCTTTGCACTAAGTGAACCCATCTATATCCCGCAGAGCCTCCTGATGTTCTTTTCTCAACTATCTCACCTGCTTTCTTAGTGCCCTCCGCAAATTTAGCAGCCGTCTTTGGTGCCTTCATTTATTTATGTACAATGGATTCCAGGTAATTCGGACTCATCGAGACCAATGCATTTTCGCCTAATTAAGCAGCTGCCCCATAACTTTCATAGAAATAATTTTAAAAGGTATAAAAAAAGTAATTATTACTTAACTGAGTTAACACATCTTTCTCTCCCCCCTACTTTCTGCTGTTTGCAGGGATCACTCCCTATGTAACTCCCTTGTCTATTTGTCTCTCCCCACTGATCTCCCTCCTGGCACTTATCCTTGTAAGTCAAACAAGTGCTGCACTTGCCCCTACACCACCTCCCTCACTACCATTCAGGGCCTAAACAGTCCTTCCAGGTGAGGTGACACTTCAACTGTGAGTCTGTTGGTCTCATCTGCTCCCAGTGTGGCGTCCTGTATGTCAGTGAGACCCGATGTAGATAAGGTCCGTCTGTCAGAAAAAGCGGGATCTCCCGGTGGCCACCCAGTTTAATTCCTTTTCCCATTCCCATTCCCATTCTGACATGTCAGTCCATGTCCTCCTCTACTGTTGCAATGAGGCCACACTCGGGTCGGAGGAACAACACCTCATATTTCATCTGGGTAGCCTCCAGCCTGATGGCATGAATATCGATTTCTCGAACTTCCACTAATGCAGACCCTCCCCACTTCACCATTCCCCATCCCTTTTCCCTCTCTCACTTTATCTCCTTACCTGTCCATCTCTTCCCTCTAGTGCTCCTCCCCCTTTTCTTTCTTCCATGGCCTTCTGCCTTTCCTGTCAGATTCTCCATTCTCCAGCTCTGTATCTCTTTCACCAATCAACTTCCCCGGTCTTTACTTGACCCCTCCCAGTTTCACCTATCACCTTGTGTTTCTTCCTGATCTCGCCCCTCCTTCTAACACTGACTCCTCATCTATTTTTTCCTCCAGTCTGATGAAGCATCTCGGCCTGAAACATTGACTATACTCTTATCCATAGATGCTGCCTGCTACTGAGTTCGTCCAGCATTTTGTGAGTGTAGATTGGTTTCCAGCATCTGCAATTTTGCTTTTAGTTCTTAATATTGATGGAAGAATTCATCTGTACACTGTCGAGTCCTTTTGATTGACTGTAAATGAACAAAATCAGTACAGATATGCTTTCAACAATTGCATTCTCCAAATTTTCATTTTCATTATAACATTCAAAATGATTGTCGATACTTTCGTGGTTCCCAACTTGTTGAAGTAGTGACATCATTTCACTTTCACTTCCAGATGTTTCCGGCATCTCTAAGCCTCACAACATGAAACCGCAGTGAGCAAAACAGTTCTGAATCGTCTTATTGTTTATTTCTCACCAACGATTATTAATGAAAATTGCTTACTTTTTTAACCCAAGTACACGCAACTGATGCTATTTAAAGAATGTTCACTCTACTTCTATGCCAATTAAGTGACATAGTGTCCCAAATAAAGGAACAGTATCCTGGCTATTTTCTTGATTAGTATTTCTTCTTTAAGAGTTGTCTGAAATAAGTGGCTACCCTGATTAACCAATGATCCATTTAACTAGAATCCACTGTAAATTGTTGATCAGTTGGGGACCCAGCACTGATACTTGTTGCCCACCACTTATTACATCTTGCCAACCAGAAATGGATCCATTGTGCCTACTCTTCTTTTCCTTTTAACCAACCGATCTTCTACCGATTTGACTGCATTACTGACTGTGTGATGAGCTTTTTTCTTCTGAAATAACCTCCGATATGGCACCTTATTGAATGCTTTTCTGAAAAACCTAAGCAATATCCTTTATCCACACCATATTCTACTTCTTCAAAAACCTTCAAAATATCATCAACCTGATTTCCCTTTCTGAAAACTCTGTCATCTTTACTTGATTGCATTGAATTTTCTAAGTGCTTACTATAATATTTTTAATATTAGCTTTGAACATTTTTCATTTGACTGATGTGAAGTTAACTGGCCCTCAGCTTTGTATTTGCTGTATCCCCTTTTGAGGAAGTCACAAATGTATTATTTTCAAATTTAACAGAATTGTGTCTGTTTGGAAAAGTAAAACTAACACACAGGTTATCTAGTGACATAAGGCACGAGGATGAGGTCCATCAGATCCAGGGAAATATCAGGCTACAGCTTCAATCACTTGATCATTATTGCTTTGATGTTGACTGTAATTTTCCTGAATTCCTCCCTTCAATTCCTATTTTTCCTTTATAACTATTGCTGGGATTTTACTTCTGTCTTTCATGGTGAAGAGTAATACAAAGCACCTCTTTAATTCTGCAGCCTGAATCTTTATAGGACCATTGCTCATTCTATTTAAGTAGCTATAGAAACTCTTGCCCCATTATATAGTATTTTTCATTGTGTTTGAAAGCTGAACACATAACTAGCGTCTTTAATCTGTGCGCTACAGTTGTTAGCATGGCATTGTCACAGTTTGGGATGTTGAAGTTTGGAGTTCAGTGCTGGTGTCCTCTGTAAGGAGTCTGTACGTCCTCTCTGTGGAATGTGTGGGTTTTCTCTAGGTCCTCCAATATCCTCCATAGTCCAAAGACATACTGGCTTGGTCAATTTGTGATTGTAAATTGTCCCACAATTAGGATAGGGTTAAATCGGGGTTGTTGGGCCAGAAGGGCTGATTCTGCACTGTATCTCTGAATAAATCTAAACAAAGGAAGCTATGAAGCTGACTGTGGTTGATGAGAAGAATACATTGAAAGATGTTAAGATGCATAAGCACTGTTAGCATTTCAGGAAACACTACATAGGTTAACAAATGATGTGTATTCTTTGAAGACACAAAAGTAATTCAGCTTTGGCTGATGAGAAAGATCGTTTTAAATTAAGGAAAGCTTATAAACTTGCCAGGAAGGACAGTAGATCCGAGTAACAGAGGGCCTTAGAATTCAACAATGAAAAACCAAGAAATTGATAAAGCAAGGCAATGTAAAAAATGAGAGAAGGCTGGCAAGATGCATAAAAACATAAAAGCTTTTGAGGGTCTGTGAAAAGAAAAATAGACTAGCAAAGGAGAGAGTGGCTATTCAATAGAAGAATTTATATTCAGGAATAAAGAAATAAAGGAATTAAACAATATTTTGCATCTACATTCACAGAAGGATATACACTCAATGGCAAATCTGTACAATTATTTTGAGGAAATAGCAGGCAGGATAGACAAAGGAGAATCAATGGATGTTGTTCTTCGGATTTTCAGAAGGCTTTTAACAAGGTGCCATACACGAAGCTGCTTAACAAAATACGAGCCCATGGTATTACAGGAAGGGCATTAGTATGGATAGAAGATTGACTGACTGGCAGGACTCAAAGACTGGGAATGAAGGTTTTCTGGTTGACTGCTGGTGACGAGTGGTGTACCGCAAGGGTTTGGGTTGGGACCGCTTCTTTTCACATTGCATGTCAATGATTTGGATGAAGGAATTGATAGCTTTGTGACCAAGTTTGCAGATGATATGAAGATAGATGGAGGGATAGACAGTGCTGAGGAAGCAAGGTTCTGCAGAAGGACTTAGAGAGATTGGTATGTGTAAAGAAGTGACAGATGGAGTATAATGTAGGGAAGTACAATGCCATGTACTTCAGAAGTAATAAAGGCATGACTATTTTCAAAATGGGGAGAAAATTCAAATGTCAGGGGTGCAGAGGGACTTGGGAGGCCTCTGGCAGGATTCCCTAAAGGTTGACTTGCAGATTGAGTCAGTAGTAAAGAAGGCAAATGCAATTTTAAGAGGACTAGCATATGAAAGCAAGGATGTAATGCAAAGGCTTAATAAGGCATTGGTCAGACTACACTTGGAGTATTGTAAGAAGTTTTGGGTCACTTATCTTAGAGAAGATTTACTGGCATTGGAGGAGGTCCAGAGGAGGCTCATGAGAATAATCCCAGGAATGAAAGGGTGAACATATGAGGAGTGTTTGATGGCTCTGGTCCTGTACTTGCTGGAGTTTGAAAGAATGGGGGGAGGGCTGTGGAATCACATTGAAACCTATTGAATCTTGAAAGGTCTGGACAGAGTGGATGTTGAGAGGATGTTTCTTAGTGGGGGAGTCTAGGACCAGAGGGCACAGTCTCGGAATTGATAGACATCCATTTAGATTAGAGATGAGGAAAAATTCCTATAGCCAGAAGGTAGTAAATCTGTGGAATTCAGTGCCACAGATGGTTGTGCAGGCTAAGTCATTATGTATATTTGAGGTGGAAGTTGATAGATTCTTGATTAATCAGGCTGTCATAGGTAATGGGGAGAAGGCAGGAGAATGGAGTTGAGAGGGATATTGGATCAGCCATGATGGAATGCGGAGCTGACTTAATGTGCCAAATTGCCTAATTCTGCTCCTATGGAAATTTTATTAGGTACCATCGCTCACTGGATTTTTTTTTTTTTGTTTTTCGCACCATTCTCTGTAAACTCTAGAGACTGTCGTGTGTGAAGCTTTATTAAGCGGCTACTAAATATACATTCATGGCCTTCTGCTGTAGCTCGTACACTTCAAGGTTTGACATATTGTGCTTTCGGAGATACTGTTCTGCACATTACTGTTGTAGCATGTGGTTGTTTGAGTGACTGTGGTTTGAATGGCCATTTTGCTCTGACCTCTCTCATTAACAGGAATTTTCAGCTGTAGAATTGGCGCTCACTGGATGTTTTTTGTTCTTTGCAGTATTCTCTGTAAACTCTTGAAACTGTTGTGTGTGAAAATCCCAGAACATTAGCAGTTTCTGAGATACTCAAACCACCTTGTCTGGCAGCAACAATCATTCTTTAGTCGAAGTCATTTAGTTCACATTTCTTCCCCATTCTGATGTTTGGTCTGAACAGCAACTGCACTTCTTGACCATGCCTGCATGTTTTTATGCATTGAGTTTTTGTCACATGATTGGCCGATTAGATATTTGCATTAACAAGCAGGTGTACATAATAAAGTTGCCACTGAGTGTGTGAAATTTGCAATATGAAAATGAAAGGTCTAGAGCAGGGGTTCCCAACCTGGGGTCCATGGACCCCTCAGTTAATGGTACGGGTCCATGACAGAAAGAAAGATTGGAAACTCCTGGCTTTGAACAACAGAGAAACGGAATTGTCAACTAATATTATTCAAAAATTCATATTAAAGCAGTTGGTGAACTTGAAAGCTGATACATCACAAAGTCCAAAAGATCTACATCCTAGTTGTTTGAAATAAGTGGCTTTAAACATAGAAGAGTCTCTGACTGTTACCTTCCAAAGTGCTATAGGCTCTGAAATTGTCATGAATTACAGGGTAGTGTGAGGGGATTCAGGAGTACCCCTATTAACTGTTTGGAGAGAGACATTTATCATTGATGGTTTGTTTGGAAAAGAGAGAGAGACAGAGTTATTTACCACCGATATGTTGCTTTTGGAAAAGAGAGAGAGAGAGACGAAGATTAACAGTTGGACTGTTACTTTAAGGCATTGGAAGTAACTTTGGATTTTTACTGAGTTTGGAGTTAGAGACAGCACCGAACAGCTCGGAAGTTGCTATGGTGACCAAAAGGCAGATTGTTGATATTTCTTCAAGGACAGGTTGCCTGCTTGCACTCCTTTACAGACAAAGGAAGGAGGGACTCTTTGAATGACAGGTGATGCTCAGCCTGGTGAAATAAATGGGAGGCCAGATGATACAGACCTCAGGACACATGACCTGGACACTGAATGAACATTGTTGTGCCCGCAGAGAGAGTGGGTTTTGGAGGATCGATCAGGCGGATCGATCCAAATTGCTATTCCATCGGTGAAGAAGGGGTTGACTGGTGGGGAGTTGTCTATGTGTCCACCCTCGCCTGGGTGATAGCTCCACCACAGAAGACCGGTCCCCCTGGTTAAAGTCACAGTCGGTGACTTGTAAAGGATTTCGGAGGACGACGAGAAGATCGATGGTATCAGCTCACCTGAAGACTCAACTCACTCTCTCTCTCTCTCCATCACTACTCAACTAAATACCACGAACTGAACTGAACTTTACTCAACATCATAAGACTGTATCTTTTTACCCTAGACTTAACGAAGCTTGGTTTTTTCATACATATATATTCCACACTTACTTTTATACATAATCATTGCTAACCTATTTGATTTATTCACATTTATATTACTGTATTGCGTAGTTACTAATAAATATTATTAGTTTATAGCAATACGAGACTCCAAAGTGTTTTCCATCTCTGCTGGCTTCTTTATCCCTGTCACGGGGTACGTGACAGTAGAAAATGTGACTCCTTTATTTAGGAAAGGAGGAAGGGAGACAACAATTATTGACGTATTAACCTATGATCAGTGGTTGGGGCAATTCAGCAGATGAAGAATGTTACATTGGCTTGAAACAATAATTAGTCTACATGGAAGTATTGTGGATTCATGAAAGAAAAATCAAGTGTGAATAGTTTAGTGTTCTTTGTGAATGTAGTTAGTAGATAAGAGAAAGCTAGTAGACCTGGTGTTTGCAGATTTTCAAAAGGCTTTCAGTAAAGTCCTATGCAAGAGGTTGATCAACAAGGTTCAATCGCAGGGAATTATGAGTAATGTACTGACGTGGATTAATAATTCAATATCTGTTAGGAAGCAAAGAATGTGAATAAATTGATCCTCCTTTGGTTGGCAGGCTGTGACTTTTGAGTTCCACAAAAAATAGGGGTGTGTAAGACTTGCTATAATTATATAAGGCCTTTGTAAGACTATATCAGGAGAAATATGTATAATTTTGGTTTCCTTGTCTAATAAAAGATGTACTTACTATCGAGGGAATGGATGAAGATTTATTGTATGGGTGTATGATGTTAAATGCCTTTGCTTTTGAGGTAGGACTTGTCCATATATTTGGAGAGTATTAATCGTGCTCATGTTTGTGCCTTTTAGATGGTGAAAGGGTTTTGGAATGTCAGAGGGTAAGTTTTTCACCCTGAAAGCCTAGACATAGAACTGTTCATGTAGCCACGACTTTCTGGTCAATAATTGGGTGAAGGATTTGGTGATGTTCATGCTATTGAATGTCTACAGTGGGTGTTTCAACTCTCTAAGCACAGCGGGTGAGTATTTGGTGACTTGGTGATGTTAGTACTATTAAATGTCTACAGTGGGTGTTTCAACTCTCTAAGCACAGCGGGTGAGTATTTGGTGACTTGGTGATGTTAATACTATTAAATGTCTACAGTGGGTGTTTCAACTCTTTAAGCACAGTGGGTGAGTATTTGGTGACTTGGTGATGTTAATACTATTAAATGTATACAGTGGGTGTTTCAACTCTCTAAGCACAGTGGGTGAGTGTTTGGTGACTTGATGGTGTCAATGCTATTGAATGTCTCATCACACAGCATCCACACAAAAGAGATTTCTCACCTGCTATGGTGGGCTCTGCCTATTCTCTGGAATAACGCCCACCCCTAAAGGGGAAGAGGACTTGGGCAGAGCAGACCTCTCAGTTGTTAGATGAGTGGCAGTGCTCTGATGACATAAAGCAACAGAGATTGGTTGAGAGTTTGAGTGGGCAGGTGGCTGACGTGGTGAGAGCTGTGAAAACATGCTAACCTTGCCGATTATCTGGGCACATCGGAGAGTGTTTTTGGTACGACAGGGAGCCCACTGGAGCTCATGATGGGGTTTCAGAACATGCGTCAAGAGAAGGGGGAGAAGTTGGGTGTTTCGACTCTCTAAGCACAGTGGGTGAGTGTTTGGTGACTTGGTGATGTTAATGCCATTGAATGTCTACAGTGGGTGTTTCGATTTTCTTGTTGGTCATTGCCTGGCACTTCTGTGGCATGTGTTTATTTACTGCTTGTATCAGCCCATGCCCATTCTTGCTGTATTTACGCCTGAGTTGCCTTATTTTTCCTGAAGCAGGTAATTTGATGATCATGTACCACATAATAACATTTTCATATGATGGCACTTCCATGACTATAGTGGTAATTGAGAATAGTTTGATGATTGCTGTATTTGATTTATTTTGTGTTTTTAATGGACAGAATATACCTGTGCAATTTTCCACTGTCAGATCAATACTAGAATTGAAATTCAAGTCAAATCACTTTTTATTGTCATTTCGACCATACAGTACACAGTAAAAATGGAACAAGGTTCCTCCAGGACCATGGTGCTACATGAAACAACACAAAACTACACTAAACTACACTAGACTAAGTGAGACAACACAAGGCTACACTAGACTATGTAAAACAACACAAAAACTACACTAGACTACAGACCTACACAGGACTACATAAAGTGCACAAGACAATGCAGGGCAGTACATTAAATAATAAACAAGACAATAGGCACAGTAGAGGACAAACTACAATATAATAATAAATGATGTAGATGTCAGTGTAGGCTCTGGGTATTAAGGAGTCTGATGGCTTGGGGGAAGAAACTGTTGCACAGTCTGGTCATGAGAGCCCGAATGCTTCGGTACCTTTTGCCAGATAGCAGGGGCCAGAAGATTTTATATGAGGGGTGTGTGGGGTCCTTCACAATGCTGTTGGCTTTACGGGTGCACCGTGTGGTGTAAATGTCTGTAATAGTGGGAAGAGAGACCCCGATGATCTTCTCAGCTGACCTCACTATCGGCTGCAGGGTCTTGTGATCTGAGAGTGCAACTCCCAGACCAGTCAGTGATGCATCTGCTCAGGGTGCTCTCGATACATCCTCTGTAGAATGTGGTGAGGATGTGGTAGCTTGGAGAGAGGTACTGTTTATTGGATAAGACAAGATCTTAGGGCTTGTCTGAGGCTTTTCTGTATCCATGCTTTTTAGCACTGGATATTGGGCACACCTTTACATAAAATGGGAATATTTATGGAACCTCTTCCTCCCATAATCTATTTAACTGTCTACAGACATTTATAGTTAGATGTAGCAATATTTCAGAGTTTTGGTCTCATCTTTTGTTCTGCAGGTACTGTTTATTCTGCCCATTGCTTTTTGTTTTAGCTTAAAAGAGGACCACAGTGTTTATCTTTTCTTAATACATGTATCCCTGTATTTCTGGTAATACCCTTGTAAATCTTTTCTACATCTTCTGCTTTGTTGATTCCATATTGGTATAATTATTTAATTTGTTTATTCAAGAGAAATGCGCATCACCCATATTTCTGGTATTTGAAGAATTGCTTCTTCACTGAGGAGGCAATTAGGAGTGAACTGCCTTGGTTGGATCAGAGCCACATATACGTCAGACTGGTGAAGTTTGGCAGATTTCTTTCTCCAAAAACCCTTAGAGTGTTTAGGGTGTTTATAATATAGTGATCTGAATTGTTTGCAGAATTCTGAGTTTGTCGTACAGTAAGGTAGATTATATATATATATATTTTGTTTGAATGTGATTGCTGTGCCTCATCTAGAATCATCTTTCAAATGCACTCAATGGCCACTTTATTAGGTCTCTCCTTTACGTAATAAAGTAGCCACTGAGTGTATGTTCATGGTCTCCTGCTGTAGCCCATCCACTTCAGAGGTGCTTTTTTACACACCACTGTTGTAATATGTGGTTATTTTAGTGACTGTCGCCTCCCCGTCAGCTTGAACCAATCTGGCTATTCTCTGACCTCTCATTAACAATGCGCTTTCACCCACAGAACTACAGCTCACTGGATGTCTTTGTTTTTCCGCACTATTCTTTGTAAACTCTAGAGACTTGTGCATGAAAATCACAGGAGATCAGCAGCTTCTGAGATACTCAAACCACCCTCATCTGGTGCCAACAATCTGTTCCATGGTCAAAGTCACTTAGACCACATTTCTTCCTCATTCTGATATTTGGTATGAACTCTTCAAAGTTCAGAGTTCAAAGTGAATTTATTATCAAAGTACATAGATGTCATTATATACTACCCCGTAATTCGTTTTTTGTAGTTATGCACGGTAATTACAAAAAAACTACACACAGTGTGATGGACAAACAACCAATTTGCAAAAGACACAAAACTGCAAATACAAAAAGAAAACACCAAATCTAATAATAATAAACAATTAAGCAATAAACATTGAGAAGATGAGATGAAGAGTCCTTGAAAGTGGGTCCATGGGTTGTGGGAACAGTTCACTGTTGGGGTGAGTGAAAGTACTTCCTCTGGTTCAACAGCCTGATGGTTGAAAACTTTACTTATTGCCTTCTTCCACTTCGAACAAGAGAGGAAAGGAAAACGTTGGATGAGACAGTGGTATTATAGATTAAAAAAATGCAAAAATTCCTTAAGCACGTGAACAGAAAAATAAATTGTAAACGAAGTGATGATGCAAATCAGAGCCCTAAATGAAATGTACATTTGAAGGCAAAAGGCATGATTATTGTACATCAGTTTTCATAAGTAAGATATTGCCACTGGAGTCTCAGCAGAGGAGGGATAATTGAGATTTTGGGTGGGCTAAATTTGATATGGATGGGATAGAAAGGCTCAATGCAGTTAATACATAAATAATATGCTTCAGGTGAGTTGCCTAGTGAAGTAAGGGAGGAAAATGCAGAAGATTTTGCTTAATCATTTTAACATCTATCGATTCAGATTACTTCATCCCTCATCTCTTTAATGTCGTTTCTCTGTAGCTGTCAGTACCTTAGTCTTTCAAAAATCATCTTCCTCTTTAACTATCCAAGGTAGAGAACTACAGCGATCCACCACATTCTGCAGATCTAATTTATTTAGAATCGGAATCAGATTTATTATCACTGACTTAGATGTTGCGAAACCTGTTGTTTTTGTGGCAACAGCACAGTGCAAAGATGTAAAATTATTATAAATTACAAAAATGTGCATAAAAAAGGAAGAGCAAGGTAGTGTTCATGGACTATTCAGAAATTTGGGGAAGGGAAAGCAGCTGCTTTTGAGTTTGGGTCTTCATTGTCCTGTATCTCTTCCCTGATGGTAGTAACAAGAAAAGGAATGTTATTTATGTTCATGATATCAGGTTTAGCTGCTTGTGATGGACAATCCTTCCATTTCTAAAAATTAGCCAACTGAAACTCTTCTGGACTGCGAAGTTGGCTCTTTGGTATGACATAATCGACTTTTCATCAAGATTGAAAGAAACATGCAATAAAAATAGGCTGCAGCAGCATGGAGGGAAAATTGCTATAAAATGGAAAACAGAGTAATTGTTAAAGCAGGAAACAGTGGAGTTCCACATGAGTTGGTTCCAGGATCTACACTGAGTTTAAATTTTTTGACTTTGGTTACAGGCCACAATTTTCAATTTTGCAGATGATAGAAAACTTACAGGCATAGTGAACTGTGAAGAAGATTATCACAGATCTTAGGGACTGGATGTGTAGTGGATAGTAAGGAAAATTATCAAATTTGCAGTGCAATCTGGTCCAGCTGGAAAAATGGACTGATATTTGCAGACAAGTTTAAGGTGTTGCACGGTAGGATATGCACAGTGAATTGTTGAATACTGAGGAAAGTAGTAGAACAGAGTGATCTGGGAATACAGATCCATAATTCCTTGTAAGTGGCATCAATGATGGATAGGGTAGTAAAGAGACCTTTTGGCACATTGGGCTTCATAAATCAAATTATTAAACATGGGAGTTGAGATGGTTTTTTGAAGTTTTATAAGATGATGGTGAAGCAAAATTTAGGGTATTATATGCAGTTCTGGTCACCTACCTAGAATAAACGTAGCAATAAAATTGAAACAATACAGGGAAAATTTATAATGATGTTACCAGTATTTCAGGACCTGAGTTAAAGGAAAGGTTGAGTTGGTTAGGGCTTTATTTTCTGGAGTGCAGGGGAATGAGTGTAGATTTAATAGAGATATATAGACTTATGAGGGGTACAGATAGGGTAAATGCAAGCAGGCTTTTTCCACTGAGGTTGGGTAAAACTGGAACTAGAAGTCATAGGTTAAGAGTTAAAGGTGACAATTTTAAGAAGAATTTGAGGGGAAGCTTCTTCCTTCAGAGTGTGGAATGAGCTGCCAGTAGAAGCAATGGATGTGGGTTCGATTGCAGTGTTTAAGAGAAGTTAGGATAAGTACATGGACAGGAGGCATATTGAGGTCTGTGGTCTAGCTGAAGGTCAATAGGACTAGGCAGAATAAAAGTTTGGCATGGACTGGATGGATTAAAATATCTGTTTGTGCGCTAGAGCCCGTGACTGTAAGGAGATATAGAAAGGCTGGATAATGGATGGGTGAGATTTAATACTGTTACGAATAGTAACGTACCAGCAGCAAGAGATGACAAATTGAGTCGGGTTTTAATATTAAAACTACTATATTTATTTACATCTACTCAAAAGTATAGAAAAGTAAATAAACTACTTTCTTAAACAGAAGTTAACAGCGTTATGTGTCTGTAGTTCCCTAACAGTCAAACTTAGAACCCGTTCTTAACAAATCTCACTCAAGCATAGTCGTAAAGTAGAAGTTCAGAGAGTCCCAGTAATTCACGAAATAGATGAGAGGAGAGGCTCGTGGATTCACAATGCAGTGACAATGAATTCCAAAGATTCCACGGCTAGTGAATGAAGAAACAGCTACCGAAGATCCCAGCTGAGAAATACTGTTCTGAAGTCCACGAAGAGTGGTTTCACAAAGTGACTGTCATGAATTCCATGCCCGTGAATGGTATGAAGGACAGACACATCTCCACAATGCACAGTGTGCTACTGATTAACCCAATCCTTTGGGTTTGGGTAAGCATTAGACTTTACCCTTCTCAATTGTGAGCTGTTCCGTGATAGCTCGAAGTCTGCATCTTCACTCTCTCTCTTTCCTTCAACTCTTTTCTCAGCAAAATGTCCATGTTTCTTTTATACCGTTGGCATATGTCATAAGGTAACGCTCACAGAAACGAAGCTGGGCTCCCAGTAAAACAAAACTGTAGATATGTAACACCTTCCCCCAAGAAGAGAAAATTTTGATCTGTAAGAGCAAAATTTTAACTACAATGTGTGGAACAATACATATATGGTTATCATACAGCACACTACAAACTAATACAACGTATTCCAGGAGCATATTCAAATAATAAATTCCACTCCATTATTAAAATTACATTGCAAGTTTAACATCTGGAAAGACAATCGGCAATTACATTATCTTTGCCTTTAATGTGAGTTATCATGAGATCATACTCTTGCAAAATCAAACTCCAATTCAGCAACTTTCAATTTTTGTTTTTCAACTTACTCAAGAACACCAATGGATTATGATCTGTATAAACCACAGGTGGTTTCTGAGCTGTGCAAACATACATATCAATATGCTGCAAAGCCAAAATAAGTGATGACAATTCCTTCTCTGTGGTGGAATAATTTCTTTGATGTTCATTGAATTTCTTTGAAAAGTAAGCCAAAGATGGTCAGCATCATCATAATCATCCCTTTGTAGTAACACTGCTCCTGCAGCTTCATCACTGGCGTCCACAGCTATGGACAATGACTTGGCAAAATTAGGTGACCTGAGCACAGGTTGGTGACATAAGATAGCTTACAATTTATCAAATGCCTCCTGACAAGGTTCTGTCCAAACAAACTTTTCACCCTTCTTCAGGAGTTTAGTCAATGGGAGAACAATATCAGCAAAGCTCTTTCAGAACTTGCGATAACATCTGGCCATTCCCGGAAATCTTCTAAGAGCCCTTTTCCCTGGTTGGAATGGGAACCTCAGAAATTGCTTGAACAGGAGCCAAACTGCCTTCCTTGACCTACAGCATAACCACAATAGGTCACAGTGGCATGGCCAAATTCACTCTTAGCTAGTTTAATTGTAAGGTTGGCTTTCGAGAGCCTTTCAAACAACTTTTCCGCTGCAGAGATATGGGCTTCCCAAGTGTCATTCCCCGCGACTAAATCATCAATATAGGCATCTGTGTGTTCTAACCCTTGAATTACAGAATTAATCATTCTCTGGAATGTCCTCGGAGCATTTTACATACCAAGTGGCAGAACGTTGTATTCATACAACCCAGAAGGCATCGCAAAGGTAGAAATTTCTCTACTTCTATCCATTAATGGAACACACCAATATCCTTTTAACAGATCAACCTTTGTAAGAAACTTAGCTTGTAGAGGGTTTGTTTGTACAGGAAACGAAACAAGCACTTTATCTCCTGACTTGAGACTCATTCTGGCTTGTTTATCATACCAAGTTTTCATTCTTTCCTGGGCTGATTTTATATTTTCCTTTGCTAGGTTGCAAGCCTTTTGCAATTTGTCCTTGAACTTCAAAACATAATCTAGCAAATTAGCATGCAGCTCATTGTTAACCCACTATTCCTTTAATAATAGTAAAGGTCCTCGCACCTGGTGACCAAACACAAGTTCAAAGAGACTAAAGCCGAGGGACTCTTGTACTGACTCCCTTACAGCAAATAAAAGCAAATGAACTTCCTATCCCAATCCTTCTAATTTTCAATACAGAATGTTCTAATCATGGTTTTGAGGGTAGAATAGAATCTCTCTAAGGCCTCTTGGGATTCTGGATGATACACAGACGACGTAATCTGTTTGGCTCCCAGTTTGTAAATTACCTGCTGGAATAACCCTGACATAAAATTACTCCCTTGATCAGACTGAATTTCTTTAGTCAAACTAAATAAAATAAAAAACCTTACGAGAGCATTCAACACAGTTTTGGCTTTTATATTTCTGAGAGGTATTGCCTCTTTAAATCTAGATGCTGTACACATGATAGTTAGCAAATACTGATGACCAGCTTTAGTCTTTGGCAATGGGCCAACACAATCCACAATAACTTTAGAAAAGAGTTCACCAAATGCAGGAATAGGCTGCAGTGGGGCCACTGGGGTGACCTGATTAGGTTTACTCACAACTTGACAAGTGTGACAAGTCCTGCAAAATGTTGCAACATCTTTTCTCAAACTAGGCCAGAAGAATTGTTTTCAAACTTTGTTCACAGTTTTTTCCACACCTAGATGGCCACCCAAGGGTTTACTATCGGCCAAAGTTAAAATCTCATTCCTATAGGCTTTAGGAAGTACAACCTGGTGAACAATCGCCCATTCCTCACTTGCAGGAATATCAGGTGGTCTCCACTTCCTCATTAACACACCATCTCTAAACTAAAACCCTACTGGCACTTTATCAATCTCCTCACCTGAGAGAGCTTTTTTTCTTAAAGCTTCAATCTCAGAGCCTCTGCTCTGCTATAAACTCCTTCCTAGACAGAGATAAATCTTTACTATCAGGTGTAATACCTGGATCCTGGTGAAGCAATGAAGGCAGAAAAGTCCCTGACAAGTCATCAAAATCTGATTCCCTATTTGGGCTATCATGAGTAGCTGAATCATGCTGCACAGGACCATCTGCATTGGCAAGTTTCTTGGCCCTAGCTGGAGCACATGAGGGATAAATGTTAGGGTCCATCTTTGAATCATCATTGCTTGGCTTAGTTGTCAGCAGCACTGCAGGAACAACTTTACCATCTGCTAGGTCATTCCCTAACAACAAAGAAATACCTTCCACCGGTAAACTGGGTTGTAGTCCTATTTTAAAGAGTCCAGAAACTAACTCTGACTTCAAAATTACCTTGTGCAGAGGTACAGGAACAACGTCACACCCAATACCTCGAATATGATTTACCTCACCAATGGCAATCTCATCACCAAACTTTAGAACACTGTCTAACATAAGTGACTGAGAAGCCGCAGTATCTCGAAGAATTTTCACCGGTACCAGGGTTGACCCTTCCTTTACTGAAACAAACCTATCTGATGTAAAAGGAAGGAATTTTTTCCTAACCTGACCAGATGTTTTAGCCTTTGACAGGGCTTCATCAGAATGTTCAGAACCCCGTGGGCTCACAGGTGTTTCAACATTCTGAACACAGGCATCTGGAACTCCCTCCTTTTCCTTTTTTAGAAGGAAACAGTCAGCCATAACATGACCAGGTTTCCTACAATAGTGACAAGTAGGACCAGAGGCCTTCTCCTTTAATTGTTTCCCTTCATCCTTACCTTTGTCACTACACCCAGATTTGATTTTTGGTTTACTGTGACTATCCTTGCTACTCTTTTGGAAGGTCTTACTCGGGGTAAACTTAAACTTGTGGGTTAAGGCAAACTCATCTGCTAATTTAGCAGACTCTTGCAAAGTGGCGGCATCCTTTTCATCTAAGTATGCCTTTATATCATTATGGATGCACTTTTAAAATTCTTCAATTAAAATTAACTCTTTCAGTTTCTCAAAATTATCATCCACATTTTTAGATGTACACCATCTTTCGAAACACACAGATTTCACATAAGCAAATTCCACATGAGTCTGGTTCACAGATTTCTTCAAATTCCTAAACCTTTGCCTGTAGGCTTCTGGAACCAGTTCATAGGCTTTAAGTACAGCCAGTTTCACAATCTTATACTTAACTGCATTTTCAATTGATAGGGCGGAATAAGCCTGATGAACCTTACCCTTAAATACACTCTGTAACAAGTCCAGCTTGCTTCCGGCCAATTTAGGCTCTGAGCCACTTTCTCAAAATGCTGGAAGCATTTATCAACCTCAGTTTCATCAAATGGAGGGACCAATTTAACTTCCCAACTGGCAACAAACTTATCATCAGAGTCAAACGCTGGACCCCTCTGCTGCAACTTCTCTACCTTCTCCAACTCAAACCTCCTTTGTCTTTCAGCTTCCTCCCTCTGTTTTCCGGCTTCTTCAGCTGCAAACCGCCTCTGTTTTTCTGCTTCTACCCTCCGTTTTTCTGTTTTCTCAGCCTCAAGCTGTTTTTGTCATAACACAATCTCGAGCTATTTTCCTCTTAACTCAGCCTCGAGCTGTTTTTGTTTTAAATCAACCTCGAGCTGTTGCTGTCTTCGCCTATTCTCAGCCTCCATCTTTAGTTTTTCCAACTTGTACCGGAGCTCAAGATCACTGGGTTTACTTTCGGGAAACCTTTCTAACAACCCCTCTTCAAACTTCCTCAAAGAAATACAGTGCTCAGCTATTATCCTCTGAATCTGTACCTTTTTCATATCCTGTTTTACCACAGTAAGTCCCAGCTCCTTAGCAATGGCCAACAAGTCATCCTTTCTGGCATCCCCTAATGCCTTAGGGTCTGGTGATGCGAGAAATGCCCCAATACCCATTGCTGCTGGTTTCCCTACACAAGTCAATCAAAAGCATAGTAGCCAATGAGATTGATAATCAATCAATCAATGAGCTCCAATTTTGTTCATTTCGCGGACGAGCCCCCAATTTGTTACGACCTCGTAACATACCAGCAGCAAGAGATGACAAATTGAGTCGGGTTTTAATATTAAAACCACTATATTTATTTATATCTACTCAAAAATACAGAAAATTAAATAAACTACTTCTTTAAACAGAAGTTAACAGTGTTATGCATCTATAGCTCCCTTACAGTCAAACTTAGAACCCATTCTTTACAAATCTTAATCAAGCACAGTCGTAAAGTGGAAGTTCAGAGAGTCCCAGTAATTCACGAAATAGGTGAGAGGAGAGACTTGTGGATTCACAATGCTGTGACGAGACGATCATGATGAATTCCAAAGATTCCATGGCTAGCGAACGAAGAAACGGTTACTGAATATCCCAGCCGAGGAATACTGTTCTGAAGTCCAGGAAGAGTGATTTCACAAAGTGACTGTCACGAATTCCATGCCCATGAATCATACGAAGGACAGACACGTCTCCACAATGCACAGTGTGCCGCTGATTAACCCAATCCTTTGGGTTTGGGTAAGCATTAGACTTTACCCTTCTCAATCGTGAGCTGTTCCGCGATAGCTCAAAGTCTGCAATCTTCACTCTCTCTCTTTCCTTCAACTCTTTTCTCAGCAAAATGTCCACATTCTTTTATTCCGTCAGCGTATGTCATAAGGTAATGCTCAGAGAAACAAAACTGTGGACTCCCAGTAAAATGAAACTGAACACGTAACAATACTGAGAAACACAAGGTGTTACATTTTGCTATGAAAAACAAGAAGCAATATACAACTAGAGAGCACAATTTAAAAAAAAGGTGTAACAGACCAGAGGGATTTGAAGGCATGTATGCATAATTAATTTAAAGAGTTGGGCTTAAAATAAACTTATAAAACTTTATAACTAGGCATATGGAGCACATAAGCAGGAAAGTATTAATGAACCTGTACAAAACTGGTGTGGTTCTAACTGGAGCAATGTGACTAGTTTTGAGTGCCAGATATCAGGAAGACTTTTGAGCGAGTGCAGAAAAGATTTACCAAAATAATTCTGGGTTTGAGGGACTTTAGGTATGTGGCTGGAGAGAATAGCTGGGGTTGTTCTCCATGGGACAGAGGAAGATGTAAATAGATCTGTTTAAGGTGTTTAAAAATAATAAAAAATATAAATAGACAGGAGAAAAGAAAAACTGCCAAGGGTGATGGTAGAGGCAGATTAAATTATAGCCTTGAAAAGGGAACTGGATAAATATCTGAAAGGATTTGACAGGATATTGGTAGAAGGCATGGGAGTGAGAATAGCTGATTTGCCCTTGTATCAACTTGGTACAGACTTGATAGACTGAATGATTTCTTTCCAAGCTGTGTACATTCTGTGTTTCTCTGTGTTTTAATAACCACGTTATTGCTAATGATTTTTTATACGTGTAGTAATGCCTCTGCTGTTTCTTCTTCTAAACTACAGTATGTCATTGCAATTCATCTAGACCAGGGTTTGAGTTTGATAAAGTTAAATAATGCATCCCCTTTTTCTATATTAAATGCACACATTTCTTTAATCATTTCACTATCCGATGCCACGTCCATCTGTTTTACCTCCCTGTTTTACCTGCAAAGTGTGCAGCATATGAACAGCAACATGCATGTATGGTAAGGAGCAGGTGTATATGAGTGAGCTAGGTTGAGTGATGTCATAATGTCAGTAAAAACAAGGAACTGATTGTGGACTTTAGGAAGAGAAAGTCTGTCTAACTAGAACTGGTTCTCAGTAAAGGTTCTGCAGTGGAAACTGTGAGCGTCTTCAAGTTCCTGGGTGTCAATATGTCAGGAAGTTCTATCCTGGGGCCCAGGCATGTAGATGTAATGTTTCTATCTTCAGCACCCCCTCTTTCAACTCATTCCAGATATAAACTACTCTTTGTGGGAAAAATTTATTCCTCAGACCCCTTGTAAACATTCTCCCTCTCACAATTTTTTAATGTTAAAGATTAGCTTTATTAGTTACATGTAAATTGGAACATTGAAGCATACAGTGCATTGCATCGTCTTGCATCAATGAGCAACATAGTCCAAGGATGTGCTGGAGACAGCCCTCAAGTGTTGCCATGCTTCTGTCACTAATGTAGCACGTCCACAACTTACTAACCCGTACCAACCTGAAAGTCTTTCTGGAATGTAGGAGGAAACGGGAGTACCTGGAGGATGTCTAAGCAGTCATGGGGAGACCATGAAAACATCCAAACACCGGTGGGAATTGAGCACCCATGACTGGTGCTGCAATAGTGCCATGCTCTCCACTATGCTATTGTGCTACCCTTTAAAACTATTCCCTCTACATCCAGCTATTTAATAGGAAATTTCATATTTCTATCATCTCTCTCTTGATATATTTAAAATGTTAGTGCAAAAATAAGTATCAATTTTAAGAATTTTCCGTTTCCTTGCACCGTGACACCAGTTGTCATGTTAGTCTAAGACAACATTGCCAGGTCAAAACTTTGATTTGTGTTCTGTGAGTCTGATAGTTCTACTAATAATAGCATTGATTTCTATTTTGAAAACTCTGACATAACACAGGTTTTCAAAGTGCTGCAGAGAAACTTCCTCAGTTAACCTCAACATGGGACCTGTTAGAGCACGATTGCAAGTTTGATCAGGGAGTTAGATTTTAAACTGCTTTTAAAATAAACAGTGGTAATGGATAACATATGAGGAAGGACATGACTGTGGACAGACCTAATGCAAGGATGAGAATTTTAAAGTTGCACCATTGCTCAACTGGGGAAAAGTGTATATTAATGCACAAATAAATGTACCCTGAAATAAATCATTCCGCTCAAGGTCTGACGCTAACTAAACTCTACAAAGAAGGGGACAAACAAAATAATAGTTTCATTTCTTACTCTGAGCTAAAATTTATTTGTTGGATTTAGGCAAGTTTCCTTCATAAATTTCAATGAGATTTGTCTATTATACTGAATGCTTTGAAGCTTAATATTGCACCAGAGCCTTTTTGTCTCCCTTCCAGCAGACAAGTATTTCAAAAATCTTAATGAAATGAAAGTTGTGTTAATAATTCTTGTAGAAGTAATTGGTTAATGATTGTACGAAATTGGTTTGTTGTCATCATAATAGTTATCCAAATCATCCAGCTAAATAACATAGTGACAAAAAGATGGCCATAAACAAATAACAAGGTTCGAATATTATTTATAAATCATTATAATGGTAAGAATAATAGCTTTCAGCCTCAAAACATTCTTGTTTCACACAAAGCTCTGTAAATTGTGTATGCTCAATCAGAGAATGTCTGTTTCATGCTTGCAAGTTTCAGATAGGATTCCTGACCCAAATTTTTTTTTATTTTTTAAAAATATATAATAGTTAATTACTGTTTGTGATCATTAAAAAATGTTTGATTCCAGATCTGTATGAAGTTTGCTGATCTCATGAGGTATAGCTATTGGGAAAATACAGTTGCCTCAGCTCTCTGAGCTAGGCGTAATAAAATAAGTACAGTTTTAATTGGTATTTTGATGATTCTTGGGAGCAGGGTCAGTGAGTAAAAACAGCTTCTGGCTTAGTTCTCCATAGCTGAACAGTATACATCAGACTTCTTGATAAACCAGGTATATTGGAAGTCATAGAGATAATGGTGTTATAGTAGTGTGGGATTACAGCTTCGCCCCCATCACTGAGTTGCAAGAAGATCCCAGCTGGGAGGGTAATATAAGACCATAAGATATAGGTGCAGAATTAGGCCATTTGGCCCATTGAATCTGCTCCACCATTTTCATCATGACTAATCTAATTTTCTTCTAAGACCCAATCGCCTGCCTTCTCCCCATATCCCTTTATGCCCTGACCTTTCAAGAATCTATCAATCTCTGCCTTAAATATACATAAAGTCTTGACCTCTACAGCTGCCTGTGGCAAAAAAAAATCCACAGATTCACTGCACTCTGGCTAAAGAAATTCCTCCTCATCTCCATTCTAAAAGGATGCCACTGTGTTCTGAGGCTGTCCCCTCTGGTCTTAGACTCTCCCACCAAAGGAAACATTCTCTCCACATCCACTCTCTCAAGGCCTTTCACCGTTCGATAGGCTTCAATGAGGACACGCCTCATTCTTTTGAATTCCAGTGAACACCAGTCCAGAACCGTCAGACACTCTTCATATGACAAACCATTCAATCCTGGAATAATTTTTGTGAATCTCTTTTAAACCCCCTCCAGTTTCAGCACAATCCTTTCTAAGAGAAGAGGCTCATTCCTGCTCACAATACTCCAAGTGAGTTTTCACCAGTGGTTTCAACATTACACCTTTGCTTTTATTTTCTAGTCCTCTTGAAATGAATGCTAACATTGCATTTGCCTTCCTCATCACATATTCAACCTGCAAATTAACCTTTAGGGAATCCTGCACAAGGACTCCCAATTCCCTTTGCACCTCAGATTTTTGTATTTTTGCTCCATTTAGAAAATAGTCAACCCTTTCATCTTTCTTTTACTGAAGTGCATGACCATACACTTCCCAACACTATTCCATCTGCCATTTCTTAGCTCATTCTCCTAATCCATCTTAAGTCCTTCTATACCCTATTTCCTCAAAACTACCTGCCCCTCCACCTATCCTCATATCATCTACAAACTTTGCAACAAAGCTATCAAATCCATCATCCAAATCATTGACATATAACGTAAAAAAGAATCGGTCCCAACACAGACCTCTGTGGAACATCACCGGCAGCCAACCAGAAAAGGTTCCCTTCATTCTCACTCTTTGCCTCCTGCCAATCTACTTTCTAATGATTTGATTTCATTTTTCAACAGAGCAACACCACCTCCTTTGCCTTCCTACCTATCCTTTTGATACACCGATGGGATGTATCCTTAGACATTAAGCTCCCAGCTACAATTTACTTTCAGTGGTGATTCAGTCATGCCTACAACATTATACCTGCCAATCTGCCGCTGTGCTGCAAGTTCAGCTACCTTATTCTGTATACTGTGCGCATTCAGATACAACACCTTCAGTCCTGTATTCATCCTTTTCAATGTTGTCTGCCTTTTATGTTGCAACTCATCCTGTTGACTGCAGTTTTGTCCTATCAACAGCTCCTCCTCACACATTACCTCTGTTCATGTGCAAACTGTCCCTTCTGTACAGTTCCCACCTTCCCTGGAAGACAGCCCAGTGATCCAAAAATCTTATGCCCTCCCTCACCCTCCCCTTACGCCATCTCCTTAGCCACGGATTAAACTGTATGATCTTCCTATTTCTGGCCTCACTAGCACATGACATGGTCGCAGTCCTGAGATCACAACCCCAGTGGTCCTGCCCTTTAACTTAGCACCTAAACTTCTGAACTCCCTATGCAGAACCTCATCACTCGTCCTATCCATTGTCATTGGTACCTATATGGAGTGTGACTTCTTACTGTTCACCCTCCCTTCTGCTGAGGACACGATCTGAGATATCCTGGACCTTAGCACCCGGGAGGCAACATACACAGCATGCCCTTCTCCCCTCTTCCCTTCTCAGTCACAAAGGCAGAATCAGTGCCAGAGATCTGACCACTGAGACTCTCCTCTGTTAGGTCATCCCCCAATAGTATCCAAATTAATATTACCTGTTGTTCAGGGGGATGGTCACAGGGGTACTCTGCACTGGCTTCTTAACCCCTTTCCCCTTCCTGACTGTCACCCAGTTTCCTGTGTCCTACACCTTGGGTGTAACTACCTCTCTATATCCTTTCCGTCACCTGTTCAGCCTCTAGAATGATCGACGTTCATCTAATTCCAGTTCCAACTCCTTAATGCAATTTGTTGGAAGCTGCAGCTGGATGCACTTCTTGCAGTTTTAGCCACCAGGGACACTGAAGGTCTCCCTGCCTTTCAGGGATAGACAGGCAGGTGGGCAGAGGGATAGGGTGACTTTGGTTAAAAATTGAAATGAAATCCTAGGAACAAAGCGTGTAGAATCCTTGTGAGTTGAGTTAAGAAACTGCAAGGGTAAAAAAAACACTGATGGGTGTTACATACAGATGGCAGGCAGGATGTGGGATACAAATGACAACAGGAGATAGAAAAGGCATGTAAAAAAGTCAATATTACATTGGTCATGAGGGATTTCAATATGCATGTAGATTAGGAAGTTCAGGCTGGTGTTGGGTCCCATTGAAGAATGCCTTCAAGGATGTCTCTTTAGAGCAGCCTGTGGTTGAGCCCACTAGAGAAAGGGCAGTTATAGATCGGGTATTGTGTAATGAACCAGATTTGACTAGCAGGCTGAAGTAAGGGAATCTTTACGAGACAGTGATGATAATATGATAGAGTTCCCCTACAGTCTGGAGAGGGAGCAGCTAAAATTTGATGTATAAGTATTACAGTAGAATATAGGGAATTACAGATGTACAAATTTGATTAAAGGGGACACTAACAGGTATGGCTGTAGAGTAGCAATGGCTGGAGTTTTTAAGTGTAATTTGGAAAATGCAGGATCAGGTCATCCCAACAAAGCTTTCTAAAGGGAGATTAAGGCAACCATGTCTAACAAAGGAAGTCAAAGACACATGAAGCAAAAGAGAAGGCATACAATATGATGAGAATTAATGGTGTGTTTTTGTTGTTTCATATGACAGGTGTTTTCCTCTTCACACTTCTAATTGTTTTTTTGTGGTGTGCTAGAAGATTGGGAAAGTTTTTAAAAACCAACAGAAGGCAAATAAAAAAATAAACTATTAGGAGAGAAAATATATAATATGAAGGTAAGATAGCCAATAATATAAAGGAGGATACCAAAGTTTTTTTCAGATACAGTATTTAAGGAGTAAAACAGAGGGAAGAGTGCACATCAGACCAATGGAAGATTAGCTGGAGAGGTAGTGATGGATAAAGAAATTTCACTGTGGAAGATACCAGCAGCATGCTAGAAATTCGAGAGTGTCAGTGTAGTTGCTGTTAGTAGGTACTTGGGAAGCTGAAAGATCTGAAGGGAGATAAGTCATCTGGACTAGATGGACTACACCTCAGGGTTCTGAAAAGAGGTACAGTAGCTGAAGAGATTATGAATACATATAGTGGTGATCTATTAAGAATCACTGGGTGGATATGACCCACCCAGCCAACACACTTTTTGTCCCTCTTCCCTCGGGGAGAAGGCTTAGGAGCTTGAAGACTCATACGGCCAGATTTGGGAACAGCTTCTTTCCAACTGTGATAGGACTGCTGAATGGATCCTGACCCGGATCTGGGCCGTACCTTCCAAATATCCGGACCTGCCTCTCAGTTTTTTTTTGTGCTACCTTACTTTCCCTTTTCTATTTTCTATTTATGATTTTTAATTTAAATTTTTAATATTTACTATCGATTTGTAATCCAGGGAGCGTGAAGCGCAGAATCAAATATCGCTGTGATGATTGTACGCTCTAGTATCAATTGTTTGGCGACAGTAAAGTAAAGATTTTGGAAAGGTTTTGGAGGACTGAAGAATTGGAAACTCCTCTCTTTAGGAAGGGAAGGAGGCAAAAGACAGGAAATTATAATCCAGTTAGCCTGACTTCAATGGTTGGGAAGATGTTAGAGTCCATTCCAAAGAATGAGGTTCCAGCATATTTGGAGCACAATAAAGTAAGCCAAAGTCAGCCTGGTTTCCTTGAGGGGAAGTCTTTCCTCACAAATCAGTTGAAATCCTTCAAGAGAATAACGGGCAGAATAGACAAATGAGAGTCAGTAAACAACTTGGATTTTCAGAAGGCCCTTGACAAGGTGCTCACAAGAGACTGCTAAACATGGTAAAAACTCATGATATTATAGGACAGATGCAAGCATGGACAGAAGATTGGCTGACCTCCAGAAAGCAAAGACTGTGAGTAAAGGGGCCCTAAATGTCAACTGTTTATTCTTCTCAAGAGATGCTACCTAACCTGCTCATTTCCTTCAGCATTTTGTGTGTGTTCCAGTGGGAATAAAATAGGCCTTTTCTGTTTGGCTTCTGGTTGTTAGCTGTGGATAATGGAATTGATGGCTTTGTAGCCAAGGTTGCAGATAATACAATGATAGGTAGAGGAGTATGTAGTGTTGAGGAACCAGGCATATACTATTTTCCTAAGAGGGAGAAACTTCAGCAACTTCAGAAATTGGAGGTGCAAAGGGATTTGGGAGTCCTAGTGCAGGATTCCCTTTAGATTTAATTGCAGGATGAGTTGGCAGTAATGAAAGCAAATGCAATATTAGCTTTAATTTCCAGACTACGATATAAATGCAAGTGTGTAATGATGAAGTCTGACATTTGTCAGACCACTTTTGGAGATTTGGAGTATTGTGAGCAGTTTTGTAAGTATGTGCTGGCATTGAAAAGGGTCCAGAGGTGGTTCAGGAAAATGATCACAGCAATGAAATGGTTAATGAATGAGCAGCATTTGGTATGAGGAGTCTGGGCTGGTGCTCACTGGAGTTCAGAAGAATGACAGAGGATCTGTAATTTTGAATCAGGTTCGTGGGGCTGGCAAGTGAGACAAGAAATGCACTGACTTCAAATAGGTATATTAATCATTTATTTACAAACAGTAAAAATTTGACCAAACAGTCATGTTCCCCAAGTTACAGACAATACAAAGCTGAATATTCAACAAACATACTTAGTTAAAAGTGCGTGCAGAACATACCTTCTCAATGGGTATGTCTTAAAGGAGGAAGAGAGCAAGCCCCTTCCACGTGCTATTTTATATACCCTGGATATTTGAAGCTGGACGCTAGGCATCTTATCCAATGGGAAAAACAGCTACAGCTACTAAACTAACCAATCACAATGGAAGCGACTTTCGACAATCAGAATAAGGCACATCCCCACAGGGCAATAAGTTTCTCATTGAAACTTAGTGATACTGAAAGGCCAAGATAGAACGTACATGGAGGAGATGTTTCCAATTGTAGGATAGTATCAGAGGGCCCAACCTCAGAATACAAGGGCATCCATTTTGAGCAGAGATGAGAATGAATTTACAAAGAGGGTGGCAAATCTGAAGTTAGTCAGAGTTTAACATTGAGGAGCATTTGATAGTTCTGGCATTTGATATTTGCTGGATTTTAAAAGAACAGGGATGGGGAGGATCTTATTGAAGCATACTTAATATTAAAAGAAGGACTAATAGAATGGAGGCGGAGAAGGACGTTTCCAATAGTAGGAGAGCCTAGGAACTGATAGCATAGCCTCAAAATTTATGGATATCCCTTTAAAAGAGAGATGAGGTGGAATTTCTTTATCCAGAGGGTGGGAATCTCTAGACTTCATTGGGTATATTTAAGACAGTGGTTTATAGGTTCTCGATTAGGAAGGGCAAAAAAGGTTATGAGAAGAAGGTAGGAGAATGGAATTATGAGGGAAAATAAATCAGTGAATATCAAATGATGGAGAAGACTCAATGGGCGAAATGGCCGAATTCTGCTCCTACATCTTATGGTCTTATATTATCTGCGATTACCTTTGGCACAGAAGATGAGGAATTCTTAAAGTGTGCCCAAGAGAGCTTTTTGAGCCAACACATGGATAGTCCTATAGAGAAACAGCACTACTACATCTAATCGGAGGAAATGTAGCTGGGGAAGTAATTGTAGTGTAGGTGGAGACCATTTTGGATCATAAACCTGAAGTTTCAAGTTTGTTGTGGAAGGGGAAAGGCTTGCCTATATCATACGACAGGCTTTGTAAATGACACAGTAATAGGTGGTATTAGAAGCAATCCATTGATAGGGAACGTGATAGTTTTAGGTTACAAGATCATGTTAGTTGGAAAGATAGGAAGTGCAGCAGATGGAGTTTAATTCTGAAAAGCCTGGGGTGTTGCAATTTGGGAGGGCTTATACACATAATAAATGGTTAGGCTTTGGTGAGCATTGAAGAACATTGAACAAAGAACAACAGAGCATAGTACAAACACTTTGGCCTATAATGTGCTGATGTTTTAATCTATTCCAAAATCATTCTAAATCTTACACAATCCATTTTCTTTCATCCATGTGCCTATATAAAAGTTTCTTAAATGATTTTAATGTATCTGTCTCCATCACCATTCTATCTAAAGTGTTCTCCGTATTGAATTGAATTTACTTTATTTCTTACATCCTTCACATACATGAGTAAACAGCTTTACATTACATCTCTGTCTAAATGTGCAATGTGCAATCATAGTAATTTATAATAATATATAATAAATAGAACAGTCAATGTAATATAGCATACACTTAAATCAGCATGAGTTCATCAATCTGATGGCCTGGTGGAAGAAGCTGTCCCGGAACCTGTTGGTCCTGGCTTTTATGCTGCGGTACCGTTTCCCGGATGGTAGCAGCAGGAATAGATTGTGGTTGGGGTGAGTCGGGTCCCCAATGATCCTTCAGGCTCTTTTTACACACCTCTCCTTGCAAATATCCTGAATCATGGGAAGTTCGCAACTACAGATGTGCTGGGCTGTCCGCACCACTCTCTGCAGAGTCCTGCAATTAAGGGAGGTACAGTTCCCATACCAGGCAGTGATGCAACCAGTCAAGATGCCCTCAATTGTGTCCCTGTAGAGAAGTTCTTAGGACCTGGGTGCCCAGACCAAATTTCCTCAACTGTCTGAGGTGAAAGAGGCGCTGTTGTGCCTTTTTCACCGCTCAGCTGATGTGTACAGACCGCGTGAGGTCCTCAGTGATGTGGATGCAGAGGAATTTAAAGCTGTTTACCCTTTCAACCCCAGATCCATTGATGTCAATAGGGATTAGCCTGTCTCAGTTCCTCCTGTATTCCACAACCAGCTCCTTTGTTTTTGCGACATTGAGGGAGAGGTTGTTTTCTTGACACCACTGTGTCAGAGAGATGACTTCTTCCCTGTATGCCACCTCGTTATTGTTTGAGATAAGGCCAATCAATGTAGTGTCATCAGCAAATTTAATTAGCATATTAGAGCTGTGGGTGGTGGTACAGTCATGGGGATATAGGGAGTAAAGGAGGGGACTCATTACACAGCCCTGAGGAACTCCTGTATTGAGAGTCAGAGGGTTGGAGCTGAGGGAGCCCACTCCTACAACTTGCCGACACCCCTCCTCTTTTACTATTTTCGAATTATCTTGCTCACTTGTATTAGTTGTCCTGGGAACAAGGTATTAGTTTTCTACTTTATATGTCTCTTATCATTTTATGCATGTCTATTAAATATCCTCTAATCCTGTTTGAGTCGAAAGAGAAAAGGTCTAGCTTGCTCATCCTTTCCTCCAACAGAGGTGTATAGGTCTACCTTTTCCTGAAAGTGTGGCACGTGGCCAAGTGGTTAAGGCGTTGGACTAGCGATCTGAAGGTTGTGAGTTCGAGCCCCAGCCAAGGCAGCGTGTTGTGTCCTTGAGCAAGGCACTTAACCACACAATGCTCCAGTCCACCCAGCTGAAAATGGGTACCGGCAAAATGCTGGGGGTTAACCTCGCGATAGACTGGCGTCATATCCAGGGTGGGGGGGGGGGGGATGTCTCGTACTCTCAGTCACTTCATGCCACGGAAACTGGCATAAGCACCAGCCTGATGAGCCTAGAAAGTTCGGGACAGACTTTAACTATTAACTTTTCTGAAAGTGGTTGCCCAAAGTAGGATACATGCATTAATGATGGTAGAGAATTTAAGAGCAGATAGTTTATGGTACAACTCTATAAAATGTAAAGCACAGTTAGAGTTCTGCATATGTTTCTGGTTCCCACGATAGGAAGGATTGCTTTCAAGAGGGCACAGAGGAGATTCATCAAGAACTTTTGGATACAGTGGAGAAGGAACTAAAAATTGTAAAGAAATGGTTTGATATTAACAAATTATCACTGAATCAAAGTAAAACTAAATTCATAATATTTGGAAACCGTGTACCAAACTCGTATAGTAAACTTAGAATAAGTGACGTTGAAATTGATAAGGCATCCGAAACAAAATTTTTAGGAGTGGTAATACATAATAAATTAAGCTGGAAACCACAGAGAATTATATTGAAGCAAAAATGTCAAAATCTATTGCAATACTGTACAAAGCACAAGATTTTTAAAATCAGGAATCTTTGTATACATTATACTGTTCACATATCCTGGCAGGAAGGGTTAATAGAGCTGTTAGGGAGGGTTTAAACTAATTTGGCGGGGGGATGGGAACTGGAATGATAGAGTGGAGGAAGGGGAAAACAGAAATAAATCTAAGATAGTGAGCAGTAAAGATGTCAGGAAAGACAGGCAGGTGATGGGGCAAATTTGTAGCCATTGGGATGAGTTGCAGTGAAATCAAAGTGAAAAGTACCAAATACTGGTCTTAAGGTGTTATACTTAAATGCACGCAGCATAAGGAATAAAGTGGATGATCTTGTTGTACAGCTACAGATTGGCAGGTGTGATATTCTGGCCATCACTGAGACTTGGCTAAAGGATGCATGTTTCTGGGAGCTGAATGTCCAAGGATACACGGTGTATCGGAAGGATAGGAAGGTAGGCAGAGGGGGTGGCGTGGCTTTATTGGTAAGAAATGATATCAAATCATTAGAAAGAGGTGACATAGGATTGGAAGGTGCAGAATCTTTATGGGTTGAGCTAAGAAATCGCAGAGGTAAAAGGACCCTGATGGCAGTTATTTATAGGCCTCCAAACAGCTGCAGTGATGTGGACTACAAATTACAACAGAAAATAGAAAAGGCTTGTCAGAAGGGCAGTGTTATGATCATTGTGGGGGATTTTAACATGCGAGTGGGTTGGGAAAATCAGGTCGGCACTGGATCTCAAGAGAGAATTTGTAGAATGTCTGTGAGATGGCTTTTTAGAACAGCTCGTTGTTGAGCCCACTAGGGGATCGGCTGTACTGGATTGGGTATTGTGTAATGAACCAGAGGTGATTAGAGAGATTGAGGTGAAGGAACCCTAAGGAGGCAGTGATCATAACATGATTGAGTTCACTGTGAAATTTGAAAAAGGGAAGCTGAAATCTGATGTGTCGATATTTCAGTGGAGTAAAGGAAATTATAGTGGCATGAGAGAGGAACTGGTCAAAGTTGACTGGAAAGGGACACTGGCGGGAAGGACGGCAGAGCAGCAGTGGCTGGGGTTTATGCGAGAAGTGAGGAAGGTGCAAGACAGGTATATTCCAAAAAAGAAGAAATTTTCAAATGGAAAAAGGATGCAACCGTGGCTGACAAGAGAAGTCAAAGCCAAAGTTAAAGCAAAGGAGAGGGTATACAATGAAGCAAAAATTAGTGGGAAGACAGCGGATTGGGAAGTTTTTAAAAGCTTACAAAAGCAAACTAAGAAGGTCATTAAGATGGAAGAGATGAACTATGAAAGGAAGCTAGCAAATAATGTCAAAGAAGATACTAAAAGCTTTTTCAAGTATATAAAGAGTAAAAGACAGGTGAGAGTAGATATAGGACCGATAGAAAATGATGCTGGAGAAATAGTAATGGGAGATAAGGAGATGGCAGAGGAACTGAATGAGTATTTTGTATCAGTCTTCACTGAGGAAGACATCAGCAGTATACTGGACACTCAAGGGTGGCAGGGGAGAGAAGTGTGCGCAGTCACGATTACGACAGAGAAAGTAGTCAGGAAGCTGAATAGTCTAAAGGTAGATAAATCTTTGGGACCAGATGGAATGCACCCTCGCGTTCTGAAGGAAGTAGCTGTGGAGATTGCGGAGGCATTAGCGATGATCTTTCAAAAGTCGATAGATTCTGGCATGGTTCCAGAGGACTGGAAGTTTGCAAATGTCACTCCGCTATTTAAGAAGGGGGCAAGGAAGCAAAAAGGAAATTATAGACCTGTTAGCTTGACATCGGTGGTTGGGAAGTTGTTGGAGTCAATTGTCAAGGATGAGGTTACAGAGTACCTGGAGGCATATGACATGATAGGCAGAACTCAGCATGGATTCCTTAAAGGAAAATCCTGCCTGACAAACCTATTACAATTTTTTGAGTAAATTACAAGTAGGCTAGACAAGGGGGTTGCAGTGAATGTTGTATATTTGGATTTTCAGAAGGCCTTTGACAAGGTGCCACACATGAAGCTATTTAACAAGATAAGAGCCCATGGAATTATGGGAAAGTTACATACATGGATAGAGCATTGGCTGATTGGCAGGAAATGAGAGTGGGAATAAAGGGATCCTATTCTGGTTGGCTGCCGGTTACCAGTGGTGTTCCACAGGGGTCCGTGTTGGGGCGCTTCTTTTTACGATGTACATCAATAATTTGGATTATTTGTGGCTAAGTGGCTAAGTTTGCTGACGATATGAAGATAGGTGGAGGGGCCGGTAGTGCTGAGGAAACGGAGAGTCTGCAGAGAGACTTGGATAGATTGGAAGAATGGGCAGAGAAGTGGCAAATGAAATACAATGTTGGAAAGTGTATGGTTATGCACTTTGGCAGAAGAAATAAACGGGCAGACTATTATTTAAATGGGGAGAGAATTCAAAGTTCTGAGATGCAACGGGACTTGGGAGTCCTCGTACAGGATACCTTTAAGGTTAACCTTCAGGTTGAGTCGGTGGTGAAGAAGGCGAATGCAATGTTGGCATTCATTTCTAGAGGAATAGAGTATAGGAGCAGGAATGTGATGTTGAGGCTCTATAAGGCGCTGATGAGACCTCACTTGGAGTACTGTGGGCAGTTGTGGTCTCCTTATTTAAGAAAGGATGTGCTGACGTTGGAGAGGGTACAGAGAAGATTCACTAGAATGATTCCGGGAATGAGAGGGTTAACATGTGAAAAACGTTTGTCTGCTCTTGGACTGTATTCCTTGGAGTTTAGAAGAATGAGGGGAGACCTCATAGAAACATTTCGAATGTTGAAAGGCATGGACAGAGTGGATGTGGCAAAGTTGTTTCCCATGATGGGGGAGTCTAGTACGAGAGGACATGACTTAAGGATTGAAGGGCCCCCATTCAGAACAGAAATGCAAAGAAATTTTTTTAGACAGAGGTTGGTGAATCTATGGAATTTGTTACCACGGGCGGCAGTGGAGGCCAAGTCATTGGATGTATTTAAGACAGAGATTGATTGGTATCTGAGTAGCCAGGGCATCAAAGGTTATGGTGAGAAGGTGGGGAAGTGGGACTAAATGGGAGAATGGATCAGCTTATGATAAAATGGCGGAGCAGACTCGATGGGCTGAATTGGCCGACTTCTGCTCCTTTGTCTTATGGTCTTATAGTCCCATATATGACTTACTGTGTAGAGGTATAGGGAAATACATACAAAACAAATACTGTACAAACTCAATTTTTCTACTCCAAAAGAAAGTCATACGAATTGTAAATAAGACAAGTTATTATGAGCCAACCAATACACTATTTATTCAACTAAACACTTTAAAATCCAGAGATTTCGTAGATTTTAAAATAATACAAATTATGTATAAAGTAAAAGATGGACAGCTACCACAAAGTATCCAAAGGTTGTTTAAAATGAGAGAAAGTCAACATGATTTGAGAGGAACATGTATATTTCAAAAACAAAGGATAAGAACAAATGTAAAAAGTCATTGTATTTAGTCAGGATCTATGGAACAGTTGTAGTGAGAATTTAAAAACATGCACCACACTTAACAAGTTTAAAAACTTATTTAAAAATAATGAACAAATACAAAATACATGATTTAAAATGAATGGGAGTAATGTAAATAAATGATATTTGGAATTGGATTCTGTGTTAAAAGATTGGGACATTTTTTGTTTTGATGTGATGATTGACGTCAAATATGGTGTTGTATAAGTAAGAGGGGTAGGCGTAATAAGCTGTAGCTTCAGCCTACACCCTTTAGGTCTGTTTTAAAGAGTATCTATGTTTTTTGTTGTAATTTTGCCCAATGAAATCATCATTGAAAATGATGCTTTTTGTTATGTTTGTACTGACTGAAATAAATTTCTTTCTTTCTTTCATTCATTCATTCATTCATTCACACTGCTTGGGATGGAGAGTTTCAGTTATGAGAAAAGACGAGAAACATGACATGTTTTTGTTGGAGCAGATCACGATAATGTGGGGAGTGGCGTGGCAACGTGATGCATATAAACAGAATTGTTAGGCACATGGATAGGATGGACAGTAGGAGAAGTATCTAAAGCTTAAGGGCATCGGTTTTCGGTAAAAAAATAAGTCGGTGAGTTTGTTTTTCCGTAGTGGGAGGAGCTATTGAAGGAGGTACAGGAACCTGAAGGCACACATTCAACACTTTAGGAACAGCTTCTTGCCCTTCACCATCAGATTTCTGAGCAAGCAATTAACCAACTCATGAACACTATCTCCTATTTTTTGGCCTCCTTTTGTACTACTCTTTTAATTTAATATCCTACCATCAAGAAGAAGGTACATGAGCCTAAAGGCATACGCTTAACATTTGAAGAACAGCTTCTTCCCCTGCCGTTAGATATCTGAATGAACAATGAACCCATGCACCTCAATTTTTTCTCTCTCTCTTTGCACTATATACTTAATTTAAAAATTATATATACTTTTTTTAATGTATAGTTTTTAATCATTATGCATTTCAATGTACCAGTACACAAAACAACAGATTTCATGGCATATGCCAGTGATATTAAAAATTATTCTGATTCTAGTTGGAATCTCTATTTCAATGCCTGATGAATGGTGCAGGCGGGTATCTAACACCATTTAGAAGTAAGATGTTGAAGTGGCAAGGCATAGAGGGCCACAGACCAAGTGCTGGTAAATGGAATAAATATAGATGAGGATGATGGACCCAAGAGCTTGTTTTTGTGTTGTATGACTCAGATTTGGTTCATGATTATGGGAGAGATGTATGGCATTTCAAGACGCATTTCACAAGCTTAACGTTTGTAGTAATGATACCGAGAATTTAGTGTAAAGTTTTTGTTTTACTTTTCTTTCTTTTCTTCCTTTTCTTCATATTGGATTCTTTGAAACATCCAAATAATTCAGTTATCATTATTATATTCATATTTCTTATCATATCTGGATTCACCCTGAGGTAGAGATCCATGGTGTCTGTTCACCTAAGTAACATTGGTTTTGAACAAGAAGTAGCAGCAAATTATTTAAATTTGACTTGTCTCATTAATCTTTCCCTTGATGCAGGTTTGTGTTTAGAATCACAGAATTGTTAGATTTGAATAAACTGCACTTGGAGCAATGTTGCAAAGGCATATTTCAACAAATACAATCAAAAAAGGAATCTATCAAAACATTCAAAAAACAGGGTGGCTAGAAGTTGTGCTGCAGAAGAGCTCGATCATGTTCAAAAAATGCTTCGATAATAAGCATTGTTCTGAAAGTTCTACTGCTGGAAAACTACAAGCTTTTGTGTTTCAGATGTGACAGTAAGCCAAGCTACTATCTACTTGTGTGAGTCGTTTGTAGAGACATTAAACAAACAATAGAGTCAACTGAATAAAATGCTTATATAGAGCACTGCTATCATGTTCATGAGGTAGCTTATTTATATTTTAGAAATGAGGAAAATAAGTCCTCAACTACACAGTGATGCTCAGATCCTGTAAATAAATGAAAACGCATTCCAGTAAGCAATTGTTCCAAATATCTTATTGTTGTGTATAATCAGCCATGCAATTCAAGATTGATGAAATTAATGGGAAATTATCACACAAAATTTATTAAGCTAACTTTGAACTTCTTTTAGTTTATAAACAAAAGGAATGGAATACATTATTGATTTTGAATGTTTTTTGTTTCTCTTTGAATTTCTTTTTGTTTAGCTGGATGTTAATGAACATGAGGAATAAAATGTATTAATAATTTTGTGTTGCTTTAGTACCTCGTTTGTACTGTGACGACTGGTGATTAATGTTAAATACTTAAACTTCAATGCTTTCCGAATAGTCCATTTTTAATGACTCAGCAGTCAATACAACCATATCCACATTGTCCATTTTTAAATGTTCTGCAGAAAGTTGTGCAGAATTACAATTAGTGTTTTGCATGATTCACTCCATTTTACTTTATATTTATACATGGTGCTGAAGTTAAGTGGACTGAAGGTTTGTTGATGCTACATCAAGGGGAAAAATTAGCAGTCATTGCAGAATTATAATAATCCAGGTCTTTGAAAGTTCATGCCAATGTCTCTTTTAGGCAATTCAATTCAATTCAAGTTTAATTGTCATTCGGTAAAGCACAATACCAATGGTCTCACACAACACATAGCACATATGAGAGAGCAAGCACATGTAAGATATCAGTAAAATACAGCCACACAGAAGAAATTGTCCAGACTGAGTCCTTAAGTGCCTGCAGAAATCTGCAGTAAACCATAACGCTGCTTGTCTTCTGCCAAGCGAATACTGTAGAGGCTACACAGACTCCAGCTTGGATCTTGCGCCACACTGCCCCCAGTGGAGCACACCGGTATTGACGCCTCTCTGCAGCTTGAGACCTAGTCCTGGTCCTCGCTATGACAGTGCTGTATAGAACTTCATTAGTTGTCACTCCACTGGGGGAAATGTTTCTGGGCTTTAAGGCAAAAGCAGTGCAATGGAACTAACAGGATAGCTTTTACAAAAATCTGTCGTAGCTTAATGGCAAACTACTGTTTTTGTTGTCTAGTGATTGTATAAATATGAGAAGTCAAATAGAATTTGTTGATCTAATCCCAATACCTTGAAAAAAAAACACACCTAAATCCATTCAAGATGTTAATCTCCTTACGGTGTTTGTGATGAATGTATCCTGGTTGGATGTATTCAAAGTGTGAACCAAGTGTTCAGGCTGAAACTGAGGTATATTGTGTTATTATGTGTCTGTTAAATGTCACTGGTAGAATTTTGGATACTATTCCACTTTCAAACAATCTACTTCATACAGGTGCTATTGTAATCTTACAAATACGACAATGATTTTCAATATGGGTTTATTTGTTTGCAGCAGGAGTCACTTGGATCGACAACATTCCAGTTTCCAGAGGGTTTATAAATGGTTGGCTTATGCAATGCTACAATCCCAGTTCTATCTAATTTAGTTACAGAAGTTATATATCTGACATATCCACATTGACTTTTGAACTTTCATCCCGGTTAGGTGATCACTGCGAAGTGGATGTTCGTTCTGATCGCTGTTCTCCAGGTGTGTGTAGAAATGGCGGGTCCTGCACGAATCTCCCAGAGGGTGGATTCAAGTGTAATTGTCCCTCAGGAGAATATGAGAAGCCATACTGTGAAGTGACTGCCCGGTCCTTTCCACCAAAGTCTTTTGTGATGTTTCATGGTCTGAGACAAAGATTTCATATGACAATATCTCTGTCGTAAGTATTCTCTGTTTCTTTGTACTTTCCTAATGACAGGCTGTTGTACTGAATTAAAATCCAATCATTGAACATACTGGAGCTAGTTTGGACAAATTCAGTTCTGAAATTTATTGATTAGGAAGTCCCTTCATGGGATCAATTGCTTGGAAAGACCTTGCAAGGGATTACTATCAGAAGGAAATGATTTTAATCCTGTCACCAAGGAGCATGTTTAATGTGTGATACTTGCCGACTTTACCTACATGAATGGATCAACAAATAGAGGAGAATGGAGTATTGGCACAAAAGAGTACATTTGTCTTCAGTTATTTTGAGGAGCTTGCAAAGAAGCTGGTAGAAAGAAGCAAAAGGCTGCTAGTCTGTCTATACCTGCTCCAACTATTCATTTACTTCATGGTTGAGCTTTGATCTCAGCCCCACTACCCTGCTCTGGTTGTCAGACCACACTTGGATAACTGTAAGCAGTTTTGGACCCTAAGAAAAGATGTACTGGCATTGGAAAAGGTTTAGAGGACAATCATGAGAATAATTCTTGGAACTAAAGGGTTAATACATGAGGCACATTTGATGGCTCTGAGCCTGTACTTGCTGGAGTTTAGAAGAATGGGGCGGGGGGGGGGGATCTCATTGAAACCTATTGAATATTGAAAGTCCAAGATGGACTGGAGAATGTTTCCTATAGTGGGGGAGTCTAGGAGCAGAAAGCACAGCTGCAGAATAGAGGGATGCCCCTTTATAGCAGAGATGAGAAATTTACTTAGCCAGAATTTGTGCTCAAAACAGGGTCAAAGCCGAGGTCTCTGAGCTTTCTGTCGAGCCTGGATGGAATTATGGTGTTGAATGCTGAACTGTAGTCCAAGAGCAGAATTCCCACATAAGCACCCTTCGTTGCTAGATGTGTAAACATGGTATGTAGAGCAGTGGCTTTGCATTGTCTGTCAATTGGTTGTGTCGGTATGCGAATTGTTGGTAGTCCCATTTGGTGGTAGCAAGATGAATGGGGTTGAGAGGGATAATAAATCAGCCATGATGGAATGGCAGAGCGGACATGATGGGCCAAATGGTCTAATTCTGCTCCTGTATCTTATGGTCGCACGGATTTAAGACGTGTTGAGGCCAACATAGATCAGGCATGATTATATGAGGGTGGATTTGTTTGAAAAGCCTGATAACCTACTCCTGCTGTGACTTGTGTTCGAAGTTGCTTTTTTTTAAAGCCTGAAATGAAATGATAGTGGAAACGTTCTTAAAGTTATTCTCAAGGTGGGACAGGTGCATATACCTTTTCTTATATTTAATTGCATAGAGAAAGAAGGTACTTAAAATTTGTAATATTATAAATTGTTATCTGCCAGGGGCTTCTAAGTCAGTGTTTCATTCTGTAATGCAAACACAGGACTGTCTCTGTAAATAAAGAAAAATTGGCCTGTATTCCTTGGAGTTTAGAAGGATAAGAGTGACCTAATTCAAACATATAAAATCCTGTGGTGCTTAAGAGGATAGATGCAGGAAGATATTGAATGAGTAACATAATTTCAAGATAAGGGATCAGTCATTTAAGACTGGGGTATGTTGAAATTTCCTCTTGATGGTAAATCTCTGGAATACTCTTCCTTGGTTGTTGGAGGAAGCTGGATTGAGAAGTGTTTAAAGTGGATGTGAATAAGTATTTGATGGATCAAGGATTAGAGTAGAAATGGAGTATTGGCACAGCAGAGGTGTTGAGGCCAACATGGATCAGCCATGATCATACTTGGCGATACGGTAGTGTACTGGTTAGTGTGACGCTTTAGAGGTTAAGGCATTGGGGTTTGGAGTTCTGTATGTACTCCCCATAGAATGTGTGGGTTATACCTGAGTGCTCTGGTTTCCTTCCACAGTTCAAATATGTACTGGTTAGTAGGTTAATTCTTCATTATAAATTGTCCTATAATTAGGTTAGAGTTAAATCGGGGTTGTTTGGGGTTGCTGGGCGGCATGTCTTGATGGGCTGGAAGAGTTTATTCCACACTGTATCTCTAAATAAAATTAAAAATAAAAGGAGGGACTTGCTTTAAGGATCTGATGGCTACTCCTGCTCTGATTTTCTTGTGTGTTCTTGTTACTATGGGTGGCTGCCAAAAGTCATTAAGAATTGGGTTTTGGATGCGAGGTGACCTGAAGTGGCTAGATTTGCTAGTTGGAACAGGTGGGGTGATGAGTGTTGCTGACAGATGTGGGGACACTGCAGTTGCTGACATCTAGAGGAGGAACGTATTGATTTTTGAAACACATTATGAAAATTTTATAAGAAACAGATAGAAACTAAGCAAGAATAGATGTCAGGGTTTGTTATTTGTGACAGATGAAAGTGAGTTTGCAGTTGAAGAGCATTTGTGCTTGAATAAATTCATTAGAAAGAAGATCAGATTGAGGCTTGGAAAAAAGTGACGTCTCCATCCCATAAGTAGAAATGCTTTTCTTTCATTGTAGTATACCCAAAATCAGCTTCAATGAGTGTTAAGCTTTAAGGTGCAATAGTTAATGATGATAATGTTATTAATTTAGCTGGAATTTGTGGAATAAAATGTGCAACATATTTCTAAAATTAATAATCATACTCTGCTCTGGGTCTATTAGGCTGGGCATGTTATAGCTTTCCTTTGCCATACATATGCAACTCAAACTCATTTCACAGGTACTAAGTAGTGCAGTGATTTACGTGGTGGGCTATCTGTCCTGCATGTGGCTCTCCATTTAACTCCAAAGTAGACGGAGAGTAGTGAGTACAAGCTAAGTTAATGATGTTTGGGAACAATGATAATGGATTAAACTTGTATTCAAATAAAACAAAGCAAAGACTACAATTTATTTTTTAGTAATGACATCTCATTATAGATACCTGCTGTTGCAATTTTATAATGCAGAGGATGCAACTGTAGCGGATTGTCTTAAGCTGCCATAGAGATAGTTTATCAGTTTCTAGCATAAATAAATGAAAAAGTATTACATAATCAAATAAACTAAAAGTCAGCTAAATTCTATCAGAAATACTAAGTCAACTACTCTGCAATTAAAGAGCTATTTCATACTTTTAGCTATAAACTTCTTACCCTCCCTTATCATTTCAATTTAATACATCTTAATATTTGTCTTGCAAAACAGAAGATGGAAAAATTGCATTTATTTACTGCTTTTCACTAACCTTTTTACTGGCAATGACATACCATGTGAAGTGTACTGTTTCTGTCAGATAGTAAATTCAGTGGATTCAGATTATTTGGGACATATGGGGACTAGTACATTTTGGACCAATTAGAAGCAGCTGCCCCAAATACCTGAATTTTCATGGAATTAATTAAAAAGGTATTTAAAAAAAAGACAAACTGCCATTTAACTGAGTTATAAATTATGTATTAAAATGAACTACATTACAAATTCAAACACTACCTGTACTACTGCAGTACTATAAAACTGTGTATTAGTTTGTAATAGTTATCAACAGAGTAATTATACTGCTGTGTTCTTTAGATTGATTGTAAATGGACAAAATCAGCTCCGATACCTAGAGTAGATAATGGACTGCCTTCATACAATTTTTGACAATTGCATCCTCCAAATCTTCTTTTTCATTGTAACATTAAAGATGATTGTCAATGCCTTCAAATTCTTAGTAGGTCCTAATTTGTTGAAGTAGTGAAATAATTTCATTTTCACTCCTGGCAGTTTCTGGCATCTCCAAGCCTGAATGCTTGAAACCGCAGTGAGCAAAACGGTTCTAAATTATCTTACTGCTTATTTCTTGCCAACTCTCAGTGACAGAAGTCACTGCTCCTTGAACCCAAGCATATGCAACTGATCTTGTTTAAAAATTGTTTGCTCTAAGTGTAGTGTCCATTGCCTACACAAATGCATGTGTCTGGCACTAGTTAGAAACTGTTCAGCAACAGTCTCCTGTCCCAATTAAATGGTGTAATGTCCAAAATAAACAAAGGGAATCACAGCTATTTTCTCAATTAGTTTTTGTTCAATTAGAGTTGTACCAAATAAGCAGCTGCCCTGATTAACCAATGACCCAATTAACCAGAATCCACTTTAATAGTATATGGGAAATGTCTAGTATGGTAATCTCGATGATGTAATACCAGACAATTAAGTCTTGTTACTAAGACAATATTTAAAATTGAGTTGATATTAAAATAAAGCTACTCTTCTGTGAATGCCTCTGGGCATGCTCAGTCTGACTCTTGATTTATTCAAAAATATTTCAGTTCCTAAATGGATTTTGCAGTAATTGGCAATTTCATTCTTTCATTATCAGGTAACTAGTATGGAAAATAGAAAATACCACTTGTTCAGTGGGTGTGCTGTTTTGAATTTTGGGGCTGAGGGGAAACATTTCTATTTGAGAACATTCAAAAACTGGTGCAGTTGGGTGCTCTAAACATTATTTCTTTCTACATTCTCCCCAAATTAATTTCTACTCAAACTGATCTGTGTTGTATTAAACCCAAAATCTATCATAAACCAGTGCAATCAAACAAGCGTTGCAGCATATTTTGTTGCAAATTTTCTTTTAAAAATATGTCTCGACCTTGTGGGTGATGACAGCTGAAATATGTTTATCAACAACTTGCATTTTAACTCCATGTCAATCTAACAATTGTGAAGAACATGATACAAAGTTAGTAAAAATAGATTTCTGAAAAGTAAATACATTGTTTCTTTGGATAAGTAGTTAGTTTTCTGAAAGTAGAGTAGTAATTTTTCAGAAAATTATTCAAGACCTCTGCAAAGTTAAAGGCCAAATGGTCCTGCTTAATTTTTGACTCCTCTAAGACTTGGAAATTAATGCAGGGATTGTGAACTTAGAAGGCCTGATCAGAATTTTGGGCAAGCCCCACTTGTGGCACAGTACAACTATTATAGAAGATTATTAAAATCTTATGGTTTCCAGGGATTGTTACTAAGAGCAGAGGAGCTTTCGCGGATATATGAAAAGGGGGAGGATAGCTAGGGGAAATCTGGGTCTACTGGAGGGTGAACCTATGGAATTTATAATGGGAAACACAGAAATGGCAGGTAAGTTAAATCAATTCTTTGCATCAGTCTTCATGTTGGAGGGAGGATACAGTAGATATTCTAAAGACTGCAGAGCAAAATTGCAGATGCTGGAATCTGAAACATAAACAGAAATGCTGGAATAACTTAGCCAGTCAAGTAGCATATGTGGAAAAAGAAACCAGTAAACATTTTGGGTCAATGGCATTTATTTAGATTCTGCTGGGTATATTTAAAGTGGAGGTGGATACATTTTCGAATGTTTGGGGAACTGAAAGTCAGTGGCGAACAGGTGCACAGTATCAGTCATGATCATATTGAATGGCAGGGTGAGTTTGATGAGTGGAGGTCTCTTTATTGACCTATTTCTTGTGTCTTTATCTGTGGGCATCTTCTCCAGGCATCTTCATTTTATGATTATTTTTGGTTCAAAAGTAGGTCAACCGCTGATTTCAAAGGGATAACTCGTCAGGGACAAAATTGCCAGTCTAACCAAGGATATGTGAATACTCAGAATGAATAATTTAACTAAAGACTTGCAATACTCAATTAGTGTCACTTGCTTGTTGCATAATAAGCAGTCTGTGGTAGTTTTGAAGAAAATATGGAAACAAACGTATGTTTGGCTCATTCACAGAATGGTTGCCGGTAGTGGAGCAGATCCTCATGACGTTGCATAGATGCATATATTTTACATATAATAGCTTGACGTAATATTAGATTATTAAACAAAACACTTCATGCAAAACATGGTTGGTAAATTGATTTGTTATTGTCACATGTACCGAAGTACTGTGAAAAACTTGTCTTGCATACTGTTTACAGAGATCAATTGCTTCCAACCATACATCGAGGTACTACAAAATAAACAATAATAGAGTGAAGAGTAAATTGTCACAGTTACAAAGAAAATACAGTTCAGATAGACAATAAGGTGCGAGGTCACAATGGTGTAGATTGAGAGGTCACGAAGTATGTACTTTAAGGCTTTTGAATCTTCTGTTCAATGGCAGGGCAGAGAAAAGAGAATGTCCAGGGTGAGTGGGTCTTTGATTATGTTGACTCCTTTACCGTGGCAGTAAGAAGTGCTGGCATGTTGAGGAGAGAAGGCCAAGTTTGTGATATGCTGAGCTGTGTCCATAATTCTCTGCAGTTTCTTGCAGTCATTAGGCAAAGCACTTGCCGTACCAAGCCATGAAGCTTCTGAATAGGGTAGATTCTATGATGCATTGATAAAAATTAGGTCAATGCGGACATGCCAAATTTCTTCAGCCTCTTTAGGAAGTAGAGGTGCTGTGCTCATTTTAAGTCACAGCATCTGCATGGTTGGACCTAGGAACTTGAAGCTGTCAGCACCATTGATGTAAATAGGAGCATGTGCAGTGCCCCCTCCTTGAAGTCAATGACCAACTCTTTTGTTTTGCAGACATTAAGGAAAAGGTTGTGGTCATCCTGACACTTGATTTCCTTTGTCTCCTTCCTGTACTCCGGTTCATTGATTCCTCCTGCTTACAACCATTCTGGCTTTTCAAATGGAGATATTTGTAATATTGATGAGGAGGTGTGCTTGTGCCTGGAATTGAAGCAATATTCTTTTCACCACAATAGCTAGTGAAGAATGTTTTTTCTGCATGTCAAGACGTAAGATTGAAAGGAACTGGATTAAATACAAGGGAATTTTCTGTATTCAAGCTAAAGAGAAAGGAGTCATTAAATTGATTTAAACCCAATTACAAGGAATAGGATCTTCTGTATGGTCATGTAAACCATGTAGCAACATGACTTGTTCAGCCAAGGGTGGGAAGTACAAACTTAATGAGCAAAGAAGAGCTTGGTGAGAATTAGACAAGACTTCAGATGCTGCAGTCTGGAGCAACAACAGCATTCTGGGAGGACCTCAGAAGGTCAAGCAACATCTGTTGGTGGGGAGAGGTGATTTGTCCATGTTTCAGGTCAAAATCCTGCATCAGGACTGAATGGAGAGTGTAGAAAGCCAGTATAAAGAGGAGGGGGAGGTGGGCGGGGGGTGGGGGGGAGAATACCTAGTCTAATTCAAACCATGAATGATGAATGAAGTCTTTTCTCACAATTTCTGTGCCCAACGGACATTTACCATTCTTTGTGTTCATCTAAGAGCTTTTAGATTCCCTTTAATCTTCAGGTCAGTGTCCATCTGTGTATCAGCCTCTAGACTTGTCAGAATGAGACCATTAGTTGAAAGCTCTGATTGTCTGTCAGAATGAATCCGTTCACAGAGGACTCTCGGAAGAATGTTAGTGACAAATTACATTTGTCTGTTTTCTGCCCAGAAAGCACAGAAGTAGAAATACTTTTCATTATTAAATGTGTCGTCTACTTTCAGGTTTGCTACACAGGAAAATAATGGGCTCCTGTTTTACAACGGGCGATTTAATGAAAAACATGATTTTATTGCAGTGGAAATCATTGATGGACAGGTTCAGTTGAAGTATTCGACAGGTTTGTCTGAAAATATTTATACATTAAAGATTTAATCCAATTAATGTATTCCTAATCTAGAATTAAATTTTCATTATTTACTGAATCACTTTCAGTCAATTATTTGACTGCTTATTTCTTTGGTATGCTCTCATGGAATGTGAGGTTATCCTTCTTTTATGGTACCAGCAGTTCGGATTTGTAAACCTTAGCAGTATGCCAAGAATGTGGGAAGCAGGAGGTGGCAGTCTTGATGAAATTTTATTTTACTAAAAGGACTTTAATCAACTTAAATGTAGTTGAAATGTAAAGGCCAATTTATACTTTTGAGTCAAATCAATGCCATAGGTACAGCGTATCTGCGTACCCTACCCCGTAGCCTGACACGCACCTCCCCAAAAATGTAACTACGCGTCGCGGCAACGCTGACCGCAACAACTGTGATTGGTCCGCTTGGTAGCATTGCATTTCCGCCTACGCTGCAGTAACTTCCCATTGGGCGACTGAAGGGCAGGGAAGGAACTCTGGCTGCAATACTTTCCATAAAGCTTTACAGACCTCCAAAATTATGGAGGACCCTGTGCTTGACGCCAGTTTGTAGCTAGCTGCTACAGCCTGTTGACTTCTACCTGAAGCTAAAACTCGAATGGTGATTGCCAGTCTCTGAGTATACTGTACGTACACTGATGCAAAATAAATGGTTGGAGACGATGAACCAGATTGTCAAACCTACCTGCTGACATCCGAAAGTATTTGAAATGCAGTTCCTCATCCATGTCTCTCAGTGGCCGGACAAGCACAGAAAATTCACCCTCCTTCAGTTTCAGACGCCGTTGTTTGAAGTTTGAGTTTCTTCATGCGTAGGCTACGGTGTAAGCTAGTATGCATAAGTATAAATCAGCCTTAAGAAGTGAGATGTATTTATTTTGGAATACACCTTTACCCACTTGCTGTGATTTCTTTTCCCAGGGGAGTCTATGACAGTTGTAACCCCGTATCTTCCTGGTGGAGTAAGTGATGGACGGTGGCACACGTTACAGATTCAATATTACAACAAGGTAGTAAATTAGTATTGATTACTAATGTGATTTTCTTTATATTTTTTAAGATTTATGCACACAAAACAGCTAGGTTCCTGACATGAGGATGCAAGTAAAGGTACTATTAAATAAGATCATGGCTTATCTTTCACTTAAGTGCTGCTTTCCTGGACTCATTGCATATTCCACGAGAAAGTAGCTATTGAGAAGGAGTTACATGAGCCTTGGGTCTCACACCATTACGTTCAGGAACAGTAATTACTCTTCCACCATCAGGTTCCTGAACTAGGCTAGATAACTTCACTCACCTCACCACTGAACTGATTCCGCAACCTATGGACTCACTTTCAAGGACTGTACGTCGCATGTTCTTGGTATTACTTATTTATTTATTTGTTTTATTTTGTATTTGCAGTTTGCTTTTTGTACGTTGTTTGTGTGCAGTTATTTTTATTGATTCCATTGTGCATATTTCTTTGTTCTACTGTAAAGGCCTGCAAGAAAATGAATCTCAAGGTAATATTTGGTGACGTATACGAATTTTCATAATAATTTTTTTATATTTCTTGATTTGCCTCAGTATACAAATAAAATAGTTGACCTTATATCTAGAGACTGTGCTTCCAAGTGTAACACTCTGCCTTAACAACTCACGTTCGTCTGGGGGAAACTGTCGTCTGTCCGCCCAACTGTGTCTCACATTTGCGTAGATGCTGTATAATGTACCCCAGTACAAACCAACAACGTAAAACAGCAGACAGTACACAATATGCAATTAAATGATTACACTTTATAACTCTTATTTTGTGATGTGGTTAGTAGAAACAAATAAAGTAAAAGGTGCCACTCAATAAATTTATCAGTTCTGTGCACAAAATAATTCGTTGGAGCTCACGCTTCCCTCGTTTGTCCATAAACGACTTCCCAACCTCCGACAACCTCCGAACCATCGCATTCTGGTATTTGCCGTCCTGGGACTGCTGAACGCTCCCGCACTCGTCCTTCCTCTTCACTTGCCTCCCCGAAAAGACCGCGGACTCTCCTGGTTCCCACCATACAAGATAGCATAACAGGTCCTTCATTGGTTAGATCCCCCGTTATCTGTAGTTATAACCCAAACATCGCAGCTACAGAAAACCATTACCTCATCAGTTAACATTACAGAGAAGCCATTTCATTATAACACTACAGAGAAGCCATTTTGTTAGTCTTAACAGTTAACATTGCAGTTAATATTACTGAGAATCCTACATTCTCCCCCCACCGAATTTAGTCATGCCCTCATGACGTTCAGATAATTTGCCAACCCTTCCTGCAAAACACAGAGCCCAATCCAAGTGCAGAAAGCAGTGACATAGCTCCCCAAAACAGTGGAGACCACACCCTGTTCCCCAGGCGCTACATAGGTCAACCTATCGGGGGGGGGGCTGTTCCTAATTCTCTGAGGCCTCCATACCCCCTCTCCTAACTCTTCCGACTCAATCACCAGCACTGATGCCCCAAATCTCCAGCGCTCTGAATGGGGTCAAGGGTAAATGCTTTAAATACTGGTTGTAAAATGAGCGGTATAGTAACGTGACCTGTGACCCAGTGTCAAGTATTGCTTTAGCATAGATTCCCTCTGTCCATAGCGACACGCTGGAGCGGGGTCTCACTAATCCTTCCAGAATCGGGTTTTTTGCTTTCAGGGTTCCTTGGTACATGGCTGGGAACGTTTTCCCCCAGAGACACCAGGCTGTTCCCTCACTGGGTCTCCTCTAAGTTTCCCGACCTCTCTCCCTGCTTGGATGCCTGGGGACTCGTCCTCCGAGGGGCCTCCTGCCGCTCCTATTTCCGCCGGAAGTGGCCATCTTCCCCACAGTTATAGCACACTCCCTGCCACTCACATTCCCGCTGGAAGTGGCCCTCAGCCCTCTTCCCCACAGTTACAGCACACGCTACCGGCTGCCCCTCTTCTCGCAGACCCCCTGCCATTCGCAGCCCTCTGCACTGTCTGTCCCCTGAGGGGGGCCCTCCCTACCAGTCCTATCATACGAAGGGTCCACACCCACTCTGAACCCCTGTGACCTCTCAGTTCTCAGCTCTGCCACCACCTCCTTTATCAATTCCGGGGTGGAGCTGGTTCCGATCACTTCACTGCAAGGGGCTACAACTGAGGATTGCACCCTGCTGACAGAGTCCTCCCCCAGCCCCAACGCGTTCTCATCCCCCCGCACCTCTCTGATCAGCTAAACGAATGAGGGAGGGGGGCATGTTTTATAGGACTGCCGGAGACTCCAAGCAATCCTGTCCTAAGCCTGGGCGCCTCTAGTTACCTGGTCATCCTTAACTGATCCACCTCAGCCGCCCGAATGACACCCCCCCGGCGCCACAGCCCGTTAAGCCATCTCTCTAGCTGGAAAAGGTACGTGGCGAGCTTCTCACTCTTCTCCTGACGCATATTTTGAAACTCCCCTAGGCGCTCCCAGGAGCTCCCAGTCAACCCAAAAGCACTTTCCAAGGCCTCCAGATATTCATCAAGGGTGGCCGAGGGCTGGTTAACCTTCACGCCTCGAACTACCTCAGCTGCCACTCCCCGCAAACTTTCAACCAGTCTCTGTCGTTTTTCATCCTCCGAGCACTGCCATTCACTTAACAACTGCGACGTTTGCTCTACCCATGTCTCATCATCCTCTGCACCTTCGGGGGTGGGTGTTGTCCCAGAGAAACCTCTTATCTTCTGGCGGGGCCCCTCTGCCTTTCTCGCCAGGGAGGTAGTGGCAGATGCCAACTTGGAACTCTTGTCTTTCGCTGGAGGATGGAAACTAACCAAGTTTTCCAAATCTGACCATTCTTTCCCCTCATCCCTCAGTAAGGAGAGAATTCGTTCCCTAAGATCTCCGCCCTCATCCACTGGCAACTCAGCTCATTGAGCTGCGGCCCCTCCCTCCCTGACAGTTTTCAGATGCCATGGTCCTGCCTCCCCTGGGACACCAATGTGCTCTGGCAACTCCACCCCTCGTACGTCCATGCTTGTCTGCACTAACACTAGGTCTGTTCTCGTCTCAAAATCAAATTTTCGCGATACGATTTCAACTTTGCCAACAGCTTTAACCATACTCAAACCTCGAAGTAACACTTCATCTGGGGTATGAGCCTCTACCCCACTCAACAGGCACACATTGCTCACAGGCAAACCTTCAGCCATAACAACACTACTTTAAACAGGGCAATCACAAAACATCCACAGAATCCAATCGCTGGACGAGCCCCCACAAATGTAACACTCGGCCTTATCAACTCACGTTCGTCTAGGGGAAGCTGTCGTCTGTCTGCCCAACTGTGTCACGTTTGCGTAGATGTCGTGCAATATACCCCGGTACAAACCCACAACGTAAAACAGCAGACAGTACACAATATGCAATTAAATGATTACACTTTATAACCCTTATGTTGTGATGTGGTTAGTAGAAACAAACAAAATAAAAGGTACCACTCAATAAATTTATCAATTCTATGCACAAAATAATTTGTTTGGAGCTCATGCTTCCCTCGTTCGTCTATAAACGATCTCCAAACCTCTGACAACCTCCAAACCGTCGAATTCTGGTATCCGCCATCCTGGGACCGTTGAACGCTCCCGCATTTGTCCTTCCTCTTCACTCGCCTCCCCGAAAAGACCGCAAACGCTCCCGGTTCCCACCATACAAGACAGCATAACAGGTCCTTCATTGGTTAGATCCCCCGTTATCTGTAGTTATAACCCAAACATCGCAGCTACAGAGAACCATTACCTCATCAGTTAACATTACGGAGAAGCCGTTTCAATATAACGCTACAAAGAAGCTATATTGTTAGCCTTAACAGTTAACATTACAGTTAACCCTACACAAGACACACACACAAGGTACTGGAGGAAAAAAGTACAGTCAACGTTTCAGAGCAAACTTTTTTTCCATGGATGCTGCCTGGCCTGCTGAGCTCCTCCAGCATTTTGTGTGTGTCGCTCGAATCTCAAGCATCTGCAGATTTTCTCTTGTTTGTGACTGAGCTTCCAGTTGGATGGAAAATTTCAAAGCTTTGCTACGCTTTGGCGGAGCAAATCTTTGAAATTCTTTTCATCTCAGTCCTGAAAGGGCAACCTGTTTTTTTTTGAAATTGTGATATCAGCAACCTCCCCCCTCACCCCCCCCCCCACCCCCCCCCGGCCAAGTCCCAGTTCTAGGTAATCTAGCCAAGGGGATCCTGATGTTAAATCCTGGAAAACTTTAAGTTTCAGTCAGATCACTTCACATTCTTCTAAACTCAAGGTGTATAGGCCCAATCTGTTTAATCTCTCCTCATAAAACTGTCGTCAGAAATCACTCTGATAAACTGTTGTTGCACTCCCTCTGTTGCAGCTAGAGTAATCAGACACTCCATTCAAAAACCAATTACAAGGTTGCCAGACAAATAGGGAAAAAGGTTCAAGGATGTGTTGAAACTTCCTTGATGAAGTGCAACATTCCCATCAGCTGGTGGGAATCTCTGGCCCAAGGCTGCTCAAAGTGGAGAAGAATCCTTTTGGATGGTGTGGAGACTCTTAAAGATGTGTAATGGGAACACACGGGATCCCTGCGCAATCAGGAAGATGAGCATCAGCTTAAGAGGTAGCTACCCACCTGCCCCATCTGACACCCCATTCTGCATCTATGGAAGAATCTGCAGTTCCCACATTTGCCTCAGCAGCCACTTTAGAACCCACAAAACTGGAGTAGAAGCAACTCACCCTTGATCCAAGAGAAAAAAACATTGGAAACTCAATACAGACAGCACTCACAACCTCTGCTTGCTGTGAACACTGACCATTGCTCTACTGTCTCACCCTATTGCAGGAGTGAACATCACCCTCATAACAGGGTGATTGGACAGAATGATTGATTACTTACATTAAATTAGAGTGCATGGTAGCATAGCAGTTAGCACTACTCTATTAACAGCTTGGGGCCTTGGAGTTCGGCGTTCAGTAATGGTTTTCTCGCACTGTCCAATGCCTTAACAGGTATGTTAATTGGTTGGTTTAATTTGTCCCATGAATAGATTAGGTTGAAGTCGGGGTTGCCTGGGTTGCTAGGCAGCTAGAAGGACATATTCCACGCTGTATCCCTAAATAAATAAAAAAATAAAATAAAATGAATTCTTGAGTGAAAGGATTAATATACAAAATCATTCCCTTGAGGAGAGTGCCTGGAATGCATTGCCTAGGGTGGTGGTAGAGGCAGCTCCATGCATTAGGGACTTTTAAGAGACATTTAAATAGGCACATGAATGTGAGGAAAATGAAATGATATGGACAATTATGTAGGCATAAAAGATTAGTTTAGTTGGCTATTTGATGATTATTTGGTTTGGCACAATATTGTGGACTGAAGGGGCTGTCCCTGTGTTATACTGTTCCACGAGTGTTGTCCTTCTCTTCAGAGGGACAAAAATTATTAGACAATGGCAAATCAAAAGAGTAGCAAGAAAATATTGAGTCAATGGACTGAAATAAAACAAAATGCGTTGGTATTGAACTTCAGCTGTGGCAGTACAAACTTGTTAATGTTTTAGGTGCAACCCTTTATTACAACAGTTGAAACTGCTGCCTTTTCTCTCAGAGGCTAACCAATGTTGTCTGTTTTTAGTGAATTATAAAATAATGCAGTCTAGAATGTCTCTTTAATAAAGTAAATGCCATACTCCAACCTATTGCTTGACAGATTTCTCCAGGACTATATCTAATTCCCTTTTGAAAGATTCAGCAGAATCTGCTTTTATATGCCTCTTATTCTTTGTATAAATACAGTGGATTCAGATTATTTGAGACACATCAGGACCAGTACATTTTGTCCCAATTAAGCAACTGCCCCAATTAGCTAAAGTTACATGAAAAGAGTTAAAAAGGTATAAAAAGGACAAACTACTTTTTAACTGAGTAACAAGTAGTTAAATGAAATACAGAACAAATTATAATGCTACCAATACTACTATAGTACTATAAAACTGTCTATTAGCTCCTAAATGTTATCAATGGAAGAATTCATCCACTGTACACTGTTGTGTTCATTTGATTGACTGTAAATGAAAAAAAATCAGTGTAGACTCCTTGTACAGATCATGGACTGCCTTCATACAATCCTTCTGATGATTGCATCCTCCAGATCTTCATTTTCATTGTAACATTCAAGATATTGTCAATATCTTGAAATTTTTTGTAGTTTCTGACTTGTTGAAGTAGTGAAATCATTTTAACTTCAGTCCTGGCTATTTCTGACATCTCCAAGCCTGAATGCTGGAAACTACAGTGAGCAAAATAGTTCAGAATTGTCTTACTGCTTATTTCTCACAGAACACCTTTGGGACACAACTACCAGATATGGAAACCATGCACAATTCATGATGTCCACAGTGGGCTCTCAATATCGTAATGGATTCATTTGCCCCAGTAATCACCTGTTCAATCTCCCACCATCTGGCAGGAGATACCAAAGCATCTCTGCATGGACATCCAAACAAAAAAAACAGCTTTCCCCCCAGGACTGTCGTGTGACTGAACAATACCCCCCTCCACCCACCCATCGTCCATAGGCACCATGAACAATCTCTAAGTGCAATACAGGGGCATAATTCTTGATGCGACTTTATATTTAATTATTGAATTTTATAACATGGGCTTGTGCAATACTTGAATGTGGCAACCACTGTTTATTTTAATTTTGAAGATTTTTGTTTTTCATTTACTTGTAACTTAGATGTTATTTTAAATAATTCAGACATTATTTTTAAATTTAATCAACACACATCAAAGCTGCTGGTGAACGCAGCAGGCCAGGCAGCATCTCTAGGAAGAGGTACAGTCGACGTTTCGGGCCGAAACCCTTCGTCAGGACTAACTAAAAGAAGAGCTAGTAAGAGATTTGAAAGTTGGAGGGGGAGGGGGAGATACAAAATGATAGGAGAAGACAGAAGGGGGAGGGATAGAGCCAAGAGCTGGACAGGTGATTGGCAAAAGGGATATGAGAGGATCATGGGATTGGAGGCCTCGGGAGAAGGAAAAGGGGGAGGGGGAGAAACCCAGAGGATGGGCAAGGGGTATAGTGAGAGGGACAGAGGGAGAAAAAGGAGAGAGAGAAAAAGAATGTGTGTAAATAAATAAATAACAGATGAGGTACGAGGGGGAGGTGGGGCATTAGCGGAAGTTAGAGAAGTCAATGTTCATGCTATCAGGTTGGAGGCTACACAGACGGAATATAAGGTGTTGTTCCTCCAACCTGAGTGTGGCTTCACCTTTACAGTAGAGGAGGCCGTGGATAGACATATCAGAATGGGAATGGGACGTGGAATTAAAATGTGTGGCCACTGGGAGATCCTGCTTTCTCTGGCGGACATTGTTGTGTTTTTAGTAATTGAATTGCTAGTACGCAGTTTTGCACTGAAAGGAGTAGCACTGCATTGTCATTGTCCTCAGCAATTACAATAAAGCTCTAACTAAACAAAAAATCACTGCTTTTTGAACACACACATGTAGCTGACGCTATTTAAAAACTGTTCCTGCTAAACATGGTCTAATGGCCACACAAGTGCACACAATGGATGCTAGTTGTAAACTTCAGCGATAGTCTCCTGTCCGAGTTAAGCAGCGCAGTGTCCCCAATAAACCATAGAACCATAGAAACTACAGCACAGAAACAGGCCTTTTGGCCCTTCTTGGCTGTGCCGAACCATTTTCTGCCTAGTCCCACTGACCTGCACACGGACCATATCCCTCCATACACCTCCCATCCACGTATCTGTCCAATTTATTCTTAAATGTTAAAAAAGAACCCACATTTACCACCTCGTCTGGCAGCTCATTCCATACTCCCACCACTCTCTGTGTGAAGAAGCCCCCCTTAATGTTCCCTTTAAACTTTTCCCCCCTCACCCTTAACCCATGTCCTCTGGTTTTTTTCTCCCCTTGCCTCAGTGGAAAAAGCCTGCTTGCATTCACTCTATCTATACCCATCATAATTTTATATACCTCTATCAAATCTCCCCTCATTCTTCTACGCTCCAGGGAATAAAGTCCTAACCTATTCAACCTTTCTCTGTAACTGAGTTTCTCAAGTCCCGGCAACATCCTTGTAAACCTTCTCTGCACTCTTTCAACCTTATTTATATCCTTCCTGTAATTTGGTGACCAAAACTGAACACAATACTCCAGATTCAGCCTCACCAATGCCTTATACAACCTCATCATAACATTCCAGCTCTTATACTCAATACTTTGATTAATAAAGGCCAATGTACCAAAAGCTCCTTTTACGACCCTATCTACCTGTGACACCACTTTTAAGGAATTTTATATCTGTATTCCCAGATCCCTCTGTTCCACTGCACTCCTCAGTGCCTTTACCATTAACCCTGTATGTTCTACCTTGGTTTGTCTTTCCAACATGCAATACCTCACACTTGTCTGCATTAAACTCCATCTGCCATTTTTCAGCCCATTTTTCCAGCTGGTCCAAGTGCCTCTGCAGGCTCTGAAAACCTTCCTCGCTGTCTACTACACCTCCAATCTTTGTATCATCAGTAAATTTGCTGATCCAATTTGCCATATTATCATCCAGATCATTGATATAGATGACCGATAACAATGGACCCAGTACTGATCTCTGTGACATATCACTAGTCACAGGCCTCCACTCGGAGAAGCAATTCTCTACTACCACTCTTTGGCTTCTTCCATTGAGCCAATGTCTGATCCAATTTACCACCTCTCCATGTATACCTAGCGACTGAATTTTCCTAACTAACCTCCCATGCGGGACCTTGTCAAAGGCCTTACTGAAGTCCATGTAGACAATATCCTCTGCCTTCCCTTCATCCACTTTCCTGGTAACCTCCTCGAGAAACTCCAATAGATTGGTCAAACATGACCTATCACGCACAAAGCCATGTTGACTCTCCCTAATAAGTCCCTGTCCATCCAACTGCTTGTAGATTCTGTCTCTTAGTATTCCCTCCAATAACTTACCTACTACCGACGTTAAACTTACCGGCCTATAATTTCCCGGATTACTTTTCGATCCTTTTTTAAACAACGGAACAACATGAGCCACTCTCCAATCCTCCGGCACCTCACCTGCGACATCTTAAATATTTCTGCCAGGGCCCCTGCAATTTCAACACTAGTCTCCTTCAAGGTCCGAGGGAACACCCTGTCAGGTCCCGGGGATTTATCCACTTTAATTTTCCACAAGACAGCAAGGACCTCCTCCTTTTCGATCTGTACAGTTTCCATGATCTCACTACTTGTTTCCCCTAATTCCATAGACTTCATGCCAGTTTCCTTAGTAAATACAGACATAGGGAAACCCAGCTATTTTCTCGATTAGTTTTTCTTTGTTTTTTTTAAGATTTGTTCCAAATAAGCAGCTGCTCTGATTAACCGTGCCCTAATCAACTGGAATCCAATGCATCTTAACTTTCTTATCTCTGGTTACTGAACCACCAATCATGGGGATAGTTTCATAACTTATTGAAACCTTTCATGATATTGAATGGCTTCTTCCCTTGTATGTCTGAGAGAGGGATTAACCTGAGTTTCTGCAGTCAAGATGGTGCCAGTGAACAACGCTTCCTCATGTGACATCTTCAAGTAGTCCATAAAACTGTCTATTTCACTTTTTCTACATCTTTTTATTTTAAATGTGTTTCTGGAACTGTTTGAGCCTGCAATTTACAATTTGAAGATCGCTTGAGTGATATAGCGGTTTGCTGCCTCTGAGAAAATTCCAGGAGATGAGTGACTTCAAGGCGAAGAAGCTTAGAGAGGGGCGTGAACCCATAATTGACTCCATTTCTAGCTGAGTAAAGCGTCAAGGAAGATTGAAGCAGTAAGGCAAATGTGGAAGATGAGCAAGTGTTCAGAGCCAACTATCTGCGTCTTGCTTGCTGCTGCCAGAGATGGTGTCTCTGTGAGGATATTTCACTTGCTGCTCCTGAGAGCAGGCCTCTGCGTTCGAGTGGTGTGTGTGTGTGTGTGTGTGTGTGTGTGTGTGTGTCTCTCTCTCTCTCTCTCTCTCTCCCCCTCCCTCCCTCCCTCCCTCCCTCTCTCTGTCTCCACCCCCCCTCCCTCTCCCTCGATGCTGTTGGAGGATTTACTGATGTTCTGCAATTTATGGATTGGACTGTGGACTGTAGTTCAAATTGGACTATTCAAATTCAGTTTTATGTTTTATATTCTGTGGTTTTGCCCGTTCTTTCTTGTTGCCGCTAGCATGATTTACTAGTTTTTTGTGCAGGGCAGGGGGTTAGGGTTTGATGTTCTTGTTGCTGTACAAGATTTGTTATTTTTGCGTGGGGTGGGGTTTGATAATCCTGTTACCGTTTTCAGGATTCATTTTTTTTTGGTGTGTTGGGGAGAGGGGAGTTGATGTTTTTCTTTGAACAGGCTCCATGGTTTTGTTTTGTGGCTTTCTGAAGAAGACCAATCTCAGAGTTGTATACTGCATACATACTTTAATAATAAATATACCTTTGAACATTTTGTCCACATAAATAAAATCTCTCATCTATCCTACATTCCATTAAGTCCTCTCCATCCTGTTTTAAGATTTGGACATCCTTTGTGAGATCCTGAAAACTGAGTTCTTGACCATCAATTGAGTTTCAATTGATGATTAATTTCCTTTTTACCATTTTTATTCACGTCTTCATTGTGCTTTCTGTACATTCTGCATCTTCTGGTTTATAATTTGAAGGTATTTCACTGTAGATGCCAATGATTACATTTGAATAGATGGAAGGAAAGTAACTTCATTGTTCTTCTGCAGTCTATTTTCTTATACAATTCTTAATAGTGTTGTTGATAACCTCTCAGATGGTTTTTGTATGTAGATTTGTTAAGGGAAGTTTGTAAGGAAGGTTGAAGACATTCTCAACATAACATTACCGGCAATACAAATCATGCACTGGCCTAATGATTGCACCCTGGGGCAATATTTCCAGTTCCTTCCTTGTGTAGGAGGTTTATTAACAAGTAGGCTGCAGCAGCATTGCTAAGGTAATGTTTTCAGGCACTGGCGTCCCATCTGGATGCAATCAGCTCATCTTTCTCAAGTACTGAAATTAACTTCTAAAGTTCCATAAGAGAATTTGTGGATGATTAGGGAATCCATCAAATAATTTAACTTCCATAAATCTGAACATATGGTAAATGTGAGTAAGGACCTCTGAATTCAATTCTGTTTCCATGTAGGAGATTGATAAATAGGAGTACATGAGACTAAGAAGTAAAGTGGTTGGATGCCTGCAGTTTCTTTTTCTTTAAAGGGGGCTGGGTGAGTATGAATAGAATAGGACTTATGGTATGTGGTTGCCTTGAAATCCAACATTCACGTTTATGGAATTTTGGAATAAAAAAGTCAAAATCAGTTTTTAAAAAAAATCAAGAAATATAGGAAAGAAAATAATGATTGTCAATTTGTGGGAAATGCATCCGAGATGAGCAGTACAAAACAAAAACATTTCTGCACTTTGCATGTTATTATATGAGGCTAATTAGTTTTTAATGAGATATCTAAAAGTATTTGCTCTATGCATTTATATCATACTACATCTTGCTATTCTGGCTGTTTTTTTTAAATTTGCAGTCCACTGTTTGTGTTGTATATAATTATCTTGTGTATCTTCTTGCAGCCAAAAATTGGGTCATTAGGAGTTGCACAAGGCCCCTCGGAACAGAAAGTAGCAATCTTAACCATTGATGATTGTGACACCTCAATTGCTGTTCATTTTGGAGATGGAATCGGTAACTATTCATGTGCTGCAGAAGGTGTACAGTCCAGCTCCAAGAAGTAAGTATATAAAGCATGACAAGAAACATAACTGACATTATGCAAAATCTTTTTGGTGTAAATTATTGGTAACTATATGGGTGTGGTTGTTTATGGCATAAACCTGAACAAAAAGTCTTCCTTGAAAGATTGGTTAAAACAGGCTTCTCCTATGCTTTTTACTGTTGGATCTGATTACTTAATTACGGATATACTTTGCGGCAATACTGTTACTCTGCATCACTCAGTAAGTCTGCACTAAGTGCAAGGCCAATGTTATTAAAGAACGTTAATATTGGTTATCTGGTTTCTAGTATGCTGTTGATGAGTATTTCCCCTCAGTGTAGTTGTGATGGTTAATTTAAATTAGGTCCGCTATGGTGTTGTACACAGTGAATTTAATGCACAGATTTTTTTTTTGAAACAGAGTGGTGAGTGCTTAGAATCCCTTGCCAAGGCTGGTGGTAGAAGATGATGCATTTAACAAACTCTTAGAGGATGAAAGAAAAATGGACGACTATGTAGGAGAGAAGGCTTAGATTGATTGTAGAGTAGGTAAAAAGGTTGGCACAATATTGTAGGCCGAAGGGCCTGTACTGTGTTGTAATGTTCTATGTTCTAATCTATAGCAGTCCTCCGCAACTCTGCGTGTTAGGGTGAGCTGAAGGATCATAGGATAAGTTGATCCACAGCTTCTCAGTTTTTGAGTTATGGTAGTGGAGCACTCTCCAGGCCTGTTGTGATTGGGATTGTCCAAAAAAGTCCTGAAATTCCAGGTCCCAAGTGCATTTGTTGGGTGGAAGTTTCTTGAGTGTGTTTTGTGGTTACTACAAAGAGGTTTCTTTGTTGTGTGTCACATGAAAAGTCATTTCAGGGTCCTCCTCATTGACTTTCGGCCAGTGAAGAGCTATTCAATTTGTGTGTGGTTTCTGACCATCTAAGAACATTGTGGATTTGATTTTTATCTCTAAAAACTAACAAGAAAAACAGCAAGCATCCATAGTATGATATATTTTGCCTGTTTTGACCTTACTAAAACCTTTGACTATCAATCAGGAGAAAGTGTGAAAAACCTTATCACATTTGACTTCCAAATGGCTTCTAAACTAGACTATTCAACAGGTCTACAACAGAACCGATCTCACTGACAGCTGCTGTCAAAAGGGACTGCATCATTGCCTCAATGAGCTTTCCACTATTTGTTGTCACATTATTGCATCTCAGCTTCAACAAATTTGCTGCAGAAGTGGAATACTCTTCAGGACTAATGGGTAACTGTTCAATTATACACCTAAACTAAGGTTATACACCAGAATAACAACAGAATACCAGCAGTGCTTTCTTTTGTGTATACTCTGGCCACAATCAGAATAAGATTTAATATCACTGGCATATTGTTGAGTGTGTATCTTCAGGCTCCTGTACCATCTCCTTGATGGTAGAAATGAGAAAAGGGCATTTTCTGGGTGATGGGGCTTCTTAATGATGGATGCTGCCTTTTTGAGGCATTGCCTTTTGAAAATATCCTTGATGCTCGGGAGGGTAGTGCCTGTGATGGAGCTGGCTGGGTTCTCAATTTTTTCTGCAGCTTTTTCCAGTCCTGTGCAGTGGCCCAAATGGTAATGCATCCCACATCATTAACACGTCCACTGAACCAGGCTAGATGATGGAACTTAGATCTGCACCTGCAAATTATAGATACTCTACCAGACTGACTCCCAGCAATAAAGGCTTATGAGGAGAGCTTAGAAAATGTCAATAACTTTACTTATTTAAGCAAGTGATACAGTGGCCCTTTGAGCCATGCCTCTCCAGTAACCTCTGACAACTCCAGTTAACCATAACTTGATCACAGGATAGTTTACAATGACTAATTAACCTACCCAGTGTATCTTTGGGCTGTGGGAGTAAACTGAAGCACCTGGGTAAAGTCCATGCATTCCATGAGAATGTACAGACTCCTTACAGTTGACACCATGCTACTATGGACATACACTGCCTATAAAAAGTATTCACCCTCCTTGGAAGTTTTCAAGTTTTATTGTTTTACAACATTAAATCATATAACCATTTAACCATATAACAATTACAGCACGGAAACAGGCCATCTCGGCTCTTCTAGTCCATGCCAAACTCTTACTCTCACCTAGTCCCACTGACCTGCACTCAGTCCATAACCCTCCATTCCTTTCCTGTCCATATAGCTGTCCAATTTAACTTTAAACGACAACACCGAACCTGCCTCAACCACTTCTGCTGGAAGCTCGTTCCACACAGCTACCACTCTCTGAGTAAAGAAGTTCCCCCTCAAGTTACCCCTGAACTTCTGCCCTTTAACTCTCAATTCATGTTCTCTTGTTTGAATCTCACCCACTCTCAATCACAGTGGATTTAATTTGGATTTTTTTGACACTGATCAACAGAAAAAGACTCTTCTGTGTCAAAGTGAAAACAGATCTCTACAAAGAGATCTAGATTAATTACAAATATAAAGCACAAAATAATTGATTGCATGAACAATCACCTCCTTCAAGTCAGAATTCAGTAGATGCACCTTTTGTTGCAACGAGCAAGGTGAACCTGAATGCAGGTGTGACGAGAATACACATAAAATTAAGATGTTTGCTGGCCTGGGTTAGCATCAGTGGCATCAGCAGTTGGTCTGCCACCTGTCCTCAGGGGGAAGGAGAGATAAGGAACAATGAAGCAGCATGTGGAGATGTTAATGAAGGAGCCACGAGTCTGGGTATTGCCAAGATCGGCTCCCCCTTTGAACCCTGAACTGTTTGAAGTGATGGACAGGCGATCTGAAGATGTGTAATGAAGGGACGGGCGAGAGAGCTGTCTGGAGCGGCTCCCCCTTTGAACCCTGAACTGTTTGAAGTGATGGACAGGCAATCTGAAGATGTGTAATGAAGGGACGGGCGAGAGAGCTGTCTGGAGCGGCTCCCCCTTTGAACCCTGAACTGTTTGAAGTGATGGACAGGCGATACCCCAGCAGGGAGATAAAAAGGGACAGGCTCGCTAAGGCAGGACACACACGACACCCGAGGTAACAAGACCCTGGAAGCAGTGCGCCTCTCACGAGTCGGTGGGAAGTACCGGACAACACACAGGATGGAAAGGTACAATCAGCGGGAACCCGGTGTGTGTCCGCCCTTGCTTGGGTGCCAAGTTCACTGCAGAGGATCGACCGCTTCTGGAGGAGGGGTCACAGTCGGTGACCTCAGGTGACATCACCAAGGACCTGCCCAAAAGCTGCTTGTGAGCCATATCGCCGGTCTGTGAGTGGAAGCCGTGTCTAAATGATCAGTCGTTCCCGTTCTCTCTCTCCCTCTCTCTCCCCCCCCCACGTTGTCCATCGCCATGGCAACGATTACTGCGAACTGAACTACCAAATTGGACTGAACTTTGTGTCACTTTGAAATTGGTCATTTATCCCTAGACAACGATAGAGCTTGACTGATGCTGTCATCTTAATTCTGTGCACATGTGTGGTTATCATTGCTGAACTGTTGCATTTATTATCCTTTCGATTACTGTGTTGCTTGTTTCTTTAATAAAACTTTCTTAGTTCTAGTAATCCAGACTCCAACTGAGTGATCCATTTCACTCTGCTGGTTTGGCAACCCAGTTACGGGGTACGTAACATAAGTGGGGTTTTCGTCCGCGATTTTGAATGCTTTTTGGGACAGAGTAAATTGGTTGGGTTAAAATTCCCGAAAGAAAGAAAAGACAAACAGCAGAAATGGAGGCTGAGGAATTTCTAAAGGCGCCGACCTTGGAGGCACTAGGGGATGCCAGGAAATCGGAATTGGTAGCTGTGGCCAAACGGTTGAATCTTGCTAAGGTGAAGTCGACAATGAGGAGAGAGGAGATACACAGAGCTATTGTAGAGCACTATGTATCTAAAGGTGTGTTTCCCCAAGGCGAGCTGGGGGTGGTGTCTATTGAAAAACCTGCTGGAGACGCGGTACAGGTGCAGCTTGAAAAACTGAGACTCGAGCACGAGTTCCGGGTACGACAGTTGGAGCAAGAAGAGAAGGAGAGAGAGACAGTTGGAGAGAGAAGAGAAAGAGAGGGATAGACAGTTGGAGAGAGAGGAGAAACAGAGGGAAAGGGAATTCGAATTGGAGAAGTTAAGGTTAAGGGCACAGCAGGGGCTCGTGCCGAACCAAGGTGGAGGGTTCCGGGCGACCCAGGAGGTTAGGCTGGTTCCCCCATTTGACGATACCGACGTGGATCGGTACTTTCTCCACTTCGAAAAAGTGGCTATAAGTCAGGATTGGCCGAGGGATAAGTGGGTTGTTTTGCTTCAGAGTGTACTGAAAGGGAAAGCCCAAGAAGCTTACTCAGCTTTGTCCGTGGAAGATGCCCAGAGGTATGAGGTGATGAAAGAGGCCATCCTCAGGATTTATGAGTTGGTCCCAGAGGCATACTGGCAGAGGTTCCGGAATGCGAGGAAGCAGTGGGACCGCACGTATTTGGAGTTTGCCCGTGAGATGCAGACATATTGTGAGCGTTGGTGCGCCTCGAAGGGGGTAGAGGGGGATTATGACAGACTGCTACAGCTGATCCTGATTGAGCAGTTTAAAGGTTGTGTCCCTGAGGGTATGAGACCCTACCTCGATGAGAAAGAGGCAGCCACGTTAGCCGCAACTGCTAAGTTAGAGGATGAGTATGCGTTGACGCATAAAATGAAGTTTGCCCCGAGTAAAGGCTACCAGAAGGGTAGTCAGGACGGCGGGGAGAGTCTGCCGGAAAAGTCAGAAAGTAAGCCGGGGACTAGTGAAAAGGATAAGGTAGACCGGGAGCAGTCTGGTAGGAAGTCTCCTGGGGTCGTCTGTTATAATTGTGGGAAAGCCGGACACTTTGCGTTCAGGTGCTTTGCCCCAAAGAAGGAGACGGGAAAAGGAAAAACAGCGATTTTGAATGGCTGTATTGAGCTGTTAAGCGAACCGCTAGGGAAGGGCAGGTCTGCCAAAGTTCAGGAAGGGCGCGAGAGGTTTATCTCGGCCAGATTGGTGTCAGCGAAGGAGGGGTTAAAACCAGTTCCAGTGCGGATCTGGAGAGACACGGGAGAGTGTCAGTCACTAATACTGAAGAGTGTATTAGAGTTTAGCTCAGAGACCCAGACTGGGGAGGTAGAGGTCAAAGGTGTTGGGGAAGGGACAGAGTCAGTCCCTTTGCACCAGATACACTTACAAAGCAACCTGGTCTCTGGACTAGTCACGATCGGGGTGAGGTCCGAATTACCGATGAAAGGCGTAGAAGTCTTGCTCGGTAATGACATCGCCGGGGGAATCGTGTTCCCAGTCGTGAGATTGACAGGTCAGCCTGCCAGCATTGAGGCCCCGCCCCTGGACTCACAGGTTCATCACGGGACCGCAGTAGTAAATTTAGCTGACACGTTTCTGCCAACCTTGTACGAGAAGAGGGTAGAAAATGGAAAGAAAGAGTGTAGTGAGACAAGAGGCAGTGAGGGAGCTGGGACAGACGTAGCAGTAGCCAGGAACAATTTGTGCAGACGCAGGAGCGAGACGAGGGGCTGATGGTTTTGGCGGAGACAGCTCTCTCTGACACAGCTTTAACAAGGGAACTAGTAGGCTATTGTGTGGAGGACGAAGTGCTAAGGAAAAAAGGGAAATCAAGTACAGTACCCGTAGATGAGGAGTGGGGGGTGGTGCAAAAGAGTTATGGGGGTGAGGTTTTTAACATGGCCCACGAGGTACCCCCCGGTGGACATTTTGCGGTGCTGGAGGAAACAGTTGGTGGAATCATGAAAGAGGTTTACCGGCTGCCCGGGGGGGGAGGATGTTATTGATCATGACCGACGCGAACTGAGACGGTCACAGGCTTTTGATATGCTAACAAACCTAGTCGGCGTTAGCGTGGAAATCAATGAAGCTAGGAGCCCCCTGATAAGAGGAAAAAACCATTTTGAAAAGATTAGTATGGGATCGATCAGATGGGAGAAGGCTATTGTTTTGGCCAGGTCTACTGATAAGGTCTCTCCCTTAATCCCCGAACAAAGCGAATCTTTAGCAGAAGTAATTAAACGACTCGCACCCGTGTGCTTGATTGTCCTGAGGCGATGCAAAGAACTGGGACGTTGGGTGATGTCTGTTACAATAGGGCAGCCTAGCAAACAACATCTATATATAATGAGTAATTCAGTGACTAAAGGGTGATGAACATAGAGGTGTGTATTGGCAATTTAATATGGCTGTCTGAAGCCAGCTTGATAGTGAACCTTGAAAAAAATGAATTCGGCCACACGAGGGTCACTTACCTGGGAATTGTGGTGACACAGGGGCAGCTGGCAGCGATGCAAGCTACAGTGCAGGCTATCGCTGACCTCCCAACCCCGACAGGCAAGAGGGCCCTCAGGAGGCTCTTGGAAATGGTGGGGTACTGTAGGAAGTTTTGCAATAACTCTGCGGTCACTACCCCTCCCCCTCCTACTAAGCCCTTGCGAGAGAAAACTAAGTCGGAATGGGACGACCCTTGTTATTGTGGTCCGGGACAAAACCAAATGAGAGGTTACATTGATCGAAATTCATCAGTATTTTTGGCCACTATGAAGGTTGCTGAGTTGGAGCCTGGTCTAAGGGATTATTAATAACACATATAAAAGGGACAGAAAATGTGATGACTGTCTGTCAAGGTGTTGACAACCTCAAACTCGCTGTGTTAGCCAAATAGCTGATAAAGATGTATATTTGTGTGTGTATCAAATAATGTATTCATGTTTGTAATTTTTACCTCCCGGTAAAAATCCTTAAAGGGGGGAAGTGTAATGAGAATACACATAAAATTAAGATGTTTCCTGGCCTGGGTTAGCATCAGTGGCATCAGCAGTTGGTCTGCCACCTGTCCTCAGGGTGAAGGAGAGATAAGGAACAATGAAGCAGCATGTGGAGATGTTAATGAAGGAGCCACCAGTCTGGGTATTGCCAAGATCGGCTCCCCCTTTGAACCCTGAACTGTTTGAAGTGATGGACAGGCGATCTGAAGATGTGTAATGAAGGGACGGGCGAGAGAGCTGTCTGGAGCGGCTCCCCCTTTGAACCCTGAACTGTTTGAAGTGATGGACAGGCGATACCCCAGCAGGGGGATAAAAAGGGACAGGCTCGCTAAGGCAGGACACACACGACACCCGAGGTAACAAGACCCTGGAAGCAGTGCGCCTCTCACGAGTCGGTGGGAAGTACCGGACAACACACAGGGTGGAAAGGTACGATCAGCGGGAACCCGGTGTGTGTCCGCCCTTGCTTGGGTGCCAAGTTCACTGCAGAGGATCGACCGCATCTGGAGAAGGGGTCACAGTCGGTGACCTCAGGTGACATCACCAAGGACCTGCCCAAAGGCTGCTTGTGAGCCATATCGCCGGTCTGTGAGTGGAAGCCATGTCTGAATGATCAGTCGTTCCCGTTCTCTCTCTCCCCCCCACGTTGTCCATCGCCATGGCAACGATTACTGCGAACTGCACTACCAAATTGGACTGAACTTTGTGTCACTTTGAAATTGGTCATTTACCCCTAGACAACGATAGAGCTTGATTGATGCTGTCATCTTAATTCTGTGCACATGTGTGGTTATCATTGCTGAACTGTTGCATTTATTATCCTTTCGATTACTGTGTTGCTTGTTTCTTTAATAAAACTTTCTTAGTTCTAGTAATCCAGACTCCAACTGAGTGATCCATTTCTGCTGGTTTGGCAACCCAGTTACAGGGTACGTAACACAGGACACAGGCACGGAGATTGAGTTAGGATGCAGAACGGCAAACAGGAGGGAGTGCAGGAAAGGAGGAGGCAGGCAGAGCTTATCTTGACATGGAGCGTAGAAGGGAAAACGGCAGACAAAACTTTTCTTAGCACGGAGAGACGGAGTTACACAGGTAAACCTTGGTGCTGAAGTAAAACTTAGAACACACAATCCTAAGCAGCCAGGAAATGTTAATTACTGCACTGGCAAAACCAACAATCTGGCAACTAGTGGGTGCAAAGCTGGGGTTCTTATGCTGCAGGTCTTGATGAAAACCAGGTGTGCCGCCATCAAAGGAAATTAGGAGAAAATGGAGAATTAATGGTCGGAGCCGTGGCACAATCAAAAGGAATTAGGAGAAAATGGGGAATTAACGGTTGGGACCGTGACAGTACCTCCAGGCGAACCACTAGCTTGTCTGGATTGTCTCGATGGAAATCTCGGAGGAGGGAAGGGTCCAAGATGAAAGAGTGGAGAATCCAGATGCGCTCCTCAGGACCGTATCCCTCCCAATCGACCAGGTACTGGAGACCCCTGCCTCAGTATTTGCTGGACGGTGTAAACTGGGTAGTTGTCAGTGATCCGAGTGGGTGGAGGAGGTTCAGCAGGAGGGCACAAAGGGCTGACAGACACGGGTTTCAGTTGGGAGATGTGGAACGTGGGATGAATGTGCATGTATCTGGCAGTTTGAGTTTGACCACCGAGGGGTTGATGATGCTCTCAATTTCGAATTGTCCGAGGTAATGAGGGGCAAATTTCTTGGGTTCATTCTTGAGGGGGATGTCTTTAGAAGAGAGTCAAACCTTCTGACCAGGCCGATAGTTGAGCGCAGGAATTTGATGGTAATCGGCGATCCTCCGTTTGCTGTCAGCTGAGCAGAGCAGGGCCGCGCATACATTCTTCCAGACCTTGTGGCACCAGCAGAGATGGGCCTGAACTGAAGGCACAGCAATGTCATCGTCATGGGCAGGAAACAGGGGGTTGATAACCAAGGGAGCATTCAAAGGGAGACATTCCGGTGGCGGTGCATACCAGGGAGTTGTGGGCGTACTCCACCCAAGTGAGATGGGTGCTCCAGGATGATGGGCTGTTGGCGAATATGCAGCGCAGTGCTGCTTCCGAATCCTGGATTTCTCGTTTTGTTTGACCTTTAGTCTGCGGATGGAAACCGGAAGACAGACTGAATGAGGCTCCAAGGGCTTGAAAGAAGGATTTCCAGTCTTGAGAGATGAATTGGGGGTCCCGGTCAGAAACAATGTCAGAGTGAATTCCATGAAGGCGGAAGACGTGATGGACAAGGAGGTCGGCTGTCTCACGGGCTGTAGGGAGTTTGGGAAGGGCTATGAAGTGCACGGCTTTGGAGAAGCAGTTCACCATGGTGAGTACAGCAGTGTTACCATGTGAAGAGGGTAGTTCAGTAACAAAATCCAGAGCAATGTGGGACCAAGGGCAGCTAGGGACAGGTAGGGGATGAAGCAGCCCAGCGGGTGGTCGGTGGGAGGCTTTACTGCGGGCACACACAGAACAGGCAGAGACGAAGAAATGGGTGTCAGCGTCCATGGTGGGCCACCAGAAATGTTGCTTCAGAAGGGACAGAGTTCGATTGATTCCGGGATGGCAGGCGAAATGGGAAGTATGCTCCCATTGGAGAACCTGAGACCGGACAGAGTCAGACACGAAGAGGCGATTGGGGGGTGGGGTTTCATTGCCTGGGTCAGTTTGAGTTCGTTGGGCCTCTTTGACTATGGATTCGATCTCCCAGATGAGGGCAGCCACCACACAGGATGGTGGAAGGATGGTATCAGGGTTGGGACCCCCCGTCCCCGGAGATGTATTGACGAGAGAGAGCAACTGGCTTCCTGTTCTTGGAAGCAGGACGATAGGTGAGGATGAATTTGAAACGGCCAAAAAATAATGCCCAACGGGCTTGGCAGGAATTAAGGCGTTTAGCGGTTTGGATGTATGCCAGGTTCTTATGGTCCATCCAGACGATGAATGGATGTTCTGCTCCCTCCAGCCAGTGCCTCCACTCCTCCAAGGCGAGTTTGACGGCCAGCAACTCCCGGTTCCTAATGTCGTAGTTCCGTTCGGCAGGGGCTAGGCGAGAGAAGAAGGCGCAGAGATGGAGTTTTTGGTCTGGGCTGGAGCGTTGGGAGAGGACCACTCCCACCCCAGTGTTGGAGGCGTCGACTTCCGCAATGAATTGGCGAGAGGGGTCAGGTTGGACCAGGATGGGAGCGGAGGTGAAACGCCTCTTCAGCTCCGAGAAGGCTGAGTCCGCTTCGGGGTCCCAGTGAAAAGGGGTCGTAGGTGAGGTGAGACGAGTAAGGGGCGCTGCCACCCAGCTATAATCCCTGATGAACCGATGATAGAAGTTTGCGAACCCCAGAAATCGCTGGAATTGCTTGAGCGTTGTGGGTTTTGGCCACTCCACCTCCGCCCGGATCTTTTCAGGATCCGCCCTCACTCGCCCACTGTCGATGATGTACCCCAGGAAACTGACGGAACAGGTATGGAAATTGCACTTCTCTGCCTTAACGAATAGCTTGTTCTCCAAAAGCCTCTGAAGAAACTGACGGACATGGTGGGTGTGTTCCTGAAAACTACGGGAGAAGATTAGGAGGTCGTCCAAATAAACGAAAATGAAACGGTTCATGAGGTCCCTAAGGACATCATTTACCAAGACTTGGAAGACAGAGGGGGCATTAGTGAGACCGAATGGCACAACCAGATATTCGAAATGACTGAGGGGGGTGTTAAAAGCTGTTTTCCATTCATCTTCCTCCCTTATCCTGACCAGGTGGTAGGCATTCCACAGGTCCAACTTAGAGAAAATTGTGGCTCCGTGAAGGGACTCGAAAGCAGAGGTGGTAAGAGGCAGGGGATACTTACTCTTTATGGTGATGTTGTTCAGGCCACGGTAGTCAATGCAGGGGCGCAGTGAGTTGTTTTTCTTCCCCACAAAGAAGAAACCTGCACCTACAGGGGAAGATGAGGGTCGGATAATGCCAGCCGCGACAGAGTCATTTAGGTAAGCTTCCATTGCTTCCCTTTCTGGTCGGGACAGGTTGTACAGCCAACTGGTGGGTAGTGAGGCTCCAGGGAGAAGGTCAATTGTGCAATCGCAAGGACGATGTGGAGGCAGGGAAAGAGCCCGTTGCTTGCTAAACACTTCTCCCAGATCGTGATACTGTACTGGAACCTTGGATAAGTCGGGGGGGGGGGGTTCAGAGGTCACGGTGACCTCCACTGGGGAAAGGGCTGATTGTAGACAAGTGGTATGGCAGAACGAACTCCAGCTGACTATCTTCCCAGTGGGACAGTTGATGTGGGGGTTATGACGGCTTAACCAGGGGTAACCAAGAACTATAGGGGCTTGAGGAGAGGAAACTAAATTGAATCGTACCTGTTCCCGATAGTTTCCGGAGAGGAGAGGCAGGGGTTCTGTGCAGTGTGTGACTCGGGCCGGTAGTCTACCGTCCAGTGCCCGGGCTTCCAGGGGGGCACTCAATGGCTCATGAGGAATTCTGGCTTGGAAGGCTAAGTTTTCATCCAAAAAGTTTCCCTCTGTGCCAGAGTCCACTAGTGCCAACATGGCAAGGACTGTTGGTTGTAACACAAAGTGGCTTGAAGTTGCATCCGGGGTTGGGGTACGGAAGGGAATGTTGTCTGGCTCACCAGCGTCCCCCTTGCCACTGGTGAGCCTTCCTTTTTTGGCTGAAGGGGGCAGGGCAGGTGGCAAAGATGTGACCGGACTGGCTGCAATATAGACACTCACCCACTCTCATTCTCCGGAGTCGTTCTGTCCCAGTTGCAGTTCCATCCCAGATGCATGGGTTCCTCTCCTGGGGTGGTGGAAACAACAGGGCTGGGAGCTACTCAGGGTGCAGAAGGAGGAGAGAGGCTTGTTTTGGCGGGAGGCAGTGATGAGTGCCGAGGTGTGGCCCAAGGTGGTGGAGGACCAGTTCTTTCTCTATGGCGTTCTTGGAGGCGATTGTCCAACCTGGTGGCTAGGGAGATCAGGGAATCCAGGCTGTTGGTGTCGTCTCTTGCCGCCAACTCATCTTTCACCATGTCGCTGAGACCATTCTGAAATACCCCTTGGAGTGCCTCATCGTTCCACTCTGAGTCGGCCACTAATGTCCGGAACGCTACAGAATATTTGGCAACACCGCGTGAGCCCTGGCGGAGAGTGAGTAGATGCTTAGCGGCGTCTTTACCACGGACGGGGTGGTCAAAGATCTTTCTCATTTCCGTGAAGAGCAGATCTCCGGTTGATTATCCCAAACAGCTGTGGCCCACGCTAAGGCACTTCCCCACAACAACCCCATGATATAAGCAATCTTTGACTTACCTGTGGAGTACGTGGATGACTGCTGTTCGAACACCAAGGAACACTAAAGAAGGAAGGCCCGGCACTTCCTCAAATCTCCAGCGTAGTGCTCCGGTTCAGGTATGTGAGGCTCTGTTGGTGGGGGTGTTGATGACACGTAGGGGGTTGCCATTTCAGGCTATCTGGGCTGGTCTGACAGGGTTCCAGGAGTGGGTTGAGTAAAATGAGTGGATACGTGGTCCACCTGGTTACCGATCTGTGTGACGTGAGCAGACAGGGAGGGGAGGTTCTCCATGACCTCCCGGAGGAGTTGGTTGGGCTGTCCCAGTAGGGAACCCTGGCTGGCGAGGGCTTGTTGAAGGGTATTTGTGTTCGTGGGGTCCATGGTGGCCAGATCGTTCTGTTGCAACGAACGAGGCGAACCCAAACGCAGGACACAGGCACGGAGATTGAGTTAGGATGCAGATGCGGGTGTGAGCGTTGAACGGCAAACAGGAGGGAGTGCAGGAAAGCAGGAGGCAGCAGAACTTATCTTGACATGGAACGTAGAAGGGAAAACGGCAGACAAAACTTTTCTTAGTACGGAGAGACGGAGTTACACAGGTAAACCTTGGTGCGGAAGTAAAACTTAGAATACTTATCTTGACACGGAGAGACTGAGTTTCACAGGTAAATCTCAGTACTGAAGCAAAACTTAGAACACACAATCCTAAGTGACCGAGAAATGTTAATTACCACACTGGCAAAACCAACAATCTGGCAACTAGTGGGTACAAAGCCGGGATTCTTATGCTGCAGATCTTGATGAAAACCAGGTGTGCCGCCATCAAAGGAAATTAGGAGAAGGTGGGGAATTAACAGTCGGGATTGTGACACCTTTGGCAGCAATTACAGCGCTGAATCTATGTGGATAGGTCTCTATCAGCTTTGCACATCTGGGCACTTCAATTTCTCCCTATTCTTTACAAAACTGCTCAAGCTCTGTCAAATCGCATGGGGATCATGAGTGAACAGCACTTTTCAGCAAGTTCTCAATTCGATTGAGGTCTGAACTCTGACATGGCCACTCCGGGACGTTAACTTTGTTGTTTTTAGGCCATTCCCGTGTAGCTTAGGCTTTATTCTTGGGGTCATTGTCTTGCTGGAAAACAAATGTTCTTCCAAGTTGCAGTTCTTTTGCAGATTGTATTAGGTTTTCCTCCAGGATTTTGATGATTGACTTAACTGTATTCCAAGGGATATTCAATGACTTGGGAATTTTCTTTCTCCATCTCCTGACTTGTGCTTTTCAAAGAACTTTTTGTGGAGTTGCTTGGAGGGTTCTTTTGTCTTCATGGTGTAGTTTTTGCCAGAATAATGACTCACCAACAGTTGGACCTCCCAATACCAGTGTATATTTACAACAATCAGTTGAACCACCTTGACTGCACAAAGGTCTCTAAAAACAGATTTCCATTTAACTAATTAGGTGACTTATATAACCAATTTGCTGTGCTAGTGATGATCTAGTGTGGCATATTAAAGGGGTCGGGGGTAAACACTTATGCAATCAGTTATTTTGTGTTTATTTGCAATTAATTTAGATCACTTTGTAGAGTTCTGTTTTCACTTTGACATGATAGAGTCATTTTCTGTTCATCAGTGTCAAAAAAGCCAAATTAAATCCACTGTGATTCAATGTGGTAAAATAATGAAACATGAAAACTTCCAAGGGGGGTGAATACTTTTTATAGGCACTGTATCTCTCAGGAAGGCAGTAATTGATGTAGAAATTTATCACTGCCTTCAATTGGGGGAAAAAGAAATATTATTTGATCAAGTCTTTAGATCTATCACATCGTTCATTGTCTACCGGTGGCAGCAGAGGAAATCAACACCTATCCATAACATTAAAATCTCAGGTATTGAGCTATATTAACTGTGTTCTTCATTTTAATTCCTGGTCAGAAATTTATTTTGACCATGCCATTATTTTTTGCAGCACAGAGATACACATGCTCTGAGGAAACAATATTTTTATTGTTTCTTTTTAAAAATATTGCAGAGATTTTCCAGATCACTTTATACATTAATAAAACAAATCATGTGCAATCTTTAGATCCCTTAGTGAATGACAAAAAAATTGGACAATTATCTCCTGCCACCACTATTACAAATTCAAACATCATGTGATATTTACTTGTAAATTGGAGCATTGATCCTCATTTAATAGAAAACTCAAGATTTCACAAGATTCCTCTGAAAATGGTTTTGAATTTTTATTTTAATCAACTATTGAAGCCTTCTTGATTGGATTAATGTGTTTAAGCTGTTTTTCATGATAGCTTCACCTACTAAGAAGAACTGTGAAAATTATCTAGCGGGTCAAAAAACCTGAGGCAAGAGAATTTTTGTTAGCTTGAAGTAGCAGCTGGCAAACAGATGGAAATCAATGGAACAATTTTTTATTAATGTTTAGCTTGTGGAATGTGATTTCAATTGCTGAATAATTGATTTCTGTCTCATTTTCTGGAACAGGAATCAGCATTGGCACACATCCTATTCTTCCACCACACCACCCCCCACCCCCGTAACATATCTTGGAATCTAGATAGTGAGGAAAAGTTCTGAATATTTTATTAGATTAACACTATTTATACAAAACAAAAATTAATGCCTTTTTTATAGCTGAGTTCTCCATGATTGAAATTCTTTGTTGACAATAGGCAAAACAAGTGACTACATTTCAACAGTGTGTTTTAAGATATCAGGTATTCTCTTCCTTTGATTAAATTAGGCAGTGCGAGGTGCTGGTGTGCTTTAACTTATTTTGTGAAACCTAACAAAGCTATTGAAATGAATTTCACCCCTTATTGATTTTAATTTGTTAACTTGGAGTAAATTTCCATCGGCCTGGGTATTCCTAGACTCCATGTATGTGGAGTCTGCCCTATACTCATGTGGTCCAGATTCAGAGGTCTGATCTCATTGATCTTCGACAAAATGTAATTGGCCATGAGGGTCTGCACAGTGACTGGGCCTCAGGTGGCACACTGCCAAGGTCCTGCTTCCCCCAGAAATCAGGGGAACAGTTACGCTTTGTGTAAAAGGCTGTAATTGATCTTAAGTTTTCAGATGCTTCTCATACTTAGAAACAGTAAAAAATGAAATTGGTATAAAAAATTTAAATATTCATTTATTAGAAAATGAAATTAAATTAAACATTCAAAAATTACAAATATTAAGCTGAGGTAATTTTTTTTTAAAAAAAATTACCACTTCTTAATCTGCCACAGAAAATTCCCTGGATTGAAATGTGTTTCTGATCCTCATAGAGTGGTTACTGATCTAAGGAGCAATTCCTCAGTATGATGGTGGAAATTCTTATCTTGTTGAGTCTAGCAGTGAATCATAGTGGCTAATATGACACCATCAGTTGTTCAGTAAATCTTCAAACTACAGTGTGTCTGTATATTCAGGACTTCAATTGTACACTCTAGAATTTCAGCCTAAGATCCATCATCATGTGATTTCCATTACAACTTCTAGCTGTATTATAAAAATAAGGCATGCTTTTATCAATGTTACGGAGACTAATGCTTCTTACTCGAGATTTCCATTTAATGCCAATTGAAGGCATGGATATGTGTTTGGATCCTTGTTCAAGATGAACTGGATTGCATTACTCTGACTTATTTTATGCTAGGGTCCATTTATTCAGCAAATGGATTTGATTTTCATCCTATCAGTCTAGGCTTGATTTAAATCTGAAAGTTGTTGGGGCAGGGTGGAAGTACCTAACTCACAGTAACTACCAGTTTCCCATTTGTCATGTTTTAGTTTATTGCTGCCATTGACAATTCAGGATTTGAAAAGAAACTAATTTCATTGGTTAAAGAACCAACAGTACACAGAAGATAAATTTAAACATTAGCGAACTGTGTCACAAAATTCAGAGGCATAGGTCAATGATTATTAATTGTGTTCAATTCTCACTGGCAACTGCAAAATTTAATGTGGTTAATCTGGATCTTAAAAAAGCACTAGTCTTTGAAACTATACCCTGAAATGACTAAATTGTTATACAAGCCCATCTGCTTCTCTCAGTATCCTTACCTGGTCTAGGCAAAATGCAGATGTATACCCACTCTTAACTACCATCTGACATATCTGTATTATAATTATATATTGGTTCTTTTACCAATGAAATTAGTTTATTTTCAAATCCAGAATTGTCAATGGCAGCAATAAAACACGAAAATGGTAAAACCAAACAATTTTATCCACTCTTAGTGTCCAGTGATAACATTCTTGATGAGTCCCCCCAGGAATCACTGAAATAGAATTGATCCAGCCACCTATGTACTGTGACTAAGAGAAATACATGGCTTATTTCCTGATAGTACACTTTGTACATCACTGGCTGAGTATGCCTTCAGCACTCGGAAAACTTCACAATGACCAAGCCTAATTAATTGACACTCCATCCACCACTTAATTCACTGACCACTAGCTACATTCTTCATAACAACATGCAACATACTCATTCACCTTGGCTACTTTAGGAGCATGTGTGTAACTCATGACCACTACACCAAGAGTGATAAGGCTTGCAAGTGTATAGGGGACACTGAGGTCTGTAGATTTCTTTTCACTTTGTATTAACCTTGATTTTGAGGTACGTTACCATTCCTCCATTGTCTCTGGGTTTAAATTCTGAATTCCTGAACCCAATCAGTCATTGAAATACATTAACTGGAAGTACTGCAGTGGTTCAGAAAGGATGCTTGCAACATATTCTCAAAAGCACTTAGGAATAGACAGCAGCTGCTAGCCAAGCTAACCACACACAACTGAAAACTGTATAACATAAAATTAATATACTTCCACAAAATAATCAATAATGGTCAGAAATCATTCTCTTGTCCCCTGCTATCAAATCCAGTTTTCTGTTCAATGCTAGTTTCCCTGAAGTATTTCAAACAAGTTTATCCTAAAGCATCCATGTACTTTTATTTATATTGCTTTATAAAATCAGCTCTGGCATACTTGTAAGACTCTGGAATTTAGTACTCCTAGACTAGATTGGTTCTTTTGTAAAAGCTTTTGATTATATACAAGCATGTGGCGTTCACTCCATACCATGATGCCCAGGATTGTTTTAATGACATTGCTTTTATTGTTCAACATTTCACTAGAACTTATTCCTCAGTAAGTCAAGATTGGTGAGTGCATTGGTGAGTGAATTCATTTGTGAGCTAACTAAAATTTCTTGACTTCATTTCTGTATTATGAATTGGTCTCTGTATATAAATGTAAATTATTCCTTGACTATCCTATAATATGTACTTGCTGTGTCTCAATAGGTCACTGGATCTTACAGGTCCTTTGCTTCTTGGGGGTGTCCCAAACCTACCAGAGAATTTCCCAGTCATTAACAGGGAGTTTGTAGGCTGTATGAAAGAACTTCATATTGACAGTAAGCGTATTGATATGGCAGCCTACATTGCCAATAATGGCACCTTTCCAGGTAACGTGGGTTATGTACTTCTGATCCTCATGTGTAGGCGTGGGCACATTCTCTTCAATTTTCCTCTTCTGTTACTTTCTCTACATTCTCACTCTTTTGTTTGATATTGCATTTTGAGTCATAAAGGTAATCTTGTTCCGAGATGAATGATCCATTCTAATGAAACTGTATATAACTTTTATACGTTTTTCCATTTTATCTGAGATGTGACAATGTGCAACTTAGAGTAGTGCAGCAGCTAAACAAAGGTGTCATTGCTTTTAAATCCATCCTCTCTATTTTGCCACGTAATTTCCCTTAATTGTGTAGTACAGTGGCAGATTCTTGAGAGAAATGAGCCATCATTTATTCCTTTCAGGACCTATATAAGAGATGGAAACTTGTGCAATAACATTTGAAAATATGAAAGTCAACCACACCCCATCCTAAGAATGATTTTTACCCTTCAATTAGCTTCAATTGTTCTGCAAGTTAAAAGCAGAGTCGACTCCTCCATTCCTTCAACGTGATCTGCCATTTAATAAGGTCATGGTTGATCCGATTATAGCCTCAACTCAAATTTCCTGTCTACTTCCCATACCTTGCAACTCTCTGACTATCAAGAAGAAATCTCTCTCTGTCTTAAGAACATTCAAAGATTCTGTTTCTACTGCCTTTGAAAGAAGAGAACATTACAGACTCCCTGTAAAGATTCCTCATGATCCTGCATGTTTCGATCAAGTCAGCCTTCTCTCTTCTAAATTATAGTAGATGCAAACCTGGACTGTCCAACTTTATATGATAATCTAGTTATTAGAGTAGTAAATCTTTTCTGAACTGCTTCTAACTATTAATGTCCATTCTTAAATAGACCAAAGATGTATACAATGCTCTAGATTTGGTGTTACCAGTGTCCTGTGTGAGTAAGGCATAACATTCCTACTTTAGTTTTCAGTTCTCCTATCAATAAATGAAAATAGTCTGTTAGTTTTCATGATTATTTGCTGAAGCTATATTCTAGCCTTTTGTGAATCATGCACTAAGACACACAGATCCATCTACATCTCAGAGTTACAATCTTTCACCATCAAGAGAATCTACTTCACTTTCTCTGCTAAAATGCATCATTTCACATTTTCTCTCATTATGCTGCATTGTCAGATCTCTGCCCACTCACTTCATCTGTCTGCACCTCTTCAGAGTCTTTTTATGTCATCTTCTCAGTTTGCTTTCTGCCTATCTATAATACAATCAGCAAGTTTGTCAAGTAATTCATTTCCTGCATGCAAATTATGACAAATATAATATACTGAAATCCTTATCAATTTATTTAAAAACTTAATGATCATAAGATTTTACAGTTGAGTGTAATCTAAGAATACCTAACACAATTGCACAGATCAAACTCCAGCAAGCAGCAGTGCTTTAAAGGCCATCTAAGTTGCTTCAGTGAGGGAGAAATATTGATCAGGATGCTGGAGATAACTCCTGAGTCTCTAGTAAATTATTGTCATGAAACTTTAACATTCATCTTAGAAAGTGAATCTAGCTTCATTCAGCAGATATGATTTCTGACAGTGCAGCTCTCCCTCAGCAACGAACAGAAATTTAAAATTTAATTTTTTGCCCTCTTCCTTGAGTGAGATCTGAGCCTAATACAAACTGCATAGTGGCTGAAAATGTAACCCAGAACTAGAAGATTTTTGATGCAATCTATTCAAGTTGGATCAAAGAAGAACATTTTTATCAGACAATGAATCAATTAAATAATCCAAAGTCAATATACTGGAGCTGCTGAAAGTATAAGCAGAAATACTGTAAGTACTCAGCAGATATGTTTTATCATTCATCAACAAACTCTAGAAATTCGCAATTAACCAAAAACTTAATTTGACTTAATTTTATTAGCTCAACATAAATCTTTAGGAACAAGAGCAAGTTAAAATCTGGATATTATGCAGCATGTGGCTCAGTGGTTTCTGATTTCCTAAATCCCTCATGTAATACACCGTGTAGTTCCTTTTCTCTGAATAAGAACCAAGATCCGTTCTGGCATGTTTCAAATTGTTCCCAATTATTTCTATAGTTTAGTATCACATTTTAAACTATGGGTTTCTGGTGCGTTCTTCAGGTTGCAATAAGAAACAGCCATTCTGCGATTCAAATCCATGTAAGAATGGAGGCACGTGTGTTATTATCTGGGAGACCTTTTTTTGTGAATGCCCTCTGGGATATGGAAGCAAAGACTGTGGGAAAGGTAAGCTGTAGGTGAGGGGTTGCAGCATTGTGTGGGCAGGAAATAAACAATAAGTCAATTAGTGTTGAAATTCTCTTGTATGTTTGGTTTCAGTTATGGTAGCTAATCAAATGGATCAGTGGGTTCTAGTATTTCAAGCCAATAATATGCTCTAAAGTCCCATTATTTATGTACATCCCTGCTGTTCATTAAGAAATTAATGCACATTGGACTGGAACAGTAAGCCATAGTTCTCTAAACGATGTTTGTTCCATAATTCTTTGGTGTCAGATTACCATTGATTTGTTTTAGTAATTGTATAGTTAAATATCCCAACACCTTGTTTTTCTTTCCTGTTGCTAGAAGTATATTTCAACATGTGTTTATTCAGTACCCTCAAGCAGGAATGAATGAATGACCTGGCTGTTTACAATGAATTATGGAGTACTTTTTTGCAGATCTTGTGATACCCGGATCACTAATGTACCGCTGCCAAAAATGATGATTGAAGTTTGCAGTGTCAGTTGTTCTTCCCTTTTACTTTCCTTTCCTATCTATCTCTCGACAGTGATGCACCATCCTTACCATTTTCATGGAAATAGCTTGCTATCCTGGGATTTTAAGAATGAGGTGAAAATTTCTATTCCATGGTTCCTTGGACTTATGTTTCGAACCCGTCACACTGACGCAATGCTGATACAGGCTCATGCTGGACAATACACCACCGTTGTCTGCCAGGTATCATTCTGCATTGTGCTTCTACCATTCATTCAGGAACTTGTTCATTAACAGTCAGCATTAGAGGTATTTCTTCACTACTAATCATTCCATGGATGCAGCGGCTAATTTACAAAATCCCATCGTAACTAGATAGTCCAGTCTACATTTATGCTCATTCACATATCCAGGAAGACAATTAGCATTATCATTTGTCATGCTCTCATCTATGTGTATACATAATAACCATAAAAGTTAACTATGATCATCATAAATAGGGATTCCACTATATGACATTGTCCCTTAGTCATTTCACCAATGTTAAATATTTGCATTGGAGACTAAGAGCTATGAAAATATTCTGTGTTAGTTAAATGCTGCAATAGGATCTTAGTAGAATTTGAGTCATGAACACAGAACATTCTGTAGATGCTGGAAATCCAGAACAACACATACAAAACAACTAGAGGAACTCAGCATCTATGGAAATGAATAAGCAGTTGACGCTTTGGGCCGAGATCCTTCATCAGGACTGTAAAGGAAAAGGGAAGATGCCAAAATAAGAAGGTGGGGGAGGGGGGAAGAAAGCAGGCTAGAAGGTGATAGGTGAAACCAGGTGGGTGGAAGAAGCTATGAGGTGAAAAGTGGAAAAGGGCTGGGGGAGAAGGAATTTGATAGGAGAGGAGAGTGGACCGTGAGAGAAAGGGAAGGAGGGAAGGAGGCATGATAAGTAGGTGAGGAGAATAGTTAAGAGGCCAGAGTGGGGAATTGAAAAAGTGGGTAGGGGAAGAAGAAAAATTACCTTAAGTTGCAGAAATCGATGTTCATGCCATCGGGTTGAAGGCTGCCTAAATGGGATTCGAGGTGTTGCTCCTCCAACCTGAGAGTGGCCTCAAAATGGCAAGAGGAGGCCATGGGCCGACATGTCAGAACGGGAATTGGGATAGGAATTAAAATGGTTGGCCACTGGGAAATTCTGCTTTTTGAAGATGGAGTGGAGGTGCTCAACAAAGTCATCCCCCAATCTATGTGAAATTTCAGCAATATAGAAGAGGTCACATCGGGAGCACCGGATTCAGTAGTTTCACAGGTGAAGTGTTGCCTCACCTGGAAGAATTATTCAGATCCTGAATGGAGGTGAGTGGGCAAGTCTTCCGCTTACATGGCTAAGTGCCAGGAGGGAGATTAGTGTGGAGGAATGAATGGACAAGGGAATCATGGAGGGAGCAACCCCTTTGGAAAGCGGAAAGTAGGGGCAGAGGTAAAGATGTTTTTGGCAGTTGGGTCCCGTTGAAGGTGGCGGAAGCTGCGGAGAATGATGTATTGGCTGTGAAGGCTCATAGGATGTAGGTAAAGACAAGAGAAACTTTCTCCTCGTTAAGGTGGTAGGAAGATAGTGTGAGCATGGATGTCTGGGAAATGAAGGGGATGTGGGTGAAAACAACAAGAAAGGATGAGTTAATTCAGATGGGCTAAATCAATTGTACAGTTTTTCCAGTCTATATAACGAGCAAAAACTTGTGAAGTTGGCTTTTACTCTATCAATCAAATATATTCTAAATAATAATTTACATGTTTGAGGAGACTGCAGGCTTTCTTCAGATTCCCTCCATATTTCCCAGGGGGAATGGAAAGTGCTGGTTCAGCATATATTAACCAACTGTAAATTAATGAAGCAATAGCATATTTATAATGAAACCTTTTATTTCAAGAGAGAAACTTGTTTATGATGATAGGAATGTTAATAAGTTGTAGCCTCCATTCAGAGTTACTGCATATTGTACCTGTGATCAATTATTGTGCAATTCAGCATTATTGATTCGGTGTAACTCTTTATTCTGATTGTCACAACGGGACCCTTCTTGTACCCTGCGTTACCATTTCTGAGGAGGATGTGATCAACATATTGGACACCCTTGACCTTTGCTAGAAAATGCATTCCACGTGCATTCACTGACTTGCCGTGCACTAGCAATTCTATAACAACCTTTGTTAGAATATACTGTCACATGTCCTATTGGATGTGTTAACCTTAAAGCCCCAAGATATCAATGGAATAAAGAGTGAAGCTTTTTTAAAGTTGATCGCTTCATTTTGTCTTAAGCCACATCCAAAGCAGCTGCTTGAACTGCTGTTCGTATGTGCTAAGGAACAACTCAAGAAAAGTGTATTCAGAGCAAAATAGTATCTAAGGAGAGGAGACCGCTGTAGTCGGTGCAGTCGTCTATGAGAAATTGTTCTGGGCAGAATCATCTCATACATTTTTTATGTACTATGTTTGTTCAATCCATTCAGGAGCAGTGATTCAACAATCTCTTATTTAAATATAGTTACTGTTCTGTAGAGGTGATACCAGGAAAGAAAATATTAAATTTTGATGACCTGATGATCATTGTTAAACTTTTGCAACAGCCAGACACAAGCTGTTTATTATCTGCTAATATGTTTATCAATTGCTAATATTTGAATTCCCTGATGAAGTTGTATATTGAGCACAGCACCTAATGTAAAGTTGACAAAACAGAAGGCTCTAGAAATGTCAAACAAGAGAAAATCTGCAGATGCTGGAAATCTGAGCGACACACACAGAATGCTGGAGGAACTCAGCAGGTCAGGCAGCATCAATGGAAAAGGGTAAACAGTCAATGTTTTGGGCCAAGTCCCTTCATCAGGACTCATTAAGATAAAGAGCACAATAGTAATTTAAAAAAAAACATAATAAGTATAAATACTTAAGGTAGCTTATATACATTGATTGTATGTCCACAAAGAAATGCTAGGCACAGGAGTGTCTGTACATAAAGTGACTGACAGGAAATTATATGCTGGCAGATTAGCAGCCTTCTGCTTCTTTGTACCAGCTTCTTTGCAAGCTCCTTAAAATAATGGTTGTAGGTGGTGTGAAAGGGTGTGTTAGTGGGTGCAGATGTTGATCAATCCCACTGCTTGGTAAAGGTAACTATTTTTAAGTCTGGTAGTCTTGGCGTGGATGCTATGTATCCTCCCCCCGATGGGGGTGTGACAAATAGTCAAAGAGCAGGATACCAAGGATACTTCATGATGTTACTAGCCCTTTTCCGGCACCCTTTATGTACAAATGTATTGATGGGGGGTAAGCCATAGAGGCATTGGACAGTTTTGACGACTTGTTGTAGAGCCTTCCTGACTGCTGCAGTGCAGTTTCCGTACCATGTGGTGATGTAGCTTGTCAGGATGTTCTCTGCTGCATATCTGTAGAATGATGTGAGTATAGGTATGACGTGACTCCAGTGATAGGAAATTAATCATTATCTTGTTGGTCGGTAGGGTTAATACTTGACACTCAAGAGCAATTGTGAGTTATGTTCCGGCTGGACTTAGTCCTTAAACTGCTGGGGAACAGTGCGGAAAGAACAGGTGCTGTTTTCTCCCAGTAGGGATTAGTTTTTAGTTCTAAGTGCTCTTGCCACGTTTTGACCCCCTGCAACCTTATCCTTCAATCTCTTTGAATTATGGAGGACAGCATGTGTATAAATGTCTCTGTCCAGCAGACTTCATCATGATCATCATGACTCCAGTATTTCTACTATTTTTTAATGTTTCTTAATTGTACATATGATTTTTTTGTGTTCTGTTGCTGAGCAGCAGTGAACCATCTGATTGGCCTATCAGGGTTCTCTTTGGGGAATTAGTTGATTTGATCAGCATTTCCGATCTGGCTATTGTTCATGATTGCACTTAATAAAAAAAAATCTGTAAGTGATGTATTTTTGGGCAGTATAATAGATGGAACAAATTTTATTTCGTGCTCAACATGTAATAATTATGCACAGTATGCAGAAAAATAGGCACAATGTCTTTGTAAGTGTTTCTTCAACATCCCAACAACCCATTTTGTATTGCTGTCTCAAAAAATTCAATTTGGTCGATCCATCCTTTGCTCACCTTCTCTCGTCTAAAACCTAATTTATTTGTCCTCTTTTTCCCAATTCTTATGAAGGGTCATGGACCTAAAATACTCACTGTTTCACTTTCCACATATCATGATCATGCCTGATCTATGTTGGCCTCAATTCCTTTTAAATCTATGGGAACATAAGATATAGGGGCAGATTTAAACCATTTGGCCCATTGAGTCTGCTCTGCCATTCCCTCATGACTGATTTATTATCCCTCTCAACCTATAACGGTTGACGCCCTTACTAAACAAGAATCTATCAAGCTCCAGCTTAAATATACACAATGACTTGATCTCCACAGTCATCAGTGGTAATGAATTCCAAGATTCACCACCCTCAGGCTACAAAAATTCCTCCTCATCTCTGTACTAAAGGGACATCCCTCCATTCTGCAACTGTCTCTTCTGGTCCTAGACTCCCACTCTATAAGAAATATCCATTTTTCATCCATTTTATCTAGGCCTTTCAATATTTGATAGGTTTCAGTGAGATCCCTTCATTCTTCTAAACTCCAGCAAGTATAGGCTCAGAGCCATCAAATAGGCCTCGTACATTAACCTTTTAATTCTTGGACTTGTTCTCGTGACCCTCTTCTAGACCTTCTCCAATGCTAGTGCATCTTTTCTTAGATGAGAAGTCCAAAACAGCCTACAATACTCCAAGTGTAGTCTGACAACTGGAGCAGGGTAGTGGTGCTGAGATCAAAGCTCAGTCATGAACTAAACCAATAGTTGGAGCAGATGTAGGCAGATTAGCAGCCTTCTGCTTCTTTACACCAGCTTCTTTGCAAGCTCCTCAAAATAACTGAAGACAAATGTACTCTTTTGTGCCAATACTCCATTCTCTATTTGTTGATCCATTCATGTCGGTAAAGTCAGCAGGATTCACACATTAAACATGTTCCATGGTGACAGGATTAAAATCATTTCCTTCTGATAGTAATCCCTTGCAAGGTCTTTCCAAGCAATTTGAACCCATGAAGGGACTTCCTAATCAATAAATTTCAGAACTGAATTTGTCTAAACTAGCTTCAGCATGTTTAATGATTGGATTTTAATTCAGCCTGTCATTGGGAAAGCACAAAGAAACAGAGAATATTTACGACAGAGATATTGTCATATGAAACCTTTGTCTTTGATCATGAAACATCACAAAAGACTTTGGTGGAAAGGATCACACAGTCACTTCACAGTATGGCTTCTCATATCCTCCTTCTGGGACAACTACGCTTGAATCCACCCTCTGGGAGATTCATGGAGGCCCTGCCATTTTTACACACACCTGGGGAACAGCGATCAGAACGAACATTCACTTCAGACTGGTCACTTGTGAACTCTCTGAGTAACCTTCTGAGTTTTTCCAGCATTAGGGTTTTACCATTAGTAATGATTAACCAATTTTTGAAGCAGAAAAGTCTCTGTTTAAATTGTTGCCAGGATTGTGGCAAAGTTTTTCCTTACTCTTAAGAAGCACATGATATCCTTGGTCAGATTAATGTTATTGCTATACATCAGTTTATCATTATATCACTCCGCCATGAAAATAATTTCTGCATTTATATTATTAATGTAAAAATAATGGGGGCTGTTGAACATGTATTATACAGCCTTTGATGTGGAAAAGGCCGCTCACTATCAATGCGCTAGTGCGGATAGGATTAGGAAGATAGGATTGATAAAACATAAATGGAGGGCTATGTGTGAAGGAAGGGTGAGATTAATCTTGCAGTAAGTGACAAAGTCAGCACAATATCATAGGCCAAAGGGCCTATACTGTGTTGTACTGTTCTATGAATGTTTGCAAGAGGGAGGAGTCTAGATTCATGGATTAGGATCTCTTGGGACTTCTACAAGAGGGACAAGTTACTCCTGAACTGGAGGGGTCCAATATCCCAGGAATGAAATTTACTAGTGCTATTTAGGAGGGTATAAGCTAGTCTGGCATGTATGTATGACTGATGAGAAAATGAAAGCAAACACAGAAACTAAAATGAATGTTAAGATACTGAGGCAGGAAAGGAAGCAAAGAACGTCTGATAGACTAGACCGCATTTATAGCATATGTGAGCTAAGAATGAATTGCTATAATAATCAACTGTAGCTGAAGTCCTCATACCTGCACAATGATGTAAATTTGGATTTTAAAAAATCCAACAAGTGCAGGTGATTATTTTGAAGTGGGTGACAGATTTGTTAGATGGAAAACGAAATGACAACCAAGTTTGAGTCACTTTTGTGTGAATCAACACATATGTTTCTGATTTGCTTCGGCAAGACATACATGCCAAATACTCTAAACCAAAGGGTGAAATCTAATTTGATTAGCCACCCACCTTACACTAAGTATTTTGGTGACATCATTAGAAATGACAAGCAATCTATTCACATCAGTGTCCAACGATGCTGATTAGATAAAGATAAATATATCTTTGTTCTCTATTATCCGTATTTGTTAAATGTCTTATTTTTTTTCTCTAATCTGATTTTGTTTAAATGTTAGTAGAAAAAAGATTTAGAAATTGAGGGATATGGAGGAATCACTTGTATGGGGGAAAGAAAAACATTGGAAATTTTTGCTAAGTTCATTCTTGTAAAGTCTACCTCTCCTGTTCAACGTGTCCTGAAGATTCAGATTCAGATCAGGTTTAAATTCATTTACTTATCTTGTACAATCAAAACAAACAGTGAAATATGTCTTTTGTGTTAACAACCAATGCAGCCTAAGATTGTGCTGAGGGCAGCCTGCAAGTGTTGCCACATATTCCGACACCAACATAGCATGCCCACGATGTTCAGCAGAACAGCACAGAGGAGAATAAAACAACAGCAAAGCAAATTTATTTCCTCCCTCTCTGCCATCCACCCACACAACCAGACATTTATCTCGCTCTAGGTCAGGCCTCTGGTCTTCAGTCTCCATGCTGCAGCCTCTGGTCTTCCACTTCCAGGCATCCAATCAACGTTCGGGCTTCTTATCTTTCGTTATGACCCATGGAATAGATGATGATGGGACTACAAACTCCAGAGCTCAGATTATGGGTTCACTGACTCACTTGCCCTCATGCCTTCTGCTCATGCTTTCATTTCAAAATATCTTAATAAAAGATAATAAAAGTGAAGAGCCAGGAATAGGTCAGTCTGCCCATTGTAAATACAGCAGGTCTAGTTGCCCTGAAGTTGCGAGGGAGAATATACTTCATGTAAAATAGATTTGAATAGAAACACTAAGTAATCAGTAAGTTCATTTCATTGACTCATTTGCAGGTGTCTTAATTTTTCCTTTTCATCATTCTAAAGCTTATGCACATTACGGTTTATATTGGACAGTCAGCACCTGTATTCTAGTAATGATGCAGGAAAAAGATACACAATGATCTGTATGGCAACCAGCAGTACCTGTTAAATAAATCTTGCAACTAGTTAAATTTTGGTTCGCTTTCTGTTTTCTAAGCACTAAGAAATATTACCAGGTGTTCTTATTTATTCTTAAGATACAGGACAAAAGTAAAAAGCAGGTACAGTGGATGCCATTACAACCAGAACGTGTAGAAATGATAGTGCTGTAGTTGAAGGCATTGTGCGATTTCTTAACTGCTGCCCTATTCCTATACCTGCAGCTTTCTTACTTCTTCAAGGCACAATTATTATGATCGCTCTCTGTCTTCCCCTTCCACTGTAGCTACTTTGTGATAAGGCCTCACAAGGTCTACTGTGAAGCTTGCACTGCATGTACACACAGAAACCAGGCATTAGCCAATTTGATTTACTCCATGTGATATTTAAGTCGCCTTCATGCAGCCCAAATATCAGAAAGTGATGGTGTAAGCGACTATTCTGGACATTCATTGCTATACAATCATTACATCTCTCTGAGAGTGAACTTCTAACTTCTTATGTGGACCAGCCACACACAAAGTTAGAAGCTGGTTATCCTATGCCATATGATTCATGCGCTGATAACCCAAAGCTAACCATCATCTAGGAGGTACAAATCAGGAGAGTGACAGAATATTTTTCACTTTGTAAGTGTATCTAATAAAACTCAACAATTCAACACCATTTCTGGTTTAAGATGGCACTGCTGAAGGCAAGTGACAACTTACTGGCGGTTATTAAAATCAGGACTACTACTAAATACTTCAATAATAAACACTTTTTCTGTGGGGGGAAGAAAACTATGGTAAACGATCAACGCAAACAATGCAGAAGGGAATGAAGGCGAAGCTAAGTTAAGAGTCAAAGCATATAGGTGCCAGGCGAACTCGGGGTGAGTTTAAGGCATATTCAAGACAAAGTTGGGCCACACATAGCAGAGCACAGTCGGATTGAAGGAGAGGCAGATTCGAGGCCTGTCCACCTAAACCAAGAGCCAGGTTTGATCAATCCAAGCGCCGGGTTGGAAAGGTCAGGTATGGGCCAAAATGTGGTGACAAGGTCCAGGCCCAGAGCGTATCGATACAACATTATTCCTAGAGTGAGGAACGACCGATGTATTGAAGATTTAAACACTGGGCCAGATGAATTGAAAAGGCAGGGTGTCAGGACCAGAGGCAAGGGTCGGACCAGTTCTGCACACTACTCCATAACGTTTACTCTGCTCTTTACCACGCTGAGGCTATGGCCTGCTCCAGGCTTCGTGTATGAGGAATCACTTTCATTCTGAATGCTCTGGCTTACTTTTATTGGTTGCACAATTTGTTTTTTTTTCCTCTCTGCACATTGGGCGTTTGCTAGTCTTTTTTTAATGGATTCTTTTGGGTTTCTTTGTTTTGTACCAATAAGGAGACAAATTTCAAGGTTGTATAATGTATACATACTTTGAAATAAATGTACTTTGAACTTTGAACCGCCTAGTACAAAGCAGCGTGCTAGATGGGCACCTTATCTATCACACAAAATATGCACTTAACTCGTCAGTGAAACATCTATTTGTTGGTATGAGGAAATCTGCAGATGCTGGAATTTCAAGCAACATACATAAAAGTTGCTGGTGAACGCAGCAGGCCAGGCAGCATCTCTAGGAAGAGGTACCATCGACATTTCAGGCCGAGATGTCCTGACGAAGGGTCTCGGCCAGAAACGTTGACTGTACCTCTTCCTAGAGATGCTGCCTGGCCTGCTGCGTTCTCCAGCAACTTTTATTTATTTGTTAGTACCAGCTAGCTATTCTGCAAATATAGAACATTACAACACAGTACAGGCCCATTGGCCCAAGATGTTATGCAGAGTTTTTAACCTACTCTATCACTCTAACCCTTCCCTCCGATAAACCCTTCATTTTTCTAACTGTATCTCTCAAATCTGTGAACTTTACCATCAAAAGGCTTGGGCAATAAATTCATGGGTACACTATCACCTACAGGTTCCCCTCTCAGGTCAATTTTGTTGCCATCATTGTGTCTATATCTTGGAACACCTGATTAATGAACTCTAGAGAGAATATTTTCACTGGAAGGGCTAGGCTGACAAATCCCAGCAATGCCAATGTCTCAGAAATGAATAAATAAAACACAAAATCCTTGCCTATTTGGTGACATCTCTAGAGTCATTCACACAATTGAAGGGTAATTTGAAAATGGCAAATCTTGCTGGATCAGTCCTCAGCCCTGGTCCTGGGCTCCTCCAGCTCAATGGTTTAGTAGATTCGTACAGAAGCATAATGAGATATGTATACCTCATAGCATCCACCATATAGCTTTTGATCTATTCCTTGAGCAAGATGTGATGTTGGATTTGTGTAGATTTGTAGTACTGGTGGCTAAACATGGTAAATACACTTGATGGACAACATTTTGAATAGATGATCTTGTTCAAAGTTCAAAGTATGTTTGATATAAATGTATGCATGTGTCAGCATATACCACCCTGAGATTCATTTTCTTACAGGCACTCACCGTAGACAAAGGAATACAATAGAATCAATGACAAACGACACACCAAGACTGACTTAAGCAACTAATGTGCAAAAGAAGACAAACTGTGCAGATATTAAAAAACAAATAATAACAATAAAAATAAATAAATAATACCGAGAACATGAATTGTAGAGCCCTTGAAAGTGAATACATAGGGTTGTGTTCAGCGACCAGTTGAGTGTTTGGGTGAGTGCTGGCTCCGGAGCCTGATAGTTGGGGGGTAATAATTGTTCCTGAACCTGGTGGTGTGGGAACTAAGTCTCCTGTACCCCATTCCTGATGGCAGCAGCTGGAAGGGAGCATGGCCTGGACGATGGGGATCTTTGATGGTTGTTGTTTTATTGTAGCAGCCATTGGTGGGAGGGCTTGTATCTTTGCAGTTTGAGTTGATCATGTAACATTGCAAGGAGGGAATATTTTCCTGAGTTCTCGCAGTGCTAGAAAATGCCTGACCAGACACATTGATGCAATATAATTTACATGAAATCTTTAGGGTACACACAGGCTCTTCTCAGGTAATCTTCTTAAAATTGTAAGGGTTGCTCCAAGACAAAGTTGGTGTGTGGCTGAGTAGCACATTAATCAACGACTTTGTGGCTTGGTGGGCTTCATAATAATTTACTCCTGTGATGTTCTTCAGTAAATACAGGAAACTTCCAGTTATGTAGAATCTGAGGGCTCCTAAAAGTGTGATGGCCTAGGGAAGTTTGCCCAGGCTGAGACCTAATTATTAGCCACATCTCTAAGCAGTCATACAGCTCAACTATTAAGAAGTTGAATCAGAATCATGTTTATTATCACTGACATATCTTGAAATTTGTTAACTTGTGGCTGTAGTACAGTACTACACAAAAATGACTAAAAGTTGCAAAATAAATAGAGCAAAAGTTAAATAATGAGATAGTGTACATGGGTGCGTGGACCATTCAGAAATCTTATTTTGTATGAGATGAAGATGTTCGTAAATCATTGCGAGGCTTCAGGCTCCTGCACTTTCCTCCTTGATGCTAATACCACAAAGAATACATACCCTAAGGTAATTTTTATAGGTAGTCTTTACTTCTGCTCAATTTTATATATAGAGAAGCAAAGAAGTCCTTCATTAGTTACAGTGATAGTGCTCTCCAACATATCTACACAGTTGTGGTACAAAATTGTAAATTTGTTGAGAGAAATGGCCCTAGAAATAATTCATTGCACCCAATGGAAAACATCAGTAATTTATGTTAAGTGCCATTAATTAGCTTTTAATTAGCATTTTAATCAGTGGCTATTATAAATTAGTGGAAATAATTAATACAAATATTATTTTCACATGATTAGAAATCTAGATTAGTTAGTACAATTAATTTTTATAACTCTCTTCCCCCACCTTTTTTCATACATTCAAGAGCTTGAATAATTTGTTAAAAAATGGACCATTTTGTCCCTTGTCTCTATCACTTATTATAGATATTTCTATTTATGCATTTAATTCCAGGGATTGGTTACCGAAAGAGAAATACAAGTAAGCCAAATCAATATTTGCATAAGTTTGTATTCAACGTGGATGCACAAATGATTATGCATTTTGCACCTTGCTTTTTGTATTTAATGTTAATCAGCTGAAATTGCACAACATGAAATATATTTGATTATTTTCATATTGAATAATTTACACGTAAAGAGTTTGCTGCTTTTGTATTACATACAATCAAATAGATAAAGGAGATTTCAGTATAACAGGAATTAGAGATGAATTCAAATATAAACAGAAAATGCTAGAGGTACTCAGAGGTATCACACAACTAAAGAAAATAGTCTTTTGACATGAGTGAAGATGCTCTGAGTAAACTTTGTACAGTTTAATTATTGCATGGTAGGATTATTTGGAGATACAGTGCAGAATAGGCCCTTCCAACACTTCACACTGCGTCACCCCTGCAGCCCCCAACTTAACCTTAGCCTAATCATGGGAGAATTTACATTGACCAATTAACCTACTAACCAGTATGTCTTTGGACTGTGGGAAGACCTGGAAAAAAACCCCACACATTACTGAGGGAAGAGGTACAATTCTCAGTTGAATTTTTGCTATAGCTGCGATAGAATCAAAAGTATGCTATAATTTTCAGGGAATAACATTTTTAGATGCATTTGGCAACATAGTAGTGCTCTCTTTATCCCCTGCTGGCATATTTTTAAGAATGATGTGTTCCCTCTCATGCATCTGTCTTGCGGCTTTCTTTATTAATCTCAGAACCTGGATTTCCTATTCTCAGCTTGATCCCATCCTAAATTTTAGAGGATTACCAGGTCCCCTTTCAAGCATGTGCCCTTCCAATCACACAAATCTTTTAAGTATTTCTTGAACTTTTAATTTGTTGCTATTAAGAGACTCTCAAAATACTTCAAGCAAATCAGCTTTGTGCTCAATTTTAATGGGGGGAGAAAAGCTCCTAGGCATTCACTACTGCAGCCAGATCTCAGGAACAGCATTGTTGGTTTTTTCCCAACCATGTTCTGGTGGACTGTTCAGCTTATCTGGGCTTACCAGGCTGCACAGGTAAGAATCAGCAGAATGTTTGCTTCAGTAAAAAGTAAAAAAAAAAATAAGAAATTGCATGGATTTGAAATAAAATTAAGATATGTTAACTTAGTCTTAGAGAGGAGTATGGTATTTTAAGTTTGTAAATTTCCTTACAGAAGAAATTTCAGGTAAACAACATCAATATAGCAAGAAATGCAGACCGAGTGAAAGTGGAAATAGAGTCATGCTTAAAATGAAAGAATGCATAGGTTAAATGAAAATTTTTACAATGAGCTAAAAAGGACTAAGATACTTAAGAGATATTTAAGTAAATAAGACATTGAAAAGTAGAGCATATCTGAAATAGAAGCTTAAAACTGAATAATGGGAGCTGCACCTAATATTTAAAATTTTAAAGATCAGAAGTCTGCAAGAATAAGATGCTATTTTTTCCAGATTGTGTTGAGCTGCAATAGAACAGTGTAGATTGCTTTAGAAGAGATCAGACAACCTTCAAGTTAAAGTGGCAGGTAATGCAACTGAAAATGAAAATTACAGATAAGGTTATTGATAAGTAGTTAAATAATATTTGCTCTTCTAAATGGAGGAGACTGCCATTAGCAGTGACTGTTATATATCTGATTTGATATAAATATACACAGGTATCAGAAGTTGTGTTGTTTAGCTTATTGGTAACGAGAGTGTGAATGGGCTTGCTTTCTTCTCTGCATTTACGTAGAAAGTACCAAGGAAAAGGAGATGGCAAGAATGTGTACAAGTAAATCCTGGTAAAAGTCATCGAGTAATGATCTACTAGAAACATAAAATGAAGATGTGTTTCCAGATTTGCTTCCAGCTGTGTTTCATCAGGTCTATCTTACCTCTCTATCATTAGTACTATGAAGTGAACAAAGTTGATAATTACAAGCAACATTGATCAGGACTTAAAAGGAATTATATTTAAGATGCTATCTAGCAACATCTGAGCAAAATTATAATTGGTTGCAACTCAAACCTTGTGTAACATATCGAGTCAGTCTGCAATAATAGATTAAAATTTCAAAATAAATTTATTGTTGAAGAACATATATGTCACTGTATACAACCATGAGATTAATTTTCTTGCGGGCATTCACAGTAAATACAAGAAATACAATAGAATCAACGAAAGATTGCACCAACAGAAGGGACAAACAGCCAATGTGCAAAAGACAACAAACTGCAAATACAAAAAAAAGTAGAAATAATGATAAGAAGAAAAAAGCAATAAATATGAAGAAAATGACATAGAGTCATTGGAAGTGAGTCCATAGGTTGTGGTCCAATCACAAACAAGAGAAAATCTGCAGATATACTCTCTTCCATAGATGCTGCCTGGCCTGAGTCCCTCCAGCATTTTGAATACATTCCATAGGTTGTAGCAACAGTTCAGTGATGGTGTGAGTGAAGTGGAGTGAAGTTATTCCCTCTGGTTGAGCCTGATGGTTGAGGGGTGATAACTGTTTCTGAATCTGGTGGTGTGGGCCCTGAGGCTCCTGTACCACCTTGCTGATGCCAGCTGAGAGAAGAGAGCATGGCCTGGATGGTGGAGATCTTTGGTGATGGATGGTCCTTTCCTGTGACACTGTGCTCTGTGTCACTGGTGAGGAGGGCTTTAACCTACTTTTTGTAGGTTTTTCCATTTAAGGGCATTGGTCATTGATGTTTCTATACTAGGTTGTGATGTAACTGGTCACCACACATCTAGAGACATTTGTCTTCAAAATTTCTTTTTCCATTTACTGCATTCTGTTGTGAAAACCATGAGGTTGTATTCTTGCTTTAAATCTTATATGAAATCGACAATAGGAGGGGTCAGAAACAATCTAGGTACAGTAATGAAAAAGCCACGGGGAGATTCTCCAGGCTATTTTACAGCTCTATCAATTGTCTTTGTTGCTTAATTGTATAATTACCGGTGCCCTGTTTAGGACATGACTGCAAGTGTTTCTATTCCCTCCCTCTATCAGATTCTCATGGTCCCAAAGGAATTAAGAAGCATGAGGAACTGTGATTCTTTGATTATTTGTTATTGATCTTGGCCTTTTAATCTTGCCATTATCATGGAAGTGACTACAGTTTAGTTTGTCAGGTGAGGGCTTCCTACCCAGCAAACCTTTACTTAAATGTGAATTTCAAAAGGACAGTAGAATTAGTTTCAACATTCAGAAGAAATACAACATCCACCCCTCCACCTAATAAGGGAGAAAGAAATGTCTCCATTTTCCCAGCGAGCGGGGAAGCATAACAAACAACTCTCTGGTTTATGCGTTAAAAGTCTGTTACGTTGCTTTTTTTGAGCTCTGTGCCTAAAGATCGCAAAGATCCCAGGTCTCCAGGCACACAACCGTAGATATTTCGACTCCCCCGATGACACATGGGTCTCCTGTCATGACACCGAACCTCGATCCGCCCGTCTCCAGAGCCCTGAGATCCTAGGCTTCCGAATTTGAGCCAGACCCTTAGGCTGAGCCTTTCGTGTACCGAACAACGACCAGTTATGAAACCCCGACAGCGGGTCCTATTCCCACAAAGAACCGTAGTCAGTGTGCAACTCCAGGTCAAGGTTTTCAAAAGAAACCAGAAAGGGAAAAATAGAGATATTAAAGATAGAAATAGAGCTGTTTCTGAAGATGCAAGCAAAGGAGTCGCAGTTAGGTAGCATGTTATGTAGCGTGTTCTGTTGATTGTGCACCCTTTATGTGCCTCTCTTTAGCATTTGGCAGCAATTCTCTTTGTTTCTGTCCTCCCCCCTCCCCCTCCACCCTCCATCTCCCCCCTCCACCCTCCATCTCCCCCTCCCCTCCTCTCTCCCTCCCCACCACGCTTGCCCTCCCTCCCTCAGCCTCTACCTCCCCACCCGCCCCTCTCTTCCCCCACCCCTCTCTCTCTTCCTCCCCTCTCTCCCCCCCATTCCCCCTCCTCCCTCTCACCCCTTGCCCATATCCCAGTCTGCCTCCTGTGGTTTTCACTTGTATCATTGTATGCTTCTTTGAATGTCATTATTTGACTGCCTTCATCCGTCTTTCTTCTACAGCAACGAATTTCATCAAAAAGAGACAGCATATACATTACCTTTTCATTTTTCTAATGCTTTTTCACTTAATTTATTTTTCTGTTTTTGTTGTTCTGTGCCCTGAAGTATGTGATATTCAGCTGCAATGTTGAATGCAATAACCCACCTTAAATTTAATCCTGACAGATGGCAAGTGAAGGTTGTTTATTTGCTGTCTTCTTGCTTTTCACCCTTAGTTTGCAAACATTGATAGAAACTTAGTTTCATTCAAATAATACTTTTCTTTAATGATATTGGCTAAGATTTCAACGCATCACTGGCACCAGCCTACCCACCATCAAGGATGTATGTATAGAAAACTGCCAAAAAAAAGCCAGTAACATCATGAAGGATCTCACACACCCTGCTCCTGAACTGTTTATCCCACTCTCATCAAGGAGGAGGCTACATAGCATTCACGTCAGGACACAAGGCTCAAAAGCTGTTACTTTCTCCAAGCAGTAAGACTGATCATCACCTCCACCAACAATAAATCCACCACTACGTTATTACTTCCCATCTGCCACCTTATGTATTTTATGGACATAATGTTACTTTACTAGCATCACATTATAGATATATATAGTCAATCTACGTATATAAGCTATCTTATGTATTTATATTTATTATGTATGTTTTATTATTATTTATTTATTACTTTTTCTCAGATCAAGCAGGTAAAACCTGAGGTTTTACCAAACATAGCCAAACATGCTTATTTGTCAACTGCTAGGGATTTTCGGACTATTCTGGTGGTGTTTAGTATTGTGTCGCCCTGATTGTTTAACGCTCTTGCGTAGTGACTTTGGGATGATACCAGTTGTAGATATTACGATTGGGACAATGTATACCCTGTTCACATTCCAAAGTCTTTCAATTTCCTCTTTTAATTCAGCATATTTCTGTTGTTTTCCACTTATTAATTTCTGTAAGTTGTGTGTGTTTGGAATGGCTGTAACTATTAACTAAGTTGTCCTTGTTTATCCTGTGTTATTATATCCAGATAGTTACTATGGACTGCCCTATCCTGAATAACTAATCTCTCTTAGTATAATTTGTGGTATTCTGATTCTAAAAGTTGATCAGGCTTGTTTTCTTTGGCAGTTTGAACAGGGGAAGGTCATTTCTTTGGCAGTTTGAACAGGGCACGGCTGTGCAAGCACATGAAGGTCAGCCTGTGAGAACAGTAGGAGAGTTTAAAAAGCGAGCAGATTAATGGAGCAGGCGATGGAGTAGGGGGAGACAGAGTAGGAAGGCTTTGGCTCGAGAGGCTTCGGCGAGCAGAGGCTGAGGACGAGTCTGCTCCCAGTGAGGTAAGGCCGGTTAAGCTCCTTTAGTTAATCTAATTAACTTAGAAGTAGGTAACGGAGGCAGCAGTTAGGGCGGTCGAGTGCTCCGTTTGCAGTATGTGGGAAGTCAAGGCGAGCACAATTGTCCCTGATGACTACACCCGTAAAAGGTGCATCCAGCTGCAGCTCCTGACAAACTGAGTTATGGAACTGGAGCTGGAGCTGGATGAACTTCGGATCATTCATGAGGCAGAGGCAGAAATAGACAGGAGTTTCAGGGAGATAGTCACCCCTAAAAGTCAGGAGACAGGTAGCTGGGTGACTGTCAGGAGAGGGAAGGGGAATAGACAGAATGAGCAGAGCACCCCTGTGGCCATTCTCATCAATAATAAGTATACCGTTTTGGATACTGTTGGTGGGGACTACCTACCAGGGACAAGTTGTAGTGGTCATGTCTCTGGCACCGAGGCTGAACCCTCAGCTCAGAAGGGAAGGAGGGAAAAGAGGAGAGCAGTAGTGATAGGGGATTCGATAGTTAGGGGGACAGATAAGAGGTTCTGTGGGAGAGATCGAGAATCCCGGATGGTCTGTTCCCTCCCTGGTGCCAGGGTCTGCAATATCTCTGATCAAGTTCTCAGTATTCTTAAGAGGGAGGATGAGCAGCCAGATATCGTGGTCCATGTAGGGACCAATGACGTGGATAGGAAGAAGGAGGAGGTCCTGCAAAGAGAGTTTAGGGAGTTAGGTGCAAAGTTGAAGGACAGGACCTCCAGGGTTGCAACCTCAGGATTGCTACCCGTGCCACGTGCTAGTGAGGCTAGAAATAGGAAGACAATGCAGCTAAATACGTGGCTAAGGAGTTGGTGCAGGAGGGAGGGCTTCATGTTTCTGGACGATTGGGCTTTGTTCCAGGGAAGATGGAACCTGTTCCGATGGGATGGTTTTCACCTGAACTGGAGAGGGACGAACATCCTTGCGGGAAGGTTTGCTAGTGCTGCTCTGGGGGGTTTAAACTAGATTTGCAGGGAGAGGGGAACCAAAGTGTTACAGCAGATAGTGAGGTGGAAGAGGATAAAGGTCATCTGAGAACTGCAAGTATAGTGCATGGAGTAAAGCCAGATCTAACATATAAAGAGGCTTTGAGGAAAGAGAAGCAGAATAAAACTGTTTTTTTCTGCTGCATAGTATCTGGAGTAACAATTATTTTGTTCTTCTTTCACTTGGGTACAAGAAATGACATTAAACATTCTTATTTGTTGTATTTGTTATACTGTAAGTTTATTGTTTCAGACAGACAATAAAACATTGCAAAATCTGGTAATTAAAAATTACCAATGTTGCCAAGAACAGAAAGAATTGATAAATCTGTAAGCAAAACAATTGCAGATACTGGAAATCTGAAATGCAAGAGAAAATGTTAGAACTACTCAGTAGATCAGGTAGTATCTGTGGAAAAATGAAATTACTGTTTCAGGATGATAATCATTTATCAGAACTGTGAAAAGTGAGATAACAAGGAACGCAAATACATTTTTAATTGCAGAAAAGGAGAAACAGAGGGAATAAAGGAATCTGTGTAAAAGTTTGGAGACCAGAAGCACAAGTGATGTTTCCATCTGAGAAAGAATAGTCAACTCAAGCTAGTGTAGGTAAACTCTGTGAAGGGGGAATTGAATAAGAATGGATCAGAACTGGATGACTGTCAGAAGAGGGATAGGCAGCCAATACCGAGTACCCCTTTGGCATTCAGCTCAATAACAAGTACACCGCTTTGGATGCTGAGTCGGGGGATAACCTAGAAAAGGAAAGCCACAATGGTCAGGTCTCTGGCTCTGTTGCACAGAGGGAAGGAGGAAAGATGGGAGTGGAGAACGGTGAAGTTGGAGGAAGGCACTACTAAAAGTTTATGCCATTAGGTTAGATGCTAACCGAATGGAATATAAGGTTTTGTTCCCTCCAGCCTGTGTGTGGTCTCATTGCAACAGTAGAGGAGGCTATGGACTGGCGTGTCGGAACGGGAATGGGAAGTGGAATTAAAATCAGTGGCCACTGGGAGATCTTCCTTTTCCTGGCAGATGGAGTGTAGGTGTTCAGCAAAGTGGTCTCCCAATCTACGTCAGGTCCCACCAATATACAGAAGGTCCCGGTGGAGCAGATCTTAAATGGATTTTTTTGCATTTGTATTTATTCTAGCGATGGACACAGTCTATAGATATGAGGTAATGCAACAGCGAGGTCAGGGACCCTATACTTTTTACAGAGGAGGAGCAGCTTGCTGTTTTCGGGCAAATTAGAGTGGATAAATCCCCAGGGCACAACAATGTGTTCCCTCAGACCCTGTGGGTCTAGTGCAGAAATTGCAGGGGCCCTAGCAGAGATATTTAAAACAGGGGAGATGCTGGAGGTTCGGAGGATAGCTATTGTTGTTCTGTTATTTAAGAAAGGCTCTCAAAATAAGCCAGGAAATTATAGATCAGTGAACCTGACATCAGTAAAGGGGAAGATATTGGTGGGTATTCTGAGGGTCCAGATATATAAGTATTTGGATTTCCAGGGACTGATTAGGGATAGCCAACATGGCTTTGTGCATGGTAAGTCGTGTCTAACCAATCTTAAAGAGTTTTTCAAGGAAGTTATTGGGTAAATTGATGAAGGCAAGGTGGTGGATGTTGTCTACATGGACTTTAGCAAGGACTTTCACAAGGTCCTGCATAGGAGGTTGGTCAAGAAGATTCAGTTGCTTGGCATTCAAGATGAGGTAGCAAATTAGATTAGCCTTTAGCTTTGCGGAAGAAGCCAGAGAGTGGTAGTAGATGGTTGTCTCTCTTGTCTGGAGTTCTGTGACTAGTGTTGTGGTCTTGGGATTGGAGCTGACTCCAGTTTGTATCAATGATCTGGATGATGATGTGTTAAATTGGAACACCAATTTTGCAGACGACACCAAGGTTGGGGTTGTAGTGGACAGCAAGAAACACTATCATAGCTTGCAGCAGGATCTGGGCCAGCTGGTGAAATGGGTTTAAAAATGGCAGATGGAATTTAATACAGACAAGTGTGAGCACCAACAAAGGTAGTGGGAGGACAACCAAGGTAGATCTTACATGGCAAGTGTTAGGGCACTGAGGAGTGCGATTGAACAGAAGGATCTGTGAATACAGATCCATAATTTCCTAAAAGTAGTGTCACAACTAGATAGAGTTGTAAAGAAAGCTTTTGGCACATTGGCCTTTGTAAATCAATATACTGAGTGCAGAAGTTGAAATGTTATGTTGATATTGTATATAACATTGGTGAAGGTGGAGTATGTGTCCAGTTTTGGTCACCTACCTACAGGAAAGATGTTAATAAAATTGAAAGAGTGCAGAGAAAATGTTGTCAGGACTTGAGTACCTGAGTTATAGGGTAAGGTTGAATAGATTAGGACTTTATTCCTTGGAATGCAGAAGATTGTGGGGAAATTTGATAGAGGTATGCAAAATTATGAGGGATATAAATGGGTAAATGCAAGCAGGTTTTTTTTTCCCAAGTCAAGTCGTCAGGTCACTTTTTATTGTCATTTCAACCATAACTGCTGGTACAGGACATAGTAAAAATGAGACGATGTTTTCCAGGATCATGGTGCTACATGAAACAATACAAAAACTGCACTGAACTATGTAAGAAAAACAACACAAAAACTACACTAGACTACAGACCTATCCAGGACTGCATAAAGTGCACAAAACAGTGCAGGCATTACCATAAGTAATAAACAAGACATTAGGCACAGTGGAGGGCAGTAGGTTGGTGTCAGTCCAGGCACTGGGTATTGAGGAGTCTGATGGCTTGGGGGAAGAAACTGTTACATAGTCTGGTCGTGAGAGCCTGAATGCTTCGGTGCCTTTTTCCAGATGGCAGGAGGGAGAAGAGTTTGTATGAGGGGTGCGTGGGGTCCTTCATAATGCTGTTTACTTTGTGGATGCAGCGTGTGGTGTAAGTGTCTGTGATGGCAGAAAGAGAGACCCGTATGATCTTCTCAGCTGACCTCACTATCCGCTGCAGGGTCTTGCGATCCGAGGTGGTAAAATTTCCGAACCAGGCCGTGATACAGCTGCTCAGGATGCTCTCAATACAACCTCTGTAGAATGTGGTGAGGATGAGGGGTGGGAGATGGACCTTTCTCAGCCTTCGCAGAAAGTAGAGACGCTGCTGGGTTTTTTTTGTATGGAGATGGTGTTGAGGGACCAGGTGAGATTCTCCGCCAGGTGAACACCAAGAAATTTGGTGCTCTTAACGATCTCTACAGAGGAGTCGTCGATGTTCAGCAGAGAGTGGTCGCTCCGTGTCCTCCTGAAGTCAACAACCATCTCTTTTGTTTTGTTCACGTTCAGAGACAGGTTGTTGGCTCTGCACCAGTCCGTTAACCACTGCACCTCCTCTCTGTATGTTGACTCATCGTTCTTGCTGATGAGACCCAGCACAGTCGCGTCATCGGTGAACTTGATGATGTGGTTCGAGCTGTGTGTTGCAACACAGTCGTGGGCCAGCAGAGTGAACAGCAGTGGACTGAGCACACAGCCCTGGGGGGGCCCCTGTGCTCAGTGTGATGGTGTTGGAGATGCTGCTTCTGATCCGGACTGACTGAGATCTCCCAGTCAGGAAGTCTGGGATCCAGTTGCAGAGGGAGGTGCTCAGGCCCAGTAGGCTCAGCTTTCCAATCAGTTTCTGAGGAATGATTGTGTTGAATGCTGAACTGAGGTCTATGAACAGCATTCGAACGTACGAGTCTTTTTTGTCCAGGTGGGTTAGGGCCAGGTGGAGGGTGGTGGCAATGGCATCATCTGTTGAACGGTTGGGACGGTATGCGAACTGCAGGGGGTCCAGTGAGGAGGGCAGCAGGATCTTGATGTCCCTCATGACGAGCCTCTTGAAACACTTCATGATGATGGCTGTGAGTGCAACAGGACAGTAATCATTGAGGCAGGACACTGAAGAATTCTTCGGCATGGGGACAATGGTGGCGGTTTTGAAGCACGTAGGAATGACGGCGCTGCTCAGGGAGATGTTGAAGATGTCAGTGAGAATATCTGCTAGCTGGTCTGCACATCCTGTAAGCACTCTGCCAGGGATATTGTCTGGTCCAGCAGCCTTCCGTGGGTTGACCCTGTGCAGAGTTCTCCTCACTTCGGCCACAGTAAGACATAGCACCTGGTCATTTGGAGGAAGGGTGGTCTTCCTCGCCACCACGTCATTATCCGCCTCAAACCGAGCGTAGATGTTGTTCAGTGCATCTGGGAGGGAGGCATCACCAGCACAGGCAGGTGATGTTGTCCTGTAGTTGGTGATGTCCTGAATGCCCTTCCACATGCGCCGCGTGTCTCCGCTATCCTGGAAGTGGCTGTGGATTCATTGGGCATGTGCACGCTTTGCCTCTCTGATGGTCTGGGACAGTTTGGCCCTCGCTGTTGTCAGGGCTGCCTTGTCGCCTGCTCTGAAGGCGGAGTCACGGGTCCTCAGCAGCGCACAGAACTCCGCGGTCATCCATGGCTTCTGGTTAACGCGTGTAGTGATGGTCCACTGAGGTTTGGTGAGACTGGAACTAGAAGTTATGGGTGAAAGGTGGTATGTGTAAGGGGAACATAGGAAGGGAAGCTTCTGCAGTCAATGGTGAGAGTGCAGAATGAACTGTGGATATGCGGTCAATTTCAACATTTGAGAGAAACAGAAACATAGAAAATAGGTGCAGGAGTAGGCCATTCGGCCCTTCGAGCCTGCACCGCCATTCAGTATGATCGTGGCTGATCATCCAACTCAGAACCCTGTATCTGCCTTCTCTCCATACCCCCTGATCCCTTTCACCACAAGAGCCATATCTAACTCCCTCTTAAATATAGCCAATGAACTGGCCTCAACTGTTTCCTGTGGCTGAGAATTCCACAGATTCACCACTCTCTGTGTGAAGAAGTTTTTCCTCATCTCAGTTCTAAAAGGCTTCCCCTTTATCCTCAAACTGTGACCCCTCGTTCTGGACTTGCCCAACATCGGAAACAATCTTCCTACATCTAGCCTGTCCAATCCCTTTAGAATTTTATACGTTTCAATAAGATCCCCCCTCAATCTTCTAAATTACAGAGAGTATAAGCCTAATTGATCCAGTCTTTCATCATATCTGCCATCCCAGGAATCAATCTGGTGAACCTTCTTTGTACTCCCTCTATGGCAAGGATGTCTTTCCTCAGATTAGGGGACCAAAACTGCACACAATACTCCAGGTGTGGTCTCATCAAGGCCTTGTGCAACTGCAGTAGTACCTCCCTGCTCCTGTACTCGAATCCTCTCGCTATAAATGCCAGCATACCATTCGCCTTTTTCACCGCCTGCTGAACCTGTATGCCCACTTTCAATGACTCGTGTATAATGACACCCTGGTCTCGTTGCACCTCCCCCTTTCCTAATCGGCCACTATTCAGATAATAATTTGTTTTCCTCTTTTTGCCACCAAAGTGGATAACCTCACATTTATCCACATTAAATTGCATCTGCCATGAATTTGCCCATTCACCTAACCTATCCAAGTCACCCTGCATCCTCTTAGCATCCTCCTCACAGCTAACACTGCCGCCCAGCTCTGTGTCATCCGCAAACTTGAAGATGCTGCATTTAATTTGGATAGGTACTGTACTTGGATGGGAGATATATGGAGGGCTATGGTTTGGGTGCAGATCAATAGGATTAGGCAGATTAATGGTTTAGCATGGACTAAATGGGCCAAAAGATCAGTTTCTGTGGTGTGGTGTTGAATAGCTCTAGGAAGGAAGAAGAATTGGAACAATGAGATGAAGATCATGAAATGGAAATATGAAATGAATAGAGTGCTGGAAATGCCCAGCATCTCAGGTGATATGAGTAAAGAGAGAGAGAGAAAAACTGTTAATATTACAGACCAATGATTTTGAATCACCATTGGCCATCTCTGATGCAAACTGGAAAGAATGGTTCTTTGAAATGGTTGAATTCAGTACTGATCCTTGAGAGCTACAATATGCATACCTAAATCAGTTGCAATTTTCAAGCTTACATTGGTCTTTGGTCAGATAGCATTACAGATCAAAGTCATAAGTGTGCATGGACTGGTGGATTTATATTCTGAAAAATGTTCATCAATTTGGTTTCTGCAGTGTAGAAAAAAATATATCACCCCCAAGAAATTGTTTCTTCACTTGGAAGGCGTGTTTGGGTCCCTGGATAATGGGCGGGGAAGAGATTAAAAAAAGACCAATATTACATCTCCTAGGATTGCAAAGATGGGGGAGTGGTTGTTTGTTTAGGAGGAAAAGGGAACCAAAAGGAAACAGTACCATTTGTTATCTAGATACTTTGGTATCCACCCCATCATAGGACTTCCCATTGTTCTTTATATCCTTCTCTGCAACTGAAACGTACTTCTCACTTCTCTCATTTCCAACGAATGGCCATTGATTTGAAACATTTCAGTTTCTTTCTATACAGCTATTGCCTGCCCTGTTGAATATTTCCAGCATGGTTTTTTCAGATTTCCTCCAGTTATAAATTAGATTTGAGTTGCAATTTTTATTTGAGAAATCTTCAAGATAAAATTGTGTTCATCTTCATAAAAGCCACAATTCTAATAAATAGCATTCAAGGCCTGAACATTATTTAATCTACATTATCCAATCTCTCATTAAAATCTTGTAAATCTTCAAACATGATGTTCATTATTTTCTAGTGAAATTTACATGTTGCCATGACCTTATCAAGTTATTTGTAACTTCTGAAATACCAATTTCCAATTTCCCTTAGGATCAATAAAGTATGACTATGACCATGACTATGACCTCATTTTGATCCAAACCATCTGATAACTAATTGACATGTGATTATATTCTGTACCTTAATGGTTTATTACCTAAGTTGATGGATGAGAAAGCCGAGTTTGAGATAGTTCGGCAGTTTGATAGGATTATTTGTGTTATTGACTTTGACATAGAAAATGGAATGACACATTCAGTTAATATTATGAAGAATCTGCAAGTTCAAGTGAATGCACATGCATAGTTAAACAGCGAACAACTTCTATCAGTAATTATCTCCTCCCGATAGTACTTACAAAATGAATCAGCATATTGTTAGCAAATAGCTGGATATTTTAACTCCTTATCAGCTATTATGATAAAAAATAAATGGATAAAATTATACCATGCAGATGCAATTTTAAGTATATTAAGTCATGTCTGAAAAATTCCAGTCACTGAATGGATGTCATTTGCTCAAAACAATTACAAATTTTTACAGTCTTATGTTTAATTTCAATCACAATATATGTAATTGCCCAGTGTTTAAAGGTTGGTTAAAAGGGGACTAGTATTTCCTCAGTTTTTATTTGTGGGAATTATTCAGTGTCTTTGACTGTTAAGCCTGGCTGATGATATTACTGCATGCCAGAGATCACCATATACGTGTTCTTTTAATTTAAATGAACATCTGGAAAGGTAGGTTGTTGAAGCACAGATTTGCTCGATCTTTCTGGGCAGTTTTCTTGAAATGGCGAACCACTAAATCTTGGAATAAGTTATATATTGTAGATAACTGAGGAAGTGATAATATTTTGTGAATTTCAATGTCAAGTGTACACCTTGGAAGTAGGAAATTATTCAGGTAGAGTCAGCACATACAAATGTTGAAAGATCTCAGCTTGCCAAGCAGCATCTATGGAGAGGAAAAATGTTAATGTTGCAGACTGAGACTCTTCATTGAGTCCTGATAAAGGGTCTCTCAGCCTGAAACTTTGACATTTACTCCTCTCTATAGATCTGCCTGACTTGCTGAGTTCCAGCATTATATGTTTGTTGCTGTGGATATCCAGCATCTGCAGAATCTCTTATGTTTTCAGTTTGCTGTTCTACCACTTGCATCCTCACTGAAAGTAGATTTACAAGTATGGAGGGAAGTACCCTAACATACCAGCACCAGTAGGTCAGAGATTGAATTGTGATCCCAAATTTTTATCACTTTAAACAAGCCTGCTAACACCCTGCTTTTCCACGATCTAAGACCTTTTGCTGGCCTGAAGAGAAATCAACAAAGATATTGTTAGCAATAAGAAAATGAAAACAAGGGATTAAGGAGCCATCTTTCAGCATCAATGGCACCACTTTCTGCATTTTGAGAAAAAGCATTCTGACCTTGAAACGAAAAAGAGAAAGAAAGGAGGGGAAATTTTTGCAGTTAATCTCCAAAGAAAAGTCTGTACTTTTTGTAGGTGGCTATTTTGTTCCAATTGTGGACTTTTGCATCAAATTGAAATGCATTTCAGAACTTGTGGTAAATATTACCCTTAAATCCAGGGATCACCAATCATGCTGAGTGCCAACTTCACATTTGCAAAGGTGCTTTAGTGTTGCTTAACAGTCCTATCATTGACTTGGCATAAGAGTCATTCTTTTGGGAGCTCACAGCTAGTGAGAAGTGATGGTGATTTTTTTTGTTGTTGAAACCATTGCACCCCCAGTGAGAGGCAAAAGGGAAACAAATTGGTACAGGAAATTTGTACCTCGGACATTTGTTTTTGAACAACACAAAATGCTGGATGAATGATGGTAAGTACTGGAGCAGATCAGACAGTATCTATGGAAATGAATAAACATTCAACATTTCAGGCCTAGACCCTTCATCAGGACTGGAAGAGAAAGGGGAATATATCAGAATAAAACAGTGGGGGAGGGGAAGGAGGATTAGTTGGAAGGTGATAGGTGAAGCCGAGTGGCTGAGAGAAAAGGAGTCTGATAGGAGAGCAGAGTGGATCATGGGAGAAAGGGAAGGAGATGGACCGACTGGGAGGGGTGATAAGTAGATGAGGAGAAGAGGGAAGAGGCCAGAGTGGGGAATGGAAGCAGATGGAAGGATGAGGGGAAAAGAAAAGAGGAGAAAGGTTAAGTTACATTGGATAGAAGGTAACAAAAAAGAGAAAACAAGATGGAAAAATATACAAAAAGAACTGAATCTTTAGAAATTTTTTTTATGCCATAGAATTGACTTACAATGAAACCCCTAAGATAATTGAGTGGTTTTATTATAAAATTGTTTCAAGTTTAAGTTGAGCTGAAACCTTTAAAAAGTGGTAAATGTTGGGAGTATACCGTCTTATAATGTGATATCAGACAGCAGACTATCAGTCCAGTCATTGAGCGAAAAATAGGAAAAGTTGTAGTGATATGATCTATAGTGGACTTAAAAGATTCAAAATGCACTTGGGGCCTTACTGCTTATTGTATCCTCAGAATGCAAAGCTAAATCATAGACTTATCTATCCTCCTGTGATTTAGCAGCAACATGTTTAATGAAATGTAAGGTGATTTTTTTTTTGCTTTTCAATTTCCTCTGAATCTTATGCCATTGACTGGTCAATAATGGTTACTAACAGGTATTAAGGGACTACACTGTTTGGAATGTTTCACTTTTATCCTTCCTGCCATCTAAAATCTGGATGCTGTTTACAAATTTCAGATATGGGAAAACTCAAACATCTGGTTATTTTCTGGGAAACCTGTTGTTTGTTTTGATTGCACTGATTTAAAACTGCCCCTGAATTCATGTCTTTCTAAACTTCCACAATTGCTTTCAGTTGAACTCTGGACACCTGTTCTTTGCCATCAATCGGGGATCCAGTCAGACAGTGAGGTTATTGCTGAATAAAATCACATTGAGTGACGGAAGGTGGCATGATCTCCAGCTGCAGTTCCGGGATGTGAAGAATGGCCACGATGTACGATACCTAGCCACCATCACAATTGATTTTGGACTTTATCAGGTCAGATTAATTTATTTTTAGACTTATCACAAAATTAAAGAACTTACAAGGATCTTTGAAGGCTCTATAATAGCATTAAAATGGAAAGAAAGGAATGTTGTATTTTTGATTAAATCAAATTTGTCCTTTACTAGTTGTGTGCAGGTTTATTCCCATGATTGGGTTTCTTTACAGTTTGTGTCAATAAATCTGACATAAAGTGAGAGAGATCTTGAGATACACAACAGGTCAGGCAACACCCACACCTTCTCTATGTAACTTAATGGATACTGCTAGTCTCATTTCCAGAGCTGCTGAAAGACTGTCAGCCTGAAACATTAAATTTGTTTCTCTTCATAGATGCTACATAACCTGATCAGTATCTTCTGTGTTTACTGTTTTCAGTGTGAGGTCCTAACAAGATTAAGATAATGAAGAAAAATAAACTTTAATTGAAAATAATCACCTTGATCTCTGACTTTATATTTTAGATTTGATCTGTGCGCAGTTGGGATTTGAACGTAACACCTCCATTAAAGCATAACATGACGTTAGATCAGCAATTCTCTCTGCTGGAATGAAACTTTAGAGAAGGAGTGATTAAAATATAAAGACTAGAGTAATGTACTCTTATGTCTAGTAGTAATTGGTTTTATTAGTTCATGTCTCTCCAAGGCCAGTAGCCCTATCCTTTTGCTAGCTGTCTGTGTTAACCCACCATCTGTAATTTGAAGTTCAGAGGACACTACACTGTAGACTTTCATCTAATCTCATAGAAGTCATAGAGGCATACAGCGTGTAAACTGCAACCATCAAGCACCCATTTACAACAATTCTGCGCTAATCCCATTGTGCTCTTTCCATATTCTCATCAATTCTCCCCAGCTTCCACCATACATCAGCACACCAGGAAAATTTAAAGTAACCAGTTATCTACCAACCTACGTCTTTGGGGTGTGGGATGAAACCAGTTACACACGGTTACAGAGAGAACATGTAACTTCCACAGAGGTAGCAGCAGAGGCCAGGATTCAACCCAGGTCCCTGGAGCTGTGAGACAACAGCTCCATCGGCTGCATCACAGTGCTGCCCTCTTACAAAATCAGGTACCAGCTCTCACTGAAGAGCAATTCATTCTGCTACAAGCTTTGTCTCCCCTACACAGTACTGTACAATGGGAGACGATCCTCAGAACCGACTTTTGTTTGTACAGCAAACTTCCTTTTTATTTGCTTCTAATTAAAATAGTAATTAACAATTATTGCTGAAATCATTAGATACAGCAAGGTACTTTGTTTCCTTTTCAGTCTTCCATGTGACATCCACTGAGCATGTATATATTTCTCTGATAATATGCAAAATTGTGTGAATAAATCTTGTTCTTAGAATATGGGCAATGGTGCAATGAAAATATTTATGAACTGTTCCTGGTTTCTCTAAGATAATGATGAACCTCCTCTTTGTGTTGGTTTCTTATCTCTACGGAGTGCCATGCTCAGTAATTTCAAGCACAAGGGCTCATCCAAGCAGTACGGCCTGTGTGTTACCCTCAGTTACAATTGGTATTCATTTACTTGTGAATTCACTTCTTGAAGAGAAATTTGAGTTTTAATGACAAGCAGATGGTTTTCATGGTGAGTTAGTGAAGAATGAGGGACAAAGTTAAAATTCATCCTTAAAATAAGTACTGTCAGACTGAATTGATAGAAATACCAGAAACCTGAAACTGTTACAAGGTTATTCCCAACCATGAAAAATATATTAATCTTATTCTGCAAGTACTTCTCCAGTTTCTATTTTATTTTTTTCTTATTGCTAGGACACGGTTCTTATTGGCAATGAGTTGCATGGGCTGAAGTTGAAACATCTCCAAGTTGGTGGAATTCTCAGAGCTGGTGAAGTGCAGAATGGACTGGATGGCTGTATCCAGGTATAGGAATTGCAGTTTGTTGCAGGCATTACAGCTTGCGAATTGTTATGGCCCCCAGTATCTCTAATGAAATGTCAGTCAAGTTGATGGTTTAGGAAATGCCATAGCAATGTTATCCAAAAAAAATTGTCTGTACTATCTCTCATCCTCATGTAAACAGAGATGGTAATATTTTTGATTTCAGTGTCACTGGGAGCTTTATTTTTGCTAACATAAATCGTATCTTTCTAGTCAAAAAGACTAAACACATTTTATCAGTGTGTAAGCAAATCATGTACAGATTATCATGTGTGCACTTTTAAATAGATGATTCCAGAAAGCTGGTTATTGTTTTGTTTTTCTATTCATAGGCCAGAATGCTTATCTCTGCTATGTTCTGCCTGCATTTTGGCAGACCCAATATAAAACAAGATTAATGTGGTGCTTTCCTGATTTCCAAAATTACCATTTTATTGCCACTAAGTGATCTGTAGGTTCAGTTCCAAGAATCTTTGATCCTTCAAGTCTATGTATATGGCTATTAAAGATGTTGTCCCTATAGATGAAAGCACATCATGTCATCTCAAGTTTAAGGTTGTTCCTTACTGAATACAACTGTTTCACTATACAGAGTATGAAGATAGATATTAAAAAGCTACATGGACATGAAAAGATTCTATAGTGACTGTAGTTCTTTCTCTACCTGTAGGGGGTACGTCTTGGTGACACCTCTGTTGGAATTCCAATGTCAAAGCCAAATCGTACTTTGAGTGTGGAACTGGGCTGCACCATCCCTGATCCATGTGACTCCTCTCCATGTCCAGCAAACAGTTACTGCAGCAATGATTGGCAGGCATATTCTTGTGTCTGTGAACCAGGTATTGTTCGCAAAAACCAGGGTTTGTCTGGCATGCTCACTTATCTGAGTAGTAGCAGGAATAAAGCATGCGTCAATAACCTTTGACTTTGCAGTCCTTGCATAATCTATTTATCGAGCAACAAGTTCAGGAATCAAAAGAATGGATTTAGTTCACTTAAATGGGATACATTTTAGAACATTCATCAAGAAACATCTTTATATTTGACCCAATGTTGTATCTAATTCGAAAACCTTTAAAAACCCTGATGGTCAGCAAAGTGAACACATTATTGGTCTGAAGGACTTGTTAAAATCAAGCCTCAATTTAAAGCCAGGCACATCAGAATTCAATTCCAGCGTCGTCTGCAAGTCCTCCCTGTGAACATGTGGGTTTCTTCTGGGTGCTTTAGTTTTTTCCCATGGTCCAAGGCTGTACCGTGGTCACTAAATTGTCCCATGATTAAGCCCGGATTAAATTTGGAGTTGCTGGCCGGCACAGCTCAAAGAGCTGGAAAGGCCTATTCTGCACGGTATCTCTAAATAAAAATGAGTTAACTGGTGTTCAATGTGCAGATTGAGTGGAATACACCATTCAATAATTACTGTATCTGTGTTATATGCTGTTTGTAGTGATCCACGAGCGGCTGTTCGTGGCAGCATGGCCAATTTATTCTGTATTTCTATGTCAGTGGAGCACTGACTGAGTTAATGTGTCAAACCCACACCCACAATTCTCACCCCTAATCACCCCACTCCTTGTCTATGTGCCAAGGGTTAATTTCTATCCCCAAGCATCCTGCCATCCAGCACAAAGACTCAGATAGTGGCATGGCACGCAACAGCGCCAGAGAAGGTCCTACTCAGTGTACTAAAAGCCCTGCCCCCATCTTTGTTGGCTGCTAGAGCATCCAGGATTTTTAAATGTTTTTGAATATCTGTTAAAATAATAATTAAAGTTTAGCTTCCCTTTTCTTTCCTGAACCTTCAGTGAAATAAATGTAATTGTGAATCCTGCACAATGTCTAAGCTGGCAGAAGAATTGAGAGCTTAAAAAATATATTCTTTGCATTTTAAAATCCTTTATTCATGGACTGAAATGAAATGACCAGTGCAGCATAGCATGGAAGAACTGAGTACATCTGCTGGTAATTCTAAATTGATCAATGATTTCCATGTTTAATAGATGATGTACATTAAAGTCTATTTATGACCAATGTTCTTTAATTCAGCAAGATGGAATTCTAACAGCTTCCTATTACCTGCTTATTTGGCATCCACACTACAGAAATGTTCATAAACATCTCTCAGCAGGCCAGATCTCTTCCAGTAGCCAGTAGATGTAGTCAAAACAGATTGTGCACAGCAGCAGTAAGTAATTTAAGCTGTTTTAATTTTCTGCAGAATTTGTGAAATAATGTTAAAATTAGTCATCTTTATTGAACTTCTGCACCACCGGAGATCACAGGAGATAATGTCCCTTTTCAGTCTATCAAAATGTAAAACTGCTTGAAAATTGCTGTCACCAATATATTCTTAAGAAGATAACAGAATCTTCAAGATCCTTTGAGTTCGAATGGGAAGAAACACAACAGAACTAGAGAGCACTATTCAGTGATTCTATTGGGAAGTGGATGTGGAAGTGATAGGGTCTTTTAGAAAGGTATGCATTTACACACGTTGACCATGATTAGCACCCCCCCCCCCCCCCCGGCTCCTTAATGTAAGTATCTAATCAGCCAATTATGCAGCAGCAACTTTATGCACGAAAGCATGCATACATGGTCAAAAATTTCAGTTGTTATTCAGACCAAACAGCAGAATAGGGAAGAAATATGGCTGACTGAGGAAGATTTTTATGCCAGACAGGGTTGTTTGAGTATCTCAGAAACTGTCAATTTCCTGGGATTTTCATTCACAAGTTTCTACATCATACAGAGAATAGTGTAAAACAAAAAATAAGCAGTGAGCCAACGTTCTGTGGGTGAAAACACCTTGTTAATGAGGGAGGTCAGAAGAGAATGGTCAGACTGGTTCAAGCTGACAGGCAGGCGATAGTGACTCAAATAACCATGGTGTACAGAAGAACATATATGAAAGCACACCATGTCCAATGGGCTAGAGCAGCAGAAGACCCCATAAGGTTCCACTCCTTTATCTTATAAAGTAGCCACAGAGTGGATATTATAACTTTAATATCACTTCCAAGAGTGTTCCAAAATATTTCAGATATTGGTGTGCTTACAAAGTGTGGTTTCGATTGTACTGCATGAAAGTGGGCACCCAAATTTGTATTTAATAAACTTAAATATGTTAACAATCTAATATCTATTTTAATTATGTTGATTTAATAGGAAGGATAATTCCCCTGCTGTTCTTTGAAATAGTGATGTGGAATTTTTTGATGCCAGAGAGAGCAGATTGATTGAATCCCTCTGAATAAACTAGTTATGACAATACTCTTGTCCTGTGTCCTGCAGTACTAAACTGATTTAAATTTAGTTTTATAATAAAGTAAGCATTTGCACATACTTGGAAATACTTTGGATGGTGAAAGGTGAAATGAGGAAATGAAATAGTTAGATTCTACAATTCTTGATAACACCTCCAGAGACACAATACAGATTGTTTTACAAATTATAAGGAACTAGACAAAATGAAGTTCAGGTGCACGCAGCAGGCCAGGCAGTATCCTGGCCTGCTGTGTTCACCAGCAACTTTTGTGTGTGTTGCTTGAAATTCCAGCATCTGCAGATTTCCTCGTGTTTGCGAAAATGAGGTTCAGACAAGCTCTCATTTACAAACAGAAAGACACACACTCCTTTGATTTAAAGATTCCATTTGGCTCCCCATACACAGAAAATAGGACATTGATCCAGATGTTTGATTTTTCTGCCAGACATCAAGAGAAAGGCTGCAGGGAGTTCTGCAATCTACCATTTTCCCACTCTTCTCCACCTGCAAAGTGATGAAAGAAATAGTTGTTGAAAAATAAAACTAGTTTTATTTGAAATTTGCCAGAATGTTAATGTTTAAATGCAAGCAAATTTTCAACTTCTTTGCACACAGTCAATCTGGACATTCTGAACAATATAGTAGATATGGTAATGTTTCAACATATTCCATGCTGAACTCCCCATGGATGCAGAGGCGGAGCTCAGTCTTAATCAGATTTGTATTAGTAATTGGCTCCCAGTTCCTCAGCCACCTTTTTGCATGGTGCAGCATGCACAATTCCACTTACTTCAATGGGGATATTAGGACTGGACTGGGAAAACACAAGTGGAAGCTAAATTTTTAAAAATAATTTGAAAGTATCAAACAGCATTGTACTATGAGGTATTTTCATGTGCAAATAACGAAGTTGTGATCATCCAGTTTCATCCACAGAACTAATGACTTGTTTTGCTGATATATATCTGCCTTTTAGATCAAAATATGCCAAATGTCTGATATACTCAAAGTTCAACATAAATTTCCACCTAGCCAGAGGTTTCTCATCATGTTAGCCACTTGTTTGATTTCATTGGAAATTTACTGCATCTACTACCATTCAGTCACCAAGTGAAGGAATCAAAATGAGAGTAGACTACTACATTCCTCTTTTGTCTTAATGAAAAAAAGGCAAAGGAAGATTAAAGTACACATTCTCCATGTATGCATCAATTATTCACTTTCAATTACAAATTAGAGTGTAATTACTTCTGAACTCCCAATTAGCCAAATGTAGGCAATGATAAACATATCGGACAGATCCATATTTCTTAGCCTCTGTTGGTTAGGATCGACCATGGGTGTTGTGTCACAGCAAACTAGGGCAGTAAGATGTTACCTCAGCAGCAGCCTCCCCCTCTCTACACAGCTGATGAATCCAAGGGAACGGCAGAGACTGATACAGTTTGGCACAAGCGGTGTCGAGGAGTTGCCAGTCAGTATTGAACTCAATTTAGGACTGCCTTCAGGACTCCATCTCCAAATTTTTCCTTGGGGTGTAAGCCTGAAGCCTTCCTCATGACTAGCTGTGACCGCAATGCAGTAGGGTTTGAGATTAGAGTTTTTCTACTCCTAGATGAACTGCCAGTAACTTGCCTTTGCTGCTTCTCCTATCAGTAAAAATAGTTCTGTCAGACTTATTAGCTAAGCCACACATGGAAGCAGGAACCGGACTTGGTTGTCAGAGGCTATTTGAGGTGTATACCATGGGAGCATTTAATAGCTAGTGGGAGCTCACCTCCACTACCAATCCCGCTCTCCAGCTTTAATAACTTTAAGGAAGAACGTTCAACATTAAATCTAATCCTAACAGTGGTTTATCAAAACAAAATAGGCGAAGTACCCTGCACAATTAATGTGAAGTATTTAAGCATGTTTCATGTTTAGGTTACTATGGTGAGTCTTGTGTTGATGCCTGTCAACTGAACCCATGTGAAAACGAGTCTGTCTGCCGACGCAAGCCGAGCTCCTCACATGGATACACATGTGACTGTGGGGATAATCATTTCGGCCAGTACTGTGAACACAGGTAACAAAACTTGCTTCTGGATAAGAATGTAAATATTTTTCTTGGCTGATAAGTTCACAAGGAATAAAATAACAAAGCTACTCAAGTAACACACACAAAATGCTGGAAGAACTCAACAGGCCAGGCAGCATCTATGGAAAAGAGTACAGTTGACATCTGAGCCCAAAACATTGACTACTGTTTTCCATAGATGCTGCCTGGCCTGCTGAGTTCCTCCAGCATTTTGTGTGCTGCTTGGAGTTTGAGCACCTGCAGATTTTCTCTTTTTTTGAGAAAGGTACTCAAGACTTTTGCCTTGGAAATTTCATGGATATGTGATTCACTTCAGAGAAATAAATTTTCTTCAGCTTTAGCACAAGAATAGTGCAATTTGAGTTTATCAAACTTCAGCATAATCTATCCATGCTATGCTTTGGCCTTAACACTCATATACTTACAGATACTGAATGCAGTATTGCAGCACTAAACCCAACCATCTTCCTCAGGCACAAGTTAGTCAGATGACAAGTCCCTGTCTGTCTGTATCTTGTTTTACGGCGGTTGGCATCCAGCTTAATGGTGCATTACCACCACCTTCTGCTCCAGAATGTGCACTAGACATACATTCTAAATCCCTTCACCCAATCGCGCGCGCACACACACACACACACAAACAAACCTACATTTTACCCTCCCATCTTTGACCATCCTAGTACCCTATTCCTGTTTATCCGTCATATCCTATAAAAAAACCTCTGTACCCCTTAAAAACGCTAAAAATACCCAGACCTGTGCTCTGCACCCATGCCCAGCAACCCTTTTAATGTGAATTCCTGCACCCCCAACTCCCTTAGTTTAATTCTCATCATCTCTCTCTGTATCCCATACTTTCTGCAACACAAAACTACATGTTCTACTGACTACTCTTCCTGACATTCCTCACACAATCCTGTCTGGTGTTTTCCTATCATTTTCAATGTTTTGTTTAATGCACAGTGCCCCAGCCTTAACCTAGTCCACACAGTTTCCTCTCTTCTGTTTCCATTACCTATCCTAGTACCTGCAACACACTTTTGTATTTGATATAAATGCCTCCCTTTCCCCTCCCTGTCCCATCTTTCTTGCCACATTTGGTTGACTTTTTCCCAGATTACACACTTAACCTCTGCTTTACTGATACTAATGTGCATTTCCACATTTTCTTTCTTTAACGCCCTCTTTGCCAACTCATCCACCCTCTCATTCCCCTTCACCCCTACATGTGCTGGAACCCATAGAAATTTTACCTGACCTCCCTGATTTGCAATTCTTGTAACTAACTGAAGGACTTCATAAAGTACATCTTGCCGACTGTTTGTGTGAAAAGACCTTAAACTTGCTAGAACTGAGGATGAATCTGAACATATCAATGCTTTGGCTTGTCTGGCTTTCTGCACCCATTGCAACGCAACCAACACCGCCAGCATCTCCACTGTAAACACCCCTAACTTATTAGATGTTCTTCTGCTGATTCCAATTTCTTTTGCTGGTATTACCACCCCAAACCCTGTCACTCCTGTTTCAGGTTCCTTCGCACCATCCATATAAATGTGAGTATAATCACTATACTTTTCCATCACATGACAGTTAAATGCATTTACCAAATCTGTTTTATATCTTTCTTTCCTTTTTACCTCTAACAAATGCCAGTCTATGTCAGGCCATACAAGCTTCCATGGAGCTACAACCGGATAAACTACTGAAAGACTTATCCTCAGATCAAACACTCCACATTCTTTCGCGATATCATTCCCTGCCCGACTAAAGGTATCCCTCTTTTCCCAGCACTCCTGCAACACTCCTTTAGTGGGGTGAGAATCATTGTGCCCCTGCAAGTTAGCCCAGTAGTTTGCCATCAGTTGCATCCTTCTTAGTTCCAAAGGCATTATTCCCATTTCTACCTGTAGGGCTGACACTGGTGACGTTTTAAAAGCCCCACTGCACACTCTCAAGGCCTGAGCCTGAATCACATCCAGTTTCCTTATAAGAGATCTAGCTGCTGATCCATATACTATATTTCCATAATCCAATACAGATCTTACTAAAGCCACATACATTCTCTTCAAAGCTGAACAACTTGCTCCCCACTCCCTACCAGTCAAACATCTCATCACATTTATTACTTTTTTACATTTCTCCTCAACTTTCCTGATATGGTCTGCCCATGTTAATCGTGAATCAAATATAACTCCCAGAAATTTAAATGATGCAACCCTTTCTAATTCAACCCTATACATCCTTAACTTCTTCCCTACCTCAACCCTTTTCCTGGTAAAAAAATACAGTTTGAGTTTTACCTACTGAAAATCTACATCCCCAGTCATAACCCCACTCCACCACTTCATAAATTGCTTCTTGTAGTTTCCTGATTATATGGTCCATGTTTCTGTCTCTTTTCCACAAGGCCCCATCATCCGCAAACAGTGACCTACCTATATCCACTGGTGCCTTTGTGAAGACATCATTGATCATAATGATGAAAAGTAACAGGCTAATCACACTACCTTGAGGTGTACCATTTTCCACTCTGTTTTGATAATTCTGATCCAATCCGAACTTAAATTTTTCTACCAAACAAAAACTCTCCCACCAACCCCCATCTTGTGCAGTTTAATTAATAATCCTTCCTTCCACATCATATCATAGGCTTTTTCAATGTCAAAGAACACTGCCACTACTGACTCTCTATTTGCCTGGGCCTTCCTTATTTCAGTCTCTAACATTATCACTGAGTCCATGGAATTCCTTCCCTTTCTAAAACTACTCTGATAACTTGCCAGCATTCCCCTTTTCTCAAGCTCATATGATAACCTTTCTGTTATCATCCTTTCCATTATCTTACATATACTTGATGTTAATGCAATTGGTCTGTAGCTGGTGGGTTTTGACAGATCCTTGCCAGGCTTCCTTATTGCAATTACTACTGCTTCTTTCCATGCACTTGGTAATCTTCCCTCCTCCCACACTCTGTTATAAAAATGCAGCAACTTCAAGAGCGCTCCTTCTCCTAGATTTTTTAGCATCACAGAGCATATCAGATCTTTCCCTGGGGAGATTGGTCTCGATCCCTTTATTGTTCTCACCATTTCTGCTAATGTAAATGGATCATCAATTATATCATCTGTACCTTCCCTCCTGTTTAACACACCTGGGTGTTGGCTCATTATTCTTTCCCTTCTCCTTCTCTCTTCTTCAGACAAATTTTCTGAACTGTGTATCAGTACAAATGACTTGGCCATGATCTCAGCCTTATCCCTACTGGAGACTGCAGTTTCCTCCTCAGATATCATTACTGGATATTCCCATTCCCTTCTGTCTCCTCCCATCCTCTTAATCATTCCCCATACCTCTCCCACAGGTGTGGTTCTTCCTATCTTGTCGCAAAAACTCCTCCAACTTGCCCTTTTAGCTTGCTGTATAGTTCTTCTCACCACTGCCTGTGCTTTCTTATATTGAACCAAATGCTGCATATTATGGGTTCTTTTAATTAGCCTGAATGCTCTATTTCTGTTTTTTACAGCCTGACAACATTCCTCTGTCCACCATGGCACCAGTTTCCTATTCATCCTATTTTTACGCCTGGGTATAGATCCTTCTGCTGCCATGATAATTGCTGAAGTCACCTGACTGTTTAATTCATCTACATTTCCAGAAATATCAATCCTTGTCAATCCCTCTTCACTCAACTTCTGGAACTTACCCCAATCTGCTTTTCCAAACACCCACTTTGGGATTCCGCCACCTGGTCTTACTTCAACTCTTTCACCCACTGAACATGAAACTGGGTAGTGATCACTGCCTACTGTTGAAGCAGTCCAAACTCCCCAGTTACTAATGCCAGCCAAGGTATTAGACACTAACGTAATATCTAACACTGACTCTGTTCCTGTTGTTATATCTATCCTTGTGCCTCTACCATCATTCATACACACCACATCCCTTTCTTCCATCAAATCTTCAATTACCTTTCCATTTGGATCTGTAATCTGATCCCCCCATATTGTGCTATGAGCATTGAAATCTGCACACCACACTACTTTATGTCTGTTTTGTCCTTGTATCTTTAATAGGCTGTCCAAATCCAACCTTTTACATGGATTGTAGTAGTTAATTATAACCACTCCCTCCCCTCTCTCCCACACTTCCACCACTATGTATTCCTGATCATCTCCTTTTTCCAGTACCCTATATGGTATACCTTGCTTGATTAACATAGCACAACCCCCTCCTCTCCCTAGATTTCTATCTTTTCTTATCATTGTATACCCATATACCACAAAGTCTAAAGTTGGTTTCAACCAAGTTTCCTGAATACACACTACATCTGGTTTTACAACCATTTCTTTAATAAAGTGCTTGAATTCCTGGCTATTGGCCAGTAAGCTCCTTGCATTCCATTGTAAAAGAATCACCATAATTAGTATTAACCAACACGTGACACTTCCTGGCTTGACTGATTAGTGAGGTTCTCCCTCACTTCCTCCCATGTCAGTCCTACTAACCCTAAATGGTTTACTGCTGCTTTTACCACCAGCTGAATTTTGTCACTTTTTGACTTTACCTCAGCCGTACTATTAATCACTTATGCAAATGAATGTTACTAGAGCCTTTTTGTCTACATAAATCCTGTCATTTGTTCTTTGTTGCATCTCTCGTATCCCTATTGCTCCCTGTTCATTAGGAGCATTATTCTGTTCTCATGACATTCTTACAGCTTCTGCATAAGTGATCTTTCTTTTCACTCTTATTTCTTGAATTTTATTCTCCCGTCTCACAACCTCACACCCACTATATGCAACATTATGAGCTCCTCCACAATTGCAGCATTTTGGTTGAACTTCTGTTCCGCACTTTCCATATTCATGATCACCCCCACATCTAGCACATCTCCTCTGCCTTTTACAGTTTTTAGCTATGTGTCCAAACCTTTGACAATTATAGCACCTCAGTGGCTTTGGCACATACACCCTTACTGGGTAACTCATGAAACCCAGGAACATCTTCCTTGGCACTCTTTCTTCTTCAAATTCAATCAATACTGATTCACTTTCCTTTTTCACTCCCTCCTTTGTTGTTTTCAGTCTTTGAACATTCATTACTTTCCCTCCTTTGATACTCCTCTCTAACACTTCCAGATCTATACTCATTGGTACCCCCGTGATCACTCCTTTACAGCCACTATTTTGTGCTCCCATCCTCCCAGTGTATTCCACCTTGCATTTTCCTATCTTTTTTAGCTTGGTGCTTTCTCAAGTTGTTCCTCATTCACACATCTTACCAATAAGTTGCCATCATTAAGGACTTTTGCAAATACTATTTCCCCTATCTTATTTGCCAGAGTTGTTGTTAGCACAAACGGGTTAAATTTCTTCATATGTCCCTGAGCCTTCTCATTAAACCTAATTATGACAACACCTCCTCTCTGAGCTTGTTCATCTTCCTCACTTTCAGACCTTTCTCCACTATCATTTCTTATTCTTATATTCCCTTTGTCTTGGTTTTACTCACTACCTCCTCATCCCCTTTATTTCTCCCTTCACAATAATCTATCTCTCCCCAGCTGCCTACCTCTGATCCCAAGTCCCTATCCCACTCCTTCTCCGCTTTCTTTCCCTCACCCCCCACCATCTTTCCCTCAACCCCCCCACCTCCCACCCCCACCATCTTTCCCTCAACTCCCCCACCCCCACCATCTTTCCCTCAAACCCCCCACCCCCCACCATCTTTCCCTCAAACCCCCCACCCTCCACCATCTTTCCCTCAACCCCCCCAATCCCCACCCCCCACCATCTTTCCCTCAACCCCCCACCCCCCACCATCTTTCCCTCAACCCTCCCCCACCCCCCACCCCCCACCATCTTTCCCTCAACCCTCCCCCACCCCCCACCCCCCACCCCCCACCATCTTTCCCTCAGCCCCCCCACCCCCCCACCCCCCACCATCTTTCCCTCAACCCCCCCACCCCCTTTCCCTCAACCCCCGCACCATCTTTCCCCCAAGCAGTGATATCAGTATCTGTAATTATGTGGCTCTTAAGGCCCAAGGGATAGTATAGACAGATTTGATAATCAGTCACAAAGCTCCTGTAGTCAGTTAAACTTTAGGACACACTTGGTTACACTTCTTCCCACCCAGCAGAAAGTTCTGACTCCTGGATGAAGTCCATAATATGATTGATATCAGAATGGTGTGTTCTCCCGACTTGCTCTGTCTGAAGTCTACGATCAATTCTTTGGTTTTTCTGAAGTTGCAACACCACTCAACCAGCTAAATTATCTCACTCCTGGTCTGGCTGTTCGTCACTATCTGAAATTCTGCTAACAGCAGTGGTATTGTCAACCAGTTTAATGACCGAGTTTGAGTTATGCTTAGCCATAGTCAGAACAAGTTGCAAAAAGAAATAGTTGACGCAGTTAAGTAGTTATCATTTAAGAAGCACTTTATTGGTACATTGAGAAGCAGGGCTCAGTAGAGTAGGGGCTGAAACTGCAAATTAGGGCTAGCTGGGTGGGCACCGTGGTAGGTATGGACTCATTAGGCTGAAATGTCTACGTCAATGCTGTATTGCTCTGTGACTGTCTGTGATATGCTGAAGTCTGTCTCTAGCCTTTTGTTGAGATTTGTGGCTGGGAACGTACAACCTTCCTCTCAGTGATATGGCACTTCACTAGCATACAGACGAATTTAAAATATAAAGATCCAAAGATTGATTTTTGTATCAATAAGCTGAAATGCTTTAATCCTGACATTATATTCAAAGGTACTTCATTGGCTGTAAAGTGCTTTGAGATATGAGAGACTGTATTTTAACATGTGTCTTTACATATAATGATCTTTTTCCACTTCTAACACTTGGTTTAGAATTGACCAGCAGTGTCCCAAAGGATGGTGGGGAAACCCAACATGTGGGCCTTGCAACTGTGATATCAATAAGGGTTTTGATCCTGACTGCAACAAGACAAACGGCCAATGCCATTGTAAGGTGGGTGTCATCCTCCGTTTTCCCCCTGAGAGTGCATGCAAGTTTAAGTATGGATATGTGTTGCCTTATTTTATATTATAAATTGTAACCTCTGACAAGCAAAATAACTCTTTCCCAGACATCCCATACTGAGTTTTAGATTCACCTTTCTATGTTTAGTTCCATCAAACTAACTTTATGTCGAATGTTTTACTACCTCTCAATTAGTTCACTTCTGTAGTATGCTTTTCCACTTGCTACAGGCAGCAATTTCTTCAGTTTGGATCATAGAGATACAACGTATTTCTCATTATTCATTATAAACATTATAATCATCATAATGATTCTGCCTTGGCAATGTATTTTAAACCCACAGAAAGTTGCTAGTTTATTCACTAGATTGATGTTTGTTTCTCAGAGCAGTTGATGTTTTATCTAGTGTGTGTTGAAGTATAAGCAACTTTTTAACTTATTATTAAGTATATTAACCACTATTATTATTAATTACTGTTAGGTATATTAGCCATTATTGGAAAATGAGACTACTCAAACTTGTTTCATACGAAATCACAAGCTCATTGCACTACCAGTTGGTGGGAGGAGCCCTTCCACTCACTTTAAACTGACAATTGTGTTCTTGACGCAACACACAAAATGCTGGAGGAACTCAGCAGGTCAGGCAACATCTATGGAAAAGAGTAAAGTTGATGTTTTCGGCCGAAATTCTTCAGCAGGACTGGAGAAAAAAGACAAGGAGTAGAATTAGAAGGTGGGGGAAGGGGTAAATTAAAAAATCTGGGAAGTTGATTGGTGAAAGAGATGCAGGGCTGGAGAAGGGGAAATATGATGGGAGAGGACAGAAGGCCATGGAAGAAATAAAAAGGGGGTGGAGCATTGGAGGGAGGCAATGGCCAGGCAAAGAGATAAAGTGAGAGAGGGAAAAGGGGGTGGGGAATGGTGAGTGAGAGGGGGGTGGTGGGCATTATCATAAGTTTGAGAAATCGATGTTCATGCCATCAGGTTTGCAGGCCACCCAAATGAAATATCAGGTGTTGTTCTTCCAACCTGAGTATGGCTTCACCGTGACAGTAGAGGAAGCCATGGATAGACATATCGGAATGGGAAATAGAACTAAAATGAGCGGCCACTGGGAGATCCCAGTCTTCTGGCAGATGGAGCGGAGGTGCTTAGCGAAGTAGTCTCCTGACCTGTGTCGCCCGGCAAAGCGGTTTTCTGCTTTCCACCGAGATTGCTCCCTAAGCAACTCTCATATCCACTCATTCCTCCCCACTGATCTCCCTCCTGGTACTTATCCTTGTAAGTGGAACAAGTGCTACACCTGCTCCTACACCTCATCCCTCACTACCATTCAGGGCCCCAACCAGTCCTTCCAGGTGAGGTGACACTTCACCTGTGAGTCTGTTGGGAGCATAGACTGTGTCTGCTGCCCCTGGTGTGGCCTCTACTATATCAGTGAGACCCGACGCAGGTTGGGAAAGGTTGACTGTACTTTTTTCCATTGATGCTGCCTGGCCTGCTGAGTTCCTCCAGCATTTTGTGTGTGTTCTATTGTTTTTTTCACATTTATTAACCTCCTATTGGCAACTGAGAAGCTGTAAGAAGATAGATTGCTGATTCATGAGGAAGTTCTGTGGTTGTGTGTTGCTTGGATTTCCAGCATCTGCAGATTTCCTCTTGTTTGTGACAATATTCATGTTCTGTTTTGAGTATATGTAGCGACTTTGTTTTGTTTTCTTTAGCTTCTACACTCAGTGGCCACTTTTAGGTACAGGAGTGGAAGCTGCTGTGGTATTCTGCTGTCTTCAAAGATGCTGTTCTGCATGTCACTATTGTAATGCATAGCTGTTTGAGTTACTGTCAGCTTGAACCAGTCTGGCCATTCTCCTCTAACCCCTCTCATATAAAAAAAGGTTTTTGCCCCCAGAATTGCAGCTCACTCGGTGTTTCTTGTTTTTGCACTGTTCCCTGTAAGCTCCGGAGACTGTTGTGCATGAAAATCCCACGAGACCAGCAGTTTCTAAGATATTCAAACTATTCCGTCTGACACTAACAATAATTCCACAGTCAAAGTCACTTAGATCACATTTTTCCCATTCTGATGTTTGCTCTGAACAACAGCTGAACCTGTTGACCATGTCTGCATGCTTTTATGCATTGAGTTGCTGCCACATGATTGGCTGATTAGATATTTACATTAATGAGCAGGTGTACTAATAAAGTGGTCACTGAGTGTGTGCATGCCTTTCTAGTTTTCATTTTCAATTCCATTGTCACACATTGCATTGCAGCCTCAAAACAATATATTTCATTGCCCACATTAGAAATGTTTTCAGAGTTTTAAAAAATGGAATAATTTTTTAACATTCATGTTCTATCCTTTGTATTCAACATTTATGAAAATGCAATTTGTGAAGCATTGGATTTGTTTGAGCTGGATTTGAATACAAGATCATGTACAAAAGAGCAGATCTGTACCTGTCAAAAATGTTCAGTCCTGAAAACCAGCCATGTTTAATGTCATATGAATAAAATACAGGGTACTCGTTTTATTTAAAATTGGGTTAAAATTCACAGCGTATATGATTTATAGATTAATGAGATATTATTATGATTGATATGTTTTTGGTCATTAGAAATTCCTCATGTTTTAATTATAAAATCCCTCATGTAAACTCAATTAATGTGAATTTGTTTTTGTTCTTTCAGGAATTTCACTATCGTCCTGTTGGAAGCGATGCATGCCTACCTTGTGACTGCTATCCCATTGGCTCGTTTTCCAGGTCATGTGATCAAGAAACCGGCCAATGTCACTGTAGACCGGGAGCGATTGGACGTCAGTGTAATCAGTGTGATAATCCCTTTGCAGAGGTCACGCACAGTGGATGTGAAGGTAAGAAGTATTCTCCAAAGGTAATTTATAAAAGGATATTAAAAATAAACAGCAGTAATTGTTACGTGGCCCCTCAGGCCCACCTTGTTACTCATAGAACTTAGAAGAGTACAACACAGGAACCAGCCATTCGGCTCACAATGTCGTGCCAAACCAGCTAAAAAGCTAATCAAAAACACCTAAACACTTATCCCTCCTACCTATACGTAGTCCATATTGCTCTATCTTCTTTACAAGCATGTGTCTATCCAAAAATCTTTTAAGAACCTCTAATATATTTGCCTCTACCACCATACCAGGCAGAGCATTCCAGGCATCCATGACTCTGGGTTTTAAAAAAAAATGTCCCTCACATCCCCCTTGAACATCCCCCATCTCACTTTCAATGCTGCATTTCAAACTTGGGAAACAAATGCTCTCTGTCCACTCAATGTATGCCTCTCATAATCTTGTAAACTTCTAACAGATCTCTCCTCAGCCTCTCATGATAGCACCTGCTCTCTAAATCAGGCAGCATTCTGGTAAACCTCTTCTGCACCGTCTCCAAAGTCTCAACACTCTACCTATGGTGGGGCGACCAGAACTGTACACAATACTCCAGGTGTGGCCTAAACAGAGTTTTATAAAGTTGCATCATAACCTCGTGACTTTTGAACTTCATGCCTCAGCTAATAAAAGCAAGCATTCTATAAGCTGCCCTAACAACCTTATTGACCTGTGTAGCCACTTTCAAGGAGCTATGAGCTTGGATCCCAAGATCCCTCTGCTCAGCAACACTGTTAAGGACCTTGCCCTTAACAACGTACTGTCTCCTTGCATTTGCCCCACCGAGGTGCAACACTTCACATTTATCTGGGTTAAATTCTAGCTGCCATTTCTCAGACCGTATCTACAAATGATCTAGATCATGCTGATTTCTTTGCCTGCCTTCTACACTATCACCAACTCCACCAATCTTGGTATCATTTGCAAATTTACTAACCCACCCATCTACATTTTCATCCACATCATTACATTGCAAACAGCAGAGGTCCCAGCACAGATCCCTGCAGAACTCCACTAATTACAGACCTCCAGTTTGAATAAATCCCTTTAACCACTACCCTCTGCCTTCTGTATGCAAGCCAGTTCTGAACCCAAACAGCCAATTCACCGCAGATCCCCATGCACCTCAATCTTCTGTGTTAGCCTCCCATGATGGACTTCGTCAAGTGCCTTACTAAAATCCATGTAGACACCATCCACTGCCCTACCCTCATCAGTCTCTCTTGTCGCCTTGTCAAAAAACTCAGGTTGGTAAGACATGACCTACCATGCACAAAGCCATGCTGGCTCTCCCTAATTAGGCTATGAGTTTCCAAGTGTTCAAATATCCTATCCCTAAGTATTTTCTCTATCAATTTCCCTACAACTTATGTGAGATTCAGCGGTCTGTAGTCCCCAGGGTTTTCCCTTGTTCCCGTCTGAAGTACAGGTACAACGTTGGCCACTTGCCAGTCCTCCGGGACCTCACCTGTGGCTAGAGAGGACACTATATATAATTCAGTTACAGCTTATCTACCCTACGTGACAGTTGTCTACTCCCCGGTCACAACTCCTCTTCTATCTCAGGCTGCTGTATCTCTTCTTGTAGGGAGTTCTGGAGTTCTCCGAAGAAGAGAATCCCAGAGATTTCCAACCTTCTGCAAGAAATACTGACACTCTTCAATTTTAAATTACATGGGATATAGAACAGTACTGCATATTACCTGCCCTTCAGTCTAAAATGTGTCAAATCGCACTCAGTAGCCACTTTATTATGTACAGGAGGTACTTAATAAAGTGGCCACTAAATGTATGCATGTATGTTTGTGGTCTTCTGCTGTTGTACCCCATCCACTTCAAGATTTGAAGTATTGCGCATTCAGAGATGCTCTTCTGCACACCACTGGTGTAACGCATAGTTTGAGTTACTGTCACTTTCCTGTCAGCTTGAACGAATCTGGCCATTCTGCTATGACCTCTCTCATTAACAAGATGTTTGCGCCCATAAATATGGCTCACTGGATGTTTTTTTTTGTTTTTCGCACCTTTCTCTAAACTCTAGAGACTATTGGGTATGAAAATCCCAGGAGATCAGCAACTATGAAAATACGCAAACCACCTCGTCTGGCACCAGCAATCATTGCACAGTCAAAGTCACTTAGATCACATTTATTTCTTATTCTGATATTTGGTCTGAACAACAACTGAACCTATTGACCGAGTCTGCATGTATCTACGCAGAGAGTGGCTGCCACATGATTAGTGGATTATACATTTGCAGCTACGAGCAGGTGTATTTAATAAAATGGCCACTGAGTGTATACAACCCTACTCCACGATCAATCTAACCCCTCCCTCCCACATTGCCTTCAATCCTCCTTTATTTTTATCTATGTACCTATCAAAGAGTCTCCTAAATGTGCCTACTGAAGTGCATGTCAGCCTCTACCACCATCCTATAGGCACGGTCCATTCAGTGTAAAAAAAATCTAACTCCGACATCTCGCCCAAGCTTTCCTCCATTTACTTTAAAAAAAGATGTCTTCTGGTATTAGCTGCCTGTGGTAAACCATATATGTGTTGTAATTGAGTTAACTGTCTGGACACGCCCCTCTGCTGAATGTGGCTCCTCCCACAGATCCCTGAATAAAGGTGGTTTCGTCTTGCCCCTCCCCCTCAGTCCAGGGGCAGACACTCACCATGGAGGTCGTATTGTACAGCGAATAAAAGCCTTTCAGTATTTTACCCAACCTCAGTCTTTTGGAGTTATTGAAGGTGCTTCACTGCCCTGGGTGAAAGGTGCTGAGTGTCCACTCTATTAATGTTATATACCCCTATAAAGTCGGGCCTCATCTGCCTTTGCTCTGAAGATAAATCACTACCCATTTGTGTCACGACTACTTTCCTTCATTTGAGATTCTGGCAGAAACATATTGTCTTGCCCCCTAGATCTTCTATGTTTGAATAAGATCACACTTTATTCTTCTGAACTTCAAAAACCATGATCTAATTTCTTTAGCCACTTGTGATTGGACAGCCCTCTTGTACTGCAGGTAGCTTTGTCAATCTATTTTAGATTGCCACAGTACTTCAGGTGTGGCCTCACACACACTTATAATAATACTTCCCCATTACTAAATTTAAATCCTCTTGCAATGAAGCTAATATCTGCATTGCCTTCTTAACTACTGACTTCCTTTGAATTCTACACAGGTACAACTAGATCTATTCACTCCTCTGCAGTCTTTCTCCAATTCAGTGCTAGTCTGTTTTTAGACTGCTTTTACTGAAGTGAATAACCTCACACTTTCCCACATAAAGTTCCATTTGCCAAGTTTTTACCCACTCACAACCTATCTGCATCCTGTTAAAGAGTTCAAAAATTCTTGGTGAAACATACCCTCTCACTTATTTTCATGTCATCAGCGAATGTGGATATCTTAGACTGTGTCTCCTCCTCCTGGTCATTAGTATAAATTATAAATAATTGAGGGCCAAAAGCCACTCCCTGTGGCACACAACTAGTTGCATCTTTGCAACACAAAAAAAAACGTCTGTTCTGTTTTCTTTGCCATAACTAATCTGCAGTCAGCGCTAACTATTTCCCTCTGCACCACTGGCTCTTCCAGACTATCCTTTTATGTAGTGCATTGTCAAATGTCTCCTGAGCAACCAAGTCACATCTACATCTTAAGCTTCACTAAATCACTATGTTTGTTTCTTGATTAAAGACTCCAGCATCTTGTCAACAACAGATGTTAAGTTAGCAGGCTGATAGTTACCGACTTTTTGTCTTCTCCTTTCTAAAGTAATGTCTGCAGGTTTCTAATCCTCTGGTACTTACTTATAACTTAGCAGCCATTTCCTTTAAAACCTTCTGGTGCAAACTTTCAGAACCTAGCACTCACGTGTCTGAAGTCCTATTAGTTTTTCTAATACATTGTCCTTTGTGATAGTGTTTATTTCAAGTTCTACCATTCTGTTTAAAACTAGTCTATCATATCTTTGGGGCATTTACACTGCTGGCTGAACAGACATATGCAAGGTATTGAGCTAATTTATCTGGATTTCCTTGTTTCTTAATGTTAATTTCCAATTCTCACTCTCTAGGCAGGGATTCTCAACCTTTTTTTATGCCATAGACCAATAGTATTAAGTCCGTGGTCCCCAAGTTTGGAACCCCTGCTCCAGAGGATCCCACATTTGCTCTAGCTCCTTCATTTTCATATATCCATAAAACCCCTTGTTTTAATGTTATTTGCCAGTTTTCTTTCAAAGTCAATTTTTCCTTTTTTATTAATTTTATAGTCCCTTAGGACTTCTTAGTTTGTATACTCCTGTCTTTGATCTGTTCTGGAAAATATTTAGAAAAGCAGTCTTGCATATCACAGAGATGGAAACTTTAATATAACTGGTATAAATGAGATGTATGAAATCCTCCTGATAGAATCTTCACATTTGGTATAAACAGTATGTACGTTTCTTTGGGAAAACGTATCAGCAGGAATCTCCTTTAAAGCTCTTCTTGCATAGATCTTTACATGACCGATTAAGCTGAGAAACATGTACCAGCTTTTATTGTATGTAAAAACAATAATAGTTTAGCACTTCCTCTAAATGAAAAATAGTTTGTTATGTTTATGATTCATCAAGCTTTTGAAGAAATTTGATCCTGCTGTTGAAAATATTTTAGTTTGCATCGCAATAAATCCCTGAATTGATAGTCTTCATTAACTTTTGTTTGTGATAGATATTTGTAGATATTTAATAGATACAACCTACAGTTAGTTCTAGCAAAATATAATTCAAGTTTCCTGATGAACTAATTTGCAATATGACTGTTAACTCATGCGGTTTAACTGATTGTTCATTTAAATGAGGGCAATACTTAAAGTAAGGGACTTCAGTATGTGTAACCCATTCAACCCTTTACACTTCTACCATTTAACAAGATTATGACAATTCTTTTACCTAATGTCACCTTCTTGCAATAACTCCATTAGTGTCTGTCTTAAACTTGGAATATGAGCCCTCCTGAACAGAGTGAATATGAATGAAGAAATGTCTTCCCATCTCTGTCCCTCACTTATAGACTCATTCCCTTGGCTCAAGACACCCCAGTCATGAGAAATACCAGCCTCGCATTGACCCTGTCAAGTACCTCAAGAAGATTACATGTTCAGTGAGCAATTATCGATGACGTCCATCTTGAAACAGGAAAAAATCTGTTATATAACCATATAACCATATAACAATTACAGCACGGAAACAGGCCATCTCGGCCCTTCTAGTCCGTGCTGAACTCTTACCTTATCCTATTCCCACCGACCTGCACTCAGCCCATAACCCTCCATTCCTTTCCTGTCCATATATCTATCCAATTTAACTTTAAATGACAACATCAAACCTGCCTCAACCACTTCTGCTGGAAGCTCATTCCATACAGCTACCACTCTCTGAGTAAAGAAGTTCCCCCTCATGTTATCCCTAAACTTTTGTCGTCTAATTCTCAACCCATGTCCTCTTGTTTGAATCTCCCCCACTCTCAATGGAAAAAGTCTAACCACATCAACTCTATCAATCCCCCTCATAATTTTAAATACCTCTATCAAGTCTCCCCTCAGCCTTCTACGCTCCAAAGAATAAAGACCTAACTTGTTCATCCTTTCTCTGTAACTTAGGAGATGAAACCCAGGCAACATTTTAGTAAACCTGCTCTGTACTCTCTCAATTTTATTGACATCTTTCCTATAATTCGGTGACCAAACAGTACAATTTAAAATGCACTGCTATTTGATTTTGTTTTATTTAATGTTACTAGAATAATTCAAAACATATCTACAAATTAATTTGTATAGAGTATAATTTTTAAATGCTGTGGGAGTCGGTTGCGCCATTAAATCAATTGTGAAACCCAACTGGTTTCTGAATGTGCTCAGCATATAATGAGACTTGAAGATTGTATAATTTTGCACATGTAGTAACTCGTGCCTGAAGCTTACATTTCCCTGTGAAATAGCAATCTGTGTGTAACAAACTTTTTGAAGTCTGCAACGTGAAATTAATTTGTGAATTCTATGACAAAGTAGATTGAGTGCAGAAAATCAGTTCTGAAGAGCAGGAACCTACACTATGTAAAATACTTGTTTGCTAGAGCTATTAGACAGGGTTTAAACTACAATGCTACAACTACAACTAAAAAGTATTCACCCTCCTTGGAAGTTTTCATGTTTTATTGTTTTACAATGTTGAATCACACTAGATTTAATGTAGCTTTTTTTTTGATCAACAGGAAAAGACTTGTGTGTCTAAGTGAAAACAGATCTCTATAAAGTGAATTAAATTAATTTCAAATATCAAACACAAGATAATTGATTGTATAAGTATTCACCCCCTTCAAGTCAGTACTTAGTAGATGCACCATTGGCAGCAATTAGTCTTGAGTCTGAATGGTAGGTCTCTATCAACTTTGTACATCTGGACACTGCAATTTTCCCCCATTTTTCTTTACAAAACTGCTCAAGCTCTGTCAGATTGCATGGGATCGTGAGTGGAACAGCCCTTTTCAAGTCCAGCCACACATTCTGAATTGGATTGAGGTCTGGACTCTGACTTGGCCACTTCAGAACATTAACTTTGTTGTTTTTAAACCATTCCTGTGTAGCTTTGGCTTTATGCTTGGGTCATTGTCTTGTTAGAGAACAAATCTTCTCTCAAGTCTCAGTTCTGTTGCAGACTGCATCAGGCTTTCCTCCAGGATTTCCCTGTATTTTGTTGCATTCATTTTACTCTCTACCTTCACAAGCCTTCCAGGGCCTGCTGCAGTGAACCATCCCCACAGCATGATGCAGCCACCACCATGCTTCACAGTAAGGATGGTGTGTTTTTCATGATGTCTGGAGTTTGGCTTATGCCAAACATAGCATTTGGTCTGATGACCAAAAAGCTCCAGTTTGATTTCATTAGACCATAGAACCAGCTGACTTCAGAGTTCTCCCATATGCCTTCTGGCAAACTCTAGCTGAGATTTCATCTGGGTTTTTTCAACAGTGGCTTTCTCTTTGCCACTCTCTCGTAAAGCTGTGACAGGTGAAGCACCAAGGCAACAATTGTATGCTCTGTCTCTTCACCTCAGCTGCTGAAGCTCCAGAGTTGTCATAGGTCTCTTGGTGGCCTTCCTCACTAGTCCCCTTGCACGGTCACTCAGTTTTTGAGGACGGTCTGCTCTAGGCAGATTTACAGCTGTTTTAATTCTTTCCATTTCTTGATTTACTTAACTGTACTCCAAGGATATTCAGTGACTTGGAAATTTTCTTGTGTCCATCTCCTGACTTGTGCTTTTCAATGACCTTTTTGCAGAGTTGCTTGAAGTGTTCTTTTGCCTTCATGGTGCTGTTGGATCTTTCAGATACTGGTGTATTTTTAACTACCATCAATTGAAACATCTTCTCTGGACATAGGTTGAATTGACTTGACTTTATTTCTTACATCTTTTACATGAGTGAAAATCTTTGTTATATCTCTGTCTAAATGTGCAATTTATGGTAATTTGTAATAAATAGGACAACAGGTCAATCAATATAGCATAGAAATACAATTGTTTCTGCTTGAATTAATCAATCTGATAGCCTGGTGGAAGTTGTCCCGGAGCCTGTTGGTCCTGGGTTTTATGCTACGTAACTGTTTTCCGGATGGTAGCAGCTGGCACAGTCTGTGATTGGGGTGACTTGGGTCCTCAAAAATCCTTCGGGCCCTTTTTACACACCTGTCTCTGTAAGTGTCCTGAATAGTGGGAAGTTCACATCTACAGATGTGCTGGGCTGTCTGCACCACTCTCTGCGGCGTCCTGCGATTGAGGGAAGTCTGGTTCCCATACCAGGTGGTGATGCAGCCAGTCAGGATGAGGTGAAAGTGGTGCTGTTGTGTTTTTTTCACCACACAGCCAGTATGTACAGACCACATCAGATCCTCAGTAATGTGTATGCCAAGGAATTTAAAGCTTTTCACCCTCTCATCTCCTGATCCATTGATATCAATAGGGGTTAGCCTGTCTCCATTCCTCCTGTAGTCCACAACCAGCTGCTTTGTTTTTGCAACATTGAGGGAGAGGTTGTTTTCTTGACACCACTGTGTCAGGACGATGACTTCCTCTCTGTAGGCTGCCTTGTTATTTTTGAGATTAGGCCAATCAATGTGGTGTCGTCAGTAAATTTAATTAGCAGATTGGAGCAGTGGGTGGCGACGCAGTTAGATTAGATTATGAGGACACGCAGTCCTCTTTTATTGTCATTTAGTGATGCATGCATTAAGAAATGATACAATGTTCCTCCAGAATTATATCACAGAAACACAAGACAAACCAGGACTAAAAAAAAAACTGACAAAAAACACATAATTATAACATATAGTTACAACAGTGCAAAGCAATACTGTAATTTGATAAAGAACAGACCATGGGCATGGTATAAAAAGTCTCAAAGTCTCTCGAAATTCCCATCGTCTCACGCAGACAGTACAGACAGTAGAAGGAAGAGAAACGATCTTCCTGCCATGAACCTCCAGCGCCGCAAACTTGCCGATGCAGCACCCGACCACAGCCGACTCTGAGTCTGTCCAAAAACTTTGAGCCTCTGACACCGAACACCATCTCTGCCGGGCGCTTCAACGCCGGCCCCGGCAACAGGCAATAGGCAAAGCCGAGGATTTGGGACCTTCCCCTCCAGAGATTCTCGATCGCACAGTAGCAACGGCAGCGAAGCAGGCATTTCAGAAGTTTCTCCAGATGTTCCTCTGTGCTTCTCACATCTGTCTCCATCAAATCAGGATCGTGCACGGTACCTACTAAACAAATACGGTATCATTTCGGAGCGGCCGCGCACGCTGCATCGCGCCGCCATCTTCTCCTCCCCACATCTCCATTTAGCTAATTATATGACTTCTAAAACAAATTGGCTGCACTAGTGATGATTTCATGTGTCATATTAAAGGGGTATGAATACTTTTGCAATCAATTATACTGTTTTATATTTGTAATTACTTTAGATCACTTTGTAGAGATCTATTTTCACTTTGTCCTGAAAGGGTCCTTTTTGTTGATCAATGTCAAAAAAAAAAGCCAAATTAAATCCACTGTGATTTAATGTTCTAAAACAATAAAACATGAAAACTTCAAAGGGAAGGGGGTTGAATACTTTTTATAGGCACTGTAATTTGGCAGGGGGAGAGGAACCTGAGTGATGGGACTGAGGATAGGGAGGCTAGTTTACCAGCAGAGGTAGTGTCTTTAGAAAGAGGTGACATAGGATCAGAAGATGTAGAAACCTTGTGGGTAGGGTTAAGAAACTGCAAGGGTAAGAAGTTCAAAGAAAATTTGTTTTCAGAGTACATGCATGTCACCTCATACCAGTCTCCTGCGGGCATAGTTAGCAAATCTACAGAATGGGAACTGTAAACAGGATCAATGGACAACAAACTATGCGGATGCAAATAAATAAATCAATAACAATAAATAATGAGAGCATGAAATAACAAGATAGAGTTCTTGCAGTGAGACCATTGGTTGTGAGTACACCAGAAACACAGTAATTATCTCCTTCTGTTCAAGAGCCTGATGGTTGAGGGCTAGTAACTGTTCTTGAAGCTGGTGGTGCAAACCCTGAGACACTTGTACCTTCTACCTTATGGTGGCAACAAGAAAAGAGCATGTCCTGGGTGGTAAGGATCTTTGATGGATGCTACACTCACAACATGCTGGAGGAACTCAGCAGGTCGGGCAGCATCAGTGGAAAAGATCAATCGACGTTTCAGGCCGGATGAAGGGTTCCGGCCCGAAACGTCGATCGATCTTTTCCACTGATGCTGCCCGACCTGCTGAGTTCCTCCAGCATGTTGTGAGTGTTGCTTTGACCCCAGCATCTGCAGATTATTTTGTGTTTTGATGGATGCTGCTTTTTCATCATGTAGATGTGGTCAGTAGATGGGAGGGCTTTACCCATTATGTACGGGGCCGAATCCACTACCCTTTGTAGGATTTTCCACTCAAAGGTATTGGTGTTCCCATACTAGGCCATAATGCACCCAGTCAGTACGCTTTCCACCACAAATCGATAGAAGTTTGCCTAGGTTTTTGACATGCCAAATCTGCACAGACTCCTGAAGAAGTAGAGGCGCTATTGTGATTTCTTTGCAATATGCTTGGTCCAGGACAGATCCTCTGAGATAGTGACACCCAGGAATTTAAAGTCACTGACTCTCTCCACTTCTGATCTTCCGATGAGTATTGGCTCATGGGCCTCTGGTTTCTCTCTCCTGAAGTTTACAGTCAGTTCCTTGCTCTTGTTGACATTGAGTGAGAGGCGATTGTTATTACACCACTCAGCCAAATTTTCAATTTCCCTCCTGTATGCTGATCTATCATCACCTTTGATATGGCCCACAGCAGTGTTGTCATCAGCAAATTTGTATATGGTGTTGGAGCTGTTGTTATCCTCATAGTTATAGGTGTAAAGTGAGTAGAGCAATGTGCTAAGCACAGATCCTTGTGGTGCACCTATGCTGATGGAGATTGTGGAGAAGATATTTTTGCCAATCTAAACCGACCGGGCTCTGCAAGTGAAGAAATCCAGGATCCAATTACACAAGGATGTATTGAAACCAAAGTCTTTGAGCTTATAGATTGGTTTTAAGAGTTGTATTAAATGGTGAGCTGTAATCACTAAAGAACATCCTGATGTTTTCATCTTTGCTGTCCAGATGTTTCAGGGTTGTGTGAAGAGCAAGTGAGATGACATCTGCTGTGGATCTGTTGCTTCAGTAGGCAAATTGGAGATGATTCAAGTCGCCACTCCGACAGGAGCTGGTGCATTCCAACACCAGCCTCTCGAAATACTTCATCACTATGAACGTAAGTGCTACTGGGCAATAGTCATAAAGACAGGTTACCACGGTTTTCTTGGACATCAGTATGATTGAAGCCTGCTTGAAGCAGGTGGATACCACACACTGCTGGAGCAAGATGTTGAAGAGATTTGTGAACACCCCAGCCAGTTGGTCAGCATATGTCTTCAGTACTCAGCCAGATACTCTATCCAGACCAGATACTTTCCTTGGATTCATTCTCTTAATGGCAGCTTGTACGTCATCTTCAGGTACTGAGAACAAAGGATCTTCGGGAGACATGGCGCTGCGCAATGGTTCCTCCCTGTTCTGGTGGTCAAAGTGAGCATAGAAGACATTGAGTTCAACTGGAAGTGAAGCTCTCCCTTACGTCACTAGATTTAACTTTGAAAAAGGTTATGGCATTCAAACCCTACCATAGCTGTCAAGCATCCCTCAATTCTGGTCTAGTCTGAAATCTCCACTTTGCCCATGAAATGGGTTTCCGGAGATAATACAAGCACCTCTTGTAGCATGGTTGATCTGCAGACGTAAATGTTTTTGATCTGGCCCTCATCAAATTCTGGATTTCATAGTTCATCCAGGGTTTCTGATTGGGGTAAACCCTGAACAATATCATGGGGACACACTCATCTAAAGCTGTTTTAATAGACTTTTACAACCCTGCTGCAGTCATTCAGGTCCTCCGATGAATGTTTGAACATGGCCCAGTCCACTGACTCAGGGCAATCCTGTAACTGTTCCTCTGTTTCCCAAGACCACCTGTTCGTTGTCTTGATCTCTAGATGCTTGCTTTTTCAGCTATGTCTGTATGCAGGTAGTAAGAGTACAGCCAAATGGTCAGATTTGCCAAAATGCAGTCTAGGAAAGGAATAATAGGCATTCCTTATCGTAGCACAGCAGTAGTCTAGTGTGTTTGGACCTTGGTGCAACAGGTTACACGCTGTTACTAATTGGGCAGGGTTTTCTTCAAACAGGCCTGGTTAAAGTCACTGGCTATAATTTGAAATGCACTGGGATAGGCTGTTTCTTGCTTTCAGATAACATCATGCAGTTTCACGAGTGCTTGCTTATAATCGGCTGCTGGCAGTCAGGATCACAGATCAGACTTCCTGAGACAAGTAGAATTGCCTACGTTTGATCATTAGCTGTTTTAAGTCAGTGGAACAAGGGGTTGACATAGCCCCACATCCAAACACTAAAAAGAATGGACTAAAAAGCACATGCTACCACCTTTTTTCTTACCAGAGTTCGTGGTAGCTGAAGAGATTGTGAAGGCATTAGTAATGATCCTTCAAGAATCAATAGATCCTGGCATAGTTCCAGAGGACTGGAAAATTGGAAATGTCACCCCACTCTTGAAGAGAGGGAGGCAGACGAAAAGACATTATAAGCCAGTTAGCCTGACTTCAGTCATTGGAAAGATGTTGGAGTTGATTGTTACAGATGTAGTTTCACTGTATTTGGAGACACACTACAAATCTGTTGGCAATCCTTGAAATAATTACAAGCAGGATAGCCAGAGGATCGGTGAGTGTTGTGTACTTCGATTTTCAGAAGGTTTCAAGGTGCCACAATGTTGGAATAAGAGTTGACTGGAAAGGGACACTGGCGGGAAAGACGGCAGAGCAGCAGTAGCTGGAGTTTATGTGAGAAGTGAGGAAGGTGCAAGACAGGTATATTCCAAAAAAGAAGAAATTTTCGAATGGAAAAAGGATGCAACCGTGGTTGACAAGAGAAGTTAAAGCAAAGGAGAGGGCATACGAGGAAGCAAAAATTAATGGGAAGACAGAGGATTGGGAAGTTTTTAAAACCTTACAAAAGGAAACCAAGAAGATCATTAAGAGGGAAAAGATTAACTATGGAAGGAAGCTAGCAAATAATATCAAAGAGGATACTAAAAGCTTTTTCAAGTATATAAAGAGTAAAAGACAGGTGAGAGTAGATATAGGACCGATAGAAAATGATGCTGGAGAAATTGTAATGGGAGATAAGGATAAGAGCTGAACGAGTATCTTGCATCAGTCTTCACTGAGGAAGATATCAGCAGTATACCGGACACTCAAGGGTGGCAGGGAAGAGAAGTGTGCGCAGTCACAATTACGACAGAGGAAGTACTCAGGAAGCTGAATAGTCTAAAGGTAGATAAATCTCCTGGACCAGATGGAATGCACCCTTGTGTTCTGAAGGAAGTAGCTGTGGAGATTGTGGAGGCATTAACGATGATTCTTCCAAAAGTCGATAGATTCCGGCATGGTTCCGGAGGACTGGAAGATTGCAAATGTCACTCTGTTACTTAAGAAGGGGGCAAGGAAGCAAAGAGGAAATTATAGACCTGTTACCTTGACATCGGTGGTTGGGAAATTGTTGGAGTCGATTGTCAAGGATGAGGTTACAGAGTACCTGGAGGCATATGACATGATAGGCAGAACTCAGCATGGATTCCTTAAAGGAAAATCCTGCCTGACAAACCTATTACAATTTTTTGAGGAAATTACCAGTAGGCTAGACAAGGGAGATGTAGTGGATGTTGTATATTTGGATTTTCAGAAGGCCTTTGACAAGGTGCCACACGTGAGGCTACTTAACAAGATAAGAGCCCATGGAATTACGGGAAAGTTACATACGTGGATAGAGCATTGGCTGATGGGCAGGAAACAGAGAGTGGGAATAAAGGGATCCTACTCTGGTTGGCTGCCGGTTACCAAGTGGTGTTCCACAGGGGTCCGTGTTGGGGCCGCTTCTTTTTACATTGTACATCAACGATTTGGATTATGGAATAGATGGCTTTGTGGCTAAGTTTGCTGACGATATGAAGATAGGTGGAGCGGCTGGTAGTGCTGAGGAAACGGAGAGTCTGCAGAAAGACTTGGATAGATTGGAAAAATGGGCAAAGAAGTGGCAAATGAAATACAATGTTGGAAAGTGTATGGTTATGCACTTTGGCAGAAGTAATAAATGGGCAGACTATTATTTAAATGGAGAAAGAATTCAAAGTTCTGAGATGCAACGGGACTTGGGAGTCCTCGTACAGGATACCCTTAAGGTTAACCTCCAGGTTGAGTCGGTAGTGAAGAAGGCGAATGCAATGTTGGCATTCATTTCTAGAGGAATAGAGTATAGGAGCAGGGATGTGATGTTGAGGCTCTATAAGGTGCTGGTGAGACCTCACTTGGAGTACTGTGGGCAGTTTTGGTCACTACTTTTAAGGAAGGATGTGCTGACGTTGGAGAGGGTACAGAGAAGATTCACTAGAATGATTCTGGGAATGAGAGGGTTAACATATGAGGAACTTTTGTCCGCTCTTGGACTGTATTCCTTGGAGTTTAGAAGAATGAGGGGAGACCTCATAGAAACATTTCGAATGTTGAAAGGCATGGACAGAGTGGATGTGGCAAAGTTGTTTCCCATGATGGGGGAGTCTAGTACGAGAGGGCATGACTTAAGGATTGAAGGGCACCCATTCAGAACAGAAATGCGAAGAAATTTTTTTAGTCAGACGGTGGTGAATCTATGGAATTTGTTGCCACGGGCAGCAGTGGAGGCCAAGTCATTGGGTGTATTTAAGGCAGAGATTGATTGGTATCTGAGTAGCCAGGGCATCAAAGGTTATGGTGAGAAGGCGGGGAAGTGGGACTAAATGGGAGAATGGATCAGCTCATGATAAAATGGCGGAGCAGACTCGATGGGCCAAATGGCCGACTTCTGCTCCTTTGTCTTATGGTCTTATAAAGGTATCCTTTTCAGATTGGCTGCTGGTGAGTAGTGGCGTTCCACAAGGGTCTACATTGCATTGTATGTCAGTGATGATGAAATTGGTTGCTTTGTAGTCAAGTTTGTGGATGATATGAAGATAGGTGTAGGAGCATTGCAGTGCTGAGGAAGCAGAGAGGTTGCAGAAGGAATTCAGTGTCAGGAAGTGTATGGTCATGTATTGTGGTAGAATGAATATAAATATAGATTATTTTCTAAACTGAGAAAATTCAAAAATCCATAGTGCAAAGTTCTTGTGTAGGAATCTCTGAAAGTTAATTTGCAGTTTGAATTGGTGATGAGGAGCATGAATGCAGTGTTAGCATTCATCTCAAGAGGACTAGAATATAAAAGCAAGGATGTAATGCTGAGGCTGTATATCACACTGGTGGGTTCTTGGAGCATTGTGAGCTGTTTTTGGGCCCCTTATTTAAGAAAGGATGTGCTGACATTGGATAGGGTTCAGAGGAGGTTCTGGAGAATGATTACAAGAATGTTAGTGTTATCTGAGCAGCGATTGAAGGCTCTGGGCCTGTACTCACCGGAATTTCAAAGAATAACGGAGTATCTCATTGTAACCTGTCAATGTTGAAAGGCCTAGATAGAGTGGATGTTAAGAGAATGTTTCCTTTGGTGGGACAGACTATGACCAGAGGGTACAGCCTCAAAATAGAGGGATATCCATTTAGGACAGTGATGAGGAGGGATTTCTTTAGCCAAAAGGTGATAAATCTGTGCGATTTGTTGCCACAGGTGGGTGTGGAGGCCAGGACGCTGCATGCATTTGAGGGAAGTTAATAGGTTCTTGATTAATTAGGGCACGAAAGGTTATGGGGAGAAGGCAGGTGAATGGTGTTTGAGAAGGAAATGGATTAGACTCTGCTCCTATGTCTCATGGTCTTGGTTTTTTGGGGTATCAGCCGGAATAGAATTTAATTGACCCAGGCACAGCAAATTCTGGCACTTTAGGTATTTGTAAACCAAGTTTCCCTCAGCCTTTCTTGTGCCTCTTAACTCAATCTATACCTTACTAAAATTCTCATTCCGTTTATCTGTTTGTGCCCTCAAATTAGTCCAAACGGTGCATTAAAGCAGTACTTGACTAAATGGACTTAAAGTACGCTAACTTACAGAATGCATCCAAAGGTGAGGGTTATATTCGTATAAAACTGCTCACTCGTCAGGAGGCCGAGCTTTCCACACTCGATTCCAGCTTTCATGGAAACTGCAACACGACACCACGACACGTGCGCACGGCCAGCCTCAGCAGCGTCCCACGATGCTCACAGAGCTGATTCCACCTTCCGTGGAAACCGCAACACGACACCATGATGCACGCGCACGGCCAGCCTCAGCAGCGTCCCACGATGCTCACAGAGCCGATTCCACCTTCCGTGGAAACCGCAACGCGACACCACGATGCACGCGCACGGCTAGCCTCAGCAGCGTCCCACGATGCTCACAGAGCCGATTCCACCTTCCGTGGAAACCGCAACGCGACACCACGACACGTGCGCACGGCCAGCCTCAGCAGCGTCCCACGATGCTCACAGAGCCGATTCCACCTTCCGTGGAAACCGCAACACGACACCACAATGCACACGCACGGCCAGCCTCAGCAGCGCCTCACTATGCTCACAGCAGCAACACCAACCGCAGCAAAAGGGCAGGGCAGCTCTATTTCGAGCGGTCACATTCTGCTAATCACCACCAGCATGTGCAGGATTGGGACAGATCAAACTGAGACGTGTCAATAAGAGATAATTAAATCTTATTGTAATGACGTACTTCGAAACACCCATCAAACCCCTTGCTGCAGTCAAAGGACAGTGGTGACTATATCATGTCCATTTAGGAGAGCGCCAACCACATCGTCAAGAATAATCAGCATCCTGGAGGCTTTGGTGTTACTGCTTCGTATCTTCTATCCAGCATTAAGGTAAAAAAATATGGTCAGCCTAATTATGCCGTGTGGAAAGAGAGGGGGGACATTATCAAGTCAAGTCAAGTCACATCACTTTTTATTATCATTTCGACCATAACTGCTGGTACGGTACACAGTAAAAATGAGACAATGTTTTTCAGGACCATGGTGCTACATGAAATAATACAAAAACTACACTGAACTACGTAAAACAACACAAAAACCACACTAGGCTACAGACCTATCCAGACTGCATAAAGTGCACAAAACAGTGCAGGCATTACCATAAGTAATAAACAAGACATTAGGCACAGTGGAGGGCAGTAGGTTGGTGTCAGTCCAGGCGCTGGGTATTGAGGAGTCTGATGGCTTGGGGGAAGAAACTGTTACATAGTCTGGTCGTGAGAGCCTGAATGCTTCGGTGCCTTTTTCCAGATGGCAGGAGGGAGAAGAGTTTGTATGAGGGGTGCGTGGGGTCCTTCATAATGCTGTTTGCTTTGCGGATGCAGCATACTTATGGCCACCCACATGGCACTCCAGTAGTTCAGCTTACCATATCATTGTTGAGGGGTACACTCCCCGCCCACCGACCCCTCCCACTCCCACGGGTGGAGAAACCTATACTGTGGTCCTTCCCCACCGGGCCCTTGCGATGGCTGCACCGAGTTTCAGTGCGTCCCTCAGCGCGTACTCCTGCAGCCGAGAATGTGCCAGTCGGCAGCATTCTCCCACGGACATCTCCATGTGCTGATAGATCATCAAGTTTCGGGCCGACCAAAGAGCATCTTTCACCGAGTTGATGATCTGCCAGCAGCACCGGATGTTGGACTCCGTGTGCGTCCCCGGGAACAGCCCGTAGATCAGAGAGTCCTCTGTTACGCAGCTGCTGGGGATGAAACGTGACACTAGCCCATCCATCCTCCTCCACATCCTCTTTGCGAACTGACAGTGTGCAAAGAGGTGGGTCACAGACTCCTCACTGCAGTCCTCCTGTGGGCAGTGGGGTGCGGAGACGACGTTCCGGGCGTACAGGAGGGCTCTGACTGGGAGGGTCCCTCTCACCACCAGCCAGGCGAGGTCTTGGTGCCTGTTGGTGAGATCTGGCGATGAGGCATTTTGCCAGATGAACTGGACAGTCTGCTCAGGGAACCACCCCACTGTGTCCATCACGTCCTTCTCCTGCAGTGCCTGCAGGACATTACATGCCAACCGCTGCCTGATGGCCCTGTGGTCAAAGGCGTTCTCCTGGAAGAACTTTTCTACGAAGGACAGCTATGCCGGCAATGACCAGCTGACTGGGGCGTTGCACGGGAGTGGGGCCAGACAGGTAGAACCTGGGCACATAGTGGTACTTGGTGCCCACATACTTGGGTTCTACACACAACCTGATGCAGCCACATACGAAGCTGGCCATCAGGGTGAGGGCGACATTGGGGACGTTCTTGCCCCCATTGTCCAGGGACTTGTGCATGACGGTCCGTCTCACCCGCTCCATCTTGGATCCCCAGACGAATCTGAAGACAGCTCAGGTGATTTCCGAGCTGTAGGAGCAGGGGACGGGCCACACCTGCGCCAAGTACAGCAGCCCTGAGAGCACCTCACACCTGATGACCAGGTTCTTGCCCGTTATCGACAGGGAGCGCCCTCCCCACAGTCCCAGTTTCTGTTTCACCTTGGCAGTCCGCTCCTGCCAGTTCTTGTTGCACGCCTCAGCCCCTCCGAACCAGATCCCCAACACCCTCATGTGGTCAGACCTGATGGTCTGCTGGGTCGGTCGGGCCAGTTGCTGAACAGCATGGCTTCGCTCTTCATGCGGTTGACCCTGGCTCCCGACGCTAGCTTGAACTGTTCGCAGGTGCCAATCAACCTGCGAACTGAGCTCGGATCAGAGCAGAAGACGGTGACATCGTCCAAGTACAGGGAGGTTTTCACTTGGGTTCCTCCACTGCCTGGCAGCGTCACCCCTCTTATGCCCTCATCCCTCCTGATGGCTTCCGCAAAGGGTTCTATGCAGCAGACAAACAAGACAGGGGAGAAGGGACAGCCCTGCCTGACTCCCGACCTGATGGGGAAGCTGTCTGTTTCCCACCTGTTGACCTGGACTGCACTACGGATGTCTGTGTAGAGCAGTCTGATCCAATTCCGGATTCCCTCCCCAAATCCCATTTTGGAGAGCACGTCTGCCATGTACGTGTGCGATATCCTGTCGTTAGGCTTTCTCCTGGTCCAAGCTGACCAGGCAGGCGTCCACCCCACTGTCCTGCACGTAGGCGATGGTGTCCCTCAGCAGCGCGAGGCTGTCTGAGATCTTCCTGCCCGGTACAGCACAGGTTTGGTCTGGGTGGATCACCTGTCCTAGAGCAGACTTGACCCTGTCGGCGATAGCCTTAGACAGGATCTTGTAATCCACATTCAGGAGAGAGATGGGTCTCCAATTTCTAATGTCCTCCCTTTCCCCCTTCTGCTTGTAGATGAGGGTGATGATGCCCTTCCTCATGGACTCAGACATACTGCCGGCCAGAAGCATAGCGCTGTACACTTCCAGCAGGTCTGGGCCCATCCAGTTCCATGGCTTCTGGTTAGCACGTGTAGTGATGCTCTTGACCGCAGTGACATCATCGATGCTCTTGACCGCAGTGACATCATCGATGCTCTTGCTCATGTAGCTAGTCACTGATGCAGGTACTCCTCTAAGTTCGTAGAGTCGCCATTGGTTGCAGCCTCCCTGAACATGTGTCAGTCGGTGTGCTCAAAGCAGTCTTGAAGAGCAGAGATGGCTCCTGCTGGCGAGATTTTCCTCTGCTTCTGAGCTGGTCTGGAGCGCCTGACGAGCAGTGTGTATGCTGGGATTAGCATAACAGAGATGTGGTCTGAGTAACTGAGGTGGGGGCAGGGCTCCGCCTGGTATGCGCCGGGAATGTTTGTGTAAACAAGATCCAACGCGTTCTCCCTTTTCGTTGCAAAGTCCACGTGCTGATGGAATTTGGGGAGCACTGACTTAAGGTTCGTGTGGTTAAAATCTCTGGCGACAATAAACAGTCCATCAGGGTGTGCGTTCTGCAGTTCGCTAATAGCCCCATACGGTTCAGAGCACCCCCTTAGCATTAGCGCCAGGGGGAATGTAGACACTGACTATAAGGACAGTGGTGAATTCCCGTGGGAAATGAAATGGTCTGCATCTAACAGTCACAAACTCCACTAGCCATGAGCAGTATCTGGAAACCAGCTCAGAGTTCTTGCACCATTCCATACTGATGTTAACACACAAGCCACCACCGTGAGTCTTACCAGAAAGAGATGCATCCCTGTATGCATCCGAGTCCATCCAGCTGAATGGCAGCATCCGGGATTCCATCAGTGAGCCACATTTCGGTGAAAACATACACACAGCAGACTCTGTACTCCCGCCGAGTATTTCATTGGAGTCAGATGTAGTCCAGGGAGTGGACATTGGAGAGCAGAATGGACGGGAGAGCCGGCTGGCTAGGGTTTGCTTTTTTTCCTGGCACGGACTCCTGCCCACTTGCCTCACTTCCACTTCCTCGCGCACCGCTTACGACGTCTCCACCTCCGGCCACCAGCATCAGGCAACTCCGAGGACTGTAGGCCCAATCCCCTCATCAAGCCAAGGTTGCGTAATTTAACCAGCAGATCTTCATAAAGGTTTGTTTTTGGGTGATCCTTGTATTGTAGCAGTGTCTGGCGATGGTAGATAGTCGCTCTGTTATTCATGTACCTAATCAAAAATTGTGCCTTAATTTAATTTAAAAAATTAAATTAAAGTAACACCAGTTCCAAAAGGCCGCTGCTGACATGCTGTGCCACCTGGGTGATCAAGAGATTACGCCAGATGTCGTTGGGAAGTGGCAAGGAGAGGGAGAGAACAAGAATCGGAAGAGGCCAGGGCCTCACGACTCCAGGATCAAAGAGTCAGGACAAAAAAGATGAGAGAAGAAGAGGCAGAGGAGAACAGGCATGCTCGTCTCCAAAATGACAACAATAGGCACAGAAGGAGGAGAGAACAAGAATCGGATCACGCAAGGGTCGCAGGACTCCAGGATCAGAGAGATAAAACAAATGGTACAAGAGGGTTGCGCATCTCCAGAATGACAAAAACAGGCACAGAAGGAGGAGAGAGGAAGAGACAGAGGAGACAAGGAAAGATCGACTTGAGAATATGCAGCAAAGTGTAATTATTGCGAGAGTTGCTGAAGACGACAATGTCTGCTTTCAACGACAATACCTCGACAGAGAAAGAACAAGGCAAAATGCACAACTTGCACGCCATAACATTTCTGCTGATGTTGGTACAATGCCCTCACTGTCGTGCATTCCTATTCACTGGAGAAAACGCAGATTTCTGCTGTATGAAGGGAAAGCTCAGGATAGGCAATTTGCGACCTCTACCCAATGAACTCCTAAATTTATACAGCAATGATGAACCTATTGCAAATGAGTTCAGGAAGAACATCAGACAATACAATTGCCTCTTCCAAATGACATCCTTTGGTGCCAAAGAAGTCCCTCCATTGAGGAAGGGATGGAATCCTTCTGTGATTATTCAAGGCCAAATCCATGATTACATCAGACATTTAAAGCCAGACCCCAACCAGCAAGCCAGATTCCTTCACATTTACTTCATGGATCCTCAAGGCAACGTAGAATTGAGAATGGCGATACTACAGAATGATGGAATTCAACGTGAGATTGTTGAATTATTGGAAAACCTACTACGACAACGAAACCCATACATTGCGTCCATTCGACTTGCAAAAGAACAAATTCGAGGCATGCCAGAGGCATCCATTGTCATTGATCCTGACTGGAGACCGGAATTTGAACTTGAGAGAAGATTTAATGGAGAAATTGCCCACGAGGTCACTGTCATTTTACTGAACAGCACCGAACCTGAAGCAAGTTCACGGCACGTTGTGTTGAAAGAAGGAGGAGGTGATTTGCAAATAATTGATATAATCATATGACAACTTTCAATACGTACTTTTCTTTCCACTTGGAGATGATGACTGGCATCATCAACTCCGAATGACAAACAACAAGAAACTGACAGCAATGTGTTATTATGCATATCGAATAATGAACCATGAGAATGAGTAATAACCTTCACAGAGGAGGACGTCTGTTCCAACAATACTTGGTCGGTATGTCTGCTAAGATTGAAGGTAAGAGGTTGAGCTACATCTGAATGAATCAAGTAACCTTGAGATCAACAACATATAGAGGCCTGACTGATGTGTTGATTTCAGAAACATCGGAAGGCGCATCATCTTCTCCTCAACATTTGTCGGTGGACGAAGATACATGATGGAACAATGTCAGGAAGCCATGATATATAGAGGACTGCAGTGTTGATATATATGTATATATATGTGTGTGTGTGTGTGTGTGTGTGTATAATATATGTGTGTATATATTTAGATGTATATAATATATGTGTGTATATATATATGTATATATGTGTGTGTATATGTATGTGTATATATATATGTGTGTATATATCTGTGTGTGTGTATATGTATGTGTATATATCTGTGTGTGTGTATATATATGTATATATATGTGTGTGTGTGTATGTATGTATGTATATATATATGTATATGTGTATGTGTGTGTATATATATATAAAAATGAAGCATTACCACACTTCCGTGTGTGTGTGTGTGTGTGTGTGTGTGTATATATATATATATATATACACACACACACACACACGGAAGTGTGGTAATGCTTCATTTTTCATTACAATGACATGCATTCCAAACTGGCCCGAAATCCGACAGCATCTTGTTTTGCATCAGCAACCAAACGATCAGCTAGATTTAATCGCGAGAGTGTTTGACTTGAGGAGAAAGTTGCTTATGAAGTACCTCATTGGAACAGATGGTCTCTTTGGTAGATGTATGGCTTACATTGTAAGTGTGGAATACCAAAAGCGGGGTCTGCCTCATTTGCACTGTCTGCTGTGGCTCGATGAAGCATCCAAGCCGAGACCACAAGATTATGATAGATTGGTGCAAGCAGAAATACCAGACCCAAATGAAGATCTCGAGCTGCATGAATTGGTCTTGAAGCACATGATACATGGTCTGTATTGCACCGCTAAATCACCGTGTTGGCAAAATGGTACGTGCGGTAAGAGGTACCCGAAGCCATTCATTGAGTGTACCAGGTGTGGGGATGATTGAGCCAGTTCCCGACACAGTCATGCTGTGCTATGACTATACAGAAGGCGCAAGGCCAAACCATGTGTTGATTTATCTGGAGAAACCAGTATTCCAGCATGGTCAGCTGTATGTGGCTTTAAATCGGGGAAAAAGAAATGAAAACTTTAGAATATTCTTGAAGGGTGGCAGATCAACCATGTCATCAAAAGTGTCCTTCGTTAAACGAGGAGAAGCTATAGTTGTCTTGCTACACGTCTTTCTTCTTTAATAAACTTGAGTTTTTCTTCTTTAATTTCCAAAGCAATAGCTATAGCGTTCAGGGAAATTTAATGTTCATTCTGGTCACATCAGACTGCATTACCTTTCTCTCAAAGGTGCCCCAACGGGTCACCCGGTTGTCTAGTCTCAGGTAAAACTCACTTTAATAAGCTCCTGTCTACTCTCCAAAATGCCAGGAGCTGAGCTTGTCGTCACGACCATCATCCTTTTCTGAACGTAATTATCTTGGAGTTGAAAATCCACGCCAGTGCTACGTTAAAGGAGCTACTTATTAATCAGGCTGGTGGTTGAGATTTTGAAGGGAGAGCTTCATGGTAGTATTTCTGATTTGAAGAGTGACCAATCAGCAAGTGGCACTGCATAAAAAGGCTATCTTTCAGCCACTCTACGTTCAAGATTTAAAAAGCAGAGCCTTGAACCAGTTTTCTGAGTTGAACAATCCACACCTGCCAAGCATGTAAAGAGCTGCTTTTTATTCATAGTGGTGATCAAGATTTTGAAGGCAGAGTTTCATGGCATTTTTTCTTGAGTTGACAAGCAACCAATCAGCAAGAGGGATTCATTAGAGCAAATAAGAATAATTAAGATGCAAGTGGAGCGACCATTCTTTAGTGTGGCTTTGGCTCATCAGGCTAAGGTGACATCAGGCTTGGGTGATGTCTTAAAAAATAAATTGTCTTCTAGGTTGCTCTCTCTCTGTTCGTATTTGTTTATTCCTCATCTACTAGTGCTTAGTATAATGATAATGGCTTCAGAGGCAGTGTTTTGTACTGTGTGTGAGACATGGGAAGTCTGGGAGACTGTAGATGTCTCAGATAAACACATCTGCACCAGGCGAACCAAGCTGCACCTCCTGAGAGAACGCATTAAGGAAATGGAGCTGCAGCTCGTTGATCTTCAACTCATACGGGAGAATGAGGAGGTGATAGGAGCCATGGGGAGGTAGTTACCCCTAGCTTGCAGGAGACGGGTAGCTGGGTGACTGTCAGGAGAAGGAGGGGAAATGCACAGCCAATGCAGAGTATACCTGTGGCCATTTCACTCAATAATAAGTATATAACTTTACATACTATTGAAGGAGATGACCTACTGGGTGGAGCCACGGTGAGCGGGTATCTGACAATGAGTCTGGTGTTGTGGCTCTGAAGAGCAGAGAGATGAAGAGGACTGCAGTGTTGATAGGAGATTCCTTGGTCAGTGGAGCGGAGACAAGGTTCTGTGGGCGTGATAGAGACACCCAGATGTTACGTTGCCTCCCTGGTGCCAGGATCAGGGATGTCTCGGATCATGCATGGCATTCTCAAGGGCAAGGGTGAGCAGCCAGAAGTCTTGGTACATTATTGGCATCAATGACATAGGTAGACAAGGTGAGGAAGGTCTGAAGAGAGATTTTAAGGAGCTAGGTAGAAAGCTGAGAAACTGGACCTCCAGGATAGCAATCTCTGGATTGTTGCCTGTTCCATGTGCCAGTGAGGGTAGGAATAGGATGATTTGCAGGTGAGGAACTGATGCAGGCGGCAGGTTTCAGATGTATAGATCATTAACATCACTTCTGGGGAAGGTATGGCCTGTACAAAAGGGACAGTTTACACCTGAACCCAAAGTGTCCAATATCCTTGTGGGCAGGTTGGCTAGAGTTGTTCAGGTGGTTTTAAACTAATTTGGCAGGGGGTTGGGAACTGGAGCAATAATGTGGAAGTTGGTTTACAAACAAAGGCAACATATAATGAGACTCCTACCAAGCAGATGCTGATACTAGGACAAAATTGCAGTCAACCGGATGAGTTGCAACATAAAAGGTAGACAAATTGAAAAAGGTGAATACGAAATTAAAAACGTTATATTTGAATGCGCACAGTATATGGTATAAGGTTGATGAACTTGTAGCACAGCTACAGATTGGAATGTATGATGTAGGCATCACTGAATCATGGCTTAAGAAGATTATAACCAGGAGCTTAATGTCCAAAGGTACACAGTATATCGAAAGGATAGGCAGGAGGGCTGAGGGGGTGGCATGGCTCTGTTGGTAAAAAAAAATGAAATTAAATCTTTAGAAAGAGATGACATGAGATTGGAAGGTGTTGAATCATTGTGGATAAAGCTAAGGAACTATAAGGGTAAAAAGATCCTGATGGGCATTATATACAGACCCCCTAACAGTAGTAAGGATGTGGCTTACAATTTACAATGGGAAATAGAAATTGCAAGCCAAAAGGGAATGTTACAATAGTCACTGAAGACTTCAATATCTGGGTGGATTGGGGAAAATCAGATTGGTGCTTGATTACAGGAGGGGGAATTTCTAGATGGCTTTTTAGAGCAGCCTGTGGTTGAGGCCACGAACGGATCAGCTATCCTGGATTGGGTGTTGTGCAATGAACCAGAATTGACTAGAGAGCTTAAGGTAAAAGAACCCTCAGGGAAAGTGATCATAATATCGAATTCACCCTTAAATTTGGGAAGGAGAAGCTGAAGTCAGATGTACAGGCATTATAGTGGAGTTAAGGGAATTACAGAGCCACGACAGAGGGGTTGGCCAGAAATGATTGAAAAAGGACACTGGCAGGAATGACAGCAGAGCAGCAATGGCTGGAATTTCTGGAAGCAATTTGGTAGGCACAGGATATACACATCCCAAAGAGGAAAAAGTATTCGAGAGGCAAGGTGACACAACCATGTCTAATGAGAGAAGTCTAAGCCAACGAGCAAAAATTAGTGAAAAGTTAGTTTGGGAAAACTTTTAAATACCAACAGAAGGCAATTAAAAAAAGTCGTTAAGAAGGCAAAGGTAGAATATGAAAGTAAGCTAGCCAAGATTATTTGAGGATACCAAAAGTTTCTTCACATACTTAAAGTGTAAAAGAGAGGTGGGAGTGTATATAGGACTACTGGAAAACAATGCTAGAGAGGTAGTAATGAAGGACAACGAAATCGCAGATGAACGGAATAAGTATTTTGCACCTGTCTTAACCGTGGAAGACATTAACAGTATGGTTGAAATTCCAGGTGTTAGGAGTTATAAAGTGTGTGAAGTTACCATAACTAGAGTGAAGGTTCTTGGGAACTGAAAGGTCTGAAGTTAGGTATGCCACCTGGACCAGATGGTGACCCTGAAAGAACTGGTTGAAGAGATTGTGGAGGCATTTGTAATGATCTATCAAGAATCACTAGATTCTGGAATGGTTCCAGAAGACTGGAAAATTGCAAATGTCACTCAACTCTTCAAGAAGGGAGAGAGGCAGAAGAAAAGAAATTATCAGTTAGTCTGACCTCAGTGGCTGGGGAGATGTTGGAGTCGATTATTAAGAATGTGGTTTCGGGGTACTTGCAGGCATATGGTAAAATAGGTCATAGTCAAGCAACCCACATAAAAGTTGCTGGTGAACGCAGCAGGCCAGGCAGCATCTCTAGGAAGAGGTACAGTCGACGTTTCAGGCCGAGACCCGAGACCCATAGTCAACATGGTTTCCTCAAGGGAAAATCTTGCCTGACAAATCTGCTGGAATTTTTTGAAGAAATATCAAGCAGGATAGATAAAGGAAAATCAGTTGATGTGTACTTGAATTTTCAGAGGACCTTTGACAAGGTGCCACATATGAGGCTGCTTAGCAAGCTACGAGCCCATGGTATTGCAAAAAGATTCTAGCATGGACAAGGCAGTGGCTGATTGGCAGAGGCAAAGTGTAAGAATGAAGGGAGCCTTTTTTGGTTGGCTGCCGGTGACAAGTGGTGTTTCACAAAGGTCTCTGTTGGGACCGGTTCTTTTTAAGTTATATGTCAATGATTTGGATGATGGACATGATGGCTTTGTTGCAAAGTTTGCAGGTGATATGAAGATGGGGGAGGGGCAGGTAGTTTTGAGGAAATAGGGAGGATACAGATTTACTTAGACAGATTAGGAGAACAGCCAACAAAGTGGCAGATGGATTATAGTGTCAGGAAATGTATGGTCCTGCACTTAGGTAGAAGAAATTAAATGGTTAACTCTTTTCTAAGTGGAGTGAACATGTAAAAATCTGAGGCACAAAGGAACTTAGGAGACCTTGTACAGGATTCCCTAAAGCTTCATTTGCAAGGTAAGTCAGTGGTGAGGAAGAAAATGCAATGTTAGCATTTTTTTCCAAGAGGAATGAAATATAAAAGCAAGGATGTAATGTTGAAACTTTTATAAAGCACTCATGAGTCCTCACTTGGAGTATTGTGTGCAGATTTTAGAAAGGATGTGTTGAAATTGGAGGGGGTTCAAAGGAGGCTCATGAAAATGATTCCATTACTAAACAAATCATCATATGAAGAGTAAACACGAGGAATTCTGCAGATGCTGGAAATTCAAGCAACAACAACTTATATTTCGTCTGGGTAGCCTCCAACCTGATGGCATGACCATTGACTTCTCTAACTTCCGCTAATGCCCCACCTCCCCCTCGTACCCCATCCGTTATTTATTTACATACACACATTCTTTCTCTCTCTCTCCTTTCTCTCCCTCTGACTATACCCCTTGCCCATCCTCTGGGTTGCCCCCCCCTTTTCTTTCTCCCTGGGCCTCCTGTCCCATGATCCTCTCATATCCCTTTTGCCTGTCACCTGTCCAGCTCTTGGCTCCATCCCTCCCCCTCCTGTCTTCTCCTATCATTTTGGATCTCCCCCTCCCCCTCCCACTGTCAAATCTCTTACTAGCTCTTCCTTCAGTTAGTCCTGACGAAGGGTCTCGGCCCGAAACGTCGACTGTACCTCTTCCTAGAGATGCTGCCTGGCCTGCTGTGTTCACCAGCAACTTTGATGTGTGTTGCATCATATGAAGAGTGTTTGATGGTTCTGGGCCTGTCTTCACTGGCATTGAGAAGAATGAGGAGTGACCTAATTGAAATCTATCTAATGGTGAAAGGCCTTGATAGAGTGAATGTGAGAGGGTGATTCTTTTGGTAGGAGTGTGTAAGACTAGAGGACACAGCCTCAAAATAAAGGGGCATCCTTTTAGAATGGAGATGAGGAATTTCTTTAGCAAGAGAGTGGTGAATCTGTGGATTTCGTTGCCACAGGCAGCTGTGGAGGCCAAGTCTTTATGTATATTTAAGGCAGAGGTTGATAGATTTTTGATTGGTCAGGGCACGAAGGGATACGGGGAGAAGGCAGGAGATTGGGGTTGAGAGGAAAATTGAATCAGCCATGATGAAATGGTGGAGCCGACTCAATGGGCCAAATGGCCTAATTCTGCTCCTATATCTTATGGTTTTATGGTTCATGCCAGTTATATTTCTTCACTGTCTGAACTTAATTTGGCACAAGGGTATAATGTTGATGAGAGTTGAAGAATGAGAATGGTGTGAGTCGATGGAATTGACAGGGACATAGTTAAGTCATATGAAGGGAGAATGGATGTTAGGAGGGAGAAGAGGTATGAGCATACTTTGATTTTTGAATCATCTCTGATCTGCTGGCGGGCTAAGGTTCATTGGGAGCAGAGTCCATGATCATTTCTCAGCCAGATTTCTGATGCAAGTATCTGCTGGCTTTTCCTGCATGATTTGCAGAGTAAGCTTATAAATGCATGATGTGTGTATGTGTGTTTGTGTATATGTACGTTCTGTTTCCACATTAAATAGCTGATATTGTGTGGAGGTTGTGAGATATCCCTATGGATACGTGTTTTATGAAGTGTGTGTTTATAGCTGCATAGTCGTTGAAAGATAGGTTTGGTTGTTGCTGACTTAGTGAAATTATTAAATGTTTTCCATCACTTGGTTAACACCTGAGGGTATTACTTCTAACATTGATCTTTCTAGTCATCTCTTCCCACTGCCACATTTTTGCCATTATTGGTATCTGCCTGTTTTCTTTGATGACTTAATGTCATGAAAGCTAGATGTCCACTGGATCTGTGCTGCCATCTGTCTTTTCGGTGTTCCCAAAGCTTCAAACAGAGATTGTATAAAGTGTTCAATTCTCTTTGAAGAAATGCATGACACCAGTTTGTGGACATTAGCTCCAGCTGGTGTGCAGTGAAGCCCTCCGTCGGCTGGGGCTGACATTGGACGTTGTGTCTTAGCTGTCTACATGATACGCAAAGGAGTACACAAGTCAAGGCAGTGCGATAGGGAGAGTAACCTGTTACACACATAGCAGGCTCCCCATCTCCACACAGCTGATGAATCCAGTGGAACAGCAGAGACCCATACAGTTTGGCGTCAGAAGCATCACAGGATTGTCAGTCAGCATTGAACTCAACAAGGGACTGCCTTGGGGACTCCAGATCTGGACTTTTCCTGAAGCCTTTCCTCTGAGTGGGTATAGCCGCAATGCAGAGGTTTGAGATCAAAGTTTTCCTTCTAGATGAGTTTCCAACCACAGCAGATGTACCACATCTGCCCAGAGCAACTGGCTTTAAGGTGGTAGTAACCCACCTTTGCTCTTTCTTCTGTCATTTGAAGCCGCTCCACCAGGCTCAGTAGCTAAGCCATACATCAAGGCCAGGAGCTGAATTTGGTTGTCCGAGGTTATTTGAGATGCACGCTGTTAGGAGCATTTAGAAGACAGTGGGAGCTTATCCCCACCGCCTTCCCCAGCTATGACAACTCTTCGGAGCCATGGTGTGAAGTAGACCTGAAATTACTCAAATTTAATATGTGATTATAGTAAAAGCGTCATCATTGTTATCTCCAAGCTGCTTAAGTCCCTGTATAAAAATCACGCAGTAATGATGCTGAGATATACTAGCATGGGTAGACCTGTACAGTGTCATTGTAATACTTGGTTTTAATTGGAAATTGAAATTTTATGCCTATGTGTAACATTTCTAAATAAACACTCATCATAACAGTGTTCTTGAATGCTGAAACTTGCATTATATGTGTGGACCATTAACTTTAATGGGCCCAAGATGTAGAGTCATTACGAGTTGTATTTGACAATTTGTTGCTGAGACAAGTCTCCATTATACCTGAAGATCAATGATTAGAACAATTAAACAGGTTCTTTCAGTCTCAGTTCAACCATTAGTGTTTAGGATGATGCATTTATATTTTGTCTTGTACAGCATATTTCAGATAATCAGTGTTAAAGCTTAATCCATTTAGTTCGATTGCAACATATAGCAAAACTGAAAGGTTACACTTAGAACCAATTGTTGGAGTATGATAATTTGTTGTATAGTAATTGGCCTGTAGGGGCATTATGCTACAAATTCACCATTAACATTGATTGGCAGTGCAGTGGTGCAGGGATTGATGCTACTGTCAAGCAACTCCAGCGACCTAAATTCTGTCTGTGTGGTTTGCACTTTATCCCTATGCGAGTGTGGATTTCCTATGGATTTCTGGTTCTTCCCACATAGGTCAGTTGGCTGTAGTATATTAACTGCCATCCGAAGTAGTTGATAGAACAAGGGGAGGTGGAGATTACTTAAGAGTGAATGGGTTACTGACGAGTATCAGAATCGTGTTTAATATCTCTGCTATAAGATGTGCAATTTGTTGTTTTATGGCAGCAGTACAGTGCTATACATAATGAAAAGGAACTATAAAACGCAACGGGAAATGTACTGTGAATAAAAAATAGATATAAATAAGTAATGCAAACAGAGAGCAAAAGAAAATAGCGATGTAGTGTTCATGGGTTCATTGTCCATTCAGAAATCTGTTGGCAGAGGGGAAAAAGCTGTTCCTGAAATACTGAATATGTGTCTTCAGGCTCCTCTATCACCTTCTTGATGGTAGCATTGAGAAGAGGGCATGTCCTGGATGATGGGGATTCTTAATGATGGATGCAGCTGCCTTGAGGCATCGCCTTTTGAAGGTGTCCTTGATGTTGAGGAGACTAGTGCCCATGATGGAGCTGGCTGAGTTTGCAACTTTCTGCAGCTTTTTCCGATCCTGTGCAGTGGCCCCTCCATACCAGATGATGACGCAACCAGACAGTGGTCTTCAGGGTACATATGTAGAAATTAGTATTATGACAAAAATATCAATAGCTAATACAACACGGAAGTTGAGCTATATCCCTAGCTCAATAGGGTACTGATAGGCTCAGCTCTGAATATTAGGAAGCCAAAGTTCAATGAAGAACTTTGCTTCTGTCAGTACTGCCATGCTTCAACTGCTTGGATAGCTGTAGAATTTACTTCCCCCATTTTATGTGATGTTAGTCTTTCATTTAAATCAGAGGATCTGTTGATGTTTGTGAACTTCTGGCAAAGCAGAAACTTTCAATTTAGAGCAGCACGTGGGCCATATTAATGTCAACATGACATTAATTAAACGTAAAAGTATGAGCTTCCATTGCCTTTTCCTGTCCTCCAATCCAAAGCAATTTTATAGGCAAGATTTTTATTTATATCAATAGTCATAATGCAGAAGATTTTATAAGCTAAAATATGCAAATTCTGTATATTAAAAAATGATCATGTGACCTTTTGGTGATTTGGATTAAAGAATAAATTTTAGCCAGCAAGTTTTTGACTTCACATCTTGTTTAAAAAGAATTCTGCCACCATTGATTTTCTCTCTGTTGCAATAATGGTAACTTCCAACATGTGTTCTTGTCTTGGAATGGAGCTCAAACCGTTCAAAGTTCGAGTTAAATTTATTACCGAGTACATGTACGTGAGAACAGCGAGAAGAGTTTAAAAGGAAACAGATTTATAGAGCGGGCGACAGAGCAGGAAGGCTTTGGTTCAACGGGGCTTCGGCGATAACGGGTTGAGGTGAGGTAGGTTGCCTGTGTAGAGTACAGACAGGAAGAATGTGTGTGAGGCTGGTGTTCTGTGCTCAGTGTCAGATGTGGGAAGTCCGGGAGACTCCCAGCCTCCCGGCCGGCCACATCTGTACCAGGTGCATCGAGCTGCAGCTCCTTAGGGACTGCGTCAGGGAACTGGAGATGCAGCTCTATGACTTTCATCTGGTCAGGGAAAGTGAGGAGGTGATAGAGAGGAGCTATAGACAGGTAGTCACACCAGGGCCTGGGGAGACAGATAAGTGGGTAACAGTCAGGGGAGGGAAGGGCAGGAGTCAGACTCCAGAGAGTACCCCTGTGCCTGTACCCCTTGACAATAAGTAGTCCTGTTTGAGTACTGTTGGGGGGGGACAGCCTGCCTGGGGGAAGCAACAGTGGCCATGCCTCTGTCACTGAGTCTGGCCTGGTGGCTCAGAAGGGTACGGAAAGGAAGAGGATGGCAGCAGTGATAGGGGGACTCTATAGTTAGGGGGTTAGACAGGCAATTCTGTGGACGCAGGAAAGAAGCACTAATGGTAGTTTGCCTCCCAGGTGCCAGGGTACAGAATGTTTCTGATCGCATCCACGATATCCTGAAGTGGAAAGGAGAACAACCAGAGGTCGTGGTATGTATTGGTATCAACAACGTAGGCAGGAAAAGGGAGGAGGTCCTGAAAGCAGACTACAGGGAGTTAGGAAGGAAGTTGGGAAGCAGGACCACAAAGGTAGTCGTCTCGAAATTACTGCCTGTGCCACGCGACAGTGAGTGTAGGAATAGAATGAGGTGGATGATAAATGAGTGGCTGAGGGATTCGAGTAGGGGGCAGGCATTCAGATTTCTGGATCATTGGGACTTCTTTTGGGGCAGGAGTGACCTGTACAAAAAGGACTGGTTGCACTTGAATCCCAGGGAGACCAATATCCCTGGCGGGAAGGTTTGCTGAGGCTATTGAGGAGAGTTTAAACTGGGATTGCTGGGGGGTGGGAACCAAACTGAAACATAGAAACATAGAAAATAGGTGCAGGAGTAGGCCATTCGGCCCTTCGAACCTGCACCGCCATTTATTATGATCATGGCTGATCATCCAACTCAGAACCCTGCACCAGCCTTCCCTCCATACCCCCTGATCCCCGTAGCCACAAGGGCCATATCTAACTCCCTCTTAAATATAGCCAATGAACTGGCCTCAACTGTTTCCTGTGGCAGAGAATTCCACAGATTCACCACTCTCTGTGTGAAGTTTTTCCTAATCTCAGTCCTAAAAGGCTTTCCCCTTATCCTCAAACTGTGACCCCTCGTTCTGGACTTGCCCAACATTGGGAACAATCTTCCTGCATCTAGCCTGTCCAATCCCTTTAGGATTTTATACGTTTTAATCAGATCCCCCCTCACTCTTCTAAATTCCAACGAGTACAAGCCTAGTTCATCCAGTCTTTCTTCATATGAAAGTCCTGCCATCCCAGGAATCAATCTGGTGAACCTTCTTTGTACTACCTCTATGGCAAGGATGTCTTTCCTCAGATTAGGGGACCAAAACTGCACACAATACTCCAGGTTTGGTCTCACCAAGGCCTTGTACAACTGCAGTAGTACCTCCCTGCTCCTGTACTCGAATCCTCTCGCTATAAATGCCAGCATACCATTTGCCTTTTTCACCGCCTGCTGTACCTGCATGCCCACTTTCAATGACTGGTGTATAATGACACCCAGGTCTTGTTGCACCTCCCCTTTTCCTAATCGGCCACCATTCAGATAATAATCTGTTTTCCTATCTTTGCCACCAAAGTGGATAACTTCACATTTATCCACATTAAATTGCATCTGCCATGAATTTGCCCACTCATCCAACCTATCCAAGTCACCCTGCATCCCCTTAGCATCCTCCTCACAGCTAACACTGCCACCCAGCTTCGTGTCATCCGCAAACTTGGAGATGCTGCATTTAATTCCCTCATCCAAGTCATTAATATATATTGTAAACAACTGGGGTCCCAGCACTGAGCCTTGCGGTACCCCACTAGTCACTGCCTGCCATTCTGAAAAGGTTCCGTTTATTCCCACTCTTTGCTTCCTGTCTGCTAACCAATTCTCTATCCACATCAATACCTTACCCCCAATACCGTGTGCTTTAAGTTTGCACACTAATCTCCTGTGTGGGACCTTCTCAAAAGCCTTTTGAAAATCCAAATATACCACATCCACTGGTTCTCCCCTATCCACTCTACTAGTTACATCCTCAAAAAATTCTATGAGATTCGTCAGACATGATTTTCCTTTCACAAATCCATGCTGACTTTGTCCGATGATTTCACCGCTTTCCAAATGTGCTGTTATCACATCCTTGATAACTGACTCCAGCAATTTCCACACCACCGACATTAGGCTAACCGGTCTATAATTCCCCAGTTTCTCTCTCCCTCCTTTTTTAAAAAGTGGGATTAAATTAGCCATCCTCCAATCCTCAGGAACTAGTCTAGAATCTAACGAGTTTTGAAAAATTGTCACTAATGCATCCACTATTTCTTGGGCTACTTCCTTAAGCACTCTGGGATGCAGACCATCTGGCCCTGGGGATTTATCTGCCTTTAATCCCTTCAATTTACCTAACACCACTTCCCTACTAGCATGTATTTCCCTCAGTTCCTCCATCTCACTGGACCCTCTGTCCCCTACTGTTTCTGGAAGATTATTTATGCCCTCCTTAGTGAAGACAGAACCAAAGCAATTATTCAATTGGTCTGCCATGTCCTTGCTCCCCATAATCAATTCACCTGTTTCTGTCTGCAGGGGACCTACATTTGTCTTTACCAGTCTTTTCCTTTTTACATATCTATAAAAGCTTTTACAGTCAGTTTTTATGTTTTCTGGCAGTTTTCTCTCATAATATTTTTTCCCCTTCCTAATTAAGCCCTTTGTCCTCCTCTGCTGAACTCTGAATTTCTCCGAGTCCTCAGGTGAGCCACTTTTTCTGGCTAATTTGTATGCTTCTTCTTTGGAATTGATACTATCCCTGATTTCTCTTGTCAGCCACGGGTGCACTACCTTCCTTGATTTATTCTTTTGCCAAACTGGGATGAACAATTGTTGTAGTTCATCCATGCAATCTTTAAATGCTTGCCATTGCATATCCACCGTCAATCCTTTAAGTGTCATTTGCCAGTCTATCTTAGCTAATTCATGACTCATACCTTCAAAGTTACCCCTCTTTAAGTTCAGAACCTTTGTTTCTGAATTAACTATGTCATCCTCCATCTTAATGAAGAATTCCACCATATTATGGTCACTCTTACCCAAGGGGCCTCTCACGACAAGATTAATTAACCCTTCCTCATTGCTCAAAACCCAGTCTAGAATAGCCTGCTCTCTAGTTGGTTCCTCGAAGAGACGGAGGAAGAGGCGGTTGGCTCCCAAATAGAGAAAGCTTAGACACAGTGCGAGAGGGAGGATAGGCAGGTGATAGAGAATGGACGCGCTCAGACCGATGGCTTGAGATGTGTTTATTTTGATGCAATGAGTATTATGAACAAAGCGGATGAGCTTAGAGCGTGGATCAGCACTTGGAGCTATGATGTTGTGACCATTACAGAGACTTGGATGGTGCAGGAGCAGAAATGGTTACCTCGAGTGCCAGGCTTTAGATGTTTCAGAAAGGATAGGGAGAGAGGCAAATGTGGGGGTGTGGCACTGTTGATCAGAGATAGTGTCACTGCTGCAAAAAATGAAGTCATGGAGGGATTATCTACGGAGTCTCTACGGATGGAAGCTAGGAACAGGAAGGGGCAAATAACTCTACTGGGTATTTTTTATAGACCACCCCAATAGTAACAGGGACATTGAGGAGCAGGTAGGGAGACAGATTCTGGAAAGGGTTGTCGTGCTGGGAGATTTTAACTTCCCAAATATCGATTGACATCTCCCTAGAGCAAGGAGTTTAGATGGGGTGGAGTTTGTTAGGTGTGTTCAGGAAGGTTTCCTGGCACAATATGTAGATAAGCCTACAAGAGGAGAGGCTGTACTTGATCTGGTATTGGAAATGAACCTGATCAGGTGTCAGATCTCTCAGTGGGAGAGCATTTTGGAGATAGTGATCACAATTCTATCTCCTTTAGTACTGGATAGAGATAGGAACAGACAAGTTAGGGAAACGTTTAATTGGAGTAAGGGGAAATATGAGGCTATCAGGCAAGAACTTGGAAGCATAATTTGGGAACAGATGTTCTCAGAGAAATGTATGGAAGAAATGTGGCAAATGTTTAGGGGATATTTGCATGGAGTTCTGCATAGGCACAGTCCAGTGAGACGGGGAAAGGATGGTAGGGTACAGGAACTGTGGTGTACAAAGACTGTTGAAAATCTAGTCAAGAAGAAAGAAGAGCTTACGAAAGGTTCAAAAAAACTAGGTAATGATAGAGATCTCGAAGATTATATGGCTAGCAGGAAGGAGCTTAAGAATAAAATTAGGAGAGCCAGAAGGGGCCGTGAGAAGGCCTTGGCAGACAGAATTAAGGAAAACCCCAAGGCATTCTACAAGTATGTGAAGAGCAAGAGGATAAGACATGAGAGAATAGGACCAATGAAGTGTGACAGTGAAAAAATGTGTATGGGATTGGAGGAGATAGCAGAGGTACTTAATGAGTACTTTGCTTCGGTATTCACTACAGAAAAGGATCTTGGTGATGGTAGGGATGACTACAGCGGACTGAAAAGCCTGAGTATGTAGATATTAAGAAAGAGGATGTGCTGGAGCTTTTGGACAGCATCAAGTTGGATAAGTCACCAGGACCGGATGAGATGTACCCAGGCTACTGTGAGGGGCGAGAGAGGTGATTGCTGAGCCTCTGGCAATGATCTTTGCATCATCAATGGGGACAGGAGAGGTTCCGAAGGATTGGAGGGTTGAGGATGTTGTTCCATTGTTCAAAAAAGGGAGTAGAGATAGCTCAGGAAATTATACACCAGTGAGTCTTACTTCAGTGGTTGGTAAGTTGATGGAGAAGATCCTGAGAGGCAGGATTTATGTACATTTGGAGAGGCATAATATGATTAAGAATAGTTGGCATGGCTTTGTGAAAGGCAGGTCATGCCTTACGAGCCTCATTGAATTTTTGGGGGATGTGGCTAAACACATTGATGCAGGTAGAGCAGTAGGTGTAGTGTATATGGATGTCAGCAAGGCATTTGATAAGATACCCCACGCAAGGCTTATTGAGAAAGTAAGGAGGCATGGGATCCAAGGGATCATTGCTTTGTGGATCCTGAACTGGCTTGCCCACAGAAGGCAAAGAGTGGTTGTAGACGGGTCATATTCTGCATGGAGGTCGGTGACCAATGGTGTGCCTCAGGGATCTGTTCTGGGACCTCTTCTCTTTGTGATTTTTAAAAATGACCTGGATGAGGAAGTAGAAGGATGGGTTAGTAAATTTGCTGATGACACGAAGATTGGAGGTGCTGTAGATAATGTGGATGGTTGTCAGAAGTTACAGTGGGGCATTGATAGGATGCTAAACTGGGCTGAGAAGTGGCAGATAGAGTTCATCCCAGATAAATGTGAGGTGGTTCATTTTGGTAGGTCAAATATGATGGCAGAATATAGCATTAATGGTAAGACTCTTGGCAGTGTGGAGGATCAGAGGGATCTTGGGGTCCGAGTCCACAGGACACTTAAAGCTGCTGCGCAGGTTGACTCTGTGGTTTAAAAGGCATATGGTGCATTGGCCTTTATCAATCGTGGGATTGAGTTTAGGAGCCGAGAGGTAACGTTGCAGCTATATAGGACACTGGTCAGACCCCACTTGGAGCACTGTGCTCAGTTCTGGTCACCTCTCTACAGGAAGGATGTGGAAACTATAGAGAGGGTGTAGAGGAGATTTAGAAGGATGTTGCCTGGTTTGGGGAGCATGCCTTTTGAGAATAGATTGAATGAACTTGGCCTTTTTTCCTTGGAGCAACGGAGGATGGGAGCTGATCTGATAGAGGTGTATAAGCTGATGAGAGGCATTGATTGTGTGGATAGTCAGAGGCTTTTTTCCAGGGCTGAAATGGCTAGCACGAGAGGGCACAGTCTAAGGTGCTTGGAAGTAGGTACAGAGACGTCCAGGTAAGTTTTTTGCGCAGAGAGTGGTGAGTGCGTGGAATGGGCTGCCAGCGACGATGGTGGAGGCAGATACAATAGGGTCTTTTAAGACAGGGGTCCCCAACTTTTTTTGCACCGCAGACCCGTTTATTATTGACAATATTCTTGCGGTCCGGCCAACCCGGTTGGGTGGGTGGGGGGTAGGGTTGCCAACGGACAAGAGTAGCAGTCAAGTGCGTTGTTTACTCCGAGAAAGACTGCCATGACCATGAAGCCTTGTGCAGGCACCTGTGTGCACATGCGTGACTTGCGCATGCATACACATGCCGATTTTTTTTCTACAAATCGTTTTTGGTGATTCTGTTTGGCGGGGGGGGGGGGGGTGTTAATCATGACCGGTATATAGGTGATAAGTGGCTAATACACTCAATTTCTTTTCTAAAAGGGTTTATCTAACGAATTTAATATTAAACACACAGCGCATATTTTTCCTCGTATGAATATTGTGATAAGTCAATTATCAGGGGAGGACAGGGGAGCTTGAAGTAAGTGTTGAACGAACTTCCAGTAGAAGTGATAGATGCAGGTTCGATATTATTATTTAAAGAAAAATTGGATACGTATATGGACAGGAAAGGAATGGAGGGTTATGGGCTGAGTGCAGGTCAGTGGGACTAGGTGAGAGTAGCATTTGGCACGGACTAGAAGGGCAGAGATGGCCTGTTTCCGTGCTGTAATTGTTATATGGTTATATAAGTCACTTATAAGTCAATAGCATCATAACATTTTAAGTAACGTTTGGATATTAAACACACAGCGCATATTTTCCTCATATGAACATATAAAATCATTGCAACACACCAATATCGCTGAATCAGTGGGAGCCCCGGGTGTGTTTCCCTGCAACAAGACGATCCTATCGAAGGGTGATGGGAGACAGCGATACTCGAAGGGAGTTCCTTATGTCCAGTCTATTCCGCAATTTAGTTTTCATTGCATTCATTGCAGAAATCTGTTGGAAATGGAAGCAACATTTTCAGTGCTTTCGTGGCTATCTCAGGATATTCAGCCTTGACTTTGATCCGGAATGCCGGCAGAGATGTTATATCAAACATACTTCTCAGCCCGTCGTCATTTGCAAGCTCGAGGAGTTGATCTCCTTCCCGTGCTGACATGGATAAGGCGCGGGTAATGACCTTGCATGCGTTCAAGCTCAACAGTGGGCGTGACAGGGAATGAGGAAAGGTGCAGCTGACTCATAGCGCCAAATCATATTGTTTCCTCGCGGCTCATGAGCACATGCTTTGCGGCCCGGTACGGGTCCACGGCCCAATGGTTGGAGACCGCTGTTTTAAGAGATTCCTGGAAAGGTACATGGAGCTCAGGAAAATAGAGGGCTATGGGTAACCCTGGGTAATTTCTAAGGTAAGGACATGTTTAGCACAGCTTTGTGGGCCAAAGGGCCTGTATTGTGCTGTAGGTTGTCTATCTTTCTATGTCCCCATTTACAACCCTTTCTTGCTGGCAGTCAAAATAAATATAGGAAACACAATGGGACAATGAAAGATTGGACCCAAGGTAGTGGACAAACAACAAAGGTGCAAAAAAAAAACAAACTGCAAATATAAAAAGAAAGAGAAAAATAAATAAATAAATAATAAATATCACTACCATGATATGAAGAGTCTTGAAAGTTAGTCCATAGGTTGTAGGAATGGGGTGAGTGAAGTTTCCCCTCTGGTTTCAGAGCCTGATGTTTTGAGGGGTAATAACTGTTCCTGAACCTGATGGTGTGGGACCTGGACCTCCTCTACTTTCTTCCTGATGGCAGCAGTGAGAAGAGAGTATGTCCTGGATGGTGGGGGTCCTTGATGGATGCTGCTTTCCTGTGACATTGCTCCATGTAGGTGTGCTCAGTGGTGGAGAGGACTTGATCTGTGATGGACTGGCCTGTATTAACTACTTTTTGCAGGATTTTCCTTGGCATTGGTGTCTCCATACCAAGCTGTGATGCAACCAGCCAATACTCTATCCAATTTTTCCAAAGTTTTGGATGACATGCTGCCAAATCTTCACTAACTTCTAAGAAAGTAGAGGATCTGTTCGGGGTCCTGCCTATGTGCTGGACTCCAGGACAAATATTCTGAAATGATAACAGGGAGGAAATTAAAGTTGCTGAGCCTCTCCACCTCTGAATACTTGCTCAAAGACCTCCAGTTTTCACCTCCTAAAGTCAATTCTTTTTCGGTCTTGCTGAAAATGAGTGAAATGTTATTGTTGTGGCACCTCTCAGCCAGATTTTCAGTCTCCTTCCTATATGCTGATTTCTTTTCACCTTTGATTCAGCCAAACACAGTGGTGTCACCAGAAAACACAAATGGGGCATTGGTGCTATGCTTAGCCTCACAGTCATAAGTATAAAGCAAGTAGAGCAGGGGTTAAGTACACTGACTTCTGCTACACTTGAGCTGGCGGAGATTATGAAAGGGATGTTGCCAATCCAAAACGACTAGATTCTGCAAGTGAGGAAATAAAGGATCCAATTGCACAAGGAGGTATTGAGGCCAAGGTCTTAAAGCTTATTGATTAGTTTTGAGGGATACTTGTATTGAATGCCAAGCTGTAGTCAACGAAGAGCATCCTGATGTATACATCTTCACTGTCCGGATGTTCCAGAGTTGAGGGACTCATCAGAGGATCTGAAAACATAAGCAGATGTCATATATTTATTAAAAACCTTTTCTCTTGGTTATGAAGATGTTTCCCAATATCTTTGTTAATACCTGTGTCAGCCCTTATCCCTGCTTACTGCAACATTGCCATTTCAACACAGGTCACAAGATAAATTTATTTTTCATTCTGTAGGAGAGTCTCAGGTATTGCATTAAAGAATAGCTCATTAATATATTGCACAATTCAGCATATTATTATCAATGGAATGACTGAAAATCATTTGTTGGACATAATGAGTAAGAAAAGTATTGTCCTCAAGTTCAAGTGGATGAATATAGCAACACAGATCAAAATATTGTATGAGAAAATGTACATAAAATTAGAGAAGTATGCTTGAACTTGGATTTTTGAAGATTAGTGTGTAGGAAATTTGAGGAATATCTAATACCTGATTCAGTTTCCCTGTCTTGCAGCAGCAACAAATGATATTCATCTAGTCATGAATACTTCCTCATCTCTGATGGGAAATGGAACTCGAGTAGTTCATCTGCAAAAATAATAAAAGCAAAAAAACAGAAAATGCTGGAAATACACAGTCAAAAGAGAAACAATCAGTTAGTTTTCTGTTCAGAAAGCGTATGGCAAAGAGATTGTCAACCTGAAGCATTAACTATTTTCTCTTCCAACAGATGACAATGAATACAGTAGCAGGGATCAGAGCTGGTTCAGGTCATTAACAGAAATAGTGGAAAGCATTTTCATATCCAAGACAGGTTCTAAGCTCCATTCTAAGACGAGAATGTAATCTGGGGACACTGGGAACCTGCTGATTTTTTTTTTATTTTGCTTCATAAGATATGGCAGAATTAGGCCATTCAGCCTATTGAGTCTGCTTTGCCATTTGATCGTAGTTGATTTAGACCTTAAGACATCAGAGCAGAATTACGCCATTCAGCATATCGTGTCTGCTCCATTATTCCCTCATTGTTGATTTATTACCTCTCAGTCCCATTCTCCTGCCTTCTCCCTGTAACCTTTCACTGTCTTACTCATCAAGGTAGGTGATACCTGCAGGGGGAAGGATGAAGTAAAGAGCTGGGCAGTTGATTGGTGAAAGAGACAGAAGGCCATGGAAGGAAGAAAAGTGGAGAGGAGCACCAGAGAGAGACAATGGGTGGGCATGAAGATAAGGTGAGAGAGGGAGAAGGTGGGGGGTGGGTGGTCATTACCAGAAGTTCGAGAAATCGATGTTCATGCCATCAAGTTGGAGACTACCCAAACGGTGTTATTCCTCCAACCAAACTGTGGTCTCCTCCCGACAGAGGAGGAGGCCATGGATGGACATATTGGAATGAAAATGTGAACGTCCTGAAACGTCAACTGTACTCGTTTCCTAGATGCTTCCTTGGTTGCTGAATTTCTCCAGCATTATGTGTATGTTTCTCCACATCCACTCTATCTAGGCCGTTCAATGTTCAATAGGTTACAATGAGATTCCGAGATTCCCTCCTCATTCTTCTAAACTTCAGCAATAAAGGCCTAGAGCCATCAAATCCTCCTGATATTTAAGCCTTTCATTGAGAGAATCATTCTCATGAATGTCCTCTGGGCTCTCTCCAATGCCAGCACAGCTTTTCTTAGATAAGGGGCCCAAAACTGCTCACAATAGTCCAAATACAGTCTGAGCAATGCCTTATAAAACCTCAGCATTACATCCTTGCTTTTGTATTCTCGTCCTCTAGAAATGAATGCTAGCATTGTATTTGCCTTCCTCACCGCCGACCCAACCTGCAAGTTAATCTTAAGGGAGTCTCCCCAATTAGAAAATAGTATATGCCTTTATTCCTTCTACAAAAGTGCATGACCAATCACTTCACTATATTGCATTTGCCACTTTGCCCATTCTCCCAATCTAAGTCCTTCTGCAGACTCCTTGCTTCCTCAACATTACCTGCCCCTCCGCCTATTTTGATATCATCTGCAAATTTATCACCAAGCCAACAATTCCATCGTCTAAATCATCAATGTATAACATGAAAAGTTCAGACCACCACTGGTCACCGGTAGCCAACCACAACAAGCCACATTTATTCCCACTCTCGGTCCCCTGCTAGTCAGCCAATCTACCATCCACTTTAGTATCTTTGCTATAATACCATGAGTCCATGGGCTGTTACCTTGTTAAGCAGCTTCATGTGCAGCACATTGTTAAAGACTTCTGAAAATCCAAGTGAAGAACATCCACTGACTTTCCTTTGCCTATTCTACCTGTTATTTTTTCAGAGAATTCCAACAGATCTGTCAAGCAAGGTTCCCCTTAAGGAAACCATGCTGACTTTGGTTCATTTTATCATGTGCCTCAAGTACACTAAGACCTCACCCTTAATAACGCCAACATCATCCCAACCACTGAAGTCAGGCTAGCTGGTACGCAAGCCCCTTTCTTCTGCTTCCCTCCTTTCTTAAAGTGTGGAGTGACATTTGCAATATTCCAGCCTTCCAGAGCCATTCCAGGATCTAGTGATTCTTGAAAGATCATTACTAATGCCTGCACAATCCCTTCAGCTACTTCTTTCAGAACACTAGGGTGCAGTCCATTTGGTCCAGTTGATGTTTCTACCTTCAGACCTACCTGTCAGCTTCCCAGGCACCTTCTCCTTAGTTAAAGCAACAACACTAATTCCCCTCTGACATTCTCAAATTTCTGGCAAACTGCAAACGTCTTCTGCAATGAAGACTGACATAAAATACTTACTTAGTTCGTCTTCTATTTCTTTGTCCCCTGTTATTATCTCTCCAGCATCATTTTCCGGCTATCCAATATCCACTCTCAACTCACTTTTAATCTTTATATTGTACAGTATCTCTGAAAGACTTTTGGGATCCTCTTTGTTTTCCTTCTTAACCCCATTCTCCAACTTTCTCACCATAACCTATTGCAGCCATACAAATTAAGTACACATCAGCCTTTGCTTTAAGTATACTCTCCAGCCATCTGTGGCAATGAATTCCACAAATTCACTACCCTTAGACTAAAGAAATTCCTTTTCATCTCTGTTCTAAAGGTGCACCCTTGTATTCTGAGGCTGTGCCCTCTGGTCCTAGATTCCCCCACTTATTGGAAACATCCTCTGGAAGTCCACTCTATCTAGGCTTTTCAATATTCTGTAGGTTTCAAGGAGATCTCCCCATCATTCTTCTAAACTCCAGCACAGGCCCAAAGCCATCGAATGCTCTTCATAGTATTTCTGTTTTCTGAATTTGCTCCCCATTTAGAAAATAGTCCATGCTTTAATCCTTATACGTGACCATACCCTTCCTTACACTATTCAATCTGCCACTTTTTCTGCCCATGTCTTTTTTCAAACTTCCTGCTTCCTCAGTACTACCCCTCCACTTATCTTTGTATCATCCGCAAACCTGACGACAAAGCCATGGGTTCTGTCTTCAGGATCGTTAACTTATAACACAAAAAGTAGCAGACCTAAAACCAATCACTACAAGCGTCACTAATCACCAGCATCCAACCAGAAAAGGCTCCATTTATTCCCATTCTGCTTTCTGCCAGTCAGCCAATCTTCTGTCCATGCTAGTACTTTTCCTGTAACTCCTTAGGCTTTTATTTTGTTTAGCAGTTGACGTTTTGGGCCGAAACCTTCAGCAGGACGCATCCCTTTTACTCCTTATATAGTGTAAATAAACTTTACATATAGAAGTAGAAAGCCCTTAACTCCGAGTGGAGTCATCGGGATGGCGTCATGACAGCGTTTTATTTTTAGCAGGCTTTCTTATTTTTACGAGGCCGAGTTGCTAGCTCGACTCGCAACCCAGCACGGATGGAAAGCCTTTGCTCCAAAGTCTGGCGCTGATGCCACTACACCACCAGCTGGCTAAACTTTACATATACTCTTCTATATTATTTGCTAGCTTATCTTCATATTATATCTTTTCCCTTATTGCTTCTTTAGTTCCCCAACTGATTTTAAAAGCTTCCCAATCCTCTACCTTCCTACAGTTTTTGCTATTCTGAACGCCCACTCTTTTGTTTTTATGCTGTCTTTGACTTCCCTTGCCAGCCATGTTTGCCTCATCCTCCATTTGATTTGTCTTCTTTCAGATGAATCAAACCTGCATCTTCTGAATTACTCCCAGAAACACAGCCATTGCTGCTCTACCATCATCCCTTTTAGGGCCCCCTTTCAAACAGAGAAACTTCAGCCAGCTCCTCTCTTGTGCCTCTGTAGTTAACATTTACTCAAGTGTATTACTGGTACATCCATCCATTTGAGCTTTACCCGCTCAAACTGCAGAGTGGATTCTGTCATATGATGATCACTGCCTCCTCGAGGTTCCTTTGCCTGAACCTCACTAATCAAATCTAGCTCATTACACGATACCAATTCAAAATTGCCTTTTCTCTAGTGGGCTTGACCACAAGCTGCTCTGGAAAGACAGCCCGGAGGCATTTTACAAATTTCTTCTCTTGGGATTGAACACCAACCTGATTTTCCCAATCTACTTGCATATGTTAAAGTTTACTATCTACTGTTGTAATTTGTATCCCACATCCTAGCTACTGTTTGGAGTTGTGAACATTCTTGCTTGTGGAAGGCAGTAGCTGATCAAACTTTTGGTGAAGGCCAGGACCCAAAATAAATAGGACCTCTTCAATGATACACTTGCTTAGCCTATTGAAGAATGAGATAGTTTGGCCATATTTTAAGCTATGTGGTGAAAAGGAAAATAACTGTATCAAGTTTTATGCTTACAGGTGGATGGGGTGTCTCATATAATCTCTCTTACCTTTTAACAATACATATTTTCTATTTGTCCATTGATCAGCTCATGACTACTCTTGACATGAAATGGCATTGTGTTGGAATGAAGATGCAACATGAAGCTAGAATAGGAAACTATGATGTGAAAACTTTAGTAACAGATACAATAATGCAGTCAGATTGGTCTCTAATACTCTTAAAATCAATGTAACCAGGCCAGCTAATTTGGGATCTTCAAGGAAAGATATCACTAAGAATTTGTATTCTTCCTCCTTTATTTCAGTTAACCCTGCAAACCAGTGTAGTAATGAAAGTAGTGTCCTTTCCGAGAAAGTGTGAACTGTCACAATTTCTTCTTCTCCAACCCTTTGCCTTTTCCACTATCACCTCCTAGTTTATTACTTTATCCTCCCTCCCCAAAACACCAGGCTTCAACTATCACCTTCTAACTTGGCCACTAATTATTCTGGCTTCTTTCCCCTTCCTTTCTAGTCCTGATGAAGGGTTTCAGCCCAAAAAATGAACTGTTTATTCATTTCCATTGATACCGCCAGATGTGTTGAGTTCCTCCAGCATTTTGTGAATGTAATTAATGGCTGATGATTCTGAATTTTTAGCTGGTCATTGGTATCTTATACTACTGAAAGTAAAAGTTTAGTTTGCTAACAAACATAAAATGTTACTGTGGTCCAGGGTGCTCTGAGGAAGTAGATTGGTGCTTATATCATCCATGTTTATCACGTTTTGTAATGAGTGCCTTCTGTCTTGTTTAGTGCAACAATGCATTCAAATATTCAAATAATGTTGAAAGTTGGTGAGTTAACTAAATGCATTATTTTTAAGCTTGTTGAAGGCAGGAAATTGGGTGAGATTTTGAGCTTTGAACAGAATGTGTGGAGGCCAATTTAGACACTTTGAGTCAGTGAGCAAATGCATGGTAGTTGCAGCATATAATGTAGTTAAATGTGGAGTTTGCTTTCCAGAAAACAAAGTTGTTATTTAAGTAATGATACATTGGGAAAGTTGTTACACAACAGGATCTACTTGTCTTCTAAGCTTGACAAATTTTCTATCTAGACATGTTCCAAATCTTCTGGCTGAACATTGGACATTTGAAACTGTTGAATTTCTCCTTTCCACTTGGTGTCAAAACTGACCGTTATTGGTGAGAGTAGTGAATGCTGTGGATGTTTGGTGGATTGGAAAGTAACTGTGAGGAGAGGAGCAGACTTGGTGTTTTAAGAAACCATTTGTGGGTGGGGCATCATTTTGGAGCATTATCTCTGTTCTTTCCTGTGGATTCCGTGTTCTTTTTTTAATTTGCTGTTTTTGTTTCAGATTTTCAGTGTCCGCAATTTTTTAGCTTTCCAATATCTATTTTTGATAAAACTAGGGGTTTCTTTCTTCACATCTACTGGTTGACCTGTCAGGCTTTATTAGTCCTGTCTAATTCAGTCTGCCAGCATTTGCTGTCTTCCGTATCTCACAACAGCAAGTTTTTTTTGTTTCTCTCTCTACTTGCACCTCCAGTCATTAGTTCCTATTAACAAGCAGCCTACACCTTCTCTGACCACAAACGAGAACATCTGGCAGATGCTAGAAATCTGAGCAACACACACAAAATGGTGGAGGAACTCAGTAGGCCAGGCAGCATCTATGGAAAAAAATAGTACAGTCGGCATTTCAGCCTGAAACATTGACTGTATTTTTTTTCCATAGATGCTAACTGGCCTACTGCATTCCTGCAGAATTTTGTGTATGTTGTAACATCTTCTCAGAGTTCACTACATTTGTGTCTAATAATTTCTTTTTCTCCTATCACTTTTCTTCCTCAGCAGCTTTAAACTTGCCAGTTCTGGTGAAAGTCACCGACTTGAAGCAATAACTGTTTTTCACTTAATTGCTGATAATTTCCAGAATGATTTTTATATCAAACATAGGAGCATTTATTCTTAATAGTAATGTTTGTGACCTCCTATAAATTATGTTAGTTGCAGAAGAGATGAATATTTTTCATAATTATTCTTGCCAAAGCTAGTGAACAAGCATCTTTTTCACCATGCCATTATGAACATATTTTATCCACATGGAATCATTGCAATGAAATTCTAATTTTCCCATTGGAAGGAAGTAACTATCTGTCTTTCAGCTACTGAAGGGATGCTGCACCCACTCTTGGAAAACTAATTTGTAAAAGTTGAAAGAGATTTGTTTCGTCAAATAATTAATGCATATAATTTTTATCCTATTAAAATGCCATTTTGATGGCTATTAGCAGGCCTCACTGGTAAGACTGACTCTGAGTTGTAACAAAGCACATCAGGAACTGATTTTTTTCTTAATATAATTATTTGCTACCTCATTACTTTTACTCATTGTTGAAGACACCCACTTATAACTGTTGTGGTCGATATGCCTCATTCCAGGAAAATACTGCATAACTCCGATCATTGTGGTTGTGTAGAAAAGTTGTGAGCTGTGTGAAGTGATTAACTGCTGCAGCATAGAGAACATAAACTGATTTCACTAAGTTATTTGCATATTCAATGTGTTTTATTGTTTTATTCTTTTCTAGTGATATATGATGGATGCCCCAAATCACTCAAGGCTGGTGTTTGGTGGCCACGAACAAAATTTGGTCTCCAAGCAGGTGTAATGTGTCCTAAAGGGTCCTTTGGTGAGTGACTATTCTGTTGCTTTACCATGACATTTTCCTTCATGTTAGACCTGTGGTCTGTTTATCCATAACCTACTGGAAAAACACGTGAAGACAAGTTTCTGCAGGTGCTGGAAATCCAGAGTAACACACTCAAAATACTGGAGGAACTCATCCTGTCAGGCAGCATTTATGGAGAGAAATAAAGTGTAATGTTCTGAGCTGAGACCCTTCGTCAGGAAATGCCCGAGTTCCTCCAACATTTTGTGTGTGTTCTTATTGGAAAGAAAATGCTCTTATTATTGGCATTGGTGTATTATTGCATGTACCAAGATACAGTGTAAAACATATCATGCATACTGTTTATACAGATCAAATTATTGAGCTAGAATAAGGTAAAACAATAACAATGTAGAAGAGTAAAAGCTACCTGAAGGGTAAGTAAACGATAAAGCCCAAGATCATAACAAGGTAGATTTTGAGACCATCTCACTGTATTAGAGGTCTGTTCAGTAACCTGATAACAAACAGCAGGATAGAAGCTCTCCTTGAGTCTGGTGGTACGTGCTTTCAGGCTTTTTTATCTTCTGCCTGATGGGAGAAGGGAGAAGAGGCAATGTCCAATGTGGATGGGGGTCTTTGATTTTCCTGGCTGCTTTACTGAGGCAGGGTCAGAGTCCATAGAAAGGAGGCTGGTTTCTGAGATGAGCCATGTCAACAGCTGTGCAGTTTTATGCCATCACCGGCAGAACATTTGCTAAACCAAGTTGTTATGCATCCAGACAGAATGCTGCACGAATAATGTTATGGAACCTTAATGGAGGTTCAGTAGCCCATTATCTCCTTCACCTTGTCAGTGATAGCAGAAAACATTTGGAACTAAAAGGATCAATTTATTAAAGATAAGTAAATTGAGATATATATGTTGCTGAATACAGTTCGTTAGAATCTGTTTGTAGAGAAAGGGTGTGCACCTGTACTTCAAAATGGAACTGAATGTTCTTAGATCAAAATCCTAGCAAAGTTCTGTCCATAAAAATGCTTTCACTGATCTGTGTTCTTACCATCATTTTATTGTAATATAATGTGCTTTGTTGTAATGTTCTTCTCATCATTCAAAATTTGTAACTAGTAATATTACCAGGTATATTTTCGATCCACTATTTGTGTTTTATTCTTAATAGCTACAGATTTAAATCTAAATCCAAGCTAACTATCAGAGTAAAAATAAATGCAAAAGGCAAACTAAGACTAAATGCAAAGGATTTGGCTAGTTAAAGTTTAACAAAATGCCTATTAGTTATTTATAAAAGTAAAACTGTTGCTATTCGTGAACATAATGTGAATCTATCACAGGTGCAGATAACTGCACAAGCATTGTTCATGCACTTCTTTTGAGAATCACTTAGTGACATGCAGTAGTGGAACAAACTGGTGAAAGTTATTGAATCACTTTCTTTCTTTGCTCTCTGCCTAATTTTCATTCCATTGAAACCAATGTGTAAGTGAACTGATACATAACTCCTTCTGATTCACTCTCACTTGTTTTGCACCGCTTCCCTGGACACCTTTAAAGTCCTCAACGAGCTGATTCCCCATTGAAGAGTAGGTAATCTGACATATAACAGTGAATTTGAAACACTGTCCACTAATTTTAAGAGTCTATCTACTATTCACTCAAAAGTAATGGATATAGGTTTGCATATCAAGAGATCATAATTCACATCAATGAAAAGTGAGAAATGTTTGATTCAGTTCAGACTTTTATCAGTGGCTATGGACAAGTTTTCTTTAGCAAGACTAGGTAGTTAGTCCCTTAAAGTCCAAGCAGCATGATCCAGTTTTTGCTTTTTTATTTTTATTTTATCATCTTGTCAATATGGGCTTGGTATGCCCAGAGAATTTGAAAAAGCAAGTTCCCAATATTTTGACTAATCAGTCAGATTTTAACAAGATGCTTAAAAATTGACATTGACTGGAGTTGTGTTTGAGGTCTTGGATACAGATTTTGTCTTAAGGTAAAGGCAGATGTGAAACAAATACCTCATAAACATATACCAGCTTCCTAGTTCAACAGTCAGTAGCTTTAGTACTTCAAACTCAATTTGGGAAGGTCTTCACCATATTTGACTCATTTTATTTGTCATACAAGCACACTTGCCTATTCACATGCTTTTTTTTACTGTCTAACCCTTAATTCTGTCAATCACTATCATTTTTGGTACTTTTCCACTCTTCCACCTCTCTTGAAAAAATGCATATTTGACATCAGAATGCCTTCTTACCACCATTGATGCCTATGAGTTGTTTTGATTCAATATTAATGCTAAACAGTACTGCTTCATATTCCATCTCTTTTATAAGCTTGCAGTACTTCTCCATGTGAACAAAAGAATTCTAAATGTACCTTTAGTTTTGAAGTCTTGCCTTGGGCCAGTCTTTAGCCCTCTCTATACGCTGTTTGAGCATGTAGATTTCCTTTCTTTTCTCTTCTTTCTTTTTATGATCTTGACTTGTATTTTTCCCCTCTTTTTCCTTGCTTTGCAGAGATGCGGGCTGGTGGTAAGTTGTTCTGCTCACTGCTGGATTATGTGACGCTTTGCTTGGCTTGGTGTAGAAGTTTGCATAAAGCCTGACTTTCCCAGATACTGACCTTACAATTTTACTGTCTTCAGGCACTGCAATTCGACACTGTGGGGAGGAGCAAGGCTGGTTGGAGCCAGATCTATTTAACTGTACATCTCCACCCTTCACACAACTAGCAGAGAATGTAAGTACTCATTTAAAAACTGTTAACAACAGGAATTCTGCAGATGCTGGAAATTCAAGCAACACACATGTTTGTTGCTTTGAAAACTGTTGCTGCATTTCACACTCTATTCTATCCATTTTATAAGACAGTCAACTTAAAAATGCTTTTGGCTAAACTTCTAATTACAATATTACAATTCTGCATATTGTATTTAGACAGGTACATAGACAGGCAAGGAATCAAAGTATAACTATCATGTGCATGGCGGTTTGGATTAGCATTATGCTGGCACAGATATCATTGGCCAAGGAGCCTGGATCTGTGCTGTGCTGTTCCATGTACTGTGTAGAGCAGCCACTAACAGCATCTCTTCCAGCTAAAACAGGCCCAGTTTTGCTTGATTTAAAGATGGATGTTTTTGTGAAGCATAATATTTTGAATTTCTCCACCATGAGAGTAAATGATTAAAGATTAGCCTTTTATTTGCCACATGTACTTTGATATGTACAGTGAAATGTGTCATTTACACCAAATAAAATCAGTGAGAATTGTACTGGGCATCCCACAAGTCTCAAAACACTTTTGATGCCAACGTAGCATGCCCACAACTCACTAAACCCTAACCTTAAATCTTCGGAATGTGGGAGGAAGCTGGAAGACCCGGAGGAAGCACGTATGCACCCCTTACAGGCAGTGGCAGGAATTGAAATCTGATCAGTGATTGCTGCTGCTATAAAGTAATATGCCACTCTACAGTGCCACCCTGTGAGATGAATGGCTATTGATGAATTATACATGTAACTTATCAGCTCTCTGAGACATGTGAAGTACCTAACTAACGTGAGAAGATGAATTTGTACTTTTTCCTCAATTCTGGTAATCCAGCAGCTAATTTTGTTTAATTTTATCTACATGCGTAGTGCGATTTCTGTGACACTGAAGTTTGTCTTTGTTTCCTTCCATACGTCGAAAGCTTGCAAGTTTGGAAAGGAATAAAACTGAACTAAATACTATAGAGGCAAAGAAGCTAGCTCGACGTATAAGGACAATCACAGAAGAGATGGACCATTACTTTGGGAATGACATCTACATTACATACAGACTCCTCTTGAAGATGCTGGGATTTGAATGCACTCAGCGTGGACTTAATCTTACAGCGACACAGGATGTACACTTTACAGAGGTAAAAATCGCAAGGAGTGAGTTGCATAAGAAACACAACACAACAATTTGCTTATAAGTCATTGCCAACCCTTAATCAGGTACACTAAACACCAGGTAAAAGGCAACAATTTATTCCCATCTGGTGTAATAGTAATGTTTGTTTTAACTCTTGTTTCTGTACAGAGCACGTAAAGGTGAACAGTTTAACGCCATCTGGCATTGTACGAATCTGACAACAGAAGACTGTTCTCAGTAATAACCTGCTCATTGAAGTTAAATTAAGAAGGAAAGGTAGAAGAATAATGTATTATGGACAAGAGCCAGCATTAGCTCCAATGAGATCTGAGTTAATATTACTGATGATTTATTTATTTATTTTTACTTATTTAGAGATAGAGCACAGAATAGGCCCTTCTGGCTCTTCCAGTGAAGAGAGCTTTATGAGTGTACGTGGGAAAGGACTTGGAGTTACTGCCAAATTCATTTATGTTTTTGCACCACTTGGTAAATAATGTACAGGTATAGCCTATGGAGGCATTGTCTGTGTTTTTTCTTGACTGTGCCCATGTGTCACTCTTATCAATGGAAACCATTGGGAAAAATCAGTGTGAAGATTTAGTGAACATGTTCCAAAATGTAATCGGGGCGGCGCTGAGGTGGTGCTAGCTGGTGCTATAGCACCAGCAGAAATTACAATAGCACCACCAAGAAATTAACTGAAATTTGACATACAAATTGCAGCTGCTTTGCTTTCTCTGTATAGTTTTGAATACAGCTTGTTTCTTCAGTTGATCTAGTGAAACAACGCCCCCAATTACCATAGCACCCACGCAGCAATAAAGTTATAAACCCTGTGCTGGTCTAAGGTCAGATCCACTCTACACTTCTGCTTATTTATTCGTTGTCAATGTCTTGCCGTTGCTATCCTCAGATCAGTTAAGCTGATCTAAGATCACTTAAGTTGGTGATGTCACTCACTCTCACTCACACGAGAGATTGATAGTATACATACATTGTGCAGGATCCAGGCATAGATCCATGGTCTCACGAGACTAACGGATGCCACACACACATTATGCTTTTACAAGATAGCGTGGGTCTGGCACATGCATTACTTTGGCCGGCATGAAAAATGGATCGATTTTTAGTGAGAAAATGACCTCATCCAGAGGAATCAGTGATGTCTCAGCCTGAGCCTGTCTTAATTGAAAGTGACATGCAGAAAGAAGTAAGTAGGGATGAGGACGACAGCAGTTCATCGAAGGAGTGTGAGGGCGAAGTAGAGGAACAAGAGATGGAGTGGGATTCGGAAGAGAACGTGGATGAAGCTGCTCTTAGTGCTAGTGGGAATACTGTTAGCGATGTTAGCCAGCAGCCTGAGGAAGGACCCCGTCGGCCAGCATTGGAAAAAGTACCCTTCGCTGCTCGTAACAGTTCGGCAATCAGCAAAGGAGTTTTATTCGTGGCTGGTTTGACCTGTACTCCTGGCTGGAATAATCGATCACAGAAGATACTACGTTCTGCTTCGCATGCAGGCATTTCCTGTGTGGAGGACATGGGTTCCATTCTGAGCCTACCTTCACTGTCACCGGTTACCGCAACTGGCAGAAAGCTACAACAGCTTTCAAAACCCACAATGTAAGTACAGCTCGTAAGTTTGCTATGGAGGCATAGGCCGAATTCAGATAGAGAAAACAAGACGGTTCAAGGTTGGGAAACACATGCAAAGATTGTCCAAGAAAATCGTGAGTATATGAGAGCAGTGGTTGAGTCTCCACGCTATACTGCGTGTCAAAGCATTGCCCAGCGAGGACACCAGGAGGATGATGGATCTGGCAATAGGGGAAACTTTGTTGAGTTGCTCAGTGTAATTGAGCAGTTTGATAAAACTGTAGCTTAAAAAAAAAGAGGACAATTCTGGAAATGCAAAGAACACCATCACGATATCCAAAATGAAATTATGGCTATTATAGCAGATATGGTCAGACGTCAAATAAGTGCAGAAATCAAGGGGGCTGGACATTTTGCCGTCATGGTGGATGAAAGTAAAGACTTGAGTAAAAAGGAGCAAATATCAGTGGTGGTGCGATATTTGAATAACAAAACTGTGCTTGAAGAATTCTTGCACTTCACTCCAGCAGAAGGGTTGGACGCAGAGTCGCTTCTTAAAAGCATTGAACAGACACTTGCCCAGTGTGTTATTGATAAGAACGCGTGTATAGGTCAGTGTTATGACAAGGCGGCAGTGATGTCCAGGTGCAATAACGGGGTACAAGAGAGGTTCAGGAAAGAGGTCCCGCAGGCATTATACATACACTGCCATGCTCACAGACTTAACTTTGTTTTAGTGGATGTTGTGAGCAATGTACAACAAGCGGGCGGGTGAGTTTTTTGAAACTGTGCAGCTGCTTTACAACTTCTTTTCAAACTCTGTTGCCCACGATCTTTTCATGAAGAAACAGAGAGAACTGGAATCAACTGCACAGCCCGTGGAGTTGAAGAAATTGTCAGATACACGCTGGGCGTGGCAGTATACAGCTTTGTGGGCTATAAGGAAATCACTCCCTGCCATTCTAGCTACACTGCAGGATATTATGGGTCAACCAAATGCACGGAGGAAAACAGAGGCCAGAGCTGTAAATGGACTGATTGACGAGCAGTTTGCTTTACTTCTCACTCTGTTTGAGGATTTATTCCAAGTCACCAAGTTCATGTCAGACCAGCTACAATCTTCCAGTTTGGAGCTTTCATCCGCTGTGGACTTAGCTCAGTCTATTATCGATGCACTCTCAGCAAAACGGGGAGAGGAATCATGGAGTGAAATTCAGGCAAGAGCTAGGGACCTGTGCATCAAGGCCGGTGTACAGAGCAGACCACATGAAAGGAGACAGGCCCAGCCATCCCGCCGCCTACGTGATTTTGTTGTTGAGGCCCAAACTGAACACACACCTGTCACATCCTCTGATAACCTTCGCAAGCACTGTTTCTATCCGGTTATAGACAGACTTCTGACTAAAGTGAAAAGACAGTTCTCAATTGAGACTGGGGGTGTTCTGACTGGAGTCTCAGCATTGAATCCCAAGCACAAGCTCTTCCTAGACAAGAGTTGTCTTTGACCAACGGCCCAATACTATGGAGTGACTGAAGTGAACTTGACTGCAGAGCTACATCAGGTTCGGCGTCTGCTGGAAACAAAACAAAAGCAAGGACTGACTGAATGACACAATGGAATTTCTAGCTCTAATGAGACCCTACCGCGATGCATTTATAGATTTATACAAGCTAATCTGCATATCATTGACTCTGCCTCATGCAAACGGAGTTTCTCTTGCCTCAGACGCCTCAAAAACTACCTAAGGAATAGCAGCGGCGATGCTCAGAACAGCAACTTGGCCCGGTTGGCCATAAACAGCCGGAGGATCAGGCACTTGACATCCAGAAAATCATTGATGCTTTCGCCACCAATCACAACAACAGACGGATTGTGCTTCTCTGAAAACAGCAATGGTGAGTGCAGTTGATTTTTTTAAAATTTGGGCTAAGACTAATGCTGATTATTATTATTATTTTGTGGTGGATACCCCATAGTCCTTATGCTTCCTGCAAATCCTAAAATGTTACATTTACTGCTATTAAGCCTACTGGTTTTGCTTAGACTTCCAAGCGGTGATTTTTCTGTTGATTTTTGTTTTAAATTCAGTAGCCGAATTAATTGAGGTACTGCATGGTCAGGGTACGATTTGTCCAACTCGTGGTAAAGCCTTGTATCTGTTGTTTCCCTTATTTGACTGTAATAACGGCGTATCTTTTTGGCATTGTCTGTCTATGTAATGTGAATAGCAGTGGACATTGTGTTGAAAAGCACGCATTTGACGCTGATTGCGGGATTGGTACGTGATTCACGTTGTGCGCTGGGAGTCGGATGCTCTGTTGGTTTGTTTGTTTATGCTCTGTGTAGCCCGGGTTGTCTCCGATGCTGTTGACACTGTCACAGTTCACTTCTATATCAGATCTATTAATTGCTGTTGCTTGTGGATCAACAGAGGCATTTATAGTAGGCACATAATGCTTGAAACTGACTTTTTAACGCCACGCGTCTGGCCTCGCGAATACATATTACCATACAGTACATCCCTCAGCACCATCACTGAATCATTCAGCCCCACTGTAGCACCAGCAAGAAAAACTCTCTGGCGCCGCCACTGAATGTAATTGAATCCAGCTTGTTGGAGAAGAAGAGTAGAAACTGTGACCCATAATGTGCAAGTTCAATACAGCGCAAGTCTAATCAAAATCATCTGAAGGTACCGGGGCAGTAGAGTTTCATTATTCAAATTCAGTTTGCTAATATAATAGTAACAATTTAATTTGTCTTTTGCAGAGTTGTATATTTTTAGATTTCAAAAATTGTAATATAACAAAGCCAACTTCTGGCAGATTTCAGTATCTTGCACAGTGCGTAGGATAAATTATTATTGCTATTTATTTTTTCTCAGCTTAAGCTGGTAAAACCTGAGGTACAGACATAGCCAAGCACACTTATTTGTCAATTGCTAGGAACTTTTGAACTATTCTAGTGGTGTTTAGTATTGTGGCTTTCTGAAGATTTACCTAGGTATTACTGTGTAACTTATGAAGTTTTTCCCTGTGTCCTGTCATGTCAGTTTCGAGTTTCGTTACACAATAATACACTCACATTATGAATGTTTGCTTCTAGTGACTATTTCATGTCTGTCTTCTCTTAATTGCTTGAGTGGTCTCAGTTTTAAGAGGAGTGCTCCCTTGAGAAACACTTGCAGCAGTTGCAGCCTGTGCTGTTGGTGGGTTACCTTGAACTCTGGCAGTGTCTTTTTTGGGTTTCCCCAGTGCCTGCCGGCCGATTCAGCGGGGCACCATTCGTGGTCACTTACTGTCATGTGCAGCACTGGCTCCAGGCATGCCCTGGAGATCCCCAGGCAGTGCCATATCATTCTATTCCAGTGACATCTCTCCATTTCTAAAGTGAAAGGATATTGCTTTTTATACCCACAGCCAGGTTTTAGTTTCAACCACCTAACGTGGAGAACAGATGCAGACCAGAGCGCCACCCAAACTGGGTACAGCCATGTCTGGATTCTTTATTGTTATTTTATTTTGTTGTTTTTTTCATCACGAGTACCAAGGTCCAGTGAAAACTGTTGAGGTAGTGCAAGGTAAACAATAATGTAGAATGCAGAATAAAGTGTAACAGCTGCAGAGAAAGTGCAGAGCAGCTAGACAATAACGTGCAAGATCACATTGAGTTAGATTTTGAGGTCAAGAATCCATCTAATCATCCTAGGGAGCTATTCAGTCATCTTAGAACAGCAGGATAGAAGCTGTTCCTGAGCCTGGTAGTATGTAATTTCAGGTTTCTTTTATCTTCAGTGGAAGAGAAAAGAAGGCAGAATGTCCAAGTCAGTATTTGATTATGTTGGCTGCCTTCCTGCGGCAGCAAGAAGTATGCACAGGGTCCACGGAAAAGAGGCTGCTTTCCGTGATGTGATGCGCTCAGCTCCCAGCAGCTTCTTGTGGTCATGGGCAATCGGTTGTCATACCGGTCTATGTTTTAAGGTGGTTGGAAGTAGGTACAAGGGGGATGTCAGAGGTAAGTTTTTCCACACGGGGTGGGTTTGTGGAACGCATTGCCAGCGCCAATGGTGGAGGTGGATACAATAGGGTCTTTTAAGAGACTCTTAGATAGGTATACAGAGCTTAGAAAAATGGGGGGCTATGTGTTTGGGGAAATTCTAGGCAGTTTCCAGAATAGGCTACATGGTCAGCACACCATTGTTGGCTGAAGGGCCTGTAATGTGCTGTAGATTTCTGTTTCTATGTTAGATCCTCAGCGATCTTGACACCCAGGAACCTGAAATTGCTCACTCTTTCCACTTCTGATCCCTCTGAGGATTTTTTCGTGTTCCCTTGTCCTACCCTTTCTGAAGTCCACCACTCAGCTAGCTGGTATATTTTGCTCCTGTATGCCCTCTCATCTCCATCTGAGATTCTGCCAACAATGGGTGTATCGTCAATTAACAATGGTCGATGCGGCAGGCAACAAAAATCAAGATACGAACATTAAAAATAATAAAGAAATGAATTAAAATAAAGATAGAATACAAATATAGAATAAAATGTGCATAAATACACAAATACCAGCATGTATTTACATAGGAAACAGTATTATTAAAAAGAGGTTTCAGTTTTATATGCAGTACGCACGAGAAAGGCATAAATTAAACACAGTTTATAAGAAAGAACAGAAATAGAACAAAATAAAAGTGCGTTAAGTAAGATCTGGAAACCACTCCTAATGAAGCATTTATTGGTGTGAGAGAAAGGGTCATAAAAATGTATCAGAAATTCCAAGGATTAATTCCAAGTATTGATGAAACTGGATTTATATGCTCTTAAATGTAGCTGAAAGGTGATTTTGTGTTGTCAAGACATTGTAAGGGGTATAGATAGGGCTAGGGAAATAAACAGCGGACATAAGTTTAGGTTAAGAGAGCAGAGTTTCGGGCAGGTTATGATGGGGACCACCTTCACCCAGAGTGTGGGAAGTACCTGGAATGCACTATCTGAGGGTAGTCGCTGAAGTCGGGTCACTGGCTGCATTAATGAAGTGTCTAAGTGAATTGTTTTGGCACAGAAAGAGTACTCACGAGCTGAAGTGGATGAGTTGGCCTGTAATATTCTGTGATTTTACATTAATCTCAAGTATTGTAGATAGAAAGGATCTGCTCTGTGCAGCAACTAAAAAGTCGTGGGCTCAATACAGGATCAAGAAAGGATGTGGTTCAGAACTTGAGTTAACAGCAGGGAGTAAAACTTTGTGAGTTGTTTATAGGCTTCCAGATAGTCATTATGAGGGGACATTATAAATGAAAAGAAATGACATGCATGTAACAGGAGTAAGCTACATGTGGTCAAAATCAAAGTAAATTTATTATCAAAGTATGTATATGTCACCATACACTACCCTGAGATTCATTTTCTTGCAAGTATTTACAGGAAAATAAAGAAATACAATAGAATTTATGAAAAATTATACATGAAGGCTGATGAACAACCAATGTGCAAAAGAAAGAAAATCAGTAAATCATACTGAGAACATGAGTTGTAGGGCCCTTGAAAGTGAGGCTGTAGGTTGCGGAGTCAGTTCAGCATTCTGGAATCATATAGACTGACAGATCAAATTATTACAAATAATGCAGAGGGTGAGTTGCTGGAATGTACGTCAGGCGGATTTCCATAAGACCATAAGGTGTAGGAGCAGAAGTAGGCCATTTGGCCCATTGAGTCTGCCAGATCATTATGTTGAGGAATTAATTAGGGAACAACCTATTTTAAATTTAGCACCATGAAACATTAAATATCTTGTAAAAATGCTTTGAGTAAAGGGTGAGCATTAAATAACATAAAAGCTTGTTCATTCGTTATATGCCATGTCGGATGACGTTAGGTGACCATGATTGTTAATGACAATTTTTTCGACAGAAGTAGTTTGCTATTAACATAAGAGCTTGTAAGTGATACAAATCCATCTAAAGTGAATGCTTCAGCCAATACAGAGGAAACTTTGAAGATTGAGGGGTTGGCTGGCAGAGTTTTTTATTGGTTCACAGGTTCATTTTATTATCAAAGTATGTATCCAGAATAAAACTCTGAGATTCATCTTCTCCAGATAGCCACAGAATACAGAAAAACCATGGGAGCTGTTGAAAGAAAAGACATCAACCCCTGTCCATGAACAAGAAAGAAAAAGAAAATTCACAACCTCCACCCCCCAACCACTCCTTCCTACAAAACTAACAGATCGCCTTCCGGAAAAACAGCAGCTAGATCATTAAACCCCTAACCCCCAACCCACTCCCATGCAAAAAAAAAAATCAATGACAATAATATCGAACTCCAACCGCCCTGTCTCACACACAAAAAAACTAATAGATCGCCCACACTGAAAAACACCAACAAGAAAATCAGACCACAAAGTCCCAAACCCTCCCTCACCCAAAAACTAAGAAATCACCCACTAGTAAAGTGGCAACAAGAAGGAAAACACAAAAAACTGAAGGAGACCATATAAGCTACATTCCACACCAATAATCACATAGGTCTTGGAAAACAATAACATCCTCTGTCTGCTTTGAGGAGAGCGACAGTTCGAACTCAGTCCTTCCACAGAACCTCTGACCCGTGGCTCCAACTGCCATTAAACTACATTAAAGAAGTGTGATAGTGGACTTGCAATGACCAGCATTTAAAGAAATAATACATAGTTAGCAACAAATACTGTATACATTCCTTCAAGGTACAGAAACACATTGGAAGTGTTACAACCATGGATTTCAGATAAATAAAATACAAAAGTTTGTATATTATTATATTGGAAATATTATGAGATTCTCAGGGAAAGCAATCTGAAGATTGACAGTATACAGAAAATGCAGAAAGAAAATAAATGTGAGAAACAAAAGCAGACTGTAAGGACTTTCATAAGTTTACAAAAAGGGAAAATAAAACTATTGCGAATATGGGTCTCTTAGGGATAGAATTGGAAAGTTTATTATGAAGATTTATGGATATGACAAAGGATTTAAAATAATACCTTGTGCCTAATTTCACAGAAGATATATAAAAAAAAAGCTCCCAGAAATAATGAAGAACCATGGTTCCAGTGCAGATGAGGGGGTAAAAGATATAAGCATCAGGAAAGAAGTAGCTCTGGGAAAGTCAATGAGCCTGAAAAATTATAAATCATCTGGACCTAGCGAAGAATATTCCGTAGATTTGAAGGAGGTGGCTATATTTACCGTTTTGAAAAATTCTACAGATTCTGGAGTGGTTTTTGCAGAATGGAAGGAAGCATATATGACCACATGACTTAAGAAAGGAAGTAGAGAAAAACTGGGAACTTGTTAGACTAATATTGATAGGAGGGAATCTATAATGAAGCAATAGAACATCTGTAATTAATGATAATATGATTTGCGGCATGAACATGGATGTATGAAAGAGAAGTCCAATTTGACTACTGGAATTCTTTGTACCTAGTAAAGTACAGGAGAACAGTGAATATGTGCATATTAATTTCACTGGACAACAAAGATTTTGCTTCCTGAATACCTTTAGGTGTATCTTATGAACCTTGGGCTATAGATCATGAAAATCACCATGAAATTTTCTTATCACACACCATTTTTTTAATAAACTTATGTTTATTATTTCAATTCATAATTCAAGTCAATTAAAATGTTGCCTACAATGGAAGCTGAAAAGTTTCCTATCTTGCCCAGGCATGCTTGGGCATGCTTAGGTGGCGTGGCTGGTGCATGGCAGGACAGGTTTTAGTAATAATTATTGGGTTCGGGACTGTAAGGATGGAATTTGCTATCACCAGGCACAAAAATTTCTATGAAGGATTTTGATATTTGAGATAGATGCTTCACAGAATAACTGATCCCAAGATCAAGAAAAGCGTTCTTGTTGGTCCACAAATCAAACAGGTCATCAGTGACAGGCAATTTGAAGAATTTCTAGTGGGACCGGAGAAAATCACATGGAAGGCATTCAAGGAAGTTGTTGAAATTTTTCTTGGCATCCACCAACCACCAAACTACATGCAGCTGGTTGAAAGCATGCTTCAAGCATATAAAACCATGAAATGCAACATGTCACTAAAGATTCATTTTCTGCATTGTCATTTAGATTTCTTCCCTACAAATCTTGGTGCTGTTATTGACAAGCATAATGAAAGGTTTCACCAGGATATTGCGGTCCTGGAAAAAGATACCAGGGCAATGCTGGTGAATTATTGTTGGACACTTAAACGAGAAGCCTCAGACACTTAGGACAAGTGAAAATCATTAACAGAATATTTTTAACTTAGTTGAACTATTGCAAATCATCAGCACCATTATGCAATTAAACGCATTATATTCAACAAAGGTTAATTTGTTTTTTCTCCAAATTCCTACGTGATACAAGTAGTCTGAAATTATATTTGTGTTCATCTTCAAGCAATCTATCATAAACAAAAAAAAATTCTGAGGAAGCAACACTTTTGAAAAAATTTGTTGTTCAATGTTTTCAGAAGAATTTTGATAAGGTCACACACGCAAATGAAACCAGGAGCAATATACTGGTGTGATTTGGTTAGCGGAAAGAAAACGAATGCACTAATGCTTGTCAGATTGGCTTACTGTGGTACTTTCTCTCCTTCAACCACAACTACTCCAACATACTGTATAGTGATACTTTGCTTGAGAACACTACATAGTATTGCTGATGGCATTAAGTAAACTATGTTCAAAGTCTGAGTAGAAAAACAGATCAAAAGGGACTTCAAAGGAATTTAGACAAGATAAGTGAGAGTGAAAACTGACACATAAAATGCTTGAACAACTGAGCAAGTCTGGCAGCATCTATAGAAATGAATAAACAGCTAATGTTTCAGGCTACGACCCTTCATCTGGACTGGAAAGGAATAGAGAAGATGCCAGAATAAGAAGGTGGTGAGAGGGAAAGGAGTACACACTAGACGGTGATGGATGAAGCCAGGTGGATGGGAAAGGCAAAGGGCTAGAGAAGAAGGAATCTGATGGGAAAGGGGATTGGACCATGTGAGAAAGGGAAGTAGTAGGGGCACCATGGTGAGGTGATAGGCAGGTGAGGAGAAGAGGTAAGAGGCCAGAATGGGGAATTGAAGAGGGACGGGAAAGCAGAAAAGAACAAAAGACAAGTGAGAGGACAACAACATTGCAAATGGAGTGTAATGTTGGTTAATGAGGTTGCCTATATTGGTTTTAAAAACAAAAATACTGAGTACTTTGTTTAAATGATAGGAGATTGTTAAATTTTTGATGCTGAATTATACATGGGGATCCCTTGCTCAAGTCACTGAAAGCTAACCCCAGGTGCAGCAGGCAATTAGGAATGTAAACAGTTTTTGGGTCTTTATTGCTTAAGAATTTGAACACACATGTAGGCATAGAGACACAAGAGCTACAGATGCTGGATTTTGAAGCAATAAATGCTCTGCTGGAAAATCTCGGGGATTTGACGCATAAAGTCAACAGTTTCTTTCCTTCCACTGATTGACCCACTAAGTTCTTCCAGCAGATTGTTTGTTGTTACACCTGTAAGCATGCCTTATTAAAACTACAGTATAATTGTACATGTTTGGTTCTCTTACCTAGCAAAGGATGCATTTGCTAGAGAAGGAACTCAATGAAGATTAATCACACTGTTCCTGGACAATGGGTCTGTCATAAGATAAGAGATTGAGTGGGATTGGTCCTCTATTTCAAACTTAGAAGAACTTAGAAGTGACCTCGTTGAAATGCACAAAATTCTTCAAGGGGCTTGACTAATACAGGGAGAATCTAAACATAGAAAACCTACAGCACAATACAGGCCCTTCGGCCCACAATGCTGTGCTGAACATGTACTTACTTTAGAAGTTACCTGGGGTTATCCATAGCCCTCTATTTTTCTAAGCTTCATGTACCTATCCAGGAGTCTCTGAGAACAACGGTCCCCAACCACTGGGCCGCAAAGCATGAGCTACCGGGCCACAAGGAAACGGTATGAGTCAGCTGCACCTTTCCTCATTTCCTGTCACGCACTGTTGAACTTGAACATAGGGTTGCCAACTGTCCCATATTTACCGGGATATCCCGTATATCGGGCTAAATTGCTTTGTCCTATACGGGACCACCCTTCTCCCGTATACCCCTGCTAAGGTAGAGCGTTCCTATGAAACCTTACGTGCCAAAATGGCGTAAAGCGAAGAAGCAATTACCATTAACTTATATGGGAAAAATTTTTGAGCATCCCCAGACCCAAAAAATAACCTACCAAATCATACCAAATAACACATAAAACCGAAATTAAATAACACTAACATATAGTAAAAGCAGGAATGATATGATAAGTATACAGCCTATATAAAGTAGAAATAATGTATGTACAGTATAGTCGGGAAGATGAAGGCCAAACTGATTTGTGGGGGGAAAAAACCGGCACGTACACGCATGCGCACATCACACATGCGCACACAGGTGCCTGCGCAAGGCTTCATGGTCATGGTAGTCTTTCCTGGAGTAAAGTGTCCCGGGATTTGACTGCTACTTTTGTCCCTTATTTGGGAGTGAGAAAGTTGGCAACCCTAACTGTAAAAGACATGTTGAGGTGAATTTAATCCTACTTGAACACCACCCCCCCACCCCAGGTCGGCCGGTCCGCAAGAATATTGTCAATATTAAACCAGTCGGGAAGATGATATTGAATCAGATTCTAATGGTAGATTTTTAATTGTTAAAGGAACAATCTGTAATAGAAAATTTGTTTTGGTTAATTTGTATGGTTCTAACTTAGACGATTGTTTTTTAAAAAAGGTATTCACTTTACTGCCTGACTTAAATGAATATATGCTCATAATGGGTGGGGATTTTAATTGTTGTTTAAATCCTATGATTGATAAGAGCTCAACCAATCAGCTACTTCCAAATCGATCCACGTCATTTATTAATTCCTTTTTGGTTGATTGATTTGTGGAGGTATCTTCATCCCGACAATAGAGAATATTCTTTCTGCTCACACGTTTATAAAAAATATTCGAGGATCAATTATATTATAATCGATCCCCGCTTCTTGCCTAGTATTAAAACCTGCGAATATGACTCTATTGCTATATCTGATCATGCGCCTCTGAGTTTGTCTTTTGAATTTGATGATGTCACTCTTGTCCGCCCACCTTGGCACATGTCTCAGACATTATTGCAAAACTCTGACTTTGTCACTTTCATTGAAACCCAGATAAAAGAATTTTTTCTTTTTAATGATATCGGGGGTATGTCTAAATTAGTTATATGGGATACATTTAAAGCATTTTTACGCGGTCAGATTATTTCTTATTCAGCTAAACTTAAAAAACAAACTAAAGCAGAATTAGGTAGAATTTCAAAACAAATTAAAGATTTAGATAATTATGTAATTTCCCCCAGTACTGATTTATCTTAACAACGGGTGGAACTTCAATCATAGTATAACCTGTTATTAACTCATCCCATTGAAGGTTATTTGCTTAAGTTAAAGAGCCAATTTTATATGTCTGGAGATAAAAATAATAAACTGCTTGCATCTCAGTTAAAAATGGCTGCAGCCAAAAGGCAAATCATGAAAATTCGTAGGAAAGATGGTACCTTAGCTCAGGAATATGAGGAAATTAATAAGATTTTTCAAGACTTTTATGCTGAGCTATATAAATCTCAATGTCCGTTAGATTCCTCTAAAATGAATGCTTTTTTACGAAAGATTGTTTTTCCTAAAATCTCGGCTGAGGATCAAAAGATTCTCGATGCTCAAATTACTGAAGCCGAAATTCATAAAGCTATTTTTTCAATGTAATCTGGTAAGTCCCCAAGACTTGATGGCTATCCGGTAGAATTTTATAAAAAAAATTTGGAAAGTTGCTCTCTCCGTATATGTTGGAAATGTTTAAGGATTCTTTTGTGAAAGGTGACTTACCCTCTTATGAGGCCTCTACTTTTTATGAGGCCTCTATTTCTTTAATTCTTAAAAAAGATAAAGATCCCACTGACTGTGCTTCATATAGACCTATTTCATTACTGAATGTTGACGCTAAGATTTTGTCAAAGATAATGGCCAATCGGTTGGAGAATATTTTGGGTAAAATTATTTGTAAAGATCAAACAGGCTTTATAAAGGATCACTATTCCTTTTCAAATGTTCGGAGACTATTTAACATTATATATTCATCCTCTTCTAAAATTCCACAATATGTTGTATCTTTGGATGCTGAAAAAGCGTTCGACCGAGTCGAATGGAAATATTTATTCAATGTTTTAGAGAAATTTGGCTTTGGGTGTTAATTTTAATAATTGGATTAAAATGGTATATAAAGCCCCTATTGCTACTGTTGTTACTAACAATTGTAGGTCTCCTTTTTTTCAGCTTTCACGGGGGACAAGGCAAGGCTGTTCATTAAGTCCTTTGTTGTTTAATTTAATATTAGAAGCCCTTGCTATTGCTCTTCGTGAGGCTAAAAATATCCATGGGATCTTTGTGAATGAGACCATGCATAAGGTCTCTCTTTATGCTGATGATTTATTGGTTTATATATCTAACCCTGACGAATGCATTCCTGTCCTGCTAAAATTATTTAATGAATTCAGAGGTTTTTCAGGATATAAAATTAATTTTAGTAAAAGTGAATTGTTCCCTTTAAATGATTCTGTTTCTATATATGATAATACTCATATAGTATTCAGACTCTTTTAGATATTTAGGTATTATAATTACTAAAACATATAAGGATCTTTATAAAGCTAATTTTGTTCCCTTAGTAGACTTTATGAAGTATTTATTTAGTAGATGGAGTCCACTTACATTTTCACTTGTTGGTCATATTCATATAGTTAAAATGATGATTCTACTGAAATTTTTATATTTATTTCAGAATATTCCTGTTTTTTTGACTAGGAAGTTTTTTGATCGGATTGATTCTATTATTTTATCTTTTATTTGGAATAATACAAGACCAAGAATTAGTAAATGTCATTTACAAAAATTGAAAAAGGATGGAGGTCTTGCTTTGCCTAATTTTAGAATGTATAATTGGGCTGTTAATCTGCAATATATGTCTTTTTGGTTATACTGGGTTGATAAGAGTGATCAGCCAATTTGGGTAGACCTGGAACTAAAAGTTGTAAAACAGTTTTATTTAACCTCGTTATTGGGGGCTCCTTTACCTATGCAGTTAGGTAAAGTTGTTAATTTAAATTTATATCCTGTGATTAAGTATTCTTTACAAATTTGGCTCCAGTTCGGCAATTTTTTTAATCTTAAAAAATTTAAATTTTGTTGTTTAATTTACCGAAATTACTTTTTTAAGCCGCCTTTGAATGATCCAATTTTTCTACTTTAGAAAAATAAAGGTATTAATTCTTTTTTGGATTTACTTAAAGAAGATAGATTGATGTCCTTTGAACAATTAATTGATAAATATTCTCTTTCATACTCACACTTTCTGTAATACCTTCAAGTTAGACATTTTTTACAAAAATATTTAAGTAATTTCCCTTACATATTGGAGGCTGACCTGTTAGATACTATTATGAATATGAATCCTTTGATTAAGGGTTCTATTGGAAGAATTTATAATTTACTATTACAATGGGATAAGCGTCCTTTATCTAAGATTAAACAGGATTGGGAAAAGGAACTTAATTTGACTTTTATGACGGAGGATTATATGCGGATATTGAAGTTGGTTAACTCTTCTTCAACTTGTGCTAGCCATTCATTGATTCAATTTAAAATTGTACATCATTATCATTTGACAAAGGAGAGACTTTCTAAAATCTTTCCTAATGTTGATAGTCATTGTGATAGATGTAAAACTGAGATAGCTACACTGACACATAGGTTTTGGTCTTGTTCTATATTGGAACAGTTCTGGAAGTCGGTTTTCTCAACAATTTCTAAAGCACTTAAAATTAATTTACAACCTAATAAATTAACTGTGCTTTTTGGAATAGTTCCTCAAAATATTCATGGTATTTCTGTGTCTGACCAACATGTTATTGCATTTGTTACATTGATAGCTAGGAGGGCCATTTTGTTGAAGTGGAAGGATACATCAGCTCCCATTTTGTCACAATGGTTCTCTCAAGTGATGCTATATCTTAGTTTGGAGAAAATTAGAAGTCAAACCTTTGAACTTTTATTTGATTTTGAGAAAAGATGGGGCTCATTTGCTGGTTATTATCATTTGAGTTAATTGATATAATTTTTCCACGATCTAATTGTAATTTTTTTTAGTATATTTTCTTTTCTTGCTGGTGGTTTGATGTTTATTTTTAGAAGCTTTTTGTATGACGCATGGCTCCGGGGTTGAACACCTAATGGGTTCTCTTTTTTTTTTTCTCACTTTTCTGCTCAGTAGGTTTTTTTTTTGTTATCACAAAATTTTGTTTTCAATCTTTAAGATGATGGTTTTTTTTGAGGCATTGTAAGTGTTGTTACATCGATGTACTCATGTTACTTTTCCTATATATACAATAAAAAGATCTGAAAGAGAAACCAGTCCGCAGTGCAAAAAAAGTTGGGGATCCCTGTCTTAGAAGACCCCATTGTATCCGCCTCCACCACAGTCTCAGGCAGCTCATTCCACGCACTCACCACCCTCTGCGTAAAAAAAAAACAACAAACTTGCCCATGACATCTCCTCTGTACCTACTTCCAAACACCTTAAAACTGTGCCCTCTTGTGTTAGCTATTTTAGCCCTGGGAAAAAGCCTCTAACTATCCACACGATCAATGGCTCTCATCATCTTATACACCTCTATCAGGTCGCCTCTCATTCTCTGTCGCTCTAAGAAGAAAAGGGCAAGTTCACTCAACCTATTCTCATAAGGCATGCTCCCCAATCCAGGCAACATCCTTTGTAAATCTCCTCTGCACTCTTTCTATAGTTTCCACATCCTTCCTATAGTGAGGTGACCAGAACTGAGCACAGTACTCCAAGTGGGGTCTGACCAGGGTCCTATATAGCTGCAACATTACCTCTTGGTTCTTAAACTCAATCCTACAGTCGATGTAGTTAATGAAGGCCAATGCTCCGTATGCCTTCTTAACCATACAGTCAACCTGAAGCCCTAGTTAGAGAGCAATCAGTCGACTGTTACGTGACAAGATTCTACATGTGAGCATTTGATTCAGTGAACCACTTGCCCATTTCACTTCTTATATCTAATACATTAGAGTTCATCAGACATCTCCCCTGGTACAGTGACAGCAACTGAAGAACTTGAATAATCTCACAATCTGATTACATATACGTTTGTATTTCATGACCGCAGCTATTCAAATTACGGTAATCACAGTTACTTGAATACCTTCTCAACATATCTAATTTTATTGAAACCTTTTAGTTTTTACCTCAGGCACTTGAATTTAGTAGGTTGCCAAGTAATTCAAGATGGCATCAAGTTTTAACCTCTGTTAAGGTTTTAATTGTTTTTAGTGTTCTATTGGGCTTGCGGGGGGTGGTTTTGGGAACAGATGGTTTCCTCTGACTTGAGTGCAGAACTAAAGATCATACTCTCAAAAGAATGAGTAAACTATTAAGGACTGAAATGAGGAGAAATGCCTTCACTCAAAGGGAGGTGTATCTTTGGAATTCTCTACCATAGAGAGTTGATTGTGTTACAAAGATCTATATATTTATGGATATTAAAAAAAATCATGACATAGGTTGAATAGGTAGAGGACTGTTACATGAGTTTGGAGATCAGCCAAGACCTTGTTGAATGGAAGTACAAGCCTGAGATTCCAAATGGTTAATTTTTATTTGTATTCATGTTCTTATATTAAACGGAACTGAGAATACATTAAAACTGCTTTCATGTTTGCCAAGTCTAAGACTCCAGACCTATGCACTCAGTGACTTGTCAAAATTCATTAGTAGCTTCTGTTATTACAAGGAAACAGAAGTTGAATTTAGGTCGCATGTTAATTTTTAAACCTAAGTTTGGAATCTCCTTGGTTTTAAGCTATGAAAATCTACTGTAAATTTCCCAGTTATGTTGCTAAGATAATTGTTTCATCTTTTTTGCTGAATCTGTTTCATTTGGCCCCACATTCTTTCTGACTTGGCACTGAATTCACTAACTTCCATAGATCCCTCAAAGTTACCACGCAAGTTAATAAGATGGTTATGTAGGTGTATGGTGTGTTGATCTTTATTTGTCAGGAGATTGATTTCAAGAGCCTCAGGGTAATGTTGGAACTGTATAGAACCCTGGGCCTTTACTGTGCTATTAGTGTTCTCTGTTCCATGCTGACTCCAGTTTATCCCCCATTAGGATTTTGTTTATTTATCAATATTTTACTCTTGCTGTTTAGTATTCTAATCCTATTATTCACCGGATAGCCTATCATTCCCTTCCGTACCATTGAGATTTTGCTGAATTAAAAAATATCTGGAACTTGTACCCATAAGTCCAATAAAATGTGGTGATAATGATCCTACCCCAACAAAATCTGGACAAATGCCATTTGATTGAAACCATTTTGGAAAATAAGTTGTTCTCTCCCTATTTTGTATCAGCTTGTTTTGGAATTACCTTCAGATGGTCTTTCTAGTTTTGCAAGTGCTGATAGACTGAACTCATATCATCAAAAAATTTTTATTTATGTTGCACAGAATCAATGTTAATGCTTTGTATAGATTATTGCTTGATCAAATCACAGCAAAAATAATTTATAATTGGCAGGTTATGTCGAAAGTAACAGCAGCACTGAAAGCCAATGTCAGATACTCTTTGGATATGCCAAGTATCATGATGATCCTATTTAATGTTTTAGAATCTCCTTCAAGCAGGAAGTGCTGCTCTAGATCTAGAAAACAGAGAACATTGGAACGCACTTCAGCAGACAGAACAAGGGATTGCTCACCTGATGGAACAACTTGAGACCTATGCAAGGACTCTGGCTCAAAACATGAAGCTTACTTACCTGAACCCAGTTGCCATTGTAACCCCCAATATTAGTAAGTCACTGTTAGAATGTCAGAGAATGCCGTGATTATCTTGTTTAATATGTCTGTGTTGATTAGCCTATACTTGCAAGTTCTTGGATACGGATGAGTTGTAAGATATTGAGATGCAGTCTCATTCCAGGCATCCCTGAAGGTATCAAGATTACAGTAAGTATCCATGAAGACCTACGTTAATAAAAGTGAAATACTTTGGAACGTGGTTCTACACTCAGTGGCTCCTTTATTAGGAAGACCTGTACACCTCATTAATGCAAATACCTGATCAGCCAATCATGTGGCTGCAACTCAATGCATAACAGCATGTGGAATTGGTCAGGAGGCTTAGTTGTTGTTCAGACCAAACATCAGAATTGGGAAGAAATGCGATCTAAGTGACTTTGACCGTCAAATGGTTGTTGGTGCCAGACGGGGTGGTTTGAGTATCTCAGAAACTGCTGATCTCCTGGGATTTTCACACACAAGAGTCTCTGGAGTATACGGAGAATGGTGCAAAAAAAAAAGCAAAAAATATACAATGAGTAGCAGTTCTGTGGCTGATAATGCCTTGTTAATCAGAAAGGTCAGAGGCGAATAGACAGACTGGTTCAAGCTGACAGGAAGGTGACAGTAACTCAAATAACCACGCATTACAAAAGTGGTGTGCAGAAGGACATCTCTGAATGCACAACCTATCGAACTTTGAAGTGGATGTGCTATTGCAGCAGAAGACCAGATTGGGCTCCACTATTGTACCTAATAAAGCGGCCACTGTGTGTATATTAGCAGCAGATTGGATTAAAAGGACATACTTGCAATTTAGACCAGGTTTTATTAATAGAGAATGGTTCAGAATGGAGGATGAATCAACCACTTAATTCTTAAACATTGTATAGATTATGTTTGTACAACTTCCTGATTTGCTGTTCTTTTTGAATTTGAGGTACACTAAATACATTTGTAAGTTGGAATTTACTATGCTATTGAAGCTAACTAGCCTCATCTGAAATGATCAGAAAGAGAGACAAGTCACAGAGACATCAAAGTTCATTGTAACGTAATGAAAGCTGTTTTGCTTTTATTCTCAAGCTCCATCACTGACCTTCCCTCCATGATAAGGTCAGCAGTGGAGATGTTTGCCATTTGTGAACTAGTCAGTTACATGCACCATTCCTCAGATAGTGAAGTTGAGAAAGCAGCACTATTCAGGCACAGTTTAGTAAGTGGCAAGTAACATTCATATTGTACAATCGCCAGCCTTTGACATCTTCAAAGAGGGAACCTAAGTACCTCTGCTTGACATTAAATTGAAAGAGCCATCGGCTAGTCTCTGTTCCCCTCACTAAGACTATTATTGACCATTATGAGTAAATTAGAGACTGGATATCACTTGGTTGTTTCAATCCACATCCCTAAAGTCTCTCCATTATCTATGGAACATGTCTCAAGAGTATAAATTGCTGCTCATTTGCTTGGCTGAATGTAATTACAAAGACACCCAAGGACCTTGGACCCCTCTATAGCAAAACACTCCATCTATCCACCAGCAGGAGCATTCAATACTTCCACCAGTGGTGCAGCAGTTTTATTTAATTGTGTACTATCTGCAAATTACAATACAGCGACTTGCTAGGGTTTCTTTAACAATCTCTCTGCCACTGCAGTCTATTTCTCAGAGGATCGGGCTTCATAAACCACCACTTGTATTTGTTTCTCTGTGTCATGTATTATCTAAGTTCGAAATTCTTCACTATTCCTTATTATTCCTGATTTAAAATCTCAGAACATCCTAATTTCTTCTAAATAATTGTACGTGTTCAAGAGGACTGCTCACCCAAGCTTGTCAATGACAATTAGTAATAGAGAACAAACACTGACACTGCCACATTCTGTATGTGAATATTATCTATCTATCTATATTTATTTTGAGATACAGCATGGAATAGGCCCTTATGGCCCTATGAGCTGTGTCATCAGCAACCACTGAGTTAGCCCTAGCCTAATCACAGGACAATTTATGCTGAGCAATTGACCTACTAACTGGTAAATCTTGAGACTGTGGGAGAAAACCCATACATTACACAGGGAGGACACACAAACTTCTTACAGAGAGCACCAGGATTGAACTCCAAACTCTGACACTCTGTGCTGCAATAACATCACACTAACCATTGTACTACTGTAGTGCCCGTTTAAAAAGTATTCCAAGTAAGTTTAGAAGCATGACTGTTTCTTCTACCAGTCCTACATAAAACTATTATAAAAATGTATTACAGTACACGAGGAAATCTGCAGATGATGGAAATTCATACAACACACACAAAAAATGCTGGTGAACGCAGCAGGCCAGGCAGCATCTATAGGAAGAGTTACAGTTGACGTTTCAGGCCGAGACCCTTCGGACGGTCTCAGCCCAAAACGTTGATTGTACCTCTTCCTATAGGTGCTGCCTGGCCTGCTGCGTTCACCAGAATTTTTGTGTGTGTTGTTTATAAAGATGTATTATAAAGGTTATATGTTCAAAGTTATGTAGGTGTAAAATGTTTGTCTTTATATTTCCTAATATTGAAAGCTTAAGGCTGAGCAATATGAATTTTACTGTATCTCTACTCTAGTAATAAACTTCATCATGGTTTTCTATTTCAGTCCTAACAATTGATCATGTGGAGAACAGCATTAAAGCAAGAAAGCGATTCCCTCGATATCACAGCGGACTCTTCCGTGGCCAGTATGTGTGGGATACAGAGACACATGTTGTACTGCCGACATCTATTCTATTGCCATCGAAAGTAAAAGGTAATTAGCAAATGTCTTTGCAGTTTCAGCAACAGAATTCCAAAAAAAGTGCACATGGTAGAACAAAGGACCCTACGGAAAATCCTGGCAATTCTGGACAATGTTTCTCACCCTCTGCATGCCACCTTAGCTGAACAGAGGAGTACTGTTAGTAATAGACTAAAACAAATGTGCTGCTCCAGAGCACTATATGAGGTCATTCTTACCTTCAGCCATTAGGCTCTATAATGAGTGAACCTATAGCTGGAGAATAGATGACCCCCTCCTGTAGACTGTTTGAGGTAACTTATTTTTTATTCTTTCTTACTTCTCTTCTAATATTTGTATATCTGTGCACTTGTAATGCTACTGTGACACTAAAGTATCTATCTTTCTATATTGATGATTGATGTGGGTAATAGAGAACGCAGACCAGTAAATGTTGATTAGATTCCGTAAGTAATACTAATGTAGAAGAGAAAAATGCTGCTGATGCTAGAAATCTGAAATAAAAGTAGAAAAGCCAAAAAATAGGTCAAATAGAGTCTATAGCGAGAGCAACAAAATTAACATTTTATCTGTTAGTGATACAGTGCAGAATAGGCCCTTCAGGCCCTTTGAACCACACTGCCAGCAACTCCCGAGCTGTAGTAGCATTGTGTTAACCGCTACCACTCGTCACCTCTCATCAGTACAGTTCAGCTACATGGAGGCCATCTCCAAGTTACAAACGCATTACAAATGAGCTCCCATAATATTATTAATTTCAAAAATTTGAAGTAGGAACATACCTCCTTTCCTCTAAAAGGCAAAACTAGTTTCCACTCTGTCCTTTCTCATCAGTCTTACCTAATTTGATGCTATTCGTTACAATGCAGAGGAAAGTCAAATGCACATCAAGTCATTTTTGTGTATTTTCTGACTTACAGACAAAAATCAGTTTATGGGTATCTGTATATTAGAACCCATTCGTTCCCTGGGGAACAGCCTGAATGATAAAATATTATGGATCTGATATTTCATACAAATGTTTGTATGATGGAAATTTTCAGTGATTAAGTGTGACCATTGTTGAACCCTTGAGAACTATTTCATTGATTTTCTGCTCTTGCAGTTTTTGTCAGATTTAAATTTACCTCTTATATCTACACAGTTGCACCTACCTCCAACATGGAGATCCATGTGCGGAATGAAACTAGTAAAGTCTTACACCAACGGATTTCACCAGAGCCTGAGCCCACAATGACTATTCTGATCCTCCTCATTTATAGGACATTAGGTAGCTTACTACCTGCACGGTACAACACAGATCGCCGTAACTTAAGGTATGATTTCAACATTTGATACGTTTTTTTAAATTTAGAGATACAGTGCAGAATTAGGCCCTTGAAGCCCTTCGAGCCATGCAACACAGCAACCTCCAATTTAGCCCTAGCCTCAACACAGGACAAGTGACAGTGACCAAATGTACATCTTTGGACTGTGGGAAGAAACTGGAACACCCAGAGAAAACCCACGCAAACACTGACGCCAGCTGTAATAACATCGTGCTAATCCCTATGCTCCCATTCTGCCCCATAAGACCGTAGAACACAGGAGCAAAATTAGGCCATTCATCCCATCAGCTCTCCTCCGCCATTCTATCATGGCTGATCTGGATCTCACGCAACCCCATACACCTGTTTTTTCACCAAATCCTTTGATGCCCTGACTGATCAGGAAATTATCGACTTCCACCTTAGATATACCAACTGACTTGGCCTCCACCACAGTCTGTGGGAGAGCATTCCACAGATTCACTACTCTCCGGCTAAAAGAATTCCTCCTTACCTCAGTTCTAAAAGATCACCCCTCAATTTTGATGGATACCCCTATCAAAGGACACATCCTCTCCACATCCAGCCTATATAGTCCTTTCAACATTTGGTAGGTTTCAATGAGATCCCTCCGCAGGCTTCTAAGTTCCAGTGGGTACAGGCCCAAAGATGCCAAACGCTCCTCATATGTTAACCCCTTCATTCCCAGAATCATGAACGTCCTGTAGATCCACTCCAGTGACAACATATCCTTTCTGAGATATGGGGCCCAAAGCTCTTGGCAATACTCCAAGTGTGGCCTGACTAGTGTCTAAAAAAGCTCTGCATTATCTCCTTGCTTTTATGTTCTATTCCCCTTGGATTAAATGCCAACATTGCATTTGCCTTCTTTATCACAGACTCTGCCTGTAAATTAACCTTCTGGGAGTCTTGCACGAGGACTCCTAAATCCCTTTGCACTTCTGATGTTTGAATTTTCTCCCCATTTAGATAATAGTCTGCACTATTGTTCCTTTTACCAAAATGCATCATCATACATTTCCCAACACTGTATTCCATCTGTCACTTTTTTGCCTATTCTTCCAACTTGTCTAAATCCTGCTGCAATTGTATTGCTTCCTCAGCACTACCTACCCCTCCACGTATCTTCATATTATCTGCAAACTTTGCCACAAAGCCATCAATTCAATTATCTATATAATAGACAAGCAATGTGAAAAGTAGCAGCCCCAATACTGACCCCTGAGGAACACCACTAGTCACTGACAGCCAACCGGAAATGGCCCCCTTTATTCCAACTCGCTGCCTCCTGCCTGTCAGCCTTTATCCTTGCTTGTAACGCCGTTGGATTTTATCTTGTTAAGCAGCCTCATGTGTGGTACCTTATTAAATGCCTTCTAAAAATCCAAGTAAATGACATCCACTGCCTCTCCTTTGTCCACCTTATCGTTACTTCCTTGAAGAATTATAACAGAATTGTCAGGCAAGATTTCCCTTCACAGAAACCATGCTGACTTTGACTTACCATTAGTCTCCAAGTACCCCGAAACCTTATCCTTAATAATAGATGCCAACACTTTCCCAACCACTGAGGTTAGGCTAACTGACCTGTAATTACCTTTCTCCCATCTTAAAGAGTAGAGTGGTATTTGCAATCTCCCTGTTCTCCAGGACCGTGGCAGAATCAAGTGATTCTTGAAAGATCATGACCAATGCATCCATTATCTCTTCAGCAATCTCTCTCAGGATTCTGGGATGTAGTCCACCTGGTCCAGTTGACTTATCCACCTTAAGACCTTTTTACTTTGTAATAGCAATGGACTCACTCCTACTCCCTGACACTCATGGACCTCTGGCACACTCTGACCCCATTTCAGCAATTGATATATCTCAATATTAAAAGTATTCAAATATTGATTACAAAATAATAAAAACTAATTTTGAGATTTTTTGATCAACTTGTGGATAATAGATTTCCCCAATATCTGAGTTGAGGAAGTTGATTATTTGGAATTGTATCAAAAAAAGTCATAACAAGTTATTGCTGTGCATCAAGTGGTGTAGCCAATGTTGCTGTAAAATGTTGAACCCAGGAATCAAAGTACTAAACAGACTGACTTTTGCTCTTAATGCTGATGAGATTCTTCAATGTTTTGGAATATAGAACATTACAGCACAAAACATGTCCTTCAGTCCACGATATTGTGCAAACTCTTAAGATCAATCTAATACTTCCCTTCCACGTAGCCCTTCGTTTTTCTATCATCCACATGCCTAAGAGTCCCTTAAATGTCCTTAATGTATCTGTCTCTACCACTACCCCGGTCATATGTTTCACACACTCACCACTCTGTGTATATAAAAAAACTTAACTCTGACATCCCCCCTATACTTTCCTCCAATAACATGAAGATTAAGCCCTCTCGTGTTAGTCATTTTGCCTTCAGAAAACATCTCTGGCTATCCACTCTATCTATGCCTCTTATCATTTTGTACACTTCTGTAAGGTCACCCCTCATCCTTCTTCAGTCCAAAAAGAAAAGCTCTTTGCTTGCTCAACCTATCTTCATAGTGTTCTAGCTGCATTCAGCCATGCATATATGGAGTATTGCACTACACTCTACTTTGTGTCTTGTAGATAATAGTGAAGTTTTAGATCATGAAAAGAGAGGTGTTCATTGCAAAATACCCATCTTTTATTGTGCTGTAATAACATGTAACATTCATGTGGCTCACAGAGTGGCATTTCTGTTTATTTGTAATCCCAAAGGATTAAAGAGGAATTTTGCAACGATAATGTGGTTAAACGGCTGAGATAATCAGACTTCCTGTTGTTAAAGACAGTGCTTGGCACATGTGTTGTATAAAAGCTACTTAACACTTGTGTGCCTAAACCAGATCCGGTGCATATAGCATAGTCTGTTTTATACTAAGAAATTACTGATGAAGCCTAACAATGCATAATTCTAACCTTATAATGTAGGAAAGGGTGTTTAAAAAGCAGCTATAGATAGTTGAATCTTGGTCAGAGCATAGAGGAACTCTGCAGAGATGCCTTGTAACAGTAATTATCAGTCTTGTTCATCCACAATCATTATGCTTTGGATGCTTTGGGCTAGGTTTAACTAGTCACTGTGAGGTTTCCTCAATTCTCGTTAACTCAATACACCTCCACTCCCCCCCCCCCCCGACAGTTTCTAAACTCAGTTCATACTTAGTTTAAAGCAATGCCATGATATGGTCCTGGTTAAATTCAATCTAAACAAATCAAGAAGCCAATTGCTAAGTTCATGCCAGTTTGTAATGTTATTGATGGAGAGGAGGTTGACAAAATATTGTCACCAATATCCCTCCAATCAATTTTGGTGAAATTAATTAGAGGATAAATATTTGGCAGAAAATTGACAGTTTATTTCTTAAGTTCATTTAATTAGATCTTAAGCATGCAGGTTAACTCTTAAATGAGACCGTTGCTGAACTTTGAGTTAAAATCAACTCCTTCAGCAATGAATACTTTAGCAATTGTTCTAAACTGAGTTTAAATTGAAAAACGCAAACACGAGGAATTCTGCAGATGCTGGAGATTCAAGCAACACACATCAAAGTTGCTGGTGAACGCAGCAGGCCAGGCAGCATCTCTAGGAAGAGGTACAGTCGACGTTTCAGGCCGAGACCCTTCATCCTGACGAAGGGTCTCGGCCTGAAATGTCGACTGTACCTCTTCCTGGAGATGCTGCCTGGACTGCTGCGTTCACCAGCAACTTTAATGTGTGTTGCTTGAGTCTAAATTATGTGTGTACACTGGATCAACTTTTACTTTGCAGGGATAGACTTGGTCTTCAGTATTCTCTCCTCTTTAATGATTAAGCTACAGTTATAGTAGTGAGAAATTATCAACTGAAATCTCATAGCTGAACTTCAAATACAATGTTACCTTAATTTAACAGTCAGAACCTTTATCATTAATTAAACAGAGTTGGAAGCCTTTCCTCTCTCTTATTCCTTCCAATATTAAAATTATTGTTATATTGAACTTCCTTGAATTACAGACTTCCAAAACATCCTGTGATGAACTCTCCAATTATAACTATCTCTATTTTCCACAACAACACGTTTGTGCATGGGCCATTAAACTCACCATTGACGTTGGAGTTTCGTCTGCTTGAGACTACCAATCGCAGCAAGCCTATATGTGTGCAATGGAATCATTCAAGTCTGTAAGTACCTTGAATTGCAAGAAGAAATTATCCATACATATCTTACTTAACAAGTTTTCCTCCTTTGTTGTCATGTCTGGGTTTCAGAAATTAACTTTCAAAGCCAACAGGAAAGAATGACAAATTGTCAGAGGGAACCTGAAAAACAGATTGTTGATCCTGCCCAGACTTGTACCCTCCATGTGGTGCAGCCAGTGTTGCTGTAGACGTTGAGCCCAAGAGTCGAGGTACTAAACAGACTGAATTTTGCTCTTCATGGTGATGAGATTCTTCGATGTTTTGGAATATAGAATATAGAACATTACAGCACAAAACATGTCCTTCAGCCCATGATATTGTGCTAACTCTAAGATCAATCTAATACTTCCCTCCCACGTAGCCCTCCGTTTTTCTATCATGTGCTTAAGAGTCCTTTAAATGTCTCTAATGTATCTGTCTCTCCCACACTCCTGGCAGCATGTTTCACACATTCACCACTCTGTGTATTTAAAAAAAACTTAACTCTGACATCCCCCCCTTTACTTTCCTCCAATCACGTGATGATTATGCCCCCTCGTGTTAGTCATTCTGCACTGAGAAAACATCTCTGCCTATCCACTCTAACTATGCCTCCTATCATCTTGTTACACTTCTATAAAGTCATCTCTCATCCTTTTTCACTCCAAAGAGAAAAGCCTTAGCTTGCTCGACCTATCCTCATTATGTTCTAGCTGTATTCACCCATGCTGATATGGAGTATTGCACTACACTCCTACACTCCATGCTTTCAGTGAAAGCGTGATTTGGTTGATTGTTCCCACTTTTTCTGGAAGATACATCAGTATTTCTGATAGCCTAGGCTTGTCCCAATCTATTTACTATCCGAAAAGGTAACTGAATGTAGAAAATAGAAACGTGCTCCCTGACTAACTTCCTATGACTGTGCAGCCAGATTCAAGGAGAACCTGATCATTAAATTTGCAGATGATACCACAGTGGTGGGGCTCATCAGCAAAAATGATGAAACTATGTACAGGGAGGAGGTCAAACACCTAGAGAGCTGGTGCAGGGATAACAACTTGATGCTTAATGTCACCAAAACCAAGGGGATGATCATCGATTTCAGACGGTCTCAGCCTGAGCACACACCCCTCAGCATCAGCGGCTACACAGTGGAGAGAGTGGAAAACATCAAGTTCCTTGTGGTGCAGATCTCGGACAATCTCACCTGGTCCAAGAACACCACTGGGATTGTGAAACGGGCCCAGCAGAGATTGCACTTTCTGAGGAAGCTTAAACAAGCATCACTCCCCACTAACATCTTAACTACAATCTACAGGGACGTGGTTGAGAGTGTGCTGACCTTTTGCATCACAACCTGGTACTCCAGTTGCAGTGCTGTCGACAAAAAAGCCTTGCAGAGGGTGGTTAGGGGAGCAGAGAAGGTTATTGGGGTCTCCCTACCTTCTGTCCAAGACCTCTTTCAGAGTTGATGCCTCCAGAAGACACACTATATCATTAAAGACCCCTCACACCCTCTCCATGAACTGTTTGTTCTTCTGCCATCAGGCAAACTTTACAGGAGCATCAAAACTAAAACCACAAGGCTACTAAACAGCTTCCTCCCACAGGCAGTCAGACTGCTAAATAGCTGCTCTACCTGACTCTGCTTTGGACACTTTTAACTTGCACTGGACACTTATAACTGATTTTAACTGACATGTGGCTGTTGTGTTTTACTATTTATTGTTATGTTTATTATTTAGTGTTGAGTTTGTTATGTTATGATTGCACTGCCCCTGAAAAACGCTGTCTCATTCTGCCCTGCAGAGCTGATGTATGGTTAGAATGACAATAAAGTTTTTTGAATCTTTGAATCTTGAATGTATTAATAATCAGAATCAGGTTTATTTTCACCAGCATGTGTCGTGAAATGTTAACTTCACAGCAGCAGTTCAATGAAATACGTAATATAGAAGAAGAAAAAAACCAAAATAAAATAATAAATAAATAAATAAATTATAGTCTACATATATTGAATAGATTAAAAATCGTGCAAAAAACAAATAATATATATTTTAAAAGGTGAGGTAGTGTCCAAGAGTTCAATGTTCTTTTAGGAATCGGATGGCAGAGGGGAAGAAGCTGCTCCTGAGTCGCTGAGTGTGTGCCTTCAGGCTTCTGTACCTCCTGCCAGATGGTAACAGTGAGAAAAGGGCATGCCCTGGGTGCTGGAGGTCCTTAATAATGGATGCTGCCTTTCTGAGACACTGCTCCTTGAAGATGTCCCAGGTACTTTGTAGGCTAGTACCCAAGATGAAGCCAACTAAATTTACAACCCACTGCAGCTTCTTTCGGTCCTGTGCAGTAGCCCCACCCCCCTCCCTTACCAATGTGTGATGCAGCCTGTCAGAATGTTCTCCGCAGTACATCTATAGAAGTTATTGAGTGTATTTGTTGACATACCAAGTCTCTTCAAACTCCTAATGAAGTATAGCCACTGTCTTGCCTTCTTTATGACTGCATCAATATGTTGGGATCAGGTTAGATCATCAGAGATCTTGACACCCAGGAACTTGAAACTGCTCACTCTCTCCACTTCTGATCCCTCTGAGGTTTGGTACGTGTTCCTTCGTCTTGCGCTTCCTGAAGGGTAATAATGCGGCTTAGACTGTTTAGGTTCAGTGTTTGTAGATCGTAAATGGAAATTTCTTCAGTTGTGAAAACACAATTCTAATTTTGCCATGGTAACAAAACCAACAAGGATGTTTTGCTTCAGTGCAAAATAGGAGCCCTTCAATTTGACAAAATATATACTGTATATAATTAGTCTTGGGTTACCATATTTATTTGACTTGTATCAGCTGAGGTTTTATTCAAATTATTCACATTATTCTCATAATATTGACTTATTGTTTATTTTGCTGTGGTTCAAGTCATTGAAACAAATTTACATTGCTTTCCCTATTGAAGATAACCTCAGATTATTGCAACTATTAGTAGTAACCCACTCTGAAATTTGCATTTAAATATTTTCCATTCTGATGTTTTAGTATGAAAGATTATATTGTATCTACATATATTAGGTATAGATTACTAATCTGATCAGTTTTTTTGGAGATGAGTATCACTGTTTGTAAAATATTTGTCTCTTTTAGGGCAATTTTAGTAAATTGTTATGATATGTTGAGTCTGTTCTGTCATTTAGTTATGACTGATTTATTTTCTCTCTCAGCCCCATTTTCCTGTCTTTTCACCGTAACCTTTGATGCCCTTACTAATCAAGAACCTATCAACTTCTGTTTTAAATATAGTCTTGACTTGGCCTCCACAGCTGCCTATGGTAATGAATTCTGTAGATTCACCACCCTCTGGCTAAAGAAATTCCTACTTAGCTCTGTTCCAAAGAGATGTATTCAGAGGCTGTATCCTCTGATCAGAGACTGTCCCACTATTGGAAACATCTTCTCCACCTCCACTCCATCTAGGCCTTTTAGTATTCGGTAGGCTCAATGTGGTCACCCTTCATTCTTCTGAACTTCAGTGAATAGAGGTCCAGAGTCACCAAACACTCGTCTATGTCAAACTCTGACAAACTTTCTTGTCTGAGGGATTTGATTCATCTTTGATTGGTAGAAAATTACAGAGCATGTTGGTTCCAAGGGAAACTCCCACTTCACAGATGCAGCACCATTTTGCTACGCCATTAGGGTGCCTGGGGAAGCTGAGAAGAAAATGAATTCTTTAATTTTGTTAAACAAGTTGACAGGTACCTACTCAATATTGACCTAATTGACAAACAAGAGAAAACCTGTAGATGCTGGAACTCAAAGTAACACACACAAAATGCTGGAGGAACTCAGCAGGCCAGGCAGCATCGATTGGGGTGGGGAGAAAGGTAAATAGTTGACATTTTGGGCCAAGACGCTTCATCAGGATGCATCAGGAGTCCCGATGAAGGGTCTCTGCCTGAAACGTCAATTGTTGGACCTAACTGAGCTGGATTCAAGTCACTGCTTAACTGTCCCCTCCCCAGTAACTAGTTTTAGTTTTCTGGGCAGGGTGCAAGGAGTTTCAGAGCAGTAATGTCATGTTGAAGCCTCGAGAACATCTTGAGTCCTACAGTGGAAAGCTGCATGACCTCGGTTGTTGCGCAGACTAGGCCTCATGCCGCGTTATCGCCTGTTGCAGCTGCCCAGGATAGGTGAAGTGGGAGAAGATATGGTCTGGCGTACATGCAGGTTAGAGGCTGTTCTCCCACCCGCTGCCTCCATTGTTAACTTGGTGGAAGACAAGCTGGATTGCATCATTCGTCAGCGACTGCTGTGGTCTTCTTGCCGACAAAATCTATGGACTCAGGGACATGGGTTATATTTGTTTTTTGTGCGACTATGTGTTTACTGCTGTTTTATATGTGCCTTGTGCTGTGTATGACTGTTGTTACTGTGTTTTGCATCTTGGCCCACAGGAACACTGGTTTGTTTGTATTCATGGGTACTCATGTATGGTTCAATGACAATTAAACTTCAACTTGAACTTGACAGAGGGCATGGCTGTAACTTAGAAATCACATATTTTTGGAAATAAAGTTAATCATAGCCTCTGCACTAAAAAAATTAAAAGTATTAAACAAAATAAGTTTAAAACAATCATTGAACTCCCTTACCTTTTCCCATCATTATTAATAATGGAACCTTTTCTAACCCAAGATAGACTGGCTTAGGATAGAACAGGTGAATTCCCAGCATATCTCAGTTAGCATGCCCTATACCTAATTTATGTTCAAGTTAAAGAAATGGTCTAGCATCATCCTTTCATTATTCCCTTCAGCAAAACCTACAACTTACATATTCAGTAGATATCATAGAGCACAGAAACAGGCCTTTTGGTCCATCTAGTCTGTGCATAGCTATTATTCTACCTCGTCCCTGACGTGCTCCTGTACTTATCCAAATTTCTCTGCATCCACCACTTACACTAGCAGCTCATTCCACACTCTCACTACCATCTGAGTAAAGAAGGTCCCCCTCAGGTTCCCCTTAAGTGTTTCAACTTTATTAACTTAACCTTTAACTTATAGCCTCTAGTTCAAGTCTCACCAAACCTTAGCCGGGAAAACGCCTGCTTGTATTTACCCTATTTATACCACTCAATTTTATACACATCTATCAATTCTGCCCTTATTCTCCTATGTTCCAGGGAATAAATCCTAACCTATTCAACCTTTCCCTCTAACTCAGGTTATTAACTTCCAGCAATATCTTCTTAAATTTTCTCTGTACTCTTTTTAATCTTATTGATATCTTTCCTGTAGGTAGGTGACCAAAACAGCATACAATACTCCAAACTAGGCCTCACCAATGTTTATACAACGTCTGAACCCCCGTACTCAGTGCTTTGATTTTGAAGGTCAATGTGCCAAAAGTTCTCTTTATGACCCCATCTACCTGTGATTGTAATCTTGTTATGTTTATAAGATTACAATTTAATTGTAATGTCTTCTACTCTATTGCACTAATTCCAAGTGATTTTAAAAAAACAGCATTTTCTTGACTTGCACTCATTACCCTCAAAAATATGTGCATTCTTGAAGTAATTTGTAATTTTACTGAGTGTTGCTGCAGATACATACACTATCATTGATGTACTTCATGTGGCCTGGTGTCAGGTGGGAGCTATAGGCGTAACACTTATAAAATCTAATTATTTTCTGTTTAAAGGAATATGGTATAAAATGGAAGGCTGTCAAGAAGAAAGGGTGGTAATGTTTTGACATATTTGGAGAATGTGAATAATTAAAGGTTTCAGAGGTGCAATTTAATGTCAGAGAAATGTATACAATATACATTCTGAAATGCTTTTCCTTTGCAACCATTCACGAAAACAGAGAAGTGCCCCAAAGAATGAATGAGTTAAATGTTAGAACCCCAAAGTCCCCCCAGCTCCCCTCCCTCCATCTCCCACGTAAGCAGCAGCAAGCAACAATCCCCCCTCCTCCCACCAGCAAAATAAGAAGCATCGGCACCGGCCACCGAGCACTCAAGTGTGAGCAAAGCCACAGCAAAGGCACAGACTTGCAGTTACCCCAAAGACTACTTGTTCACCCAGTACTTGACATACCACAGGCGCGCGCTCTCTCCCCTCCCTCTCCCCTCCCTCTCTCCCCTCCCTCTCCCCTCCCTAATAAGGATTGATACCTGGAAATATGATGTTGTAGCTATTAGTGAAACATGGTTGCAGGAGGGGTGTGATTGGCAACTAAATATTCCTGGATTTCATTGCTTCAGGTGTGATAGAATCAGAGGGGCAAGAGGGGGAGGTGCTGCATTGCTTATCAGAGAAAATATTACAGTGGTGAAAATAAATCCAAAAGGTTTCTACAGTTATATTAATAGCAAAAAGATAATGAGGGATAAAATTGGTCCCTTAGAGAATCAGAGTGGATGGCTGTGTGCGGAGCCAAAACAGATGGGGGGAGATTTTGAACAATTTCTTTTCTTCGGTGTTCACTAAGGAGAAGGATATTGAATTGTGTAAGGTAAAGAAAACAAGTAGGGTAGTTATGGAAACTATGATGATTAAAGAAGAGGAAGTACTGGCACTTCTAGGGAATATAGAAGTGGATAAGTCTCCGGATCCTGACAGGATATTCCCAAGGACCTTGAGGGAAATTAGTGTGCAAATAGCAGGGGCTCTGACAGGAATATTTCAAATGTCATTAGAAATGGGGATGGTGCTGGAGGATTGGCATATTCTTCATGTTGTTCCATTGTTTAAAAAGTGTTCCAAGTGTCACGAACCCCGTGACGGGTTGAAAAGGACCAGCAGAAATGGAACACACCTGGAGTCTGGCTTACTATAAATTAAGACTATATTACTACAACAAATTAATATCATTAAGCCGGATAATACGATGCAGGTTATAAACTATTTTATATATATATATTAATTGAGTTGATGCTAAAGTTGGCAGCTTTAGTTGCTCTTGCTTCCGAAGTCTTCAGAGTCACTTGGTGTGACCCCCTACACAGACACAGATGGACAGCCCTCCTGGGGAACGGTCTACTAACCCACAACATGGGTTCACCACCAGCAGACCCCCACAGGCAAGCTCTTACCCGCACTGGTAATTACAGGTCGAAATTAATTGGTCCGTGGCCTCCCCGCTCGTGGTGGTCTTAAACTCCACCAGTGGTTTCTTGGGTAGCTTCCGCAGTTCCCTCGTGTCATGCCTCCTCTGCCTTATCAGACAAAATGATCAACTTTTATAATCCATCCGAAATTCCAACTGTCCGTTAGCTCAACCACTCTGAGCTGTTACCATGGTGACTTAGCTCATGTGTCAGCTGGCGCCGTACTCTTTCTCTCTCAAGGCCACAATTAAAAGTGTTATCAAAACAAAGTCCTCTCTGTCTTATAATTGCCCCCTTGTTCATTAGACTGCTGAATTTTCTAGCAGTTTCTCACCTGCGTGACACAAGAGTAAACCTAACAATTATCGGCCAGTGAGTTTGACGTCAATGGTGGGTAAATTGATGGAAAGTATTCTTAGAGATGGTATATATAATTATCTGGATAGACAGGGTCTGATTAGGAACAGTCAACATGGACTTGTGCGTGGAAGGTCACATTTGACAAATCTTACTGAATTTTTTGAAGAGGTTACTAGGAAAGTTGACGAGGGTAAAGAGGTGGATGTTGTCTATATGGACTTCAGTAAGGCCTTTGACAAGGTTCCACAGGGAAGGTTAGTTAGGAAGGTTCAATCGTTAGGTATTAATATTGAAGTAGTAAAATGGATTCAGCAGTGGCTGGATGGGAGATGCTAGAAAGTAGTGGTGGATAATTGTTTGTCAGATTGGAGGCTGGTGACTAGTGGTGTACCTCAGGGATCTGTACTGGGTCCAATGTCTGTCATATACATTAATGATCTGGATGATGGGGTGGTAAATTGGATGAGTAAGTATGCAGATGATACTAAGATAGGTGGAGTTGTAGATAATGAAGTAGGTTTTCAAAGCTTGCAGAGAGATTTAGGCCCATTAGAAGAGTGGGCTGAAAGATGGCAGATGGAGTTTAATGCTGATAAATGTGAGGTGCTACATTTTGGTAGGACTAATCAAAATAGGACATACATGGTAAATGGTAGGGCATTGAAGAATGCAGTGGAACAGAGGGGTCTAGGAATAATGGTGCATAGTTCCCTGAAGGTGGAATCTCATGTGGATAGGGTGGTGAAGAAAGCTTTTGGTATGCTGGCCTTTATAAATCAGAGCATTGAGTATAGGAGTTGGGATGTAATGCTGAAATTGTACAAGGCATTGGTAAGGCCAAATTTGGAATATTGTGTACAGTTCTGGTTACCGAATTATAGGAAAGATGTCAACAAAATTGAGAGAGTACAGATAAGATTTACTGGAATGTTACCTGGGTTTCATCTCCTGAGTTACAGAGAAAGGTTGAACAAGTTGGGTCTTTATTCTTTGGAGCATAGAAGATTGAGGGGGGACTTGATAGAGGTATTTAAAATTATGAGGGGGATAGATAGAGTTGATGTGGGTAGGCTTTTTCCATTGAGAGTGGGGGAGATTCCAACAAGAGGACATGAGTTGAGAGTTAAAGGGCAAAAGTTTAGGGGTTACGTGAGGGGGAACTTCTTTACTCAGAGAGTGGTAGCTGTGTGGAACAAGCTTCCAGCAGAAGTCGTTGAGGCAGGTTTGATGTTGTCATTTAAAGTTAAACAGGACAGCTATATGGACAGGAAAGGAATAGAGGGTTATGGGCTGAGTGCAGGTCAGTGGGACTAGGTGAGAATAAGAGTTCGGCACAGACTAGAAGGGCCGAGATGGCCTGTTTCCGTGCTATAATTGTTATATGGTTTAGCGCCATCATCACTCCACTCCGCCTCCGAAACTGTTTGTGTTGACAAACTCTGTTTGACCCTGTTTCATTTGCAATCCATGATAGCTCCATGATCTTTTGACCTGCAAAAGTCTTCAATTGTTCTGTGCAGATGGCTGCAAATAAGGTTCAAGGCAGTAATTGAGTCAAAGGCATGTGGCAGTGTCATAAAATGCAAGAGTAAAGCAAAGCTGATTTCTTTATTAGTGGAGTTCATTCTTTCAATTACTCCCTCCTGTCTTTTCCAGATAAAAAAATATTGACCAGATTATGCCATTTTACATTTGCAGCTCATGATAATTTTTAGTAAACGTACACAAAATTAACATAATCACAATTTGGTACTGTTATTTAATATTATGTCAAAAAAATCATTTTGGCTTTTTTGTTTCCCCTCAGAGCACTTCTCATTAAAGTACAGTACATTTATCAGCAGGGCTACAAGGATGATTTGTGACTCTCGGTCCCAAACAATGCAGCATACAAAGCCAAACCACCCTGTCCAAATACAACTTTTATTTCCTTATTTCAGGTCTTTTATTTTCTTTAGAGGTACAACACGGAACAGGCCCTTCTAGCCTAATAAGTGGTGCAGCCCAGCAACCCACCTGTTTAACATTAGCCTAAATCACTGGACAAATGTGTGAAGTGGTACACTTTGGAAGGACAAACTCCAAGGCAGAGTGCAAAGTAAATGGCAGGATACTTGGAAGTGTGGAGGAGCAGAGGGATCTGGGGGTACATGTCCACAGATCCCTGAAAGTTGCCTCACAGGCAAATAGGGTAGTTAAGAAAACTTATGGAGTGTTAGCTTTCATAAGTCGAGGGATAGAGTTTAAGAGTCGCGGGGTAATGATGCAGCTCTATAAAACTCTGGTTAGGCCACACTTGGAGTACTGTGTCCAGTTCTGGTTGCCTCACAATGGAAGCATTGGAAAGAGTACAGAGGAGATTTACCAGGATGCTGCCTGGTTTAGAGAGTATGCATTATGATCAGAGATTAAGGGAGCTCGGGCTTTACTCTTTGGAGAGAAGGAGGATGAGAGGAGACATGATAGAGGTGTACAAGATATTAAGAGGAATAGAGTGGATAGCCAGTGCCTCTTCCCCAGGGCACCACTGCTCAATACAAGAGGACATGGCTTTAAGGTAAGGGGTGGGAAGTTCAAGGGGGATATTAGAGGAAGGCTTTTCACCCAGAGAATGGTTGGTGCATGGAATGCACTGCCTGAGTCAGTGGTGGAGGCAGATACACTAGTGAAATTTAAGAGACTACTGGACAGGTTTATGGAGGAATTTAAGGTGGGGGGTTATATGGGAGGCAGGGTTTGAGGGTCGGCACAACATTGTGGGCCGAAGGGCCTGTACTGTGCTGTACTGTTCTATGTTCTATGTTCTAAATATTTAAAGACTTCCCCGGTAATGCTCCCCAACTCTTCCTCCGCTACATTGACGATTGCACTGGTGGTGTTTCCTGCACCCCTGCTGAACACATCAATTTTATTAACTTTCACCCTGTCCTTAAATTCACTTGGTCCATTTCTGACACTTCCCTCTTTCAATCTCTCTAACTCCATCCCTGGAGACAAACTGTCAACTGACATATTTTATAAACCTACAGATTCCCATGGTTATCTTGATTATACCTATTTCCACCCTATTCCCTGTGAAAGTGCTGTTCCCTTTACTCAGTCCCTTCACCTCCACTGCATTTGTTCCCAAGATGCGACCTTCCTTTCCAGGACATCAGCAATGTCTTTCTCCTTCAGAAAACTGTGTTACCCTTCCCCCACCATTGTTGCTGCCCTCACCTACATCTCCTCCATTTCCCAAGCGTCTGCACTCACCCCATCTTTCCGCCGCTTTAACAGTTGGAGTTCCTCTTGTCATCCTTATTTGCCATTCCACGAGCCTCCACATCCAACACATCATCCTACGTAACTTCTGCCAGATGGATCATACCACTACACATATCTTTACCTACCCACTACCATGCCCCCCCCCCCACGCTTTCTACAGGGACAGCTCCCTCGGGTGATTCTCTTGTCCATTTGTCCCTACCAACTAATTTCTCTCCTAGCACTTAACCCTGCAAGCGGTCCGAGTGCTACACAATCCATTCACCACCTCCCTCACTTTCATTCAGGGCCCCAAGCAGTCCTTCCAAGTGAGGCAACACTTCACCTGCGAATCCTCTCGGGTCATCTATTGTGTCCGTGCTCCCAGTGCTGACTCATCTACATTGGTGGGACCCTGTCATTAGTGGGGGACTGCTTCATCAAGCACCTCCGCTCCATCCACAGAAAGTGAAACTTCCCGGTGGCCAAACATTTTAATCCCCATTCCCATTCTAACATGTCAGTCCATGATTCCCTCTTGTGCCAAGATGAGACCACCCTCAGGATGGAGGAGCAACACTTTAAATTCTGTCTGGGTAGCCTCCAACCTGATAGCATGAATATTGATTTCTCCTTCCAGTAACTTTTTTCCCTCCCCCTCCCCTCTTCTTCTATTCCACACTCTAGCCTTCTACTTCTTCTCACCTGCCTATCACTTCCCCATGGGTCCCTTCCTCCTTCCCTTTCTCCTATCGTCCACTCTCCTCTCCTATCAGATTCCTTCTCCAGCCCTTTACCTTTCCCATGCATTTGGCTTCAGCTATTACATTCTAGCTTGCCCTCTTTCCTCTCCCCCCCACCTTTTTATTCTAGCATCTTACCCGCTTCTATTTCAGTCCAGAAGAAGAGTTTTGGCCCAAAACATTGACTGTTCATTCAATTCCATAGATGCTGAGTTTCTCCAGCATTTTATGTGTGTGTTGCTCAGGATTTCCAGCACCTGCATTCTTTCTTGTGTTTATTTTTACTGGTGTTGTCTCATTTGTTCATAACTGAACATCAGATGCAAATATTAACATGCATGGATAGTATATATTAGTGTGATTACCATGCTCATTGGAAGCTCATAGTCAAACATGCTGCACTTCCTTTCGGGGGGATAGAGCTACCGACTGAAGAAGGTGAGTGGCTGCCATGTGCCTTCAACCAACTGTTCGTGCACATTACCCGCAGCATAGTCTGAAGCATCAGTATTAATGGCTATGGATGTGCTGGGGAACGATCGCGCCAGTCGGGTCACATTAAAAGGAGCTCGTTTGGTATCATGTCTGCTGACCAGTCAAGGACATGATTAGGGGTATTGCCGTTAAGAACTCTATACAGGGGAAGCATAGGTTCAGTAACTTGCACAATGAAGCAGTGATAGAAGTTCACTGTACCTGAAAACTCCTGTAGCTTTTTTGTTGTGTGGAATAGTGGGAAATCCACAATAGCAGCTATTTTTGATGTGAGGGGCTTTGGACCTTTTGTGGAGATGCAATGGCCAAGGAAGTCATGGTTGACAATAAAAACTGGCATTTACCAGGGTTAATAATCAAACCATGTTAGCTTAAACACTTGAAAAGTGTGCAGAGATCAGATTTGGATGCACTCGTGACAAGTATATCATCCAGGTAAACAAAAAGGAAGTCTAAGTCTTTAAATACAGAGTCCATCAGCTGTTGGAAAGTCTGTGCTGCATTTTTCAGCCGGAACAGCATGCACAGAAACTCAGAGGCCAAATGGGTTATCATTGCCATTTTGGGAATGTCCTCCGAATACGCAGGGACCTGACGATAGCCCCTAACTAAATCAACTTTGGAAATAATTATCTTTCCGACCAAACTTGCCAAAAAGTCTTGGATGTGTGGGACCGGGTACTGATCGGGGGTGGTGACCTCATTAAAGCGTCCGTAGTCGCCACATGGGCAGCAATCACCATCAGGCTTAGAGACCATTTGGAGGGGTGAAGCCCAGGGGCTATTCGACCAGCGTACAATGCTGAGTCTTTCCATGTTGGCAAACAGCCTTCGTGGTTGTCAGCTTTTCTGGGTCCAGTCTACGTGCATGGACATGGACTGGCAGGCCAATTGTGGGAGTGTAGGCTTGGTGAAGTTTGAGAATTTGCCCAGCAGTTGAGTAAACTCACATGCTGTGGTGCATCTATTCGACAGTCATTATGGGGAGCAAGTGGTTAAGACGTTGGTCTAGTGATCTGAAGGTTGCTAGTTCGAGCCTTGACTGAGGCAGCGTGTTGAGCAAGGCACTTAACCACACATTGCTCTGCGATGACACCGGTGCCAAGCTGTATCAGCCCTAGTGCCCTTCCCTTGGACAACATCAGTGGCGTGGAGAGGGGAGACTTGCAACATGGGCAACTGCTGGTCTTCCATACAACCTTGCCCAAACCTACGCCCTGGAAACCTTCCAAGGCGCAAATCCATGGTCTCATGAGACTAACAGGTGCCTATAATGTGGGGAGCAGGGTAGTGACCCAAAGACCTTAAGAACCATAAGCCGGTGTTCTTAAGATTGACTAACAGTCCTTGTGCACATAGAAAATCTTCACTGAGCAGAGGTCTAACCACTTTAGCCAGGATGTAGTCCCATGTTTAACATGGCCCATTGAAGCAGAGCATCACCCATCATGTCCCATAAGTTTTGGATCCTGCTGCCTTTACAGTGAGATTTTGTTGATCTTTGCCTTCTTATCAATAGGTGATGCCGGCAGCACACTCACTTGAGTATCCGTGTCACACAGGAAGCGTCACCCTGCAAAGGTGTCTGTAATGAACTGTAGATGTCCCTGGCAGCTGGAACCCATGGTATGCACAGGCCTCTGATGTCCCAATGCGCTGGCACTGTCAAAGCTGCAAGGTGGTCGGCACACCAAAGCAAACATGGTAAAAACACAGACCTGGTGTTGTCTGTTTGGACGCCTCGCTGACCAGGCATATTGAGGCAGGGAAAGGTGGAAGGATTATGCACCTCTGCCTGTCTGAATTTAGATGTCTGCCATTTTAGCAAGCTCCCTATAGTCTTTTATGGTGCATTAGCGAGGACTCTGTGAACTTGATCACGCACTTGCTGCATGAAGGGTTCTTTAAAAATAAAACAAGGTTGGTGATTTCCCAGCAGAGACAATATGTGGTCCATTAGCTCCGATGGGTTAGCATTGCCAATGCCAGGCAAGGAGCCAACTGTTTGGTGTGCTCAGTGACAATCCAAAAGTCTGTAAAAGGTAAGTTTTAAGCAGTCGGTCTTTATTGTGTTCAGTCTGGTGTTCATATAGACTTGCCACTCTCGCAGCTGTGGAGTTTCTGAGCAACCCTACCACATATAAATGTTTGGTGTTACTGGCGGAGAATTCCCACAGCGTGATTTAGGCCTTGGCTTGTACAACCAAGCAAATGGCATTTTTCTCCCAAAACTCCTACAGTTTCAAAGCGACTGCGTTGGCCGCTATGTTCAATAACTCTAGAATTGTCCTAGAGCTTTGGGGACACTGGTGTAGGTTTTCACAAATAAAACGAAGTGAGGTGTTTTATGTTTAAGAAAAATTGTAGCAGCTTATTTATTGTACTCCAAAACATGAGCACAAAGTGCAGTAACTGTACTTCATGTAATTACATCATCACATCAGACCAACCTCTTAAAGTGAACCCAACTCAATGTCAGTCGTGAATTGTGTACATTTCCACCAATTACATTATCCTATGTGCAGACTGTCGTACTATGTCCAGGTTGCTAAGTATACAAATCTCTGAAGAAGATGTAAAGACTTCAGGGAGATAAGTGTAGAAACAGTGAATGGCAGAAGGACATTGCAAATTGAATATCATATGGGAAAAGTGTGAGGTCATCCATTTTAATGAAATGAGATAGAGCACTTCCTAAATAGAAATTAAAAGGTGCTCATATTCAAATGAATTAAGATCTTCTCATATACAAATCTTTGAAAATTGACATGCAGGTTCAGAAAACAAAGATATTTTGACCTTTATTACAAGAGTATTTGTGTGGAAGAGTAAAGCCATTCGACCTCAATTGTTGCATCTGGAATATTGTGTTCTGATTGGGTACTCTACCTTAAGAAGGGTAAACTTACAACAAAGGAGAGACACTGAAGATTCTCTGATTAATTTTTGGGTAGAGGGTCTGCTGTATGAAGAGATTTTAAGCAGACTGGGATTAGAGTTCAGAAGAATCAAGGGATGTTACTTTGAAAAGTGTATAACTCTAATGTTTGTCAGGGTAGATGAGGGGTGGATGTTTCCTCTGGTTGGGGTGAACAGAGCCAGGCATCACAGCCTCAAAATGAAGTATCAGACTTTATCTCAAAATAAGATATTCAGGACAGAGACAAGAAGAAATCCTGCATTCATCCGTAGGATAAAAATATAGGGTGAAATTCTCTACCCATGAAGGTTGTTGGGGCTTATTTACTATGTACTGTATATGAATAATGATATTTATGTGGGTTTTGGAACTAAGGTAAAATATCAGCTTCTGTTTCTATTTGTTATGATTTTTGTGTAAGATAAGGAGATTAAGTGTCTGCAGTCTTCATTATCCAATCCTTGTGCAGTGATACTCACAGAAACCAAATAAAAATGTGATTTGCTTCCAAAGTTTCACAAAATTCAAAATTCTAGGTATATCAAGAAAAGGTCAGAAAGGACTTTTACTGTTTCTCTAAGGCTTCCATCTGGCATATATGTATAATTAAACATAAGATGAACCCAGATAGAAATTCCAGATGGCTAGTGTTTGATGAAAACTGTGAAATTCAGTTAACAAGTTTACAAATTATTTAAGAGGATATTGTGAATGGGCTTATCAACACTCTAATGTGTTCAAATGCTATTTTGGGCTGTCAACTTAATATGCAATTAGTTTCACATTTTCACAGTCACAAAAATCTGCTCTGGATTTCAACTGTGCACTACAGCAAAATATGAAAAAAGAGGAATTGTAAATGTGCAACTTTAATTTAAAACTTAATATCTTTTTTGAAGGAGTATACAGTAAGTTCCTCTTATTTTTTGTATTCCTACTGTGTTGGGTCTATACCTAAATTAATAATAGCTGTCAAAGTACTTCATAAATTTGTTATGTTGTCATGTAGGTCTGAACCATCTGGCACCTGGACAGCAAAGGACTGTGACCTTGTTGACCGAAATACCACGCATGTCCGATGTCAGTGCTCACAGCTTGGGATCTTTGGGGTTCTAATGGATAGCTCAAATCGTGAGGTAAGCACTATTAACAAACTAATAGTTGTTCTATTTTGAAAACTTTGAGCTGCAGAACAGAACATTGATTTATGACAACAGTTTATTGACAAAATGTTCACCTCTGGATAACTTATTGTTAAATGCCAGGGTTAAGCAAGCAGTAGAATTGGACGGTATGCTTATAGAAAGTAGATTTCCAGCCGTGTGTTTTTTTTCTTTCCTTGGGTAAATATATAACTTACCTTGCCATTTTGGTTTCAGAAGACTAAGACATATTTGGATTTTTTCTTTCTTCATTTTATTGGAAATAAACATCAAGGGCAGGACCAGTATTTATTGTCCAATTCTTTAACTGCTTTTGAGAAGGTGGTGTGAACTACCATGGTGAACCACTGCAAAGCCTGTGCTGGCACACTGGACAAGAAATTACAAATACTAAATTTTTAAAAATCTGCTGAGTCTCAGGATAAGACATTGCAAACTGGATGTATATGATTCAGAGTTTGTGTTCGAAAGAATGTATCAGTTTTTCCAACATGGTGGCACATGCTACCAAAAGGGAAAAAATGAGAAATTTTGATCATAGAATAGTGAGAGCAATATATTCAG